>NC_135636.1:44450000-45075000 GCF_053574225.1 Canis aureus | reverse complement strand
CAACTTGCTGTTAGGAAACCAGGGGTATCTGCTACTAAAGGAGCAGGGCCTGGGTGTTCATATGAGGAAAGCTCATAATCTAATCCAGTCCGCTCAGCACTGCTGGGGGAAATCTTCTCAACATTCAAAAGTATACGATGGAGCTGCAGAGAGCACATTGCTGCATTCAACTTACCAAATAAGCAGGGAGAGAAAACCCTTCACTGGCTTTCAAGAACCTTCCAAGTTCAACCTAGACCTTGGCCTTTGACCCATCCAGAGAAAGGAAAAGCCAGCGCCAAAATGCAAGGAGAAACAAGAAATGTTCATCCTTGACTTTTGAGCCTCCAAGATCCCTGGTCCTGGCAAAAGCCATTAAAGATGCCAACTGACCCTCTGCCCCTGCTCTTCTTCCTACTGACAGAAACGCACATGCAAGTCCGGAACTAACCTCTCCTCTCAGCGAGCGGCTGAAGAAACATATTGCGTCCTCTAAGAAGGCAGGCAAGAGGACGTAGGTGAATCATTTAGCCTGGATTTATTGAGAGAGCTTCCTCTGAGGTTAAACTTAAGAGAATTTAAGAGAAATCAGAAAATGCCAGTGCTGCCTTAGATGTACATTCTATGTAATAATCACCATCCATTAAGCCGGCTAACATTTTAATTTTTTTTTGAGCAATCTCTACCCCCAAGATGGGGCGCACACTCACAGCCCTGTGCTCTTCTGACTGAGCCAGCCAGGGACCCCACCAGCTAACGTTTTATGAGCACTTACTACTTGCCATGGATGACACAACACATTTTATATGGATTTTTCTCACTTACACTTCACAGGTCTATGAAAGGACTGTTTTTATGATCCCCATTTCACCGAAGAGTAAACTAATGTGGAGAGTGATTAAGGAATGTGTCCAAAGTCACACAGCTTTCAAGGAGTGGCTCCGGGATGACACAGGGTCATCTGGTCCCCCACACTCATGTGTATAACCTCACACATAGTACCTGTGAGTCCATTCAAACTCACTGAAAGGCATTCAGAAGGCAATTCTAAATTTAGTGTCATGGGCTCTGCTTCTTTCTTTCTCTTCTTTCTTTTTTTTTTTTTTTTTTAGATTTTATTTATTTATTTGAGAGAGACAAATGCTGAGTATGCATAAGTAAAGGAGAGGGGAGGGGAGGGGAGAGAAGGAGACTCCCTGCTGAGCGAGGAGCCTGATGTGGGGCTCTATCCCAGGACCCTGAGATCATGACCTGAGCTGAAGGCAGATGCTTAACCCTCTAAGCCACTCAAGCGCCTCTCTGCTTATTTCAATATAGTGCATTCAAGACAGCAGCCCAAGGAAGACACTTTATTGAGAACACAACTTAATTGTACAAGTGACTTGAGCACTAACATCTTTCAATGATAAGAACTGAAAACGTGATCTACTTCTTATAAGACACCAGTGCCTTTCCCGTGACAGACAGTCCACGACATTTCAAAATGAGTCTCTAAACGGATGCCTCCTGTCTCCGAGAAGCGTATGATCCAACAGGAGGTGCAATCTACCTACCTCATTTTTTACTTTGCTCTCTTAGTGCTTCCTTCCTGTACGCTGGGTAAATTCATGTGAATCCTCACCACAAGCCTCTGTCTAAAGTTAGTAGCATCATCCCATTTTTGTTTCTTTTTTTCATCATCCCACTTTTAAATGAAGAAGCAGAGACTCAAAGACACTGAGGAGGTTGCTCAGAGTCTCAAAACTATTGTGTGCAGGAGCCGGGGCAGCATAACAGTTGGCCGTACGCAGGGACCCCTAGCTCCAAGAGGTGGGTCTCAGCAGAAACCTAGCACATCCCCCAAGTGGCACATAGGGCGCCCCTGAATATTGCCTGTCCAGCCATCAACTCAAAGATGCAGCACCTGCCCTCAGGGAGCACCTTTTTCTAATTAGCACAAAAGTACCAGATGGACTAGTTTTGGCTCCGCCAACTGAAATGGAGTTAATAGATGCCAAAGCTTATGTTCCTCAGCATTTCCAAGGCAAACATGAGGACTGAGATTTGTCTTTATTACCAGTCTCCTTGTATTTGGTTCTCCCCAACTGTAAGTGGGGACGGGGGCACCCGGGTGGCTCAGTTAAGCATCTGCCTTCAGCTCAGATCATGATCCTAGAGTCCTGGGATCGAGCCCCACATGGGTCAGACTCCCTGCTCAGCGGGGAGTCTGCTTCTCCCTCGCCCTCTACCCCTCCCCCCTGCTCATGCTCACTCTCTCTCATTCACTCTCCATCTCAAATATATAAAGAGTGGAGAGGGGTTAAGGAACGTGTCCAAAGTCACACAGCTTTCAAGGGGTGACACAGGGTCATCTGGTCCCCCACACTCGTGTGTATAACTTCACATATAGTACCTGTGAGTATTTTAAGTAAAATCTTTTTTTAAAAGTTTTTTAAGTATAATCTTTTTAAAAAATAAAAATAAAGAGAGGACAATGACAGCACATACCTTATCGGGTCGATGTGAACATTAAATGCATTAGTACTTGCAAAGCCCCTAAAGCTGTGCCTGACACAGCTACCGTGAGCCATGATTATTATTTATGATAAACTTTATCACCATTGTTACTTTTCCATTACTTTTGCACATGCCTAAACCCCATCACGTGCCCTTCCTCAATTTCTGATTTACACCTTTCACACTGGAACCAGGTCACTTTTACTTGTCTTCTCTCAAGCGAAAGCCACGCCAATCATCCATGGAGACATTTAGATCCTGCCTGTTAGTTAACGGTTGTCATGGAAAATGACCCAAGTTTGGCATCCAAGTCTACCTTTCTTTCAGACGCCGCCGTAGTCTAAAAGTTAAGCAGGGAAATCCCATTCTTTTGTTTCCTGCTCTGCTACAGGCCGTGTTGTAGTTGTTTTCCATTCTGTGATTCAGTCTTCCTTTCTGTACAAGAAGGGGCACACCCGTTGAGTAAAAGAGAGCCTGTGATTGTCTAGGATTATTAACTCTGTCTGCAGGATCACGTCGCCACCCACTCACAGCAATCTCGTGTGGTCCTCAAAGACCAACAGCTATGCAGTCACCTACCGTAATAAAGCATCAACAGACAGGTTGCTGGCGGGGCTTGCAAACACTCCTTGGTGTGTACCTGATGACAAAGGTAAAATGAGTCCCTTCCCCAAAGCCTGAAGTAGGTATTTTAGGGTGAATCATGCTTAAGTAAACCTCTTCTTGGGGTTTTATTGTGCTCTTGGGATTTTTCCACAACCTTTAGCCTTAGAGGAGCCCTGGAGATGCCTTGAACTCCACCTACATAAAACCCGATTTAAAACACACACACACACACACACACACACACACACACACACAACTACGCCTATCTTCCCTGAAAGCATTGGGTCAAAGAGACTGGGAATCCTTTTTTTTTTTTTTTTTTTTTAAGATTTTAATTATTTATTTATTCATGAGAGACACAGAGAGAGAGAGGCAGAGACCGGGTGGCTCCTCAGTTTAGTGCCGCCTTCAGCTCAGGGCGTGATCCTGGAGACCCAAGATCGAGTCCCATGTCGGGCTCCCGCATGGAGCCTGCTTCTCCCTCTGCCTGAGACTGGGAATCCTAACTGCTCTCTGGCCCACTGCTTACCTGCATGGGTTACCCTGTATGCTTCTCTTTGCTCCTCTAAATCACGGAGGGTTATTGCTTACTCCGCCTGCCTCCAGGTTTCCTAGGAGGATCAAATAAAAAATAATATGATAATAATGCTTGGGAAAGGACAGCAACAAAATCTGGCATTAGGATCATTTCCAAGGACCTGTTCTTTATCTCATGAATAAAAACAAAATTGCCCACAAGACTCTTCATTTCATAGAAACACATTCCCCGAGGTGGGGGTAGGGGGGTGCAAATAAACTTTCCTAGCACCGTTCTGTAAATCTGTAAATCTGACCGCTCCAGAGAGGCTGGCCAACTTCTGCAGACCCGCCGGGTATCCCATAGTGAGAAACCCGAGCCTTTAGAAAATAATGGGTTGGCCCCACGAATCCTAATCAAGATCCACCCATGCTGGTCATTTATTCTTTGCACACCTACGATGAAAGCTCCAGTGATTAACTCGCGCCCGTCTTGGAGGTGCAGCTGGAGAAGCTGGGGACCCCTCCCCCGCCAGGTTGCAGAGAGTGGGGGTACTCCTCAGGCTCCCCATCCTCTCCAGCCACAGGCCGATAAGGAATAAACCGAACAAGAGCAACAGTCTACTGAAGCCTCCTTCGAAAGGTAATCTTGAAAGTGAGAAGCCAATCGGATTGTGTTACAGGAGATTCCCCCAAGGCCAAATATTTGTGTGCCTTCACCTAAAGGCCCCTCTGGGATCTGTGGCATCCCGGCCTGGGCTCCTAAAGAGATGTGATTTTTCTTTTGAATATTCAAAGGTATAATCTGCTGCCTTAAGCTAGTAGGAGGTGTATTTTGAAAGATCAATTTAAGAAACCACTAGTCATTTTGGAGGCTTCCTATTTCTCAAAAAAAGAAGAAGCAGCTTAATAACTTGAAGCAGAGCATCAGAGAGAGCGAGAGAGGGAGGGAACCCTACGTTTCCCTTTTGTTCAACAGGGAAGTTTCAATAACCGTTTTAAGTAATCTACCCTTTGGGGACGAGGTAAAAATTCTGTCAAGCTTCCAAACATGATTTAACCAGGAATGCCCCAAACCAGGAAGTCCTTTGTGCCTGGGGCCTCCTCCTTCTTAGAAGTTTAAAGGGCTTTCTCCTTATTATAAAGCTGATTCCTTGGGGGGCGGGGAGGGGGGGGGGTGTTTGTTTTTGCACATTAATTTTATTTGCATGGTTTTGGGTTTTTTTTCTTTTTAGATTACACAAGCAGTGTCAGAATGCTGCAATATATACGATTGAAAATAGAAAGTTGCCCAGCTCTGACACGTGTACCTTCCTCCGCCCCAGCCTGCTTCTCCTCTACTTCCTGTGTTAATGGTGAGTGTATTTTTCCTATTCTTTTTCTCTTTTTTTGACACAAATACAAATTTCTATATTTTGGGCACGCACCCACACAGATACGTGCCTCTTTTTTTTTTTAAGAAAACCATATGGTCTTCACCTGTCTACAACTGTGTTTTAATCAACATCAGCCTTTGTGAACCTACAGGGCCCATCTCACACCTCCCAGCCTTTCTTAAAGACACTCTCGCTCGCTTAGAACCACGTTAATGTTTCCACTGCCTTCTAGAGGCAACTTCACATCTTCTCAAGGAACCTTTCAAGCACGCGAGAGGAGGCTCACTTCCTCTCTTGACTGAAGGAAATAATGCTTTCACGCTTTGGAAACAGCATTACTGTACCCCATTGCCCTATTCCAGTCTGAGTACCCAACAGACAAATTATACTTTTCCTGTTCACCATGGCTTTCAGTTCTCAGGACTAGAGCAGCCCCCTGAGCCAGAGAGAGAAAACAGTCATAATTTTTACAAGGTGCTGTGCCCTGATGGAGGCAGAGGTTTAACCCAATGACAAACGGCTCAGCTCAACCCTGCCTGGCTGGAAAAGCATCTGTTTTCTTTCCCCTGCCTGGTTACTAGTGGGTTTTGTCACCCGATTCAGAAAGATGAGATTGCTGAGAACAACAGGCGGCCACAAGGCTCCAGGAAATATAATAGTTAGTGTACAGCTCCTTTCTGTGTTCTGTGTGTGTGTGTGTGTGTGTGTGCATGCATGCATGTTTTGCACGCACATTTACAGCAGCAATGCTTGGCCTACCCAGGAGAGGCAGGAATCTCCCTGGCAGCAGGTAAACCAGCCCAGGGGTTGGAACCAGGCCCGGTCGCCTTCATTGACTCCTGGATTCATCCAGCCAACAAGCACCAGCCCCCTCCTTTAAAATAGGCTCTGAGCACCCCAGGGCTCCCCAGGGCTCCCCAGGGCTCCGATTCCTGGATTCAAAACCTAGCCCTGCCATGCACTAGCCTTGCTACCCAGTCTCTGTCTTCTGCTCTAAAATAAGAACAAGTACACATCCAAATCTCTCCTCTGAATCTTTAGAGCCGAATAGGTTTTGGAATTCAGAATTTTCAGATTTTAAAAATGTGATGCGGTGCTTATGCCGTGTGACACAGAATCTCCAGCGGGGCCCAGGGCAGCGCCCCCATAATCGGCCTCATCAGTGTGTCTGCAGAGAAGCACACGAAGGTTGAATTAGTGAGCTAAATATAGCCAATCAATAGCCTCTTGCCATTCAAATCACATTTTGTAGCCAAATGAGTCAGGTCAGATCATTTTGCTGCCAAATTTATTTTTTAAAAGTATGGCTTTTGGAATCTCAGGCTTGTAGAGCCTTCACGGTATCTACCTTATGGAGAGGTAAGGACAATTACATGGGACACTACGTGTAAAACATACTTAATAAAAAAACAAAAAAACAAAAAAATATACTTAATAACTGCTCAGTAAGCATCTGCTGGGTGCCCGCGACGGCCAGACTCTGCACTGGCGCAGCGGACCCATAACCACAAGGTTAGCACATGTGTTCTGAAAAGGGTAAATATCTTCATTTTGTGGACTATCCAATCTCTATCATCACTAAACTCTGCTGTTGTAGAGCAGAAGCAGCCATGGACGGTACCTTAAAGAATGAACGTGTCTGTGTTCCAATAAAACTTTATTTACAAAAAGAGACATGAGGGGCCAAATTTGGCCCACACGCTATAGTTTATGAGCCTCAGGTCAGGACAGACAGGACTCTAGCTCTTCCCGGTGTTTGCATTTGAGTGCAGAAGACGGTCAACAAAGCCAATAATAAAATACATGTCCAATCTGATCATGACAGATATGAAAAGGAAATAAAAGGAAATAGAATGTGCGCTGAGCGAGATCTGCTGCCAATCCATGTGGACCTTAAGGTCTGAGAGGTGTTGGTCTGGTCCACCCCTTCCTTCCACAGGACAGGGCTTGCCACAGCTCACCGTCAGTGAGGACTACTTTAGTCTTTATAACCCTTCCAAGGGGTGGGTCTTATGGTCCCCATTTCACAGATAAGGAGACTGAGGCTCCAAGGTCACTGATTTCATATCACCAATTTTGCACATTCTGGAATAAAGCTTTAGACTTGAGCTTTCAGAATCCCAAGCCTGCACTCTTAACCACAAATTTTTTCTTGCTTTGCAAGAAAAAACAGCAATTAGTCTCCCTCCAGTAAGATCTCCAGGAAAGGAGGCATGACATTGCTTGAAGCCAAAAGTTCCTAAAAATTTTGATCTCAGGACCCTTGAACACACTTCAGAATTACTGATGAGGGGGCACCTGGGTGGCTCAGTTGGTTGGGCATGGGCTCAGGTCTTGATCCCCAGCATCCTGGGATCAAGCCCGCATTGGGCTCCCTGTTCAGCAGGGAATCTGCTTCTCCTTCTGTGCCTCCTCCTCCTCCTGCTCATGCCTTCTCTCTCAAATAGATATATAAAATCTTTTTTTAAAAATTACTTTACAAAAAACAACAACAAAAAACAAAATCACTGATGAGAAGTGCCTGCCTGGTTCAGTCAATGGAGCATTCCACTCTTGATCTCGGGGTCATGAGTTTTAGCCCCACACTGGGTGCGGAGCCTACTTAAAAAAAAAAAAAGAAGTTAAAGAACATTTTTTTTACTGATGACCCCAAAGAGCTTTTATTCATAAGAATTCGACCTATCGGGGCACCTGGGTGGCTCAGGGGTTGAATGTCTGCCTTTGGCCCAGAGTGTGATCCCGGGGTCCTGGGATCAAATCACACATTGGACTCCCTGTGGGGAGCCTGCTTCTCCCTCTGCCTATGTCTCTGCCTTTCTCTGTGTGTCTCTTATGAATAACTAAATAAAATCTTTAAATAAATAAATAAATAAATAAATAAATAAATAAATATTAGGCCTATCGATATTGGCCTGCTCAAAATGAAATCTGAGAAATGTTTGAAATATTAATTTTTAATTAGTTTAAACATAACAGTAACAAACCTCTTACATATTAACATCAATAACATTTTTGTGAAAAATAACTATCCCCCTCAATTTAGTGAGTAGATTGGCTTTGGTTTTACATTTTTACAATTGCCATTAGCATTCAGCTTCTTGCAAGACAGTTTTTGGGTAGTTGAACTTCATACATCCTACAGTGCCTGGAAAACACAGTTTAACTTGTGAAGAATGAAGGTGAAAAGAGCAAAGAGCATTTTGCCTCTTGGGCCAGGCGTGATGCAGGGTGGGTTCCTCCTGTGGGTTCTGTCTCTCCTGAGGGAGAGACAGTCCCCCACCTGTCTCAGCTGGTGGCTCCCGGCAATCCTTGGCTTGTGGCTTCATCACTTCGATCTGTCTCTGCCTTCACACAGCCCTTCCCCCCTTGTTTCTTTGCACTCGAATTTCCTTCTTCCCATGAGGATAACGGTCATTGAGGTAGAACCAACACCACCACCCACCCCTCGAGTCCGGTATCATCTCATCTTAACTTGATTACAACTGCAAAAAAACCTTTCTCTGGGGCAGCCGGGAATGACATCCAGAGTCACACTGAGATAGTCTTGTGAAAAACAGCACCAATGCCACCTCAGGACTCTAGACCAGAGACCAGCAAAATGTGGCCATGGACAAACCCTGCTGCCCCACCTGTTAGTCTAAGGGGCCATGAGCTTTGAATGGTTTTACATTTTGAAATGGTTATATAAGTATCTGCATCATCGGCTTGATATTGCCTCTGGCCTGGCAAAGCCTAAAATATCTATCTGGCCCTTGAAAAAAAAAAGGAGGGGGTGCCAGACCATGGTGTAAACCCTGCTGTCTACACTGGACCCAGCACCAGCACTGGTTGTGGATGTTGGGTTCTGCTATTAGAACCACAATCAAGGCCACCAATGATAACAGAATACCAGCATCACAAGTCACAAAAGTGGACTCCACGTAGCCCATCCTTCTGTGCATCAGTGAGGTTCCAAGCAAAAGCCTGGGGCAGCTGCCTCTGATGGGCTAGTCTGAGGCCATGTGTCCACACTTTATCTACAAGGGGCACTGGAATCAATTTTCTGCATTTTCCACCTCTGCAGTGAAAGGCTATTTACCAAAATATCAAAGAAGAGTAAGTCCCCAGATTTAGGGAGGTTCAGATGGTGGATGAATTATAAAAAGGATAAACACACTATACCTGATGAGGACACATCATCTCAGAACTTTCTCTCCTGGACAGAAAATCAAGACATCTGATCACTAGCTTGTGCTTCAACTCAGTCTACACTAGCCAAAGACCACGGTTAAAGAGTTTTCCAATGTTCTCATCTAAATGTAAAACTTGAACCTCTGATGGATGTTCTTAACTTCCTAGAGAAACCTGAGATCAAAGATTCACCCAAACTTCTGGAATATTACATGAGTGTGGGTGACACGTCCTGTGGCTACTGTTCTCACAGGCTCCGCCTCTGTGTTTGGGAAAAGTACTTCAGCTCTGGATCTTATCTGAAAAATCAGAATTAGGATCACAGCCGATAATTCACTGAGAGCTCACTACGCATGGATGCAAGGCTGTTTCACACGCCTGGCTTCCTGATCTGCCACAATCACCATTACTCCCATTTTATAGATGAGGTGACTTCTTTACCTCCAGAGAGTGTAATCAGCAGCACCAGAGTCTACCCAAGGGCACACCTGCAGAGCATCAGGTGCACACAGATGAGATTTGCATCCAGGTTCCCTGACAGCTGAGCCTGGGATGGGTTTCCAACTCCATCTGGGCTCCATTGTCCTTATCTGGTCCTCTTCCTTGTTGAGCTAGAAACTCACAGAAGCACGGGAAGCCATAGGGCTGACAGCTCACAAAACCAAAAGATTTTAAATATATCAACTCTGTCTGCCATAAGCCTTGTAGCCGACACAGGTGGTTACCTCTCATTACACAGACTCTACTTGAAAATTTTTCAATATAATCAGTGTGAGAAGCTGTCTGCGTCGTCAGGTTGGTGAAAACTCAGCAGGAGTGAGGTTAGCTCACTGGCAATCAAGAATGCATCGCTTGGGGATAGCTAGCAAACACCAGGGCCGAAAGGACCACACTCCGGCAACGGCTGTGATGGATACTTCTTGCAATTCAGAAATGGGGGTTTTATTGGTGAAACCAGTGACTGATGGTAATTAGCATGGTGATGTTAGAGATGGGTTCGCAGTGGTGAGATAAAAGGTATTCAAGACGTGGGAGTTGACTAGAATGCATTATAGGATACAACAATCCATCCTTGACCTATACCCTTCCCCACTTCCTCCCTGACTGGTCCTGTGTCCAGCCACTCATGAGGAGGATTTTTGACCACATTATGCCAACCAGACAGCACAGAATCCAGAATCCTGCTTTTGGAAAATTGTTATACTTGCTGTGAGTGAACTTTTCATCCAGGGTGTGACCCTGAAAGAATGGAATGCTAAGTAAGACTTTATCAAGCTTCGAGCATAGGTTGTATAAACGTTTTTGTGCCTGCTTTGCTAATGAATGTTTGGCGGTTAAGAGTAGCAAAATTTGGACAGACTAGATTTTATGATAACTTGTAGCTTAGGCTGTGGGGAAATGTTCACATCTGCCAGAAGGAACCTAAGAATTGTTCCATGTCAAATTGGTTTAGATCACAACAGTTTACCCGGTACCCAATAGCCATGCCATTGTCTGCCTTCCTGCGAGAATCCGTACTGGTTCAGCTTTTAGTCAGCAACATATCCAGAGAAGATGGGCCCAGGACCAGGAGATGAACCATGAGTAGTCTGAACCAGGTGTCAGAAAACTATGGCCCACAAGTTAAATCTGGTCCACCACTCAGTTTCATAAATAGTTTTATTGGGACACAGCCCCACCCACTTATTTTTGTGTTTTCTGTGGCTTCTTTCAAGTCACTGCAATAGCAGAATTGAGTAGTTGCCACAGAAACTGCATGGCCCACAAAACCTAAAATATTTACTCTCTGGTCCTTTATAGAAAATGTCGGTCAATCTCTGGTATAGAATGATGCTAGTCCAAGTATGTCTATGGAACAGAAGCACCAGCATCACCCGAGAGCTCATTGGAAATGCAGAGTCTCACGCACCACCCAGGCCCAGCCTGGAATCAGATTATTTAGGGAGTAAAACTTCCCATCAAGGAGGAAAGTCATGACTGGCTTAGACCAACTATCCTCCATCCCTTGGAGCTGGGTGCTCTGCTGACCAAACTAAACGCAGGTTCTGTTAGTAGGGAAGAAGAAAATATAACCCATTTGCCCACTAGGGTTCATTCTTCTTTGGTTACAGAATTTTGACATAGATAAACCGATCCCCAAACGCCAAAAGTTTGTGTTATACTATCAAGGGTCATGGAACCGGGGACGTCACTGGAGGTAGGCAAACTTAATTTGATGCACACGCCTTAGGCAAATCCTTTGACCTCCCTGAACGTTGGATTTCTTAAATATCAAATACGGACAGTGGTTTCAGACACAAGGGTTGTATCATGCGGGATCAATGCGGCCGCAAGTAATGGCATCGCCTGCAAAAAGAGACAAACTATAGTCCAACAAACACGAAATCTGGAGGGAAGGAGTTACAACACTGCATGGGGGGCTCCAACGGTGTCATCAACGATTTAGCCTCTTTCCCAGTTTCTTCTCTGCCATCTTCCATTGACTTACACTCCCTCCCTTGGTGGTTTCAAGATGCCACCTCAGCGCCAATCATCCTATTCTGATTCAGAGATGGCAAGAAAGGAAGTGGCTGCCTTCCTGCACACCTCTTTTGATGGGGGGAAGGATGGGGGAAGGATGTCTTTCTCCGAGGTACGTACCACCCTCCTCCAGCAGAATGCTGCTTATATCCCATTGGCCAAAACTGGTTTGTATAGTCACCTGTAGACGATCACAGATAAAGATAGGATTACCGTGATTGGCTTAGACCAGCAGGGGTCGGCAAACTTTATCAGTAAAGAGCCAGACAGTAAATATTTTAGACTTTGCACACCATATAATGTCTCTCACTAACTACTCAACTCTACTTTAATGGTGTGGAAGCAGCCACAGACAATGCATGGACTAACCGGGTCTGGCCGTGTTCCAATAAGGCCTTATTTACAACAATAGGCAACGGGTGGGATTTGGCCTGCAAGCCATAGTTTGCCAATCCCTGTTCTATAGTTTTAGAACTATAGTTCTATAGTTTTAATGACTATAGTCATTAAAAGTGCAGCAGCTAGAGTCACGCCGATTCAAGCCCTGGCTTGGCCACTTTCCAGCCCTGTAACTGCAAACAGGTAGCTTAACCTGTGCTCCAATTTGTTTATCTTGTAAAATTGAAAATGCCTAGACCGACAGGAAACAGAGAATCCATCCTAAGATATCGTAGGCATTCTTCCTGATAGGGCAGCTCCAGAATTGGTTAATTCAATTGCTGTAGTCCCAAATCCTTTGTATCTTCTTGTTCTGCCCACCTCAGTGTATGACTTTGAACTTCAGACTTGCCTCTCATCGCCACAAAACGTCTGCCACGGCACCAGGAGGCATATATTCATCTAAAGAAAATCTAAAAATTGAACATTCCTTCCCTTGTTTACCTTTTCAAGAGCAAGGATAACCTTCCCAGAGACATGCCCTGGGCTGGCTTACTTCACCTCTCATTGGTTAGCATCAGGTGACATGCCAATTCCTTAACCTGTTATTAGCAACAGAAATAAAATTTCTTAACTGCCTAGACTACCTTAACCACAACAGCTGGGGGTGAAGTCCGGGCGATGTCAATTTTTAAAAGCTCCAAAGATAATCTGACCTTATGGCCAGGGTTAAGAACCACTCATAACGACCAATCAAAACTCCATCCCTCCGGACCGTTGAGGTTCCAACTTTCCCTGAAGCACACAGCAGTCAAAAATAAATAAATAAATAAATAAATAAATAAATAAATAAATAAATAAATACGCATGTTTGTACATGTAAGTTGAGTTTTATCTGCAAAGAAAATAAGTAGCGATTACTCTTAGGTAAGCAACAGCCAGGATCTACTAAACTAATGATCTCACTTTTTTTCTTACATAATTTTGCGGAAAAAATATATAGCGTTTTGCATATTTTTTTTAATTAACCTCTACCCACAAGGAAGGGCTCAAACTCATGACTCTGAGAATGAGAGTTGCACTCCCTATGGACTGAGCCAATCAGGCACCCCTCTTGCATCTTTTTAAGTGGGTATCTTAAATTTTTATTACAATTCAAATGAATTCATTTTCTCTTAGTAGGAAAATAATAAACATTGTATAGGGAAAAAAAATGTAGAGTGACTGTAATTGGAATCCCTAACTCATTATATGATTTTTTTTTTTTTTTTTTTTTTATGATAGTCACAGAGAGAGAGAGAGAGAGAGAGGCAGAGACATAGGCAGAGGGAGAAGCAGGCTCCATGCACCGGGAGCCCGATGTGGGATTTGATCCCGGGTCTCCAGGATCGCACCCTGGGCCAAAGGCAGGCGCCAAACCGCTGCGCCACCCAGGGATCCCTATATGATTTGATAAAAATAACTTTTAACTGATGTATTGAGTAGCACACACTTAATATGAAAGGAAACTATAGAATATTTTTACCCTGAGGTATTCAGGTGTATTTATCCCCGGTGTCTGCTGAAATAATTGATGCTTCTAGAAAACATTCCAGTTACATTTCTAAGAATCAACAATGGTATTACACATCTGTGGTTGTTCCGAATGCTCCTTAGAAAGAAACACATGTCAGATAAAGTAATACAGGATGCCCCACAATGAGGCGCCTTGACTAATCATTAAAGGATAGTTTCTTTAATCTCTTTGTTACCTTGTTCCACCCTCTACCCACCAGCTCCCATGCTACAGAAAGTTGCTCGTGGAGCTCAGACTTCTCTGTAATGTAGGAAGAGGGTGCATATGAACTTAGGCAGCAGTATTCCCAGCAGCTTTGGGAATAAGTAAATGTAAGTATAAATATGTAAATTCTAGAAATCAATTCTGTTAAAACCATCCGTGCAGCATCCTCCAGTTTTAAGACCATTCTGCAATATTTCATTGGTTGTTTTGTGGATTAAATGAGATAACACAGTGCCATATACCATGTGCTCAGGAATCGGTAACCATTATTATTATTATTTGCAGTCTTACTGCAAATAACGAAGGAGCACCCCCCTTCCCTGTCTGAGGAGGGGAAGGAGATAAGGGTGTTAGACTTAGAACTGAGGGTAAATTCTCGGCTCACCTGTACCTTGAAAGCATTTAAGAAAATAAAAAAGAAAGAAAGAAAGAAAGAAAGAAAGAAAGAAAGAAAGAAAGAAAGAAAGAAAGAAAGAAAGAAAGAAAGAAAGAAAGAAAGAAAGAAAGAAAGAAAGAAAGAAAGAAAGAAAGAAAGAAAGAAAGAAAGAAAGAAAGAAAGAAAGAAAGAAAGAAAGAAAGAAAGAAAGAAAGAAAGAAAGAAAGGAAAGAAAGAAAGAAAGAAAGAAGAAAGAAAGGAAAGAAAGAAAGAAAGAAAGAAAGAAAGAGGGATCCCTGGGTGGCGCAGCGGTTTGGCGCCTGCCTTTGGCCCAGGGCGCGATCCTGGAGGCCTGGGATCGAATCCCACGTCGGGCTCTCTGCATGGAGCCTGCTTCTCCCTCTGCCTGTGTCTCTGCCTCTCTGTCTCTCTCTGTGTAACTATCATGAATAAATAAATAAAATCTTTAAAAAAAAAGAAAGAAAGAAAGAAAGAAAGAAAGAAAGAAAGAAAGAAAGAAAGAAAGAAAGAAAGAAAAGCATTTAAGACCTTCCAGCTTAGACAGGTCGTAATAACTGCTCAATCAGTGAGAATCGGAAAGAATCAATGTAAACTTCTCAATATACAAAATTTCTTCCCATCTCAAGGAACATGCCTCTGCTCTTTCTCTGCCTGGAACTTTCTTCCTGAGTCTAGATCTTCACCTTATGGCATTTACCCATCATTCATATTGCTACGCCCAACTTGAACACTTCCCATTCCGTCTGTCCTGTTTCATTCTCTACCTAGCACTCCTCATCCTCTGAAAATATCCTGGACTGGACTTAGATATCTGACTTGTTCCCTGCCGAATTCTCAGAAGCGAGTACAGGGCCTGACATGTGGTAGACCCCAAAGTAGGTTAAGAATTAGTTGAGGGGCGCCTGGGTGGCTCAGGAGGTTAAGCATCTGCCTTTGACTCGGGGCACGTGATCTCAGGGCCCTGGGATCCAGCCCCCTATCAGGTTCCCTGCTCAGCGGGGAGCCTGCTTCTCCCTCTCTCTCTGCTCCTCCCCCCACCCCCCTGGTGAGCATGCACTCTCACTCTCTCTCAAATAAATAAAATCCTTTAAAAAAAAATTAGTTGAATGCAAAGATGAACAATCAATGACAGACCTCCTCTTCGAGGGGAAAGAGGATGGAATCCGGGGTCAGGACTTTGAGGTCATTTGCATCTCATATCAGCTGGGATACCTTATGCCCCACGACTTCATTGTTCCCCTGGAGAAAATAATAATAACGCCTTCCTTGCAGAGTTATCAGGAGGACTTGGTCCCATGTCGTCAGAACTCTAGGTCCACATAGTGCCTGGCGTGTGGGAGACACAGAAGACACTATCATTTATTTTGTTCACTAACTTCTTTTAAAATCTGGGTTTGTAGCTACACTAACCAACCCTAGAGACCTTTCAAAAGGTCCAAGGCTCCAAAATCTTAGCTTACATGGCACCGTGGATCTATTTCCCAGATCTCTACCTAATTGTTAGTAGGAAAGAAGAGACAATAACTCTTCCTGTTTGTAATGTTCATTCTCCTTTGGTTACAGAATTTTTACATTTATGACCAGAGCTCCACATGCCAAGAGCATGAATATTATTGTCGAATCTGGTAGCCTCCTACTTTAACAACTTACTCTATTTGCGACTTTGAAAATAAGATCTACGGGGGGCAGGGGAGAAATACATGTCTCCTGAAATACTGTCGTCCATTCCCTCATCATTTTGGAAATTACCCTAGAAATTTAGGTTTTTAGATAAGTGTTTATTTACATTTTGTTAAAGCTGATAAGGCAATGAAGGGTTTTTCTGGTCCCTTTTAAATTTAGAATACAGACACTTTCACATTTTGAGATCAGAAAAAAAAAGGGGGGGATAAAGGAAGAAAAGTTTGTTTTTAATACTCTGAGGTTCAGTTTTCCAATAACTTACTGCTTCCGCTATTTAGATTCTTTTTCCTGTTCAGCATCACATTAAAAAAAAACTAATAATAAAAGAGTCATTTGGGGAGCAGAAGGAAACATATGGGGTTAAGTGCATAGACTCAGGTAATCTAGAGCAAGGATCTGCGCGTTTCTAGTGTAAAGGAATGGCTAGTAAATATTTTTCGGCTTTGCAGGGCATAGTGTCCCTACCATTGTCGCTCAAGAGCAATCACAGGTGATATATAATCAAATGAGTGTGGCTGTGTTCCAATAAAAGTTTATTTTTTTTTTTTTAAGATTTTATTTATTTATGAGAGACACAGAGAGAGAGAGAGAGGCAGAGACACAGGCAGAGGGAGAAGCAGGCTCGTGGGACTCAATCCTGAGTCTCCAGAATCAGGCCCTGGGCGCTAATCCGCTGAGCCACCCGGGCTGCCCCCAATAAAACTTTATTCACGAAAATAGGCATTGAACCAGATTAGGCCATTGGCCTGTAATTGCCGAGCCTCGAATCTAGAATTATATTCCATCTCTAGCATTTCCTAGTTGGTGATTTGGCCCGTTCTCCATTCATTTGCAAAATGGACATAATAGCTACACCACCCCATTTGGCTTCAAGGATAAAATGGACCAGTGTATAGATGATTCCATGGAAGTATCCCGTAAATGTTCCCTCTTATTCGTGGTAGTATTCTCCTCTTACAGCAAAGAAAGTCACGCAATTTATAAAGGGCCACGATCCTAACTGCACCCGCAGCCTCTGAAAGAGGTGCCCACTGTCCGGGGAGTTTAACTTTGTCCCCCTTACTAGCTTTTGGCTAAAACTGCCTTTTCCCTCTTTCCTAAGCAAGTCCGTTCAAGGGGAGGGGGGGTCCTGGGAGGAAAAAAAAAAAAAGAGGAACAGGAGGACGGAGGTGACCCAAATAGATCGGACTCGTGGGGAAAAAGATAATAAAGATAATTCTGCCCCAAGCTTGTCTCCTTTTTGGTGGATGACTCTCCTCCCCGGCTTACCACCCCATCTCCCCCTCCCCCTCCCCCCGTCTTGTCCTAAGGCTCAGGCTGTCCCGGGGAGCTCCAATCCTGAAGCTGGCTCCTTTGCACACGAGCGGGGCAAAACCAATGCTTATTTACTCCATTAGACCCCATCGTCACAGAGGAAAAAGATGTTCTAGGATTTTGTCCCCCCCCCCTTTTTTTTCCGTGGGACATTCTTCCTACATCTGAGTTACCCACTTAAGTTTTTAGGATTTCTGGCAGCAGGCATTTGGCTTTGTCTCTCATTTCTTTGTGCTGATTGTCAAATGCCCACATATTATTTACACCTCCCTTTCTCTCTGGGGTTTCTAATCCCTCCCTTTCTTATTACTAGCATTTCTTCCTGGACCTCGCCTCCTTTTTTCTAACCAGCAGGAGAGCTCCCCGAGCCTCAAGATAAACAGCAAACAAGATTTTGAATTTCAATGACAAATCGAGCAAGCCCCGCAAATCCCCGGCCCCGCAAAAATTTTAACTCGGGGATGGCAACTTCTTCGGTTTTCCTGCTCTGAACATGGGCAGGCCCGGTTCCTCTTTCATTTTGGTCTTGTTGCATCTCTTCCTGAATTAAATTTTTCAATTAGCTTGCTTGTTACAAGGCGTAAGGAGCTGCCCTCCTCTTTACCTCAAATTCCCCTTCTTCCCAGGCGTAACAGAAATTTGCTTTGCAAGACAAAGAACAAAAAGACCTCACGGGCTGAGCAAAAAGATTCGGTTGTATACACGATTTCACCAGGTTTCCAAATGCATAATGAAATCAGACTCCTCCCCCGGGAGGGGAGTTCCCTCTCCAACCTACTGCGCTCACAAAATCCCACCCACTTCTTTCCAAGGACACACTTTGTTCTAAATCCCCAAGGCTTCACCCTAGCGCGCACACACACACACACACACACACACACACACACACTCACACAGAGAACAGGAAGCTGCACCTAAATTGTAAGAGTGAGCCGTGAGCCTTCTCTGAGCCCACGATGAACAGAGGATATGGAGCAGAATTACACAATATATAGCAGGCATTTGTAACCCAGGCATGGGACTCTAACGCAATAATCCTGGCAAGGCTGTCTGGCCCCTGGGTGGGGCTGGGGTTGGGGTGAAGGGGTGCGGGGGGCGGGGGGGTGGGTAGGAAACATGACTTTTTCTTTCTTTCTCACGAGCTTCTCACTCTCAAGCTGGAGGGAAGATTAAAAACTACAGGAGAGGGCACGTGTTCATAATAGATTTTTAATGGGTTATTAATTCTCTGTTTTAAATCCTCATTTAAAAAAAGAAAACAACCCTAATTCAATCACTTCTCCTACGGATGAAGGCAATTTAAGGACAGGTGTGGAGGTAAGCTGCTGCTTTCAGAAAGCAGTGAGTGTGTTTGAGCAAAGAATCACAGGGTGTGCATTAGACTGGAGTATTTATTACATCCCTGTTTGCAGAGGCAAAGACTGAAATCCACCCGAAGTCCATCAGGAGGGGCAAGTAAAAGGCATCGGGGAGCACCATTCGAAGAAATACTATGCCACCATTTAAAAAGCCCATTATTTCTAACAGGAAATGCTCTCCAAAAGATCTAAGAGAAAAATGCAAGGTAAAGACAAAGAAAGGTATATTTGATATACATATATGCTGATCTATGCATAGACTATTTCTGGAATGATACACAGAAAAATTGCTGCTAATGACTGTCTGGGGGGGTGGGAGGAGGAAGATTTACCTTCCCCATAAACCCTCTGATTTGAATCTACCCCCAACCAGAAGCATGTATTATATTTTCCCCAAAATTTATAGCTAATTTTTTAAAAAACTTCAGGTCCCCATAGAAAATTGCCCAATAGATATTTTAAGTGGGAAAAAAAAAGTTGTACAAGTGTCTATAAATAGGGCTCTGGTGGTATATTTAAAACAGAGTTTAGGACACCTGGGTGGGTCACTGGTTGAGCATCTGCCTTTGGCTTGGGGCGTGATCCCAGGGTCCTGGGATTGAGTCCCACATCGGGCTCCCTAGAGGGAGCCTCCTTCTCCCCCTGCCTGTGTCTCTGCCTCTCTGTGTCTTCATGAATAAATAAAATAAATAAAAATAAAAATAAATAAAAATAAATTCAACATAAATAAAAATAAAACAAAGAGTTTATGTATACATACACACACAACATATATATACTTGCAAATTTATGGAACATGTCTGGAAGGATATGTGTCATACTGTTTGAAGTAGTTATTAGCTCTCTCTAGTAAACTCCTGAGCTAGTGAAGGTGAATAAAAGGAATAAAGGTGAATAAAACTTTTGCCTCTTTTACCTGGATTTTATATTGTTTGCACCTTTTAGAGAGAGATTATGTATTGCTTCTATGTTAAAGCTTTAAAAACTCAAATGAGGGGATCCCTGGGTGGCTCAGCAGTTTAGCGCCTGCCTTTGACCCAGGGCGTGATCCTGGAGTCCCGGGATCGAGTCCCACATTGGGCTCCCGGCATGGAGCCTGCCTCTCTCTCCTCCTGTGTCTCTGCCTCTCTCTCTCTCTATGTCTATCATAAATAAATAAATCTTAAAAAAAAAAAAAACTCAAATGAAGGTTGTCTGGCTGGCTCAGTCAGCAGGGCCTGTGACTCTTGATCTCAGGGTCATGAGTTCAAGTCCCACGTTGGGTGTAGAGCTTACTTTATTTTTTTTTTAAGATTTTATTTATTTATTCATGAGAGACACAGAGTGTGAGAGGCAGAGGGAGAAGCAGGCTCCCTGCAGGGAAGCCTGATGCGGGCAGAACTTGATCCCAGGACCCGGGGAACACGACCTGAATCAAAGGCAGATGCTCAACCGTTGAGCCACCCAGGTGCCCTGCAGACAGAGCTTACTATTAAAAAAAAAAAAGCTACAATGAGAAAATAAGAGAAGGACATGGGCAAATACTGACCCACATGCAGGAGAAATGTGGGCCACATGTTTCCAGGGAAATGAAACTCCCAAGAAAATGTTCAAGGTAAATTTCTGCCTTTTGCCTCCTTAACAAATAGGATGGTCTAGTTTATTAGATACGCCAGAGGTTCTCCTTCCCCTGCCTGCTCTTGGCTGGGAGTGCTCCAAAGTGCTGGGCGAGGGGGCCCGGGTGGTACCTGTGTTCCAGCGAGCCCACCGGGCCCACCGAGCCCACGGAACCCACCAGGCCCACCGAGCCCACCGAGCCCACCAGGCCCACTGAGCCCCCCCGGGAGACGCAGGAGCCTCTGCCTCCCAGGCCGCGGAAATGCAGCGTCAAGCAAAGCGCCCGGCTCAGAATGAGCAGGACTCCGGCTTGCATTTGCCTTCCTGCCCTGCGCTTCGGAGCCGCACTTGAACGACTGCATTAACCAGAATGAAGTTCCTTGATGACAAAATCCTGACTTCCGCCGCCTGATGTTTTCTGTTCCAGGGTCGGGTCAACAGGCTCCTGTGTGAGTCACCTTTGAGAGGCTGCCTCCAATGTGATCCCGGGGAAATGCGCTCTCCCTCCCCAATTAGCTCTCCAAGACCTCTGCACAGCTGCTTCTGCCCTAGGCATGCGCAAGAATGATGCAGGAAGAGACACATCTGAAAGAAGATTGTTTGGAAAGTCTTGATGTGATCCCGGTCCCCAGGCATTTACGCCGCAGTTTACCTCCTGAGAGAAACCTACTCTGCAAGGGAGCATGATCTATTTTCTGGGATTGAGAACACGCACATAGGATCAAACAGCAGCCCTAAGCATTCCTGCAAGGGCACTTGTGGGGGCAAGGAAATGCCAGGCTCCAAGTTTACAAGGCATCCAGTTTCCAGTGTTTCTGGGGCAGCTTTTTCTTGCTTCCACGAAGTTGTGTTTGAAGGGCCCCTGTCCCTCTCCCACAGTCATTTGGAAATTGTCAGCATTTAATCCGGGACCTTATGAGTTCTCTGATTCAGGAGAGAGGGGTGAAGTGTGGAAGCCGAATTGTTGCAAATGAGGAGGGTGACAGGACAAGGTCGGATTGGAAACTGGAGTTGGGGGGGGGCGGGGGGGGGTGCCAGACTTCCACATCAGCAGACAGAGTTTCTTCTTATTTCGGATCCCTCGAAATTACAGCAGCTGCGTCTACAGGTATATCCGAGGCATCGTTTAGACTCCTTTCAATTCAGGTGGAATGTGAAAATAAAGGGAGACTTGACTGTCTCTCAAGATTTAAAAAGGATCCACCGGCTATTGTCTGACCTCCTCAGTGTCTGATTGACTAGTAGAAAACGCATCTCCATGGGAACAGATAAATGTCTGCTTTTCATGCCGTGAAATAACCAACTCAGCCCGCGGAGCCTCACCAACCTAGCACTTTATTTGGGCGGCTGTAAGCAGCCTCTCTCTTTTCATGTTCAGCCAAATTATCTGCCAGAATTTCTTTTCAAGTCTAGGGAAAGGAAAAAAAAAGAGAGAGAGAGAGAGAGAGAGCTTCCTCCCCCCTCCCCCTTCTGCATGGAGTTAATTACTGTATTTTCAGCTGGGAGGGTGGGAAAAAAATACACACTGAGCTGAAATCGCACACAAAACAAGGCCAGCATGTTGTATCTGCCTGTTGTCTATTTGTTGTTGGAATTTTTTTTTTTTTTTTTTTTTTTTTTTTTAAGGTACGGCTGTCTGCTGCTGTACTTGGGCCATGTCAGGGAGGGCAAGCCTCCGGCCTGGGAGGGAGGCAGAGCTGGGGCTGGCGGTTGTGAACTGTTTGCTTCCGTTTGTGCCAGTCTTGGGCTGTGTGACCTGAGGCAAGTGGGTAGCAGCTCTGATTTCATACTGCGATCTGAGATAGGGAGGTAGGGGGAAGGATAGAGACGCTCAGGTATCTGCCTTCCCTCCCCCCTAGGCCCCCAACATCTGCCGTTTTAACTCCCTGATCACTGCTCCAGCGCTCTGTGCCAGCAAAATTCGAGAACAGCTCTCAGGAGAGCTGGGGCTTTCTCGGGTGATTCCAGACACTTCTGCTTCTGTTCCTGGTTAAAAATACCACCGGAAGCAGCATTTTCTGATGAGATTGCAGCACTTCCAATCGAGTTTCTGAAGCAGAGGGGGAAAAAATAAATGAAAAGGGGAAGAGAAATAGAGATGAAATTACATACACACAGGCACACGTAGAGGTGTTTTTTCAACACACAAGGTCGAAATCCTAGGGTTGGGGCAGTATCTTAGCCTGTTTGATTCTAAAACTGGGCACAAGAATATGTGCGGGTTCCTTATTCTGCTGGAATCCATTCACCGTGCCTATTATTCTCTCCTTCCTCGTTTAAGCCGTTCGTGCCTTTGTCTCTCTCCTCTTCCTCGGCACCTCCACCCACCCACCCAACAAGTCTGAGCAGGAAATGTTTAAAGACCAGTGAACTGCAAACCCACTAGGCATTTTTCAAAAGAATCCAGGTTAAAGATACCTCCAGTCAAGATGTAGCAATCAAGTTTCAATTCCAGCTCTTCCGTGGACGTGATTCCTAAATATCGAAACCCCAGTGGTCTTTATCTGGACCAGCTGCTTCTGATGTCTAGAAGGAATGTGGCACATCAAGTGTGTGAACACTGGCTCTATTGTATCCAAACAGGCTGATTGAAGCCTGGATAATTGGCATGTAACCTTCTCTATTAATAGTGCAGACAGATATGTGAATTAGCTGAATCCCTCCGACATATGCCATGCATTAGCTAAAGGGGCTTACAATTCTCCAAACATCTCGGCTAACTATTACACCAATAATTAGGCTTTAGAACTTGATAACTTTGGGGGGAAATCAATAAATAATGGTGAAGCTCCCTACTGCCTCTGAATGAGAAGTGCCTCTGCAATGTTATTTAATTTGGGGTTCGAGGGTTGAGGGGTGTGGGGTGTGTGTTTGTGTGCGTTACTGATGCTGAGTTTCTGGAGGAGACTGGTAAATTTGGGGAATCTTTGTTTGGCTTCTGTACTCATCGAAGTACTGAATAGCAGCGTACACTTGTCAACGTCCTGTTTAAACATCTTGTAGAGGAATATACCCTGAATGAGGCTATTTAGAACTGCACATTTCTGAATAGATGGTTGGTCTCACATCAGTTCCTGAGACTACGTGGGCTGATCTTTAAGAGCCCCAACTGCAGTCAGATCACCCAGGTTTGAAGCACAGCTCCCCGACATACAAGCCCGTGGCCCAGAGCACTTGCTTATCTTCTCAGTGCCTCAGTTTTCAGATCTGGAAAACGGGGAGCACAAATACTCCTATCCCACTGGGGGCTTTGTAAGGGTTAAATAAGTTGTTGACTCATAAAATATTCAGGGGCGCCTGAGTGGCTCAGTGGTTAAGCGTCTGCCTTCTGCTCAGAGCATGATCCCAGGATCCAGGATCAAATCCCACATCAGGCTCCTTGCAGGGAGCCTGCTTCTCCCTCTGCCTATGTCTCTGACTCTCTCTCCTTGTGTCTTTCATGAATAAATAAATAAAATCTTTTAAAAAATAAATAATAAAATATTCAAACAATAGAGTATAAGTATTTACTTAACAAAGTATTAATAATGAATAATTATTACATATTGATAAATTAATTATTTATTTATAAATATTCACTAGAAGTGTTTTTCAAACTGTGGGTTGTAACCTATCAGTAGCTGGTAAGAGCAATTCAGTGAATCCCAACTATCACTTTTAGGATAGGATAGGAATAGGATAGGGTAGGATAGGATAGGATAGGATAGGATAGGATAGGATAGGATAGGGTATTACATAGAAAGGGTAAGCACCATTTTATCAAACTCTTTGTGGTGTGTAAATAAGTGTGTGTGTGTGTGTGTGTGTTGTGTGTAGGTATAGTGGGTCCTAACATAAAAATGTACATACTTCTTCTAGTGGGTCAAGTTTTTTAAAAATGTGAAAAACCTGCAATCAAATAATTCAAAACCTGGAGACAAATGCATCAATAGGAGATTGGTTTAATAAATTAAGTTACATCCATTCAATGGATTATCAAACAGTTGCTCATATGAAACAAAGGTCAGTTTCCACGTGCTGAATTGCACTAGACCCCCAGAAGGAGTATTTTGTAGAAGGCAAAAACATTAAAGAATGTACTAATTTCAACCCTTTCTATATAAATATAAAGGGCTTTGCTGGGTGTGTGTTTGACTACCTGGAACCTCAGCCTGCTGACCGTTAGGCTCCTGTGCTGAGTGGGAGCTGGTCTTCCTGGAGGGTGGCCTGCCTGGTGATAGGTGATAGGACTACCATCCATCCAGGTGAGCGAGCCAGAAGCCTTAGGACCACCGCTGACATGTCTCTCTCACTCACATTAAAGGATTCACAATCCGTTCGTGTGGCTTCATCTTTAACCCTCAACCCCTTTCCAAGCTACTGTCATCTCTCCCCCGGGGAAACCACATCAAACTCCTCCTAACTAGTCTCCCTGTTGCCTCCCTATCCTTCTCAACTACCTAACTAGTCTCACTGCCACCTCTTAACTAGTAGCCTTCAGTCACCTAACTATTCTTCCTGCATGCATTCTTGCCTCCGTTCCGCCCATCTTCCCAGTGGGGCCAGAGAAACATGACCAGCCCCCATGCCTCCCAGTAGCCCTTGGGACAAAGACCAAAATCCTACAATAGCTTTTCTATTGGTTTCCTACGGATGCTATAGCAAAGCACGAAAACTTGAGTGGCTCCGGGGCACCTGGGTGGCTCTGTCGGTTTAGAGGCCGACTCTTGCTTTCAGCTCAGGTCGTGATCTCAGGGTCATGAGATTGGGCCCCACTAGAAAGTCTCTCCCTCTGCCCCTCCCTCCACTCGCACACACGCTCTCTCAGATAAACAATAAATACATTTTAAAGAAAAACTTAGTTGATTGAGACACAAAGAGATAAGAAAGGCCCCAGTGCCTCACTCAAGGTGACCCAGACAACCCAGAAGATGGGAGGGGGTCCCGGCTTGATCTTGGGGTCATGAGTTCAAGCACCACGTTGGGCATAGAGATTGCTTAAAACTTGAAAAAAAAAAAAGATAAATAAATAAACCCAAGAAGAGGTAGATGCATGAGTCTCAGATGAGGCTCTGGGGCTCAGAGTCTCACTGTGGCTTCTTATCTGGGTGTGGCCTTCATGGACTCATTTAACCTCTTTGAAAGTGTCCTTGGCTCCCTCAGGAGAATAGCAGAACCTCCCTTAAGCTGGCGTTGCTGAAAGCATGAAAGGAAATACCGCAGGCCAAGTCTGCACAGGCCAGCAAGCATCCATAGGCCCCGGTGATGGGCTTACGGTAGTGGCAGCCACAGGTCATTTGCAAATGCTTTCTTTGGCCTGGAGTGTTTTCATAAACGAGGGAAATTTCTTCTTTTAAACTGTGTATTTTAGCCTCCACCAATCCATGAGAAGGTCTGGCCACCCTAGGGTCATCTCTGCAAGTGGCGCAAGCAGACAAGAGCCGAGGAGCACCTGTCACTCTAGCGCTCTCTCTTGGGCACCGCGGGCACCTCCCCTCTCCCCTGCCCAGGACTGGGTCCCATTTCACTCAGACCGTGCCCTTGTTGGCAACGGAGTTTGCAGGTCAGGATCGGAGCAAACATCAGAGACTTTCCTGAAATAGGGCAGGTATCTAAGGGAGGACTTCGAAGGCGTGAATGTGGTTCAGAGAAAGAAAGAAGAAACAGAATACTTGGGAGCTAGCAAAATCATTAGGGTCCTGTAGCGGGCCCCCCAGCCTGGGAGACTGTGGACCTGAAGAAAGGAGCTGTGGGAGAAAGCCCCCTGATTAGGGCTGTGACCTTCGGGTGGAAGGAGCAGACCCCCTAGGGCGGCTGGGAGTTAGGGAAATAAATACCCCCACCCGTGTCCTCCTGCCAGTCTCCCACAGGTGCCTCCCACTGGCCAAACCCAAGTGGAAACCAGAGCAAGGGAGTCTAGGTAGAGTCTAGAAAGGGCAGCCATAGAGCGGGGAGGACAAGGTTGAAGAGGAGATCGAAAGGGGAAAAATGACCAATATTTAATATACCACTGATTTTAAAATTCTTCCTCTTACCATTTTTCGCTATGAATAACAGATTGTATTAAAAACCACCCTCTTCATTACTCATATTTTCAATCCCAGTTCCTCTATATTTTTAGAGCCTTTCCACCCAGCCATGTAGAACCGGACCCCTTGTTTCTCCCAACCATGTCCCATTCACATGTCTAGCATCCACCTAACGCTTTTTTTTTTTTTTTTTAATATTTGTTTTGCAGGTTGCTGTTGCTCACTGAAGACAGGAACTGTCTTATTCATCTTGGAACTCCCAGAACCTAGCACTCTTGTCAGACATATAATAACTACTAAAAACCCGGAGATGGTGGGTGGATTTCCATGTATTGTTCTCGTAATGGAGGGGAGGCCCGAAAAGTGAGTGGTAGAGAATAAATGTCATCACTCACTGTTCCCAACTACATCCTCTTTCAAAGAAGCCAGTGGTCATTCCCCAGATCAACAAATTAATAACAGTAGCGGTAACAATAATATTAGACCAGTATTTGGGGGGCACTTATTACACGCCACTCTATACGTGCATATGTATGCATTCATCTATTGTCTTTCAGTAATACTCTAAGTCATATAGTATTACGCCTATCTTGCAGAAAAGGAAACTGAGGGATAGAGAGAGTAATTATCCAAGGTCTGTACTGGAGTCAGGATTGGCCACCAGGAAAAAAAAAAAGGATTGGCCACCAGATCTGATGGATTCAGAGTCTTCAGCCATAAACCCTGCCTCTTCTTGGTTAACATAGCCTTAACTTACTATTACTTCTAATATTTCTAGGCTGAACTATATGTTATCCTTTTTTTTAAGATTTTATTTATTTATTCATGAGATACACACAGAGAGAGGCAGAGACATAGGCAGAGGGAGAAGCAGGCTCCCTGCAGGGACCCCAATGCAAGGCTCCATCCCAGGACCCTGGGATCATGACCTGAGCCAAAGGCAGATGCTCAACAACTGAGCCACCCAGGTGCCCCTAAAGATTTTGTTTAAAGGTTTATTTATTTTTATTAGAGAGAAAGAGAAAGACTGAGCAGAGGGAGAGGCAGATGGAGAGAGAGAGAGAATTTCAAGCAGACTTCCTGCTGAGCATGGACCCAGATGCAGGGCTGGATCTCACAATCCCGAGATCATGACCTGAGCTGAAACCAAGAGTCAGATGCATAACAGATGAAGCCACCCAGAAGCCCCTATATACCTGTTATCCTTATCAACATGTATCAGATGTTTGGTTATGCAGCAAGTAGAGACCTGACTTATCCAGTGGCTTAAGCTTATAAGGGTTGTTTCCTCTATAAAACCAGAAGTCCAGAGGTCATTTACTTCTGGCTTTGGTTCACTGGCTCAAGGATATAAAGGGATGAGGTTTCTGGGGTGCCTGGCTGGCTCAGTAGATACAGCATGCAGCTCTTGATCTCCAGGCCATAAGTTCGAGCCCCACATGAGGTATAGAGATTGCTTAAACTTTAAAAAAAAAAAAAGATGAGGCTTCTGACATGTTCTTGGACTTGCCCTCTTAGTCACAAAGTGACCACTTGAGTTCCAGCAATCGTTCCCATATTCCACGCAGGCAAAAAGAGAAAAACAGAAGGCAAAATATCACCTGCCCACTAGAAGAGGCCTCTTGACAGAGCACTCCCAGACATCTCATCTATGTTTTCTGCTTTCACTTCAAGAATCACCTTTATTGGAGGCACCTGGGAGGCTTAGCCAGTTAAGCTAAGTGTCTGACTTTAGCTCAGACTATGATCCCAGGATCTTGGGATTGAGCCCCACATGGACGGGCTCCGTGCTCAGCAGAATCTTCTCCCTCTCCCCCTTCCTCTCCCCCTGCTTGTGCTCTCTCTCTCAAATAAATAAAATACATATTTTTTAATTACCTTTATTGGCAAGAGTGATGAGGATATATAGATACATCATCGGAGCATTGCTGGGTCCTACAGTATGGAGGCTCTGCCCTTAAGAAAGGGAAATGGGGGTGGGACACCTGGGTGGCTCAGCGGTTGAGCCTCTGCCTTTGGCTCGAGGTGTGATCCCGGGGTCCTGGGATCGAGTCCTATATCGGTCTCCCCACTGGGAGCCTACTTCTACCTTTGCCTATGTCTCTGCCCCTCTCTCAGTGTCTCTCATGAATAAATAAAACCTTAAAAAAAAAAAAAAAGGGGGGGGGGGCAGCCCGGGTGGCTCAGCAGTTTAGTGTGGCCTTCAGCCCAGGGCATGATCCTGGAGACCCAGGATCGAGTCCCACATCAGGCTCCCTGCATGGAGCCTGCTTCTCCCTCTGCCTCTCTCTCTCTCTCTCTCTCTCTCTCTGTCTCTCATGAATAAATAAATAAAATCTTTAAAAAAATAAAAATAAAAATAAATTTAAAAAATAAAATTAAAAAAAAGGAAGGGGAAATGAGTGCTAACGAGACAATTGATATTCTCTGCCACCATCCAAGTCTTTCTGTATATCTATCCACATTTATATCTTCATATATTTATGCTTTACTCCGGGGTGTGATAAACAAGGCCCACTGCCTGCTTGTAAATAAAGCTTTATTGGAAAACAGCCGTGCTCATTTATTTATCTATTGTTGATGGCTTCTCTCCCCACCCCCCACAAAGGCAGGAATTGCTAATTCCAACACAGGCCATCCAACCCCCAGAGCCTAAAAATAGCTAATATCTGACCCTTCACCGAAAGAGTTTGCCGACCCCTGTTTTACTCTCTCCCTTTTTATCTTTGGAAAAACGCATTGTACCTCACTGGGACCCATTCACTGAAATGAGAACCGAATATAAGAGGTGAGCCAGTGAGCCATCCTGCACCATGACCGCAGCATCTCTTCTCCATCCCCGCTGCAGCTCGCATTAACAAAGAGCATTCAAGGAACATCTGAGATTGAAGAGGCATTTCCACTGACATCTGAGCCGTTCCATCCTGTCTTCCAGCAACGCTCACGACAATGGCAATCATTTTCACTAAAGAATAAACATACTTTTTGCCTCCAGATGCCCACAGACGTTCCGGGAAACTCACACACGGGAACAATCTAAAATTATCCAGCTTTGTATGCTATGGAAATAGTCTCATTCAAAGACAACTTCGTATTTGTTGAGATAATTACAAGTTTGATAAGTGCATATTATCTGAGGAATAATTTGTGAAGAATTATGCACGAGCCTAGGGTATCGGTTCAAGGATAGTTTATAGCAAATCTATATAGATTGAGATAAATCCAAAATATTTATGTGCCTATTGGCACATAAAAATCCGCCTGCCATTCTCCCATTCAGTTCTCCGTACAGGGCAGGTGTGGTTTTTTTGCCAGGGATTTGCAGCTGAATAAATCTCATAATTCAAAACGCTTCTCTTTGCCAGCCTACCAGCATTGCCACGTGGCTATACCATAAACACTTTGTAGTCCACTCAACTTGCTAGCTCCAAAATTGGGTCTCTTGACAAATTTGAGAGGAAACTCCCAGTACATCACATTTTGAGGTCAGTTAGACATTTCTAATATTTTATATAACATTATTTTAAATGCATATTATTTAAAATTTCAAAAAAGAGAATAAATAGAACTCAAATTCTCATAATGTTGATCACACTGTATTTAACTTGAATATATGGATTCCAGAAAAAAACAGAGGATATAAAAATCGATCTGAAATGCCTTGGGAAAAAAAAAAATGAAATGCCTTGGATGGGAATACCTGTCCGTATATCACAAGGTTTCTCAAACGTGGCATTTTTGACATCTGGGGCCGGAAAACCCTTTGGTCTGCAATGCTGTCCTGTGCACTGCAGGATGTTGAGCAGCATCCCTGGCCTCTCCCCACTAGATGCTAACAGCACTCCCCACTCTGTTGTGACAACCAAAAACGTCTCCAGACATTGTCAAATGTTTCCTGGGAGGCAAAATCACCCCCTGGTTGAAAATCACTGCTGTAGTATGTTCCAGAGTATTTGTTTTGGACAGAAATCCAGATTCTCTGCTATTTACTAGCTGCAGAAATGTAGGCATAATTTAACCTCTGCAGACCTGTTTTCTTTCTAGAACAGGTCCATAATAACAGTGTTATCTCACCAGGTTGTTGTACCATTAAAGGTAACAATACAGTAAACCAATAAATTCTCAAACCAGGGTAGGTATTATCATCGGATTATCCTTCTTAATTATCAGTGTATCTTTTGGTGCAGAGTCCTCATTCTGGGTTTTGCAGAATGATATGCCAGAGACAATTGCCCCCAGCTGGGTCTGATATGAAAAACTCGGGGCGCCTGGGTGGCTCAGCGGCTGAGCTCCTGCCTTCAGCTCAGGGCGTGATCCCAGGGTCCTGGGATCGAGTCCCACATCGGGCTCCCTGCATGGAGCCTGCTTCTGCCTCTGCCTGTGTCTCTGCCTCTGTGTGTATGTGTGTCCCTCATGAATAAATAGATAAAATCTTTTTTAAAAATAAATATATGGGGATCCCTGAGTGGCTCAGCAGTTTGGTGCCTGCCTTTGACCCAGGGCTTGATCCTGGAGTCCTGGGATCAAGTCCCACATCAGGGGATGCTTCTCCCTCTGCCTGTGTCTCTGCCTCTCTCTGTGTGTGTCTCTCATGAATAAATAAATAAAATCTTTAAAAAAAGAAACTCATGAGCTGATGAAATAAAAAATAATAAAAAATTTCCAAGTGAAATGAAAAATTAGATTTCACAAGCCATGAGAAAGATTTTTTTTTTAACTAACAAGCAAAATGAGCCCTCTCCTCCCCTTGGCAGGCAGAGGAAAAGCTTCGGGAAGCATCCTGCTCCCAGGCCAGCGCAGAGGGCTTTAAGGGAAACACACAACCTCCTAGAATGACCGCAGAGGGTGCTGATCGTTGCCGATGCCAACGTGGGGCTCTCCTGGTGCCTGGGTGGAATAAACGTGTTGGCTCTTGAAAGAAAGAACCAGGCAGATGGCTACCAGCCCCAATTATTTTCAAGTCATTTCTCAAGTGTGTAAACTATTGGTACTATTGTCTGCCTCTCTGCTTTCGGGAGGTTATTATCAGCAGATTAGCTGTTTGAAGCATGCTCTCTTGCCTCTGTTGTGCTGAAGAATGAAGCCTTCCCTTGAACACGGCACTTCCAAAACAAAATGCTGGCTCTTGAGAATACGTTTTCTCACCCCTCAAGTCCTGAATGGGAAAAATTTGGCTGAGATTGGCTTCTCCCGTTCTCTGAAATATATGCATAGCCCCTAGGAATTTATTCTTCAGATGGACTCCCACGCAGGTGAAAATAGGGTCCGGGGCTATTTACTGCAGCGCTGTTTATAAGAGCAAAAGGAGCAGAAAATTATTTAAGTGTCCGTCCAGGGGAGACCAACTGCATAGATTAATTAAATGGAATACTATGTAGCAATAAAAAAAAAAGAATGAGGAAGTGCTTCGCCGATATGAAGCAATCTCCAAAATACACCGCGAAATAAAAACAAACAAGACGTACACAGCACACATCACAGAGGTTGCTTGTATGTTCAGAGAATAAATCTGGAAAGATACATGAGAAACTTGTAAGAGAACTTTTCTCCGAGGAAGAGAACCGGGTCACTTGAGATTCAACAACCTTTTGTACCGGATGAACTTGGTACCATGGCAAGTGATGACTGTTTTTCTTTTTTTTTTTTTTTTTAATAAATAGGGGACTTAAAAGTTTAGATAATACTCTTCCTCAAAATGAAATGTATGACTCTAGTATTAATGTACCTTTTTAAAGATTTTATTATGTATTTAAGAGAGAGAGAACACAAACAGGAGGGAGGGGCAGAGGCAGAGGGAGAAGCAGGCTCCCCGCTGAGCAGGGAGCCCGAGGCAGGACTCGATCCCAGGACCCTGGGATCATGCCCTGAGCCGAAGGCCGACACTCAACCCAGGAGCCACCCAGGTGCCCCATTATTAATATAACTTGCTGGAAAACGAGAAACAGTTTAAATTGAACACTCTTCGGGAAGCCCGTGGGGGGGGGGGGGGGGGCGCTCAGCAGTTGAGCACCTGCTTTCGGCCCAGGGCGTGACCCCGGGGTCCCGGGATCGAGTCCCACGTCGGGCTCCCTGCAGGGAGCCTGCTGCTCCCTCTGCCTGTGTCTCTCCTTCTCTCTCTGTGTCTCTCATGAATAAATAAAATCTTACAAATAAAAATTGGACTATTTTCTCCCCTTCTCCCCCCGAAGTTTCCTATAGAAATAAGATTCCCGAAGGAGGGCAGCCCCGGTGGCTCAGCGGTTTAGTGCTGCCTGCGGCCCGGGGTGTGATCCTGGAGACCCGGGATCGAGTCCTGCATCAGGCTCCCTGCATGGAGCCTGCTTTTCCCTCTGCTTGTGTCTCTGCTTCTCTCTCTCCTCTCTGTGTATTCTCGAATAAATAAAAATAAAATCTTAAAAAAAAAAAAAAAAAGATTCCCAAAGGAGCTGAACTGATAGCACAGAGTCTCTGGGTCCCCTTTACCCAACTTCCACTATTATTAACATGTTACAGAACCACAGTTCATTGATGAAAACGAAGAACTCTGACACTGCGCCGCCGCCGTACGCGTCTCTAACCTCCAGGCTTGGCCCTGATCCACCTGCGTCTCTACCGCGGTCCGCGCAGCCCAGGAGAGCGACCCAGGGCAGGGCGGCTCTTCGCGGCTCCTCCGCCTCCTCCAATCGGGGGTGGCCACGCCCCCTGCCTCCTAATTGGCTCCACTCTCGGCCAATAGGAAGCGTCGGAGGGAAAGGCACGAGGCTCCGGAGGCGGCCTGGCGGCTCCTCCGCGCCTGCACACAACATCTCCCGAAGGCCGCGCATCTTCTCCAGGCAGAGGCCGAGCCTGGGAGATGCTCCAGGGTCTGTGCTGATGGCATCTACCTCTCGCTGGGCGCCTTGTATCTGCAAAGCGTCCTGCTAAGCATTATTGGGACACCCCGGCGGCCCCGAGTGGCCGGAGCTTACGTTAACCCCATTTTATGGATGAAAGTACTGAGGATTCCAGAAGCTAAGTGGCTCACCCAAAGTCACAACTGTTTGGTGGCAGGACAGAAGCAGGCCAGATCCACTTTTTTTTTTTTTTTTTTTAGTTTCACCTCTGTAGTCTGTTTCCTTCAGTCCTGGAAAGTCCTGCGGTATGTGTGAAAACCAAGGCCAGGGGAGGGACCATGCTACATCCAGTGCACACTTCACAAGAACTTGTGTTGAAGCGCAGGCTCCTGGCTCCCTCTTCCCTCTCTACCCCCAAGAGTATATTTTGTAAAGAAGGCAAGTGACGGATCCCTGGGTGGCGCAGCGGTTTGGCACCTGCCTTTGGCCCAGGGCGCGATCCTGGAGACCCCAAATCGAATCCCACATCGGGCTCCCGGTGCATGGAGCCTGCTTCTCCCTCTGCCTATGTCTCTGCCTCTGTGTGTGTGTGTGACTATCATAAAAATAAATAAAAATTAAAAAAAAAAAAGAAGGCAAGTGACTTGATCTCTCTCAGGCTCAGTTTCCCCATTAGGTGGGAATGGCATTACCCAGCTCAAGCTTTGAAACTCATTTGAGGTCATGGAGCCTAGCAGGGGCTCAATCTACCAAAGATTTTGTTTTGTTTGCTTGCTTCTGTGTGTTTGCTTTTTTGCTTACTGGCTAGATACCTCTGCTTCCCTGAGGTTAGAAGTGAAGAAGGCCCCAGTAGGAAGTCAGGAGCATGATGCAGGGAAAGATCCATTGGGCCTAGCTCAGCTGCGGGACCAGTTTCTTTTTATTTTCCAATCAGGGGCAGGCACTTGGTAAAATATGATAGACACTAAATGCTAGAAAAATGAAACAGAAAAGCAAAGACATACACAGTGCAAGTCCAACTTTTTCTTGGATTCTGTAGACATTAAGCTGATCTATCAAATTCAGCAGACCAGCCCTGTCTGTGCAGACCACACAGAAGGCAGCTCTGGTTCTAAGGAAACGTTTAGAGCTCTGTGCATGGGCCATTTTGCACACTGGTCTGTCCTGTAAAGTGGCTCATGTGAGCATTGCACAGAGTAGATCTGGGGACACAGACTCCAGAGCTCACAGCGCAGCCAGCACAGGAAAGACCAAAATATGGCAGGAAGTACACAGAGAAAGGTGATGTTCAGCTCCAGGTACATTTTTGCCGTGGAGAAAAACCAGCCCAGCATCGTCAGACCCGCAGATCTCTTCAAAGGAGCTACAAATTTTCACATGAAAAATCTCCCAATTTTTAAATGCGCTTTGATACTTAAGAAGACTAATTAACTGTGCCCTCCAACTGGTGAACAGCTTCATAACTTGTAGGGTTCTATATGAATTGAGAATGCAGAGTTCAAAATCATTAAGAATTTTAAGGGGGCGCTTGGGTGGCTCAGTTGGTTAAGCATCTGCCTTCAGCTGGGGTCATGATCTCAGGGCCCTGGGATAGAGCCTTGTGTCCAGCTCCCTGCTAAGCAAGAAGCCTGCTTCTCCCTCTCTCTCTGCTACCTCCCTCCCCCACCCACTCATGCTCGCTCTCATTTGTCTCAAATAAATAAATAAAATCTTTTTTTAAAAAGGGGTTTTAAAATATTGACAGCCAAGCGAGCATTCAACTAAGTGTGGGGCCTGCCCAGTGCATGAACCCATGAAGGCCAAACAAAATGTCTTTGGGTCAGTCTTCATGACTTTTGTTTTGTTCCTTGAGAGAAGGGGCTGTGTTTTCTGCAAAGCTTCCATGTACAGGGCCTCCCTTGCGTAGCAAGGGCTCAAGGATCAGATGAGATGAAGCTCTGTGTGGATGAATGAGGAGCAGCAGACATAGGTAGAGCATCTTGGGAACTCTAAGCAAATACAGCAATCAACATTTTATGGGATAGGAAACAAAAAGGTTCTTAATCTTGAGGGATAGCCCCAAAAAAGGGTAAAGACTTGCTATCAGTATCAAGAGCTTAGGTGCCAGACGCTATTCTGAGCATCTTATATATATTTGCTCATCTAACCTTCACAAAATCCTAAGCGGCAGGGAGAAACCAGCCCAGCATTGTCAGACCTGCAGATCTCTGCAGACCATGAGATTAAGTAGTGTGTCCAGGGTCACACGGCTGCGAAATGGTGGAGTCCGCATAAGCATTTAGACTGTCCGGTTCCAGAGCCTGCGCCCGCCGGTAACACCAGGCTGCCTTGGGATGAACGATGGCTAGGCTTCCTGGAGTTCCATGGAATCCTCAGGCTGCTCGGGGGAGAGCAGTTTGGCCAAGGAAGTTTTTGCCAGACTCAGATGGGATGAGGGGAATGGCGAGGAGAGAACCAACAGGAAGCATAGTTGGTGGGGGAGGGGAGGTCTGAAGAGTGAGGGGTACACATGGCTCCAAGTGGCCCCCGAGGAAATGGGCCTCCTCTTGCAGCTCAAGGACATTCAACTTCTCCTCTGGAGACAGAGACCAGGGTGGGGAGCTGGGAGTGGGGGGAAAGTAAAGTGAGTCAGGGTGACCTTATAGACGTGGGACAAGGGAAGGAGAGTGAGGAGAAAAATGCAGAGCCAGAAGTATCTGAGCAAACTAGAATGTGTAAGGCACATTCAAGAGCACCAGGGTTTAGCCCCCCCCCCCCCCCCCCCCGCCAGGTGGCTCAGCAGAACATCTGTCTTTGGCCCAGGGCATGACCCCGGGGTCCAGGGATCCAGTCCCATTGGGCTTCTTGCTCCGTGGGGAGCCTGCTTCTCCCTCTCCCTCTGCCTGCTGCTCCCCATGCTGTTCTCTCTGTGTGTGTCAAATAAATAAATAGAATATTTTTAAAATAAATAAATAAAAATAAATTTACATTTGGGGGATATATGGAGGCCCAGTGCATCTCCCCCTGTTGTGTTCACTTACAGCAGGATCAAGTGCAGAGGGGGTGCTCAGTAATGTTTGTTGAGTGAATGAATGAAGTTGAGAAATTACAGCTGAACCCAATGGACGGATCCATGTGGGTTGACCAACAAGCACCTGGGTGGCAGGGCCTATGGGTACAGAGGGAATCTCAGTTGAGAAAAGAGTCAATGTAGAAATCCAGGCCCCGGATCTGGCTCCTAAGTCGAAATGAAGGAGTGGGTTTGCCAGAGTTTGAACATTTACAGACGGCTCACGCCAGACCCACCAGCGGGCACTGTTTCTCAACCTCTGCGCTACTGGCATTCGAGGCTGGACAGTCCTTTGTTGCGGGGCTGCCTTGTGCACTGTGGGAGGGTTAACACCGTCCCTGGCCCCTACCCGGTAGATGCCAGGAGCACCCTTCCCTGGAGTTGGGACAACCAAACTATCTCCAGAAGGCTCCACAAGCCCGTGAGGGCAAAATCCCCACTGAGAGCCCCTGCCTTGAGATAAACTACCTTGTATTTCCACCAAGAAGGCCCTGGTTTCCAGGATTTCTGCAGATGGATCTGGGAGCTCTTGACACATCCAAGCTGAGAACGTCAGAGCAAGGCTGCAACTCCAGGGCTTTTCTGCAAAGACCCTTTCCAGAAGGGGTTCTGTGGAACTCCAGCTCATCGGTGTCATATCCATGTTCATGGCATTCCTGTTGTTTGTTGTTGATCCAACTGCTTTATTCCTTTTTTTTTTCAAATATTTTATTTATTTATTTGACACAGACAGAGAGCAAGAGAGCACAAGCAGGAGGAGCAGCAGAGGGAAAAGGAGAAGCAGGCTCCCCGCTGAGCAGGGAGCCCAAAGTGGGCCTCGATCCCAGGACCCTGAGATCATGACCTGAGCCGAAGGCAGACACTTAACCAACTAAGCCACCCTGGCGCCCCTCAACTGCTTTATTCTAGAAATGAGGACACTTAAGGCCCAGAGAAGCTCAGGAACTTGTCCAAGTTTACACAGCTAGTTGGGGAGCAAGTAGATGGCTTATTTCTAACAGGCACAAACTCATAGCAAACCAAATAACAGGTTCATGAGTTGGCAAAGGACATTCATTTTGTCCCCTTTGACCTCAGACAAAGTGAGTGGCTGAGTGTAGAGCCCGAGGTGGGAGCCCATTCCCGGTTCCAGCCTGCTCCCTGGGGCTTTCTGCTCTGCTCCATGTGAAGGAGGCAGGGTTGCCTCCTGGTCTGGACATAATCAAGTGATGATCTTTGGAGAAACCCCAAGAACAGGAAAGAGAAAGAGAGAGAAGGAAAAGCTCTCCAGACGAACACGTAGGGAAGGAAGCGGCAGTCAGCCGAGTCGGTGGACACCACGAGACAATGTTTTTGCATAAAACAATCTGAAGCAAGCAGAGGAGGTGAGTTTGTTTTGGAACGAGATTGTCGCGTGTCATGCACCGTCCTCACAGAAGCCTGACTCACCTTTGTTAGCAGGTGTGAGTCAGAGCTGCGCCGGACCGTGGGCATCAGGGCCGTGTGTCAGACCAAGTCCTGGGAAGGGCAAGGTGAAGAGTCAGCGATTCTCCCCCTGGATGGTTCAAAATGTCCAACAACTCCAAAGCCGGGCTCCTGCCTCTGGCTGCAGATGCACCTACGCTGGGGTTTGCCCAGACAACCTTGGGACAGGGCTGCCTCCTTTTCCTACCTGCCTCCCATGCTTCTCAAACTAGGTTGGGGCCCCTGCTGGGGTCCAGGTGGCGTGGGTGGTAGACAGGCAGAGGCAAGGCAGCCAGCGGTCAACTTAGTCATTCAACACGTTTTTATTTTTATTTTTTTTATTTTTTTATTTTTTTAAATATTTTATTTATTTATTCATGAAGGACACACAGAGAGAGAGAGGCAGAGACACAGGCAGAGGGAGAAGCAGGCTCCATGCAGGGAGCTCGATGTGGGACTCGATTCCGGGACTCCAGGATCACGTCCTGGGTCAAAGGCAGGCGCCAAACCGCTGAGCCACCCAGGGATTCCCCATATTTTTATTTTTTTAAAGATTTTATCTATTTATTCATGAGAGGCACAGAGAAGCAGAGACACAGGCAGAGGGAGAAGCAGGCCCCAACCACTGAGCCACCCCTAATATGTTTTTATGTATTGAGCACCTACTGTTCTAAGACACTATTCTAAGAGCTGAAATACAGCCATGGCCAATCCCTGCAGTCCCAGAATTTACCTAGTAGTCCCTGGAGACAGTTAATAAACAGATCAATGTCTTAGGGTATCAGATGACAAGAACTCTTATGAGAAATATAAAGGCAAGGGGAGGGCTGGAGCGTGATAGCAGGGATGAGGGGCTCTTTTGGAAGGGGGCACTGGGGAAGACCTCCAGGAGGAAGCAGGAGGTGTGAAGTTATGTTAGAACCTTTACCAACAATATTTGGGGTGAGAATAGAGCCCACTTTCGAAGGGGGAGGTTGCTCAAACAGGTACGCGCACACCCATGTCCACCGCAGCACTGCTCACAACAGCCCAAGGGCGGGAGCACCCAGGTGTCCGTCAACAGATGAATGGATGAACAAAATGGGTGGATCCACACAATGGGATACTATGTGTCCTTAACAAGAAATGAAATTCAGACCTAGGGACGCCTGGGTGGCTCAGTGGTTGAGCATCTGCCTTCGGCTCAGGTGGTGATCCCAGGGTCCTGGGATCGAGTCCCGCATCCGGCTCCCCGCAGGGAGCCTGCTTCTCCCTCTGCCTAAGTCTCTGCCTCTCTCTCTGTGTCTCTCATGAATAAACAAATAAAATATTTTTTTAAAACATTCAGACATAGGCTACAATATGGATGAACCTTGAAGACATTATGTTAAGGGAAATAAGCCAGATACAAAAGGACAAATCGTGTATGATCCCCCTTATCGAGGTACCCGGAATAGTCAAATTCATAGACGCAGAGCAGAATGGTGATGGCCAAGGGCTGGACAGAGGGGCGTCGGGGGCTGGGGAGAGCGAGGACTTGGTGTTTAATAGGGACAGTCTCAGTTGGAGATGATGACAAAGCTTTGGAGATGGTCAATGGTGATGGTTGCACAACAACGGGAATGTATTAGTGTCACTGAAGGATGCACTTAAAATGGCTAAAATGGGGAGCTTTAGGTTATGTATATGTTGCCACAATTTTTTTAATTTAGCTGGGGAAAAAAAGAAGAGGAAAGAAGGCAGAGACCAGAACAACATTTAGTGAGTGAAGCTTACTTTGAACCAGTCAGCTGTGAAGCCTTTTACATACATGATCTCATCTAATCTTTACAACATCCTTAACATTACGTATGATCCCAGTTTACAGATGAACAAACCAATGCTCACAGCCATCAAGGGCCTTTCTTTTTTTTTTTTTTTCTTTCTTTTTTTTTTTTTTTAAGATTTTATTTATTTGTTCATGAGAGACACAGAGAGAGGCAGAGACACAGGCAGAGGGAAAAGCAGGCTCCATGCAGGGAGCCCAAGGCAGGACTTGATCTCAGGACCCCAGGATCAGGCCTTGAGAGGAAGGCAGATGCTCAACTGCTGAGCCACCCAAGCGTCCCATCAAGGGCCTTTCTCAGGGGTGAGTGACAAGGCTGTGATTCACCCCACACACACTGCTTGCTCTGTCCACACTACTAGCATCCCACCTTAACCCACAACAGTGCCCTGTGTTTGCTGAAGCCGTTTGTAAAACCCTCCACCTCTGTGCAAGCTGCAACGGCCTCCATTGCTAAATAAAGCCATGAGGGCAGTGGGCTTAGGGGGGCTCAGTTGGGCAGGATGGATTCATGAAGAAGAGGAGCCCATCCGAATCTTGAAAGCCCACTTGAAAGGTGTCTTTGAGTTGTTTTTTTTTTTTTTTTTTTAAGATTTTATTTATTTATTCGAGAGAGGCAGAGACACAAGCAGGTAGAAGGAGAATCAGGCTCCATGCAGGAAACCCGACGTGGGACTCGATCCCGGGACCCAGGATCACACCCTGGGCCCCGGGATCGAGTCCCGCCACCCAGGATCATGCCCTGGGCCAAAGGCAGGCGCTAAACCGCTGAGCCACCCAGGGATCCCCACCCCCCACCTCCACCCCCCGGCTTTGAGTTTTAAAAGGCATTCGTGTTACTCATTGCACAAACAAATCCAGGTGTTTCTCTGGGCCACTGGTGAGTGGTAAGGAGATCAAGCAGCCAGCTCTTTGATAAAGAGCCTGATCTAATGGAATAAGGAGAGATATCAGTAGCACCAAACTGGGTGGAAAACAGTACAGAAATGTCACACAGAGATTTGCATAAGATGCTAAGGAGACTCAGAGGATCCCAGAGAAAGGATATTTTTTTTCTTTTTGCCCTAAGAAATCAGAAAGCTTTTCCTCCCTAGAAAATTTAGTCACCCTAGAACCTAATCTAAGAGAGTTAACCAGAAACTTAACTTGCAGTTTCTGACATACTTTTGCTTTCCACCCACCTTCCTTCCCACTGGTCAGTTTCCTGGGAAACATCCACATTTTGAGAACAAAAATACCAATAACATGTCATTAGAATGACATCAACATGACAAGAACATTTTGTTAAAATAACTCTAAGGCCTAAAGTACATGTGAAAATTATTTTTAAATGGCATTAGCTCCACAAAAGGGAGGCACTAATGAGATGCTTAACCAAAAAAAAAAAAAAAAAAAAAAAATTAGATTTCTCAGAATGCTTATCCTCTGGATCAGAACAGTGGCTGAGGTTTAATAGTAACTTTGGAACAATCTAAGTAAATTCTGTTACTCGGAAGGGGTTAGCAGAGCCTCTGGGATTTTGTATGGAAGCATAATATGGAGAATATGGATGTAGCAAACCTCATTTTTAACTTTCTCCAGGAAAGAAGAAGGGGATGTTGCCTTCAGGAGATTTGAGGTCCCTATGTCTTTTTTTTTTTTTTTTTTTTAGGGCTTTATGTCTTGAGTCAAAGGAGACTTGGAGAGCCTGGTGTTGTGGCTCTCAGAGCCCCCCTGATGCCCACATGTCCTCCGGCCTCTGCCTTCCAGGGACATCAGGTGGAAGTCTGACCTCAGGAATGGTGGGTGCATTTCCACCATGGAAACCAAATGAGGCTCCCTCCTCCCCACCACCAGAGCTCTTCTCCCAGCGGCTGTTCTGAGAGCTCTGCAGTTGTATTAGAAAGTTTCCGCCATCCCTGAGACTCTGAAATAGAATGTTTCTGCTCACAGGAACTGCACCTCTGTGGTTAGAAATGATGTTACTGTAATTTATGATACAAGGTGGAGCCCTTCTCCCTTGTTTAAAAATACACTGATAGGGTGTTCTCAGCCCCACACGAGTGTTACCATAGCTTGCTTAGGAAGGGGAATTTGTAAAAGAGGCAATTTCTAGTTCTGGCAAGAAACCCTATCTGGGCTCCCGGTAAGGGATTAAATATCACGCAAGCACATTCTTGCAGCAGACTGATTCAACTAGTAGGAAAGTCTGGCCATGACTGAAAGGTTTAGAGAAAAATAACAAATTGCTTCTCAGAACTCGTAGAAGGGAGCTTTCAATCTAAGCACTTACACGCAGCAGAAGGCACCAAGTGTAGAGGCCGGGTGGATCTTCTTCTTCTTTAGAGTTGTGTTTACCACATGCTCTGGTTCCATGGATTGAGAGCATATTTCACCCTATCTGCAAATAGAATATTTAAGATTCTTGAAATATTTTGACTCTCCTAAAGAATTTTATCCTCCATTGATTATACCTTGGTGACTGAGTTTCAATCTTAGCAAGGTCACATAGGCAGTGAAATCAAATGTTGCCTATTTAAGATAATTAGCACCTTGCCTACTTAAAAAGTGAGGTCTCACCAGGACAATTGACTTACTAATTGTGATCTGGCCAGGAAGTTGGAAAATTCAAGGAAACACACCTTTGGGAAAAAGAAACAGTATTCCTACAGTTTGCCTCGCATTTGTGTGCAGTTACTGATGTGTATCCTCCAACAGTAAAACTAAGGTATGCTCAGAAAAAAGAGACTTATTTTGGCTTGAGGACCAAGCATGGTTTTCAAATACAGTTTCAAGTTCTAGAGAAGTTTTATTTTATCAGGACTTCCGAAGAAAAGGCTGGCTTGCCTTGAAGAAAACCCCACACTGTATTTTTCTAAGTCTCTCTTTCTGAATGTGAACTAGCAGAATTACAGATGGAATGCTTGATAGGAAGGGGAAAAACACAATCAGTGCAAAACACCTCTTCTGAGCTGGGCTCTGAGGCTTAGGTGTGCTGTTGGTTTTTTTTTTGTTTTTTTTTTTTCTTTGTCTAACATCTCCTTTTTGGAAACATTCTGTTCAAAAATTTAATCGGGGGGTTCCTCAAAAAGTTAAACACAGAATTACAATATGATCAGCAATTCTATTCCTAGCTGGAACCCAAAAGGATTGAAAACAAGCACTCAAACAGAAACTTGGACACCTTTGGTGTTATAGCACTATTCACAGTATAGGAAAGTAAAGGGGCGCCTGGGTGGCTCAGTCCAGTAAGCGTCCAACTGTTAATCTCAGCTCAGGCCTTGATCTCAGGGTCATGAGTTCAAGCCCTGTGTTGGACTCTGTGCTGGGAATGGAGCTTACTTAGAAGAAGAAGGAGAAAAGAAGAAGAAGAAGAAGAAGAAGAAGAAGAAGAAGAAGAAGAAGAAGAAGAAGAAGAAGAAGAAGAAGAAAGAAGAAGAAGAAGAAGAAGAGGAGGAGGAGGAGGAAGAGGAGGTAAAAACAACCTTAGTGTCCATCTACCGAGGAGTGTACAAACCAAATGTGGTGCATGCATACAATGGAACACTAGTCAGCCTTAAAAAGGAATGAGCTTCTCACATGGATGAACAGTAAGCTTAGTAAAAGACACCAGACACGAAAAGGACAAATTTGGTATGATTCCACTTACAGGAAATATCTAGAATAGTTAAATTCATAGAAACAGAAAGTAGCTGTGGGAATGGGGAATTATTGCTTAACGGGGACAGTTTCCGTTTAGGGTAATGAAAAATTCTGGAAATAGGGGTGATGGTTGCCCAACATCGTTAATGTAACTAATGTAACTGAATTGTATGCAAAGATGGTTAAAATGGCTAGCTTTATGCTATGTATATTTAACCATCATAAAAAACATTTTTAAAGACTATCAAAAATAAATAAGAAATAAAAGAGTATAAAAAATTGAGTCTACTATAATTCTATGTAAAAAAACAAGTGCTACCCCTAAGATTGACTTATTTTATGTTGCTTTCACTCACCTTTGGTTCTGTGAATGTCAAATTTCAACTAAAATCTTCCTATTTACTGTCTATCCACAGACATAATCTTCAGTCAAGAAAGCAAGCCCAAGAGGGCGCCTAGGGGGCTCAGTCAGAAGAGCGTGGGACTCTTGATGTCGGGGTAGTGGGTGTAGAGATTACTTACTAAATAAAAGATAAAATGGTGCCTGGGTGGCTCAGTTGGCTAAGCGTCTGCCTTAGCGCAGGTCATGATCTCAGGGTCCTGGGACTGAGTCCCACATCGGGTTCCCTGTTCAGTGGGGAGTTTGCTTCTCCCTCTCCCTCTGCCCCTACTCTCTCTTCTTCTCTCTTTCTATCTCAAATAGATAAATAAAATCTTTTAAAAATAAAGAAAAGGAAAGAAAGCCAAAGGAATTTGACTCCTACAGCTTGGATTGAATCTGCTTGGCAAGCCATGGCACCAATGATCTCCCAGGAAAGCAGGTCCCTCCAGGTGTGCCCAGGAGACATGTGGATGAGGTAGCAGGTGTAGAGCAGTGTAGGCAGGTAGGGGTAATGGTTGAAAGCCTGGGCTCTGGGCCAGATTGCCTGACTTTGTGACTTAAAGAGTCTTAACCTCTCTAGGCCTCACTTTTCTTATCTATAAAAGGAAGATAAGCAATAGCCACCAGCTCACAGAGCTGTTTTGAGTCAGTAAATGAACACTGCCTGGCACACAATCATGGGTAGCTTTTTGGTAAAATATCCTCTTCATAACTTCACTTTTAGGTTAGAATGATTTTGTGGTGACTCACATAATACAATGGTACTAATATAACGGGATATTTATAATATTATATATTATATACAATAATAAGTCAACAATCACTCAGCACTGAAAAAGAATAAACTACTGGTACACACAACAACTTGGGTAAATCCCAAGAGCATTATCTTGTGTAAAAAAGGCCAGCCTCAAAAGGTCACAGTCTATACTTCCATCTATATGACATCCTCAAAATGACAAAATTATAAAGACAGAGAAGAGGTCAGTCATTGCCAGGGGTTGGGGTGGTGATTCGTAGCCATAATGAAAGCATGAGATCTTCATGGTGATGGAACAGTGCCCTACATTGACAATGGTGGTGGTCACCCAGTTGACAGAGTAGCACAGAACTCTACGCACACATATGGTGTCATGGTCAATTGCCTGGTTTTGAGTTTGTCCTATGGTTAAGAAAGATGTCACCAAAGGGAAACTGGAGGAAGGGTACATGGAGCTCACTCTGCTATCTTTGCAACTTCCTGTGATACTATAATTACTTCAAAATAAAAAATTTGGGGGATCCCTGGATGGCTCAGAGGTTTAGCGCCTGCCTTTGGCCCAGGGCGCGATCCTGGAGTCCCGGGATCGAGTCCCACGTCAGGCTCCCGGCATGGAGCCTGCTTCTCCCTCCTCCTGTGTCTCTGCCTCTCTCTCTCTCTCCCTCTATGTCTATCATAAGTAAATAAATCTTTAAAAAAAAAAAACAAAAAAAACAAAAACAAAATAAAAAATTTTTAAAAATCAATAATATGCATGCAGTAATAACAATTCAGTAGATACTGAGTCCCTTCAAAGGCGGAGAGACTACTTAAAGTGCTTTTTTCTTTTTTTCTTAAGATTTTATTTATTTATTTGAGAGAGAGAGAGCATGCGCTTGAAAGAGAGCACATGAGCAGGGGTAGGGGCAGAGGGAGAAGCAGACTCCCCTCAAGGTGGGGCTCGATCCCAGGATCTTAGGGTCATGACCTGAGCCAAAGGCAGATCTTAACAGACTGAGCCACCGAGGCACCCCAGAGTGACTTTTTTTTTTTAAGATTTTCATCTTAAGTAATCTCTACACTCAATGTAGGACTCAAACTCACGACCCCGAGATCAAGAGTCCCATGCTCTACTGACTGAGCCAGCCAGGGCTCCAAGGGTTGATTTTAAATATAAAAATGATTTACATTTTCAGCGTTTGGCTTTGAGATTTCTAAGAGTCAAGCCATAAAGAGGAGGAATCTGGAAAGAAACAACAAATTCAGGGATTGGGGGTGAGGGAGGAGGAAGAAAGACTTTTTTCTCAGATGCTAAATTCTGAAAGATTCTTCATAGAAGATTTTTTTAAATTGGGGTCATAATGGGAACATATTCTGAAAAGTAGTTTCTACATGAACAGAAATGCTTCCTCTGCTCATTTCTTTTGCTAATTCCCAATCACAGTTGTAAAAGAGGGAACTGAAATTTATCGTGCAGTTACCAGGGGGCTGCACATAGTATATCCTTTAATTATCCCCATTTTATACATAAGAAAACTGAGGCATGGGGCGCTCATTTTATTGCACAGGGACAAATGGGAAACCAAGTACCTGCTCAAATCTGAAGCCCAGTTTCTCACTATGCACTTCTTTTCACCCACCTCCCTGCCCACAGTGGCTGCTATCATAATCTTCATCATGGGCCTGGAATTCTATAATTTACGAAGCTTGGTCTTCCAAATTTAAGTGTGCATAAAACCTCCTGGGGAACTGCACAGTCTCGGGCCACATCCCAGTAAGTCCTCCATTATTCAATCTGACGGGGAGCAGAAGGTACTTTGGGTATACAGATGTTCATTCTTAGTCTGTCCTTGAAGACCCCTGACCCAGACTCTTGGGACTCTACCATCAGAATATTCTGGAATTCCCAAGCATCGGGGGCAATCTGCAAAGGTGACCAACCATTCCAGTTTGCTCAGGACTGAGGGGTTTTCCGGGACGTGGAAATTTTAGTGCTAAAACTGGGAAAGTCCTGGACCAGTTGGAACCAGTTGGTCACCCTATGAGTTCAGGATGTGGTGACAGTCCAGGGTCCCTCCTTTATATGCAGAAACGTCAGTGGTCCTTGAGGTTGTCAAACAGAGTGAGGCTGGCCAAACAGAGTGAATTTCCTACTCTAGGACCCCCACCTTAGCTCTCATTTCACATGTAATAGTGTTGGCGGAAGGGACGGCCATCTAGGGCCATGTAGTGTGGATTTTCTGTCAGACTCTAACAAAGAAGAATGGCCAGCATCTGAGAGCCCTTATAGGGCAAACCCTCTGTAGTTAAGAAATCAAGCTTTGGTGACAAGACATGAGAGACACTTAACTCTGGGAAATGAACAGGGGGTAGTGGAAGGGGAGGTAGGCAGGGGGGTTGGGGTGATTGGGTGATGGGCACTGAGGGGGGCACTTGGCGGGATGAGCACTGGGTGTTATGCTATATGTTGGTAAATTGAACTCCAATCAAAAAAAAAAAAAGAAGATACACGCAAGTTTGGTATTTTTATAAAGAAAAAAAAGAAAGAAATCAAGCTTTGAGGATGCCTTGCTGGCTCAGTCAGTGGAACATAAGACTCTTGATTTTGGGATTGTGGGTTCAAGCTCCATGTTGGGTGTAGAGGTTACTTGAAAATAAATAAAAATCAAAATAAAGAAAGAGAAAGAAGGAAAGAAAAGAAAAGAAGAAAAAAGGAAAAGAAAAGAAAAAAGAAAAAAGAAAAGAATAGAAAAGAAAAGAAAAGAAAAGAAAAGAAAAGAAAAGAAAAGAAAAGAAAAGAAAAGAAAAGAAAAGAAAAAAGAAAAAGAAATCAGGCTCTGGAATATAAAGAGATCCATGGGCAGCTAGGGTGGCTCAGGGGTTTAGCACCTGCCTTTAGCCCGGGGCATGATCCTGGAGACCCAGGAATAAATAAATAAAAAGACCCCAATAAATAAAATATTTTAAAAAATAAATAAATAGGGCAGCCCCGGTGGTGCAGCGGTTTAGCGCCGCCTGCAGCCTGGGGTGTGATCCTGGAGACCCGGGATCGAGTCCCACATCAGGCTTCCTGCATGGAGCCTGTTTCTCCCTCTGCCTGTGTCTCTGCCTCTCTCTTTGCTCTCTATGAATGAATGAATAAATAAATAAATCTTTAAAAAATAATTAATAAATAAATAAATAAATAAATAAATAAATAAATAAATAGATCCATGTCCAAGTCTCAGTCCTTCTGCGCATTGCTAACTGTCAGGTTTGGACAAATTATTTAAACTTTTTTGAGCTTCAGCTTCTCATCTGTGAAATGATCAAATCCCACCCCCTCCACTGGCCCACTCCACTACTTTTGGTTTCTATTTTATCAATTTCTACATTTGATTTTATCCATTCCTATCTTTTATTCTTTTTAAAATTACTTTATTATTCTAAGTTTCTTGAGTTAAAACGTTTATTACTGATCTTTTAAGTGTTATTTTTCTAGTAAATGCATCTTAGAGCTATACATTTCCCTCTGCATGCTGCTTTGTCCTCATCCCACAGGTTTGCATGCAGAGCGTTTGGTTCCCATTGTTTAGTTCTAATTGGACTGTAATTTCCATTTTGACTTTTTCTTTAAGAGGAGAATTCATGGGGCAGCTCTGGTGGCTCAGCGGTTTAGCACCGCCTTCAGCCCAGGGTGTGGTCCTGGAGACCTGGGATCAAGTCCCACATCGGGCTCCCTGCATGGGGCCTGCTTCTCCCTCTGCCTGTGTCTCTGCCTTTCTCTCTGTGTCTCTCATGAATAAATAAATAAAATCTTTAAAAAAAAAAAAAAAGAGGAGAATTCATCTGAAACACGGGTAGTAATTGTACCTGCCTCACAGAAGTGTTGCGAGGCTCAATCGAGATGGTAAAAGTAAAATTTTTAGTACACAGCCCAGCAGATAATAAGCGCTCCAAACATTTCAGTACAACCAGCTGCCCCTGATGAGATGCACCATTGTATCGGGAGCTTTTTTGTTTTGTTTTAAGATTTATTTATTTATTCATGAGAGACAGAGAGAGAGGCAGAGACACAGAGGGGGAAGCAGGCTCCTTGCAGGGAGCCGGATGCGGAACTGGATCCTGGATCCCGGGATCACACTCTCAGCTGAAGATAGACACTCAACTGCTGAGCCACCCAGGCGTCCCTGTATAGTGCGTTTGCATCTTCCCAGTCTTCCTCCCCCGGGGTGCCTTCCCTCCCATTTCCTGTAAACATCTCTGTCAGAGTCACTCTTCTGATTTGGAGGCCTAATCAAATAATTTTCCTGCTGAAAAACCTAAGGTAATTCCCAAGGCCCAAGCATGTGCGTGCATGATCTTCAAAAATCTTCCCACCCCGGAAACAAGCTGCCTGCGAATGGAGACCTTCCTATCACATTCGCCCCTATGTTGTTGGGGTCAGGAAGGGTCCCAGGACACGGGGGTGCGTGCTATATTCTAGCTGGGATGAATCAATGAAAGAATGAACAATCTACCCTTGAGGATACTCATCCCAGTCCTGAGAGCTCTTCCTGCAGATCTTGAGTTCCCCTCCCCCTTTTGCTCCCACATACTTTGCATTTCTTTTTAAAACTTGTTTTCAGGGGCACTGAGCTGGCTCCAGTGGTTGGTTAAGCATGGGGCTCTTGGTGTCAGCTCAGGTCTTGATCTCAGGGTGGTGAGTTCGAGCCCCATGCTGGGCTCCATGCTGGGCATGGAGCCTACTTAAAAATAAATTAATTGGGCACCTGGGTGGCTCAGTCTGGTGAAGCATCTGCCTTTGGCTCAGGTCATGATCCCAGAGTCCTGGGATTGAGCCCTACGTGGGGCTCCCTATTCAGCAGAGAGTCTGCTTCTCCCTCTTCCTCTGCCCTTCCCTTCTGCTCTGGCACTTTCTCTCTCTCTCTCAAATAAATAAATAAAATATTTAAAAAAAAGAATCTTTGGGATGCCTGGGTGGCTCAGTGGTTGAGTGTCTGCCTTTGGCCCAGGGCGTGATCCCAGGGTCCTGGGATCGAGTCCCACATCAGGCTCCTTGCAGGGAGCCTGCTTCTCCCTCTGCCTGTGTCTCTGCCTCTATCTGTGTCTCTCATTAATAAATAAAATCTTTAATAGAAAATAAATAATAAATAAATAATAAATTTTCATTTTTAATTAATTAATTAATTAAAAATTATTGTGTTTAATAAAAGGCAGAAACCCATTCTAGCTAGCCTACGTTAAAAGGGACATTTATCACAGAAAACAGGGGATCGATCCCCAACAAAGAACCAGAGTGCGGCCTAATGTGGCATCCAGGGAGACCTCACCTCTCCACTCTGCCTCTCCCCACATCTTCCTTCTTCTCTTTCTAGACTGGCTACAGTCTGCAGAAAATATAGGTGCCAAGGCTCCCCATCTGACATCTTGCAGGGCCACTATGGAGACCACATCCCTTGGGAGACTAACTCCAAATTCTCAGGGGAGAGTTGGATTTGCCCTGCCTGAATCACGTCTTGCTGCTATTTCGCAGACACTAGCTGGAAGGGCATGACCTTGCGGTCCAAGCTCGTGGCTGGGACCCACTCCCTGGAAGGAGGCGAGAGAAAGCAGGTCAAGAGTCACTATCAGCTGGTGGCATTCCAAAATGTATTACTAGCCTTTGGCTTTCCAAACTTCTGTCATTCTTATGCCACCTTCATAACAGGGGGGTTAGTACCGACTGCCTGAGTACATCTCACAGCCCTGCCACTTCCCAGCTGTGTGACCCTCAGCAAGTGGCTTAGCCTCTCTGTGCGCAGTTTCCTCAAAACTGTGACTGTCGGGGATCCCTGGGTGGCGCAGCGGTTTGGCGCCTGCCTTTGGCCCAGGGCGCGATCCTAGAGACCCGGGATCGAATCCCACATCGGGCTCCCGGTGCATGGAGCCTGCTCCTCCCTCTGCCTGTGTCTCTGCCTCTCTCTCTCTCTCTCTGTGACTATCATGAATAAATAAATAAAATCTTTAAAAAAAAAAAAAACTGTGACTGTCACACAATAAAGAAGTTTAAAAAAAAAAAAAACACTTAGCTATTACTCTTCTAAGAGCCTTTACTGTTTTTAAATTCCCTCATGGATCACCTGAAATTATTACCATCACTTTTTAAAAATATTTTATTTATTTGAGAGAGAGAGAGAGAGAGCACAAGCAGGGGGAGCAGCAGAAGCAGAAGGAGAAGCAGGCAACCTGCTGAGCAGGGAGCCTGACATGGGGCTCGATCCCAGGACCCTGAGATCATGACCTGAGGTGAAAGTAGATGCTTAACTGCTGAGCCACCCAGGGGCCCCAACCATTGCTTATTTTTAAAACTACTTCTCCATTTAAAATAATTTTTTAAAAGGAAATCCTGCATTACTGCTATCAATGAAAATTAATATCATATTCCATAAATATATCTATATGGTTAAGCATATATACATACATATGGTTACCTATATATGAATGTATATACACATACACATGTAGAGATAGGCTAAATTCTAGGCATATAGCATTGCCTGCTGAAGGCTTTGATGGGCCAGTGACCTGCACTCATTTCCAAAGGGAGATTTGCAAGTGTTAGAGAGGTGTTAAAGACATATTAGCGTCACACTGAGACTTTCTTCTTTGAGTAATCATAAGGAGGGACCAGACAATGAAAAGGGTATTATGTTCTCACTTTGGGACTCTGTGTGATTAATGCCTTGTCCCTTACTACTAAAGTCCTCTCCCAGACCACAAACAGGGAAACACTTTGTTATATCATCAAATCTCCATTCCCATCACCACAATCGGGTTTTTGTCTAGCGGGGATCCCCACTTCCTTGACCAGCCCTCCCCTCCTCGCCAGCATGCCGCATCAGCCTGGTGTCTGGCTCTTGGAAGCCCTGTGTCGCTGGCGGAGCTGACCGTCCCTCCAGAGCTCAGGCACCATCAGAGAGCAGCACAGTCACTTTGGAAAACAGTCTGGCAGTTCCCCCAAAGGATATGCATAGAGTTACCATATGACCCAGCAATTTCATTCTGGGGTATATACCCTAGATAATTGAAAGCATAAATTCAGAATAGCCAAAAAGCTGGAAATAAGCCTCACATCCATCAGCAGATAAATGAGTGGACAAATAAAATAGAATATTTGGCAACAGAAAAGGATCAAGAATGGATACACACTACAAAATGGGTGGACCTGGAAAACATTATGCTAAGTAAGAGAAGCCAGTCACAGGGGTCACATGTTGTACAATTTTATCTATATAAAATGTGCAGAATTGGCCAATCCATAGAGACAGAAGGTAGATTAGTGATTCTATAGGATTAGATGGAGGTGGGATCTAGGAGAAATGGGAAGTGAGTGCTAATGGGTAAGAGGTTGCTTTCTGGGATGATGAAAATGCTCTGGAACTAGACAGCAATGATGGTTGCACAATTCTGTGAATACAGTAAAAGCCATTAAACTGTATATGTATTTTAAGTAGATGAGTTGTATGGTATGCGGATTATATCTCAATAAAACTATTTTTGAAATAGCTAACTTACACCTTGGGAGGAGTTGGATGACCAATACTGTACTTCACTAGAGTGTGTAACTAATTGCCTCCCTGCCAGGCCCATTGACTCATGGGCTAGGTTGGCGGTCACCATGGGGTTCTGCTTGAATGGTGGGGATTGTGCCTATAGCTATGAATTTGAGTATATTAAAAGCTTTACCTAGAAGAATGGTCACCGTGATGCACCCAAAACTAGCCTTTAAGCATTCAGAGTGGCTTAGGCTAATCCATTCAATGAATCTATTCAAAAAAAAATTTTTGACACCTACTAAGTGCCTAGTGTCATAAGAATCTGGAGCTATAGGGACACCTGGGTGACTCAGTGGTTGAGCATCTGCCTTTGGCTCAGGGCATGATCCCGGGGTCCTGGGATGGCGTCCCACATTGGGGCTCCCTGTGGGGAGCCTGCTTCCCCTCTGCCTATGTCTCTGCCCCTCTCTCTCTGTGTCTCTCATGAATAAATAAATAAAATCTTAAAAAAAAAAAAAGAATCTGGAGATACATCAATGAACGGCACTGAAAAGGATACTGCCCTCATGGAGGTGGCACCTAACTGAGAGAGACAGCCAAAAACCGTTAATACATAAATAATATAATTAATAATTAAGATTACATTATACATAAGATAATTTCAGAAACTCATAAAAGTGCTCCTATGGTAAGTCAGCATAACGGAAGACAGGGCCAGAGGAGGACGGGAAAGCCTTCAACTGAGGTACCATTTGTATGTAGACTTGAATGAGGAAAAGAAGCCAGACACAAGAAACTCCGGGGAAAGTATGTTCCTGGCAGAGGGAATAGCAATTGCAAAGGCCCTGTGGCAGAGCCAGGTTTGATGTGGTACAGGTTTAGAAATAAAGCTGGTGGGCAGTCCCGGTGGCTCAGCGGTTTAGGGCTGCCTTCAGCCCAGGGTGTGATCCTGGAGACCCAGGATCGAGTCCCACATCGGGCTCCCTGCATGGAGCCTGCTTCTCCCTCTGCCTGTGTCTCTGCCTCTCTGTCTCTGTATCTGTATCTGTCTCTGTCTCTCATGAATAAATAAACAAAATCTTAAAAAAAAAAAAAAAGAAAGCTGGTGTGGTTTGATCATGAGCAAGGGATGAGCAAGGCAAGAGATGGAAAGAGAGAGGCAGTCAGAGGTCCTGTTCACCTAGGTTCCAAGGCTGTTGTAAGGATTTCCTTTCAAGTCAGATGGGAAGCAACTGTAGAAGCTTTGAAGACAGAGTGACCAGATGTGATTTACTTTCTGAAAAGCACACCCAGACCACCCTGTTGAGAACGGATCGTGGGAGGAAGAGTGAAGCAGAGAGATCATTTGGGAGACGGTTGCCCTTGCCGTCCTGCTCTGTAATCTTTCCCACCCCAAACATGGGATGACAGGCCTTTATTTGTTGTTAAAGTCGCCCAACTATTTACGAGCCTAATCAGTTTGAACAACAATGTAGAGGGGAGAGTTGAAATGCAGACCTCTTTGCCTAAATGTATCTGTGCAAAAATGTTAAGTTTTTAATCTTGACCAAATCGAAGGTTTTTGTGGATGGATGACATTATTCTCCAGGCCTCAGTGTCTGACAGCGTGACACCTGATACCATGGTGCAGTGTATGACACTAACCCACTCGCAGATGTCAAATAGGTTGAATGATTACTAAAGATTCACTAAAGATTTGAAGACTATAAATAATATAAATAATATATGTAATATATATTACATATACTACATATATAATTACAATATAATTATATTCTATTGTATATGTATATATGTAATTATATGTATTATTATATTTACAATAATATATTATTGTACATATATATTACATGTATATATGTAATAATATATATTACAATATTACATATATAATTACAATATAATTATACCCTACATGGATAAATACATCAAAATATAAATTAAAATAATTTGTTGATAAATAAATAATTGCTTTATAATTACTTTATTATTTATCAATAAATTATTTATTTACTTCTTATTTTAAATACATTTTAAATAATAAGCCAAATTATAAGTTAATATAATTTATTTAAAATATTACTTACATCTGCCATTTATTTATATATAATATTATAGTAATGACATGTTATATAAAATATTGATATATTATATACTAAATACATGTATGTGCATATGTATGTTTATATGTATGTATTCTTTGATCTTCTATACATGGAACCGTATCTAGTTTGCAATGGCCACAAATGAGTCCCCCCCAAATCAAAATCATTCCATCCAAATATATTGGGACTAATGGTTCTATACTTTAGAATCAGCACAACCCTGTCCAAATAGGAACATGGTTTCCTACCATCTAGTGCATCCAGGTCAGTTTCTATGGCTGCAGTAAATCCCAAAGCGTGTCTAATGGATCCATTAAAATAGAATTTTTTTCCTTTGGCTTAAATAATCATACTTTGTTGAAACTGAAAAACTTTATGATTCTCTTTTCGTGCTGCTTCCTCTAACCATTCACAGACCTGCTCCCTTCTGTATAAAATGGACAGATTTGAGGGTATTTCATGTAATACATATTCATCATCACACTCTGCATATTTAAGACAGAGACAACAGAAACAGGTGGGGCTGATGGCCTTCTAGAGTCTTTCTTCTCCCAGGAGACCTTTGCCCCACAGCCAATCAGCTATGAAAGCCTATTGATTTTTTTTTTCTACAATGCCCTGGGGATCTTTCTGCTTGTCCTACTGTCAATGCCTTGGCATCTTCATGACCTCTTACCTAAATAATTGAACATTTCCCCTTCTTCCTGCTTCTCCTGAGTTAAAAACATTATGAGTCAGTCTTGACGACTACCTCCTCACCCTCCCTTGTCCAAACCATCAAGTCCTACCAATTTTACTGCCTAGAAATTTCTCAAGACTGTCCACTAGTCTTCTTCTTCTCCCACCTGGGTGGCTCAGTGATTGAGTGTCTACCTTCAGCTCAGGTCATGATCCCAGGATCCTGGGATCAAGTCCCACATTGGGATCCCTGCATGGAGCCTGCTTCTCCCTCTGCCTGTCTCTCTGCCTGTCTCTGTGTGTCTCTCATGAATAAATAAATAAAATCTTAATCTAATCAAATCAAACCAAATTGAACATCTGAGCATGCTGCTTCCCTGCTAGAACCCTTCTCCTTGGGCTGAAAATAAAGACCAAACTCCTTTACTTGACCTATGAGATGCTTTGGGATCTAGCCCCTACCATCAACTCCAAATGCTTCAGGACGGTAGCCTCAGGTATCTATTCAGCTCTCCACATACTTCAGGCTTCCTCCTTTCATGAGGCATATGCATGTACTTGTTCCTGCTGCCAAAACTGCTCTTCCCATCCCAGACTGCCCAGTTGACGCAGTATACTCTTCAAATCCCATTCTCACTATTGTTTACCAAAAGAGGCCTCACTGGCCCCTCAGACACAACATTAGGCTGCTTCATGGTGTAGCCTTGCAAGTCCATGCAGCTCTCCCCCACTGCACCTGGCACAGCTGCAATGTCACACCAGTTGATATCATATTTAGTGGACATCTTTTTTCCCCACTAGGCTGTAATTTCCATGAGGACAGTGACTGTATTAGTCATCCATTACTGAACAACACATTATCCCCAAACACAGCCACTTCAAAAATGGTTATTATTGCAGTTGGTATTGCAGTGAGTTAGGAATCTAGATGTAGTTTAAGTGGATGCATCTTGCTCAAGGCACAAAGTGTTGGCTGGAGATGCAACCTCATATGAAGGTTCAAATGGAGAAGGACACACTTCCAGCCCATTCACATGGTTGTTCACAGTATTCATTCCTCATAGGCTGTTGGAGTAAGGGACACAGTTTTTCTCTGGCTGTTGGCTAGAGACCTTGCTCAGTTCCTGCCAAGTGGGCCTCTCCAAAGGGCAGCTCACAATATGGCAGCTGGATTCCCTAAGAGCAAGCACACACGTGAGAAAGACCAAGAGACAGCAAGCAAGAGGGAAGACAGACTTTGTGTAACTTAACCTCTGGGATGACATCCCCTCACCTTTGTCATATTCTATTTATTAAAACTGAGTCACTGGGTTCTGCCCACACCTCAAGGTGCAAATACCAGGAAGTGGGCGAGGGGATGGTCACTAGAGCCATCTTAGAGGCTGCTTACCAAAGACATCATGTCTATTTTGACTCATCACTATTTTCCCAAATTACTTTACTATGTGGCTGGCATAGTAAATAGTCAATGCAAATATGTAAACAGTTAATAGTAAATCCCTAAGTGATTCTACCTAAAATAAATTGAATCATGCTACATCTGTGTTTAAAAACCTTCATTGGCTGCTTCTCAAATCTTGTTTTATTTAAGATCTTTTGTTTTTGTTTTTTTTAAGATATTTATTTATTTATTTATTTATTTATTTATTTATTCATGAGAGAGAGAGAGAGAAGGAGGCAGAGACACAGACAGAGGAAGAAGCAGGCTCCATGCAGGGAGCCTGACATGGGACTCGATCCAGGGTCTCCAGGATCACACCCTGGGCCAAAGGCAGGGGCTAAACCACGGAGCCACCCAGGGATCCCATTTAAGACCTTTTGTAACCTGTTTATAAACTATGTCTTAATTTCAGAAACTACCTGCCATTAACTAGACATCTACACAAGCTCACCTCCATGACTTTCCTCACATACTTTTTTCTTCCTTATCTCTTCATTCTGAATTTCATCTTCCATTTCCCTCTTGAAAGTTCATTTCTTTTCTCAATGTCAACAAGTATAAAATTTTTTGGAGCCAGAAATCTAGGACTTTCAAAAAATCTTTTATTAAAAAAAAAAAAAAAAAAAACAGATGTGGTATAGAGGAAGACGAGGCAGGACGCAGAGGATTTCTAGGGCTGTGAAAATGCCCTGCACAATATCAGAGTGAAGGATGCATATCAGTACACATCTGTCCAAACCCACGGGATGTACCGCACCACAAGTGAGCCCTAATGTAAAGTATGGACACTATGGACAATGATATGTCCACATAGGTTTGTCATTTGTGGCAAATGTACCAATCTGGTGTGGGATATTGATGGTGGGCAAGACTGCACAGTCCAGAGATAGATGGGACATCTCTGAACCTTCGACTCAATTTTGCTGTGAATCTAAAACTACTTTTAGGGCACCTGGGAGGCTCAATCGGTTAAGCATCTGCCTTTGGCTCAGTTCATGATCCCAGGGTCCTGGGATGGAATCCCATGTCAGCTTCCCTGCTCAGCGGGGAGTCTGTTTCCCCCTCTCCCTGCTCTCTGGCTCACACCGTCTCTCTCACTCGCTCCCTCTCCCTCTCAAAGTCTTTAAAAAAAATAATAAATGAAGTCTTTTTTTTTTAAGATTTTATTTATTTATTCATGAGAGGCACACAGAGAGAGAGGCAGAGACACAGGCAGAGGGAGAAGCATGAGCCCGACATAGGACTCGATCCCAGGACTCCAGAATCACGCCCCAGGCCGAAGGCGGCACTAAACCACTGAGCCACCCGGGCTGCCAAAAATAAAGTCTTTTTAAAAATAAAAATGAAAACTAAAATTGATTTTCTATTTATTAAATTTGTCAATTTAAAAAAAAAAAAAAGAATTTTAATCATCAAGTAGAGCACATGAGCTTCGTAAGTCATTGATCTAGTTTTACATCCAGCACCATCATTTAATAGCTGTGTGACCTTGGATAATGTATTTAACTTCTCTGGGTTTTTCTCATGGATAATCCAAGGATGATAATATCATCTCTTTGCGTGGCTGTGAGGATTAAATAAAATAATCCATTTAAACTTCTTAGCACAGGGGGCACCTGGCTGGGTCAATCCCTACCGCATTCCACTCTTGATCTCAGGATCCTGAGTTGAAGCCTCACATTGGGCATAGAGTTTACTTTAAAAAAAAAATTTTTTTAATAATAAAGTTCTTAGCACAGGACCTCAATAAATGTTAAGAACGAATGAATCATTTTTCAACCTGAGTTTTCATTGGCTCAGCGTTCACAGTGCCAGTCACAGAGTTATTCATGAGAGGAAGTCAGCTCATGCCCAAAATAATGGAGTAATCACATAACATACAAAAATGAGAAGCTAATTGGATTTATTTTAAAAGAGAGAAAGAAGGAGGGAGGGAGGAAAGAAAGAAGAGAAAGAAGGGCAGGCCACAGGGTTTTCCCACAGAAAGGGAAAAAAAAAACTCATAAACCGGTATAATGAGAAAGGTCAAAATGCCATAGGCAATAGCATGGCGTGACAAGTTTAATTTTAATTCTAATATTATAATAATATAGTTTCAAAACACTTCTTTCCTTCCTAATCAGATAGTTATGGGAACAGTTATACCATCTGGCACAGAGAAAGGTGAGAAGTATTTTATTAGAGAAGACTAATTAGGAAATGTAGTATTTTAGCATTTAACGGCACCAGATTTTTTTTTTTTCAGTACAAAAATAGAAAACTTTCAGTTCTCTTTTGAGTTAGCAATCCATTTTGTTTTTCAATAATCACAATTCAGCAGCGCACAGATATCCTGGCCGTGAACTGGCTTGGGTCGAATAGCTTTGAAGGTGAAATCTGAATGTCTGACTTGTGGCCTGATTTGCCAGCTTCCTCACAGAACTTGCCATGAATTAGAGGCCCTCTGAGCGCTGCCCCTGGGATGACAGCGTCCTCACCCACAGGCCACCTGCTTCCAGGTGTGAGAAACCACAGGCCGCCCTCTCCTCCCTGCCCCCACCGGACACATCACAGCCATCCTGTGTAGGCTGGAGAGCTCTCTGCAGACACAGTCTAGCTCAACTGGGGGAATTCGAGTCACCTCCATTATCACTGGGAGCTGGGTGCTGGCATGATTGGTAGCTGAACCAAGATCAAAATGCCTCCTGAATTAGCTCTAGGACATGCAAGACAATAACTCAATGTTTTCAGAAAGAAAATATCTGTACAGCTGGGCAAGGTCCCCAGAGATTCAACTTTTCATGTTTAAAATAGATGGGGAATTTATACAAATAGGCCAAATTCTAGACTCATTACTCACTAACGAGGCTCACTAATCACTACACACTAACTATTTCAAGGACTGGGTGCCTTTGCAAAATGCTTCCCTCACCTGCAAAATGGGGGTAAAACTAGAACCCATCACACTGGGCCGCTGTGACAGTGAAATGAATTAGTAGCTGCCCCAGGAATTATTTATTTTCAAGTATTCGGGCCTCTGGGGAGGGGAGGGTCTCTCGTGGGTGCCACAACATCTAATAAGGACCAGCTGCATAATTTGCAGGGACCGATGTGAAATGAAAATGTGAGGCCCCTTGTTCCAAAATTATTAAGAATCTCAAGATGGCAATAGCAGAGCCTCAAACGTGGGGCCCTTCTGAGGGCAAAGGCATGTGCACCTGCCCAGGACACACGCCCCTGACGCCAGCCCTGTGTCAAAAGCTCCATGGAGCTTTTAGAGATAGAATGTGGAGCCCAAATGTTCATTCGAATAGTATAAAACACTAAACCATGCCTCAGCTAAGTCTCATGCATGAGTCACATCACCCCGTGAGCCCTCCGGGGCAAAACTTGGGCATTATTTCACAAGATCAAGTGTCCCTAGACTGGGAGGTGAGGAAACTCATAAGCAAACGTTTGGGATGTCTGTGAACCCCCTGAAGTTGTGCCCCAAATGTGCTGTCTGTGTGTCTTTCCATGGGGAAACAGTCGGTAGGAAAATCCATGACCACAAGAACAGGGAGTCGGGACTCTGCCGGGTTTTATATCCCTGAGATCCCTCTGCTCCTCCATGGTCAGCACCGTGTCCAGCATCTAATGAACAAGCAGTAAATGCCACCTAGAAAAGGTAGGTAGGAGAATGGGTAGTGGGTAGGGGAACGTGTAGCTTGATTACGAAGGTTGCTCTGTTCAAATTCCAATTCCACTGTCTCTAGATGTGTGACCTTATATGAGTCACTTGCCCTGCGAAGCCTCCCACACTGAGCTGCTGTGGCAGTTAAATGGGGCCCATCGCTGAGCACAGGTATGGGGTGAGCCCCAGTCTACACCGGCGTTCATTTTACCTTTCCTCAGGCCTTCACATGTTCACATAATTTATTATGACTTCAAGCCAGTCTAGAGAAGAAAAATAAAACCTCACAGCTCTTAAACTGTATTATGGCCTTTATCACATCGGTTTGTAAAGACACAAATGATTAATTTTAAAATTAACTTCTTTCTTTAATTCTTCTTGAAGGGTAGAAATTAACTACTGACTGTAGTAATAACTTACTAGGAAAACTATAGAGGGTCACTTTTTACTCTATACCTTCCCACAGTGTATGCATTTTATTTTAAAATAAGGAAAAAAAATTTTAAGATTTTATTTATTCATGAGAGACACAGAGAAGCAGAGACACAGGCAGAGGGAGAAGCAGGCTCCATGCACAGAGCTCGATGCAGGACTCCATCCCAGGACCCCAGGATCACACCCTGAGCCAAAGGCAGATCTCAACCCCTGAGCCACTCAGGCGCCCTAAATTAAGTAAATAATATTGTTGCAATTAAAGCAATGTAAAGATATGCACTTCACAGGTCTCTGGATCTCCAAGTGTGGATCCCAGGCCAGCGGCATCAGCATCACTCTAGAACTTGAGAGAAACGCAAAATCTCAGCCCCACCCCAGATTTACTGAATCTGAAACTCTGGGGGTGGGGTCCAGCGACCTGCACTTTAACGAGCCCTCCAGGGGATTCTGATACATAACTGGAGTTTGAAAAAATCTGCTCCCTGTCCTGCAGGATGCTGAAGAAGACCCCTCAGCGCCCCACTAAAATGTGTTCCTAGTAATGCCAGAAATTCTACATTGGTATCCAAAAAAATTGTTTTTTTTTTTAAATTCTATTTACTTAACATACAGAGTAATAGCAGTTTCAGGTGATCAATATAGTGATTCAACACTTCCATCCATCACCCGGTGCTCATGACAAGTGCCCTCCTTCATCCCCATCACCTGTTTCCCCTCCACCCACCCACCTCCCCTCTGGGGACCTGCAGTGGGTTCTCTATAGTTGAGGGTCTGGTTCCTGGTTTGTCTCTTCCTCCCTTTCCCCCCCACCTTTGCTCATTTGTTTTGTTTCTTAAATTCCACCTATGAGGAAAATCATCTGGTATTTCTCTTTTCTCCTGACTTATTTTGCTCAGCATGATACTAGCACTATCTGTGTCGTTACAAGTGGCAAGATTGCATTCTTTTTTTTTTTTTTTTTTTTTATGGCTGGGTAATACAGTATCATCTAGTGTTCACATCAATCCCCTTCAATGCAAGGATTATAGAAAGAAGTTAATTCAAGAGCTAAAAGGAATCGAGGAGGGCAGCCCCGGTGGAGCAGCAGTTTAGGGCCACCTTCAGCCAGGGGTGTGATCCTGGGGTCTTAGGATCGAGTCCCACATCAGGCTCCCTGCATGGAGCCTGCTTCTCCCTCCGCCTGTGTCTCTGCCTCTCTCTCTCTCTCTCTGTCTCTCATGAATAAATAAAATCTTAAAAAAAAAAAAAAAAAAAAAAGGAATCAGGGAAGATCCTGAAGGAGAATAGATCCTAGCAAAGTTCATGCCGATCAAAGTCAAGTCTGTTCCTTGGCTATTGTTGCCTGTGGAGGAATGTGAACCGAGAGGTGCCTGATTTTCCTATTTTTCCAGGGAATGTCTGAATGGGTATGTGAGCCCGCCTCATTCCAAAAATGTTTAGATACTCAGTGCAGCAAACACGTATCTGCAAATGCAGTAGGGCCTCCTGGGTCAGCAGCTTGCAGCCTTCAATCTACCCCGGGGAACGGTGACATCCTGGCTCCCCTCTCCATGCATTCTCCAAAGCTGTTAAACAACCTGTAATAATAGATAGTGGCGGTCCTTTCTCCAGGGTGTCCTACATGCATTTTCCCATTTAATCCTTCTGTCACCGCTTAGGCAGATGCCATCATCGCCCCATTCTGCAGATCAGAAAACTAAGGCTCTCAAACCCTAACCAGCCGGCTCAAGGTCACAGAGCTTGTAAACGATGGTCATCAGGACTCTTGCATAGGGCGGTGAATCTAAAGTTCACGCTCCTCACAGAGCCACTGCTGATAATATCATTGGTTAGTTCTCCTGACACTTCTGACCTTTTCAGCCTTTTGCAATCAGCCCTGTGCCTGCGGAACAGGCCCCCCCCCCCCCCAGGCCTTATCTGTCCCTCTCAGAGCATGCCTTTCCATATCATCTGATACTCCAATTGCTTCAAGTACAGTTGACGGCTTCTGCAGAGATGCGCACGGTGCAGAAAGGGACATGGTGACACTCCTGTCCTCAAATGACACTGGAGTGCATTGGCAAGTAGATAAGTAGATGTTCAGCAAATGTGTCTGCTGCTTACGACAAACAACCGAAAACACTGACACTTCTGGGCAGAGGGTTGTGGAGACCTGTCCCTGTTCTACCTTACAATGGTGGTCATGGGCCCTTTCTTGTTCTCTCCTCTGGTCAAAAGGAAGAAAGCAAAAAAAATAAATAAGTGAATAAAAGAAAAAGAAATAGAAAGCGAGCAAGCAAACAAAAAAGTAATGGCTAAAATTATATTTGTGATGCTCTTTTCTCCTTCTCATCATCCCCAAAATCTAGATTGTGAAAAAGTAGTTGAAGCTGTGAAAGTCACAGAACCTGCGGAACTCACCCCTCCTGAAGCATTAGAGCAGAAGGGCCAGGAAGCCAGGCTCCGCTCGGCCCACAAGAGCTACTGTTGCTGCATTACTATGAAGTGTGTGTTTGTGGACATATGCCTCCTCCACTGTTCCTTTTTTTTTTTCCCCCACTGTTTCTTATAAGTAAGCTCTGCACCCAAGGTGGGGCTTGAACTCACGACCCCAAGATCAAGAGTCAGGCACTCTTCCCACCGAGCCAGCCAGGAGCCCCCCCCTCCCTATTACTAACATAGCTTATTCCTCCAAGCCCAAGTTAATTATGCTTTTCATAAAATATTTTTCCACAAGGAAAGAATATAACCTCCATGTAATTGCAAAGGTGCTTATCTTGGTAAGAATTAACACACACAGTGTGTTTTCTAAAGCACACGAACATTTTCCAGGCACATGCATTTACAGGCAAGCCATTCTATTTTTAAGTTATTGCCAAACACACAAAAGCCAACTCAGCAAAACAGCAGCTATAGAAATAATTTTAAGCATAATCGTGACCATCTACCAGATAACTTCTGATACCTGCCTTGGAGCTGGGTGCTAGCTGAATGCTCTGTACATTTCTCCTTGAATCCTTGCAACAACTACAGTTGACCCTTGAATAACACAGGTTTGAACTGTGCGGGTCCACTTACATATGGATTTTATATATATATATATATGGTATAATAAATATATATATATTTACAGTACAATGCTATAAATATATTTTCACTTAAGATTTTCATAATGACATTAACATTTATAACATTTTTCTCTAGCTTACTTTACTGTTAAAATACAGTAAAATACTGTTAAAATACTGTTACATATATATACATATATATAAAATACTGTTATATATATAAATAAATATATGTTTATATATATGTTTATATATAAATATATATGTAAATATATGTTTATATATATAAATATATATAACATACATTGTTATAGGTAAAATACTGTTATATATATATATTATATATATATAATCCATATAACATACAAAACGTGTGTTATCAGTTAAACTTCTGGTCAACAGTAGCCCAATTGTAGTTATGTTTTGTGGGAGTCAAAAGTTATTCATGGGGAGCCTGGCTGGCTCAGTCAGGAGAGCACATGATGACTCTTGATCTTGGAGTTGTGAGTTCGAGCCCCACATTGGGCAGTGCAGAGCTTGCTTAAGAAAAAAAAAAAAAGGTAGTTATGGACTTTTGGCTGCGTGGAGCATGGGCACGCCACACTGTGCTGTTCAAGGGTCGGCTGTAGATGGAATGAGTTATTATTAAACCAGCCTTACAGCTGAGGGAATGGAAGTGAAAGGCAAGTGCTTAATTAATATGCCCAGGAACTTAAACGATAGACCTGGTCAGCCCAACTATTGAAGAGTTCACTTTTTCTTCCAAAATTATTATCTTGTCTGAAATCACAGGAGCGCCAAGTCACGGACAATTCCTGGCAATGCGGTAGCAAGCAAAAGTTAGCTCTCTTTCCACATTCCCAATTTTGTTATCCCCTTTTTAGTGTATATTTTTGTTTGTTTAAAAATAGTATTCTCAAAAAAATAAAATAAAAATAGTATCCTTGGGGCACCTGGGTGGCTCAGTGGTTGAGTGTCTACCCTTGGCTCAGGGCATGATCCCAGGGTCCTGGGATCGAGTCCTGCATCAGGCTCCCCATGGAAAGTCTGCTTCTCCCTCTGCCTGTGTCTCTGCTTCTCTCTGTGTCTCTCATGAATAAATAAATAAAATCTTTTTAAAAAATAGCATTCTCTTACATAATCAGAGGACAATCATCTAAATCATGAAATCAGCATTGATACAGTACCCTTATTTTATTTAAAAGTCTTTTACAAATGCTGCTAATTGTCCATTTAATGTCTCTTAACAGAAACGTCCTTGGCATGGTGATTCTCATGCCTTTTCTTTCCTTCCTCAAGAAGGTGCTGTTTTCGTCTATTCACCTCATCTAGTTGCCCAGACCCTGAGTGATAGGTGATTTATGTAGAAAAACTCTACACACATTCCCTAAATAATCTGTGCCTTGCATTCAGCATTTTATCACTTTGGAGTCAGCACGGCAATAGTTATTTCTTTTTACGATTAAATCCTTTACGATTATGATTAAATAGATCCTCCATCTATTTTTCTGTTTTCTGCATTATCACCTGCTAAATATATTCCAGCGCGTTATTTGTTTTGGTTTCTGGTGCCAAGAGCTTCATCTATCACTTTGCTCCCACCTCAGGAATTTCCCAAATAAATCACAAAATGAAGGACACAACTAGAGCCAAGAACCAAGCCCTAGCATCCAGAAAGAAGTGAAGTAGCCTCAGTAAACCTTCTGTTTCTACATCCTCTCATTTCCCTTCCCATCCTAACCCCATAATTTTTCCTTATAAAACACACACACACACACACACACACACACACACACACAGGACGCTTAGCAGAAGCACTTAAGGAAGCCCGGATTATTTTGGTCTCTGAAGGAGTTAGTTATCAGATGGTCTCTGGATTGCTCTGTCTCTGGCCTGCTAGCACCAGCTCAACCTGTCCTTCCCCCAGAGATCCTTCCTTCAGCTCTCTGCGACTCTAATTTTATTTTGGGAAGCCTTCAGCCCAAAGGGGCCCTCGATGGCCAGGGAGGTCCCCCTTGCTCCTTCCCCTCCTGAGAGCATCTGAAAAATAGCAGCATGCACACTGGTGTGAGATCACAACTCTGCCTAAAACTCTGCATAAGCCAGGGCCCCCCTGCCCCCCAGGATTACTACCCAGCCCTTACCCAGGCCGCGTGTTTGGAAGCACGGCTGGTGTTTAAGAATCTCAAGGTAAACAATTCTCTGAAAACCCGTCTTTAAATTGGCCTTCCGGCAGCAAGTTAGAGTGACTACACATTTTTGAGCCTGGCAGAGGATTTTCCCCTTCTTCAGAAGGAAAATTGAAATCTGCCATTGTAGTGTAAGCACCGTAATTAGCATTATTTGAACAATCTAGCCATAACCAACCTAGATTATCTATCTGGACTTAATCTGGTCCGAACAAAGAAATCCATTCAGTTCGCCCTGAAATCCGATTGAATGCATAAACATGAATGGGCAAAGTCAACAGCCTGCGTAACTTTAACGCAGGCCATCATATGATTTTTTAGCAAGGCAAATGTCTAAGAAAAGAGAAAGGCCACCAACTCCTACCTGGCATTACTATTTCTCCCTGAAGGGCCTTCCTAATTCAGGAGGAAATCACTGGAGCCCTCTGGAGCTGCTGCGATGAAAGGTATTTAGCGGAAATTGCTTTGTGTATCACAGCTGTCTTTATAGTCTGTCCCCCCCCACCCCCCATCCCAGAAGCCACACTCTCTAAACTGGTTTCTCTAATCGAGATCTAAACATAAACCGGTGTTCAAGTAAAAACAAAACAAAACAAAAACAAAAACAAAAAAACAAAAAACAGGCTGGCACTCAAAATGCCCAACTTCTAATAGCAGATAATGTTAGAAGCAAAATCAGAGCACATGGTTGGGACCTGAGTGTTCCCAGCTCTTAAGGCTACGAGCAAGACAACTCACAAATACGAGCCTGTGAAAGACACTCGTACTTCTGTCTTTTCTCTCCCCTTTATGTCATTTTACTTTGACAAGACCGGGCTTGTATCATTCTTTCTGTTCTGTTCTGTTTTTTAACATTGCAATCCAAGTTTTGGATTTATTGTTGTTGTTGTTGTTGTTGTTTTTAAATATCCAATATGTTTGAGCTTTCTTATGCAATCTTTGCTTGCTGCTTGATGCTATTAATTATATTCTTGTTCAGTAGGCTATAAGCTGCCCCTATCGGCAGAGATTCAAGGGAGATTTGAAAGAGCGAGCGTATTTATCAAAGGAGAAAAAATGAAGAAAATAAAGACAGCACTAGAGCATATTGGATATATAAACTGTTCCTTCTGAAAAGATAAATGATTTGGTAATGAATAGATCCTTTAGGCCATAAAAAATCCATTTATTTTCTTTTGAATTTGAATAGAAGAGATTTGCATTTTTCCTGAGCAGTTACACTTAAATTAAAATGCAGAGCATGAGGCCAGCATACAATCAAACTAAATAATAACCGGGGCATACTGTATTATTCATAAAAACAAAATTAATAGTTTGGGGACAGGAGGCATTTTGGTAGAAAAAATGTACACTGACACCAAAAACACCTATTGTTGGAGGAAAAAATAAAGTCGATTTAGGCGATCCACAGATTGGTAATAGAAGTTTGGCATTTTATTCTTACGTTATTAAGGGAGGAGGGGGATGGGCACTTGTGTGTGTTTATCTTGTATGTGATCTGCGATGTCTAAAATGTCTGCTTTTCTAATAGCAAAGTATTAAGAATGTTTCTCTGTATTTTGATGTCTAATTATATCATAAAGGGTCAACAGCCTTTTTTTTTCTCAAAGCAGAGTAGAATCAAGATTCCCCCCTCCCCCACCTCAAAATAAATATTTCAAGTAAATGTCTTGCTGGGGTTTGTCTGACAACCAGGATTGGCCAAGAACAGGAAGGTAGAGCCATAACCCTCCATAATCTTGTGTCTTTTCCTTTCTTGGAATCTCCCCCTCCCCCACCCCATGTGCCCGGGAGAAAGTATTCCAATGTCTTTGATTGTCACCAACCTACAGTAGAGAGTTTGCTGAGAGACAGTCTCTCTAGAGAGTTGTCCCTGCTAGTCTGGTGAAGACAAAGAACCAAATACAAGCTACAGAGGAAGGAAAGCTCAGAAATAGCATGGTCTTAAAAATAAGGGAGAGGGAGAGCAAGCAAATTTCTTTGAATTGGGGTAACGATCTAAGATAAGAAGATCTCCAAGGAACACATTCTGAACTTAAAGGGAAAAAAAAGGGGGGTGTGGCAAAATCAAGATGCACCCAGAGACCAGGCAGGTAGAGAGGGAGGTGAGCCAGGCAGCCAGGTGGGGCTGTGGCAGTCTGGAAGAAGGGGTCGCCCTTCCTCAGCCCTGGCCCTCTATGGCCATGGTGCTATGCGTTCAGACTTGGTGTGGCCGGAGCTCCCATTTGGTTGAGAAAAGCCAGAAATCCAGATTTTTATGTAAAGGTTACTTGAAAAATGTTGGCAACTATTTCAAAATGTTTAAATACTCCCTGGGGAAAAAAAAATAAAAATAAAAATAAAAATAAAAATAAAATAAAATGTGTGTGGGCTCTTGGCCACCAGTTTGCTGTCACCACTTCTGGAAAACATGAGAATTCATGAAGGATTGCTCAGAGCATATACTTACACCCTTTGGTTACCTATTAATAGCTCCTGAATAACTCTGGCTGATTAGATAGATGCTGACTGATAAGATGATATTTCCTAACTTTGCCATATGCCTTGTATCCATTCAACTAGGTTTTACTGAATAGTTACAAGATGCCAGGAATGAGGCATTGTATAGAGTGCTCTTGTCTAAAGGGAAACCCAGCATTAGAAATCCTTTTTTTTTAACATACCCAGTCAATAATTCCAAGAAGGTTATATAAAAGCAGGCTTAGAAGATGGCATTCTCTCTTACATTAGCAAGTTGCTCATTGTACATGAAATAATTAAATCTTTGATGTAATAGATTCATATCTATTTAAAGACATTCACTTAGGATTTCCCAAGCCTTGGAACTCTTGGAAAAGAGGGAACTGTGTGTCGTTTGTGTTTGTGTTACAGTACTGGGCTCAGATTGATCTCTGTGCTGCTTGAGACACTTAATTCCCTGAAAGGGATGTTCACGCTTATCTTTTGGCATTATGTGGACAAAATGGAAAATTAACTGGTTTCTGTATTATAGGCATTTTTCCCCCTTGGAAGGGATCCACTTTACAACAGAACTAACCTTTTTCCCTAGGGATAGTAATACATTAAAGTGAAGATTGAGAGTGGTCTTATAAATGGTTTAAAAATTGCAGGTATCAAAAGAAGCAATTTCTTGAACATTTGGAGTGGGGGTCATTTGGTGTAACCTCTCTGGAAGGCAATTTGGCAATATGGAGGCAAATATAAGATATAGGTACTCTTTGATACAGATATTTTAGCCTTTAGAGATTCACCGTAAGGAAAACATCTCTCAAGTGTGAAAAGCTACTTACACAAGGGTGTTTAAAAAAAAAAAAAAAAAAACAACCAAGGGTGTTTGAACAAACCCCAATTTAGAATGATTACAAGTTGCAAACAACCGGAAGGTCCCTCAAAAGCAGACAAAGGGCCACATAAACTACGACAAAGCCACACAGTAGAATATTGGGGGCCATCAACAAAAATAATGTCTACCTATGTTTATTACTGCAAAAAAAGGGTCTAGGATGCACAGCACAGAATTCACATAAAATTACTGTCGGGTGTCAGAAAAGTCAAGAATGACGCTCCCGAGATATCGAGAGAGCCCTTTTCTACACGGTAGAAGGTTCACGATTGTTATTCTCTGTGTACTTTTCTTTCAAGCGGAACACAGGTGGTTTTAAGCAATAAAAATCTCTTTCCCAAAGAATTAGGAATGCATCAGGCAGAGAGACAACTTAGTGCAGAGTGGGAATGAGAAAAGCAAAGAGCTATCCATATAAAAGCTGAATAAGTAACTTTCTCAATTGAGTAATAAATAGCAGGGACCCCAGATTGAGGGATCACCCGGGTTGCGATTCCCTGAGGTCAGAACAGTTCACACTTACTATATAAACAGGCCCCACGCGGCCCCACAGAGGCTCACCTCTGCACCTCCCCCTGGGGCAGCACAGCATCACCTCGTGGAAGGCCTGCTACAAAGACCCAGAGCTTGTAAACACCACTTTTTTTTTCCCTCCTAGCACTCGTTGCTATTCACCAGGTCTCCTGCCATTGTGATTCAGCTTTTAAAGCTACCTCTGCAGCCAACCCCAAGAATCAGTTGAAAAATTACTGACATGGTCATTAGCCTGCCTTGCCTCCTGGATTGTCGACCCCCAGCTCACAGGAAGGTACCCTCGGCTTCAGATGCACGCCCTCAATGTTTGCTTGAGTTCCTGCAGACCTAGCGAAATGCTGGAAGCTTCCAGACCGTGTTCCCCAATGGTGGTGATGACAGAATCGACTACGACGACAATTTCTGTGGCCAGACCAGCCTAGGCCATGTGCCGTGGATTTTCAGAGGGAGGAGACTCTGTTTCCGGAATGTATCAACCATGGAAATAGTCCCTCCCCAAAGAACAACTGAGTGCTTCAAAAGGATAATAATGTGTGAGTCATCCTTGCTTTATAAAGAAGGGAAAAAAAAATCCTTACTTTTTATAGTCTACTACCGTTTGCTACTGATCCACAACTAGTTTACTTCTTCCTCCCACTACACCCTTGACCGGGGGCGTACAAAGATTTTTGCACCATGGATGAATCTAAAAAAATGGAAATATTTGTAGAAGTGTGTATACACACACACACACACACACACACACACACACACACACCTACGTCACACCAAGTGGAGTAGCTTTATTGCATTGGGTGGGATCTATTTTTTTATGACCTAATTTACCTACCTCGATGGATTTCTGGGGGCGATGGTGAGGGATGAGAGCATGCCTGACACTTAATAACTACCAGTAAATATTACGCAAACATGACCATTCTTAGAATTACAGTAACTCAGTGAGATGGGCCCTGTTGGCTCCCTCCGGTTACAGATGAGAAAACGGAGGCCCAGAACAGTTCAACCGAGTCACACAAATTCGTGCAGGAGTAAAGAGGGAGATGAAACATTAAAATCCAGCTCAGCTGACCCAAGAGTTCTCAAGCTTTAAACTGGAATAACTTTTAAAGAACAGGGCCCTGGGCCTGGCAAAATGCAAAAGCTCCCTGGCTAGCTATTATTATGCGTATGTTGTGCTAAATGCTTTAAGGGCGTGGTTCTCCCGGGTGAGGTTGGACTTCAGTCCCACAGATGAAGGACGCTGGAGAATCAGCTCTGAGTGGAATAACGACCTGCAATAGTGAAATAAGCCCCGTAAACATGGACAAGATCTTCTGCTACATAAAGCAACCATGAATTCATTCACTCACCAGGTCATTCGTTTTATCCTTTGATCAACAATTTTATCTTTTTTTTTTTTTAAGTGCTCTCTACCCAACGTGGGGCTCGAACTCACAAGCCATGATCAAGAGTTGCACACTCCACTGACTGAGTCACCCAGGCACCCCCTAATATTCCTTTTTAAGAAAACTATGCAGTTCTAACAGTTTTTCTTGTAGTACAATTTGACCAACTATTATTGCCAATAACAAGGAGATTGATAATAATAATAATAATAATAATAATAAATAGCATATAATCACATGTGTGACACTCTAAGCATCTCACATATACTGTACATATGATCCTCACGTGGCTTTATAAGGCAGGTACTACTAGTAGTTCTATTTCACAGATGAGGAAAGTGAGAAACAGAAGATTTTTGTTTTCTTTTGTTTTAAAGATTTTATTTATTCATGAGACACGCAGAGAGAGGCAGAGACACAGGCAGAGGGAGAAGCAGGCTCCCTGCAAGGAGCCCAATGTGGGACTCGATCCCAGGACCTCCGGGATCAGGACCTGAGCCGAAGGCAGATGTTCAACCACTGAGCCCCCCAGGCGTCCCAGAAACAGAAGATTTAAACACTTACTCACGGTCATATAGTCTATTAGAAGCTCATAATTAGCTCTGAAGACACAAAACCCAGTAAGAGGTGGTCTTGGGATCCCTGGGGGGCTCAGCGGTTTGGCGCCTGCCTTCTACCCGGGGCGTGATCTTGGGGTTCAGGGATCGAGTCTGCATCGGGCTCCCTGCATGGAGCCTGCTTCTCCCTCTGCCTGTGTCTCTGCCTCTCTCTCTCTGTCTCTCTCTGTCTCTCATGAATAAATAAATTTTTAAAATCTTAAAAAAAAAAAAAAAGAGAGAGAGAGAAAGAGGTGATCTTTCCCTAAAAGTTCAGTGTATAGTGTGTCTCCAAAGTGGAGAGGATGGTTGACAACACGGTTGTTGGTCCCAGGTGAGCCACTGGGTGGCAAAGGAAAATCCTAGAGCTTTCATTTCTATTTCTTACAGGAAAATAGTAAGAAAGGCTTTAGGCTCTCATTTAAATTTGACTTGCAGATAAAAAACAAATCATGTTTTAGTGTGAAGTATGGCCCAACTATTGTGTGCTAATAGTGCTTTGCTAGATCTCGTGATCCTCCCCTCTCTCCTGTGTTTACCCTCTGTGGTTGATGTCTGCCAGATTCAGTTGATTTACTGATTATATTATTTAGTTTTGCCCAAACCAGTTTTTCCCAATGGTAATACTTTGTTAGCATTATCTTCAAGCCCTAGTGATACGCCACAGGCCCTGAGCCCAGGCCTCAGGGCACTGTGTATATTGCACTCTTACTGCCCTTTGGGATTTTGAGATCATCAGGTGAAGAACTTTGGGCTACTGTCGTGGAAGACGAAGGACCACAGGGACCGGAGATAGGCTGTCCCAGCTGAGGACTCCTAGACTATCCAGCTGGACAGCCAGCGGCCACGGGAGGAAGGCCGTCCTTGAGCACCCAGCAGCTGGCCACAGATCCACGAGAGAGTCCAGCAGTGAGCAGCCTGTCTGGCTTAATCTGAAAGAATACAACCTAGAAAATAAATGGTTGGGGAGAGGCTGAGTATAGGTTCCGGGGAGCATGTGCACTGTGGATATACAGACTATCTCTAGACCTTCGTTCAGTTTTGCTCTAATCCAAAAATGCTCTCAAAAAATTTTTTTAAATTATTAAAACTTAAAATAATGTTTTTAAACAATTGGTTGCTTGAGGTTGCCACATTTTGGCAAAGTTTATTGTGCAGAAAAAGCTAACTGACATACTGAGTATAGATATTTAGATGGCCAGACCTTGCCTTGCACTGGCCTATGAGTCTTAATTTTTTTTCTTCTTTTTTCTTTTCTTTTTTTTTTTATGATTTTATTTATTTATTCATGAGAGACATACAGAGAGGCACAGACACAGGCAGAGGGAGAAGTAGGCTCCCTGCAGGTTGCTGGATGCGGGACTGGATCCTGGATCCAAGATCATGACCTGAGCCAAAGGCAGACACTCAACCACTGAACCACCCAGGTGTCCCTCTTTTTTTCTTTTTTCATTTTTCTTCTTTCTTTCTTTCTTTCTTTTTCTTTTTCTTTTTCTTTTTCTTTTTCTTTTTTGGCCAAGGTCAAGATCTACTTTCAGAGGCTTTGTGCTCTAAGGAAATTTAAAAAAAAAAATCTAATTGCACTAATTTTTGCATTAATTTTTTTTCTATTGTTTAAAAAAATGCTTTTTTTTCTGTTGTTTTTCACTCCTGGGATTCTTTTTTTTTTTTTTTTTTTTTTTAATGCTCACCTCTCTGCCATAGGTATATGTATTTCCTTGCTGTTTTTTCTATTACAGAAAACCCAGTGTATTTTACACACATGGTTAATTATAGGGGCAATATGTACACAAGCAAAACTGTGGTTGGAAACTTTTAATTGGGCATACAAGTGGCCACCTAGATGTTCAAATTAAATGGTTAGCCATTCAACCACTACTTTGTAAAGGCAGGGGAAATTTCTCCCACAGCTGTTCATGATCTCAAATGATGCCTAAAGTTCAACCTATACAACAGTCGCTGAGATAGACTATTCCTTCATTCACTCATTCATTCATTCATTCATTCATCAACACAGTGGTTTCTATTGTTGTTTTTTTAGATTTTATTTTGAAGTAATCTTTATTTATATCCAATGTGGGACTTGAACTCACAACTACGAGATCAAGAGCCACAGGCTCCACTGACTGAGTCAGCCAGGTGCCCCCATCAACACAGTTCTTGATGGCCTACTGTGTGCCAGCCACTCTGCCAGGGAGTGTAGGAGGCAACACAGAACACAACCAACGTGGTTCCTGGCATTATGGAGCATGTGTTCTACACATTGAAGGCCCTGACTTTTTTAATTTTCTTGGCTAAGGTCAAGTCTAAAAAGTTCTATTAAGTGTCTACACTTTGAAGACTGTGGGACAAAAATTAGAGCAAAAGAAGAATTTTTAAATGTTGTCTTGGTGACTCTCTAGGATACCAAATAATGCATTTTCCTGATAGGTTTTGTTTTTTTCCATGCAATTACCTGGTTTTGTTTTCTTTTTTATTTTTTTATTTATTTTATTTTTTTAAAGATTACTTATTTATTTATTCATAGAGACACAGAGAGAGAGAGAGAGAGGCAGAAACACAGGCAGAGGGAGAAGCAGGCTCCATGCAGAGAGCCTGACGTGGGACTCGATCTAGGGTCTCCAGGATCAAGCCCTAGGCTGCAGGCAGCGCTAAACCGCTGCGCCACCGGGGCTGCTCTGTTTTCTTTTTTAAAGAATTTTTTATTTTTAAGTAATCTCTCCACTCAATGTGGGGCTCGAACCCACAACCCCAAGATCAAGAGTCGCATACTCGACTGAGCCAGCCAGGTGCCCCTGATTTTTTTTTAATAAACTAAGAATATATTGTTCTGAGCATTGAAGAGGCATCAACCACATGATGAACTAGTTGGGAGCCTGAGGCTAAAATCATATTCTGTGCAACTGGAGACTTGTACCCACCACCCATATAACTGAGACCCCTTGAAAGCTAACTCAAAAGAAAGTCAACTTTTTTTTTAATTGAGATATAATTGACCTATTGCATTATATTAATTTCAGATTACAATATGATTAGCTATCTATCTATCTATCTATATATCTATATATATTGTGAAATGATCACTACAATTAAGTCTAGTTAACATCCATCACCACACACAGTTACAAATTTTTCTTTCTTGTGACGCAAACTTCTTTAAGATCTACTCTCAGCGACTTCCAAATATGCAATATGGTATTATTAACTATAGTCACCACATCCCCAGGACTTATGTAGTAATCTTTGGTTTGAAGTATTTGGATGACGATCTCAATTTCCCCCCCAACATCCTGACTGGAAGTGGGCAAAATGGTGTCTGGATTGCTTCCTTCACTCAACAAATAATTTTGGAGCTACTGCAACATCTTAGGCATTGTTCCAAATGCTGGGGATAGAGCTGTGAAGGAAACAAGGCAAAACTCCTGCCCCCGTGGAGCGGACATTTTAAGCTATAAAAATGGATTAATACAGTAAATAAGAAAAATACACATCATTTGAGGATCATAGTAAGTGCTGTCCAGGAGCATCCGCATATGCCATTTGTATGTCATTTACTGTTTGACTGCCACATATTCCTGATATAATCCTAGTCATTTTTTTTTTAACAGCGAAGTGAATGCTGACCACAATTCTGTCTTTGTTCAGTTCAGATTGACAAATATGTATTGAGTTCCAATAAGCACAGGGAGGAGAGAGACACAGAGGTAGAGAACCTAGGGCGCCTGGGCCTTAATTTCGGCTCAGGTCATGATCTCAGGGTCCTGGGATCGAGCCTCACAACAGGCTCCACACTCAGCATGGGGTCTGCTTCTCCCTCTCCCTCTGCTCCACCACTCCCCCTTGTCTCTCTCTCTCTCTCTCTCTGAAATAAATAAATAAATAAAATCTTAAAAAAAAAAAAAAAAAAAGGTGAAGAATATGTTTCCTGCCCCGAAGGAGTAGCAGGTCCACAGTAAGCACATAAATTCAATAAAACATTGTCGGTCCTTGGTAGAGGTAACTACACTACAACACAGATGTTTTCTGGAAACTCCCAGGTTTCCTCTTGAAATATAGGAAGGAGTATCCAGCAGAGACATGGAAAGGACATTCAGGTAGCTAGAGGAGCATGAGCAAAGGCCATAGGCCTGCATCTGCCCGACAGCAAAGCCAAGAGTGCAGATGGATAGCTCCATGACATTCCCAGATCACAAAATGTGAAGTGGATATTTTCCATAATATGTGTACCAGATAAGATTGCTAAAGCCTTTCTATAGTAAATCCAAAGTTCAGCATGCCACAGGACTTACTCTTATTCTTTTCTTTTTTTTTTATTAAAGATTTTAGGGATCCCTGGGTGGCGTAGCGGTTTGGCGCCTGCCTTTGGCCCAGGGCGCGATCCTGGAGACCCGGGATCAAATCCCACATCAGGCTCCTGGTGCATGGAGCCTGCTTCTCCCTCTGCCTGTGTCTCTGCCTCTCTCTCTCTCTCTCTCTCTCTGTGACTATCATAAATAAATAAAAAAAAAATTAAAAAAAAAAAAGATTTTATTTATTTACTCATGATACACACACACACACACACACACACACAGAGGGAGAGAGAGGCAGAGACACAGGCAGAGAGAGAAGCAGGCTCCATACAGGGAGCCCGACGTGGGACTTGACCCTGGGACTCCAGGATCATGCCCTGGGCCAAAGGCAAGCGCTGAACTGCTGAGCCACCCAGGGATCCTCTCTCTTAAAAAAAAAAAAAAAAAAAAAATTAAGTAATCTATTTAAAAAAAAAATCTTTTTTTAAAGTAATCTCTACACCCAATGTGGTGCTCAAACTCACAACCTGGAGATCAAGAGTGACAGGCTCTGCTGATGGAGCCAGCCAGGCACCCCTAGCATTTTCTTTCATCGAACTCTGACAGATAAATATGATGCAGACATAAAACCATCATTTCTTCACTCCCATTGAAATCTTTTCCCTTTTCAAAATCTTTTAAATAAAATTCCCCTTTACTGTGGAATCCATTCTATTGATTTGTTTTAAGAAAAGATCTCTCTTAAAGAAAGGAGAGCCATCTTTGATCTCGCTTGACAAAAAGAGCTAATCAAACAATAAAATCTATGAGGGTAAAAAAAAGAAAAAAGAAAGAAAAAAGAAGCGAGCTTCTCGGAGCCACATCAAATATAGGACAGAGAAAAATGCTTTATTTAAATGCTGAAAACTAACACAAAACAGCTTGAAATGTAATCACCTCTGCTGAATAAGTGAAACCACATGTTGATCTGACATGAGTTTCTAAGACACAATTAAAGGTCACTCGGTGTGCACACATCTCATTCCGCACCGAGAGGCTTGAACTTGTTGGCGGCGTTTCTGGCCACCGAGGGGCAGGTGCTCAGCCGGGCACGTCCGCCCAGGTGCTCCAGGTGCTCCAGGTGCTCTAGGTGCTCCCGCCCGCGAGGCAGGGAAGAAACACCCCTCGGCCCCGGCGCCTGGAATCCTGGAATCGAACCGTCCCGGGAAGCCGACGCCCCTGGATTTCACCGGCCCCTGCCCTCGAGTCCTGGGAGTGGAGAACCAAAGGCATTTGGCAATCCTGGGTCCTTCGGGGCCGGGGCCCTCCCGCGGAAGTGGCTTCGCGCAAACACGAAAACACGGCTTCCTTGCTGCTCGGCCCACCTTTACCTTCACCCGGCTCCCGAGTCCAAAAGACAGAAGTGGGGGGCATCCCTGGGGGCGTGGGGGGGGCGCATCCCTGGGGGGCGGGGGAGGGCGCATCCCTTGGGGGTGCGGGGGCGCATCCCTGGGGCCGGAGAGGGGCGCATCCCTGGGGGTCGGGGGGGGGGTGCATCCCTGGGGGGCGGCAGGGGGCACATCCCTGGGGGGGCATCCCTTGGGAGTGCGGGGGACGCATCCCTAGGGGGCGGCGGGGGGCGCATCCCTCGGGGTGCGGGGGGGGCCGCATCCCTGGGGGGCGGTGGGGGGGCGCATCCCTTGGGGCGGAGAGGGGCGCATCCCTAGGGTAGGGGGGTAGTGCATCTGGGGGGGCGGTGGGGGTACGAGTCCCTGGGGGTGGAGAGGGGTGCATCCCTGGGGGTGCGGATGGGCCGCATCCCTGGGGGCGGCGGGGGGGGGGGGGCGCATCCCTGGGGGTGGGGGGGCGTATCCCTTGGGGGTGTGGGGGGGGGCTCATCCCTGGGGGTCGGGGGGTGGCGCATCCCCGGCGGGGGGCGGGGGGGCGCGGGCAGGGGTGTTTCCAGCGCCGGGAGCTGCGCCCGGAATGGGCCCCTGGCATTCGCAGCGTTTAGTGGAAAGGCTGGGCACTCGGCAAGGGCCCCCGCCCGCAGGCCTGGCTCCTGTTTCCAGATCCCTTCAAGAAAGGATGTGCTGGAGGAAGACTTCAAAGCCGCTCTTTGAAAAGGGAAATCACATCTAGAAAGCTGTTCTCCGAATGAGAAACAAATTATTTGATTTGAAAGAGCAGCCAATCTTCAGAGCGGTGAGGGAGGATCAAAGAGTAAGTGCGTGTGAACTTCAGAAGTGACCCTTTCCAGTGGAACGTGACTTTCCTCTTTCCATGCGCTCAACGCGCTCTGGAGGGAGTGGGTTTGCGAGAGAATCAAAATAAAGAAGCTGGTCTGCGTTCCAGAAAATCACGTGATCTCTCTCCCTCCCTCCCTCCCCCGCCCTCTCCCTCCCTCCTCCCTCCTTCCCTCCCTCCAGCCTGTGTACCCCAACCTTTACAGTCACCGTCGCCCCTGCAGCGTGCTGCGAGGTGCACGCGGGTCCTGGCACACACGCGGCTGGAATCCGTGCGTGGGGGAGACCAAAGGACCAGGTGCCCCGAGAGGGCAGCTGGGTGGCCCTGGGCCCCTCCCCGCTTCCTGTTCCCTGGACACCCCCCCCCCCCCAGGTGAGCCCTCCCCACCGCAGAGGCTTAGGGAATCTTGGCGTCTTTTTTTTTTTTGCGTTTTTCATCATTCAAGCTATTACCTGAACACATTCTTCTTGTTTAAAAAAAAAAAAAAAGTAAAATCTCAAAGTCAAACAACCCCCTCCTAAATAAATAAATAAATAAATAAATAAATAAATAAATAAATAAAATAACCATTTCTGTTAGGGGAGAGATCATCTGCTCCGTGTATTTTTCTTTCCTAAATCTTAGATCCCTGGATCCCACTCCACCCCAAGTGCCACGCCCCCATAGATCTCCAGGCCTTGTGAACGTGGATAATTATCTACTAATATAAATGGAAGGGGGAATTAGCACACTTAAAAGCAGAAAACTTGGACATAAATAAGAAACAACCAACAACGACCCAGTATGGATTCCTGGTTCTTTGCAAAGTCCAGTAAAATTAAGACAGATCTTTGGCCGGAATGCATAGGAAAAATGAGAGGGAACCTACTTAGAAACAACATCACGAATAGAAATAAATGTGATTACAGGTCAGGAGCAGACTTCTTACGTTTGTAGACACTATAATGTACCTTTGGGCTTGAAAATCTGCATTTGCCTGGGGTGGGGCGGGACTACCACGATTGGCCCAGTCAGGCATTCTGTTTACACCTAAAAGGATTACTTTTCCTTACCTGCTTGTTTGATGTAGTATATGTTAAATACTCACTGTAGGAGATTGGAGGGAACATTGTTACTTTTCTCATGGAATAAGGATATTCTGAGGAGACAAGGAGGGTCCAAGAGTTTAGAATTTCGCATAGAAAAATAGTATCAAGTTTTTAGAAGTTTCTGTGGTGGGTAAGTCATGATGTTGGAGAGATACATTTTATCGAGAATCACTGATTTTCTTTAAGATTGTATTTATTTATTCATGAGACACACAGAGAGGCAGAGACACCGGCAGAGGGATTAGCAGGCTCCTCGCAGGGAGCCCGAGCCGGGACTCGATCCCAAGACCCCAGGATCACCACCCAAGCCAAGGCCACTGAGCCACCCGGGTGTCCCAAGAATCACTGATTTTTTTAAAAAATATTTTTAAAAGATTTTATTGATTTATTCATGAGAGACACAGAGAGAGAGAGAGGCAGAGACACAGGCAGAGGGAGAAGCAGGCTCCATGCGGGGAGCCTGATACGGGACTCGATCTCAGATCTCCAGGATCAGGCCCTGGACCAAAGGCGGCGCTAAACCAATGAGCCATCCGGGCTGCCCAGTTTCTTAACAGATAACCTGAAAATGAGCACAAAAACAATGGCCAGCCTTTATTTGTTATGTGTATTAGTGTGTCTGGCCCTCACAATGATGCTTAGGGCCTGATACCATCATTATAGCCATTTTATAGATGGTGAAACTGAGGTGTGGAAGGTTGCCCAAGGTCACACAGCTGTGAGTGGCTGAATGGGGGTCCGGGTTAAGGAAGCCTATGACCGTTGACGGTATGAAAGCCCGTACATTGGGGCACCTGGGTGGCTCAGTGGTTGGGCATCTGCCTTTGGCTCAGGTCATGATCCCGGGGTCCTGGGATCGAGTCCCGCATCGGGTTCCTTGCGGGGAGCCTGCTTCTCCCTCTCCCTGTGTCTCTGCCTCTCTCTCTGTGTCTCTCATGAATGAATGGATAAATAAATAAATAAATAAATAAATAAATAAATAAATAAATAAATAAATAAATATATTTTTAAAGTCCATAGTACATGACACCATAGGGGAATCCAGCTGTTTCTTCCCTCACCATGTTTTAACTGGGAACCTTGAAATTTCACCCTGGGTGCTGTACCTGTCTTACATAGATGGCCCACAGCAAAGAGTGGGTGTTTAAGGTAGCAAAAACATCCAAAGCCCTCAGGGAAGATGACTAAAGGATTTTAGGAAACTGAGGGAGTGTCAGCTAGGGCGGCTTTACCTAACCGGAAGTTTAGGGAGTAAAGAATAGAAAGCCCTTACTTAACCCAGACCTGGCACCTCAGAAACATCCCTACAAGTCATCACGTCCATCAGGGTTATGATGACTCTACCTCTAACTCCTCTTAATTAAAAGAAAATGCCTCTTCCTCTTTCTCTTTCTTTTCTACCCCCCTCTCCCTCTCCCAACCAAAAAAAAAAAAAAAATGACGGTCTCAATGTTAATCCACTCAGAAGACCAGACCCGCTGTGAATGCGACATTTGCATTCCAAAGGAGAAGAATTTTCTGTGCCAGAGCTGTTCAGGGTAGCTGTAGAGTAATGTTCTCGAGGCTCTGGATCCTTCTGCACTCATCTCCTCCCTGCCCCTCTCCAGGCTCCCCCCTCACCCACCAACTGTTTGCTCTCAGCCCTGGCGTCCTATCCCCAACCAGAGACACCAGGCAGAAAGGTCTGTGGGGTCCTGGGCCCAGAGTCACCGAGGTCTACTTCAGTGAATATCCTAAAAGGGCAGGATTATTGTTCTCCAAGCCTTCTGTGTGGTTGGGAACCCCACCAAGGCTGGGGTCCAGGCCTTTCCTCTTTTGTATGAAGACATCCACTGAGTGCCTGTTCCTCCAGAGAAATTGTTTCAATATCCTAGTAACAGAAAGCAGAAAAGACACCACTGAGAATGTCATTTGTGGTTTAATTTATGGAGTGATTGAATTAACTATGCCTTTTTCTCCCCCCACCCCCCTCCCACCCAAAGGTTCTAGGTGTGTGCATTACCTGACTCAGAACCAACTGCCATTAGCTGCAGGGAGGCCCTTTCTTTGAACAGCCCCTAATTGCTTTCTGTTAAAGGGCGTGTAAGTCCCTTTTGATGTGATAAGAAAAACTCAAACCATTTTCCTTTTTTGAAACCATAACTCCAGTGCCTTTTTAAACAAACTTCCATGAGCAGGGGTTAAAAAAAAAAGAAAGAAAAGAAAGAAAAGAAAAGAAAAGAAAAGAAAAGAAAAGAAAAGAAAAGAAAAGAAAAGAAAAGAAAAAGAAAAGAAGAAAAGAAAAGAAAAAAAGAAATTCACCTGCATTTATTTTCCTGAGTTCTGTAGTTTGAGAGCCAGGCGTGTAATAAGAACTCAGATAAAGTTTTCTCTAGATTGTGTCGTTTTGAGTTAACTTGGTGCTTTTCAACGACTTCAGAAATCCTCCTATGGGTAGAAAGATGCTCCCCCCTGACCTCTCCAAATCCTTTATAATAATGTGAGCTTTGTTGTAAATGTGAAGTCAATCAAGAAGCAGGAATACATTCGTGGACTGCCCCTGTTTTATAGTTTCCCCTTCTCAAGCTTGTTATTTTGAGAGGACACACATTGAGCAACTTGTTTCTGAATTAAAGTATTGCTCAATCTGGTTGCTTTCTTAAGAATTACATTAAACCACTAAACTAGGTACGTATGGGATCCCGGTTTTGAACAAGGCAGTAGTGAACTTTGCAAGTGCCGTCTGCCAAGATGAGTCCATGTGATTGATTTATTAATTAGTAAAAGCCATCCTCTGAAATTACCTTGCATTAATCACAATTCATGAAAAATATATTCAATTAGTTTGAAGATATAAGTTTGACAAACTATCCCTTCTTCAGAGACCACAGTCAGTTTTATTAACTCTTGCTGGATAAATCATTCATGTTGTGCCTGAAATGGTGAGTGGTTGAGGGAATTCCCAAAAGTACAACGGACCCGTTCTGGCAAAGCTGAAAGCCATGTGAGGCAGAGGCAGGAGGCTGGGTGAAGCAGGAAACGAAGATTCTGACAATACTGGATATTCTAGTATCTGCTGCCACTTGCACTAAAGGAATAGACTTGAATTGGAGTTTTCTGAGTCAAAGCTGGTAAAAATAGACAAACCCAAATAGGCAGGAAACTCCAGCTGCCAGAAACCAGTCTTTTAGTGAAGGGTGGCTAATGCCTGTCCAGGGCCACTGGGTGGCCTGACCAGTGACGGGGAGTCCTGGATGACCTCTTCTGTGTGATCCAAATCCTCTGCTTGCACCCATTTTACAGATGAGGAAATGAAAGGCCCTAGGGGATCAGTGCAAAATTATATAGTAAATTAAGGACCAGGATCCAAAGACCCCAAGGCAAGTGGAACAGCTTGCCTCAGCCTCAATTTCCCTTTGTGTAGCTCAAGAGTTGGGATCAACAAAATTGTATGATTTCCAATTCTCAAGTGCCAGGATTTTAGTATTTTGATTTCAGGTCGGCTTTCTCAACAACTTCATGGAGCCTAAGCACTTATATGTGTATAAGCGTATAAAAATATATATTATTAAAAAATAAAAAACAATAATAATAAATAAAAATATATATTCTAATACATGAAAATATGACACTTTGGTTAATAGTTCTATGATTAGAACTATTGAAGTGACTTGAACAGGATAGAATTTTTAAGATGTATTTCTAATGTATCTACTTCCTATTATTCCATATGGGTTTTTTGACCTACTGACTATATAACAAAAAAAGGGAAGCCAGATGTTTCTGGAGATTTGTAACTCTCCATTTTCGAGAGAAAATGAAAATGATTAGAGAAACATGGGAAAATCGTGAGTCTTGGCAAAACCCACCTCATTCCTGTAGCACAAAGATTGAAATATCTAGATTTTATTAGAAAAGAAAATGCAGCAGCAGGGGCCAATCCGAGTAGCAAAACAGTGAACTGTAGTGAATTCATCTCCTAAAGATAGTTCACTGCCAGTGGAGTGTGGTTCCTGAGTAAACTTGCGAGCCCAAAGATTAATCAGACATGTAGTCGGGAGAAGGATTCAGGGAGGTTTTTAAAAAGAGGCAGAAAAGGTCCATAAATAATGTTATTGCAGGAACTCTTTCCCTTCTTGACATGCTAGACATTTTATAAAGTACAAAACCCTCTTGAGTATTAATGGACTCTCAAGTCTTCTGGATTATTAAGAGATGGGAAGACAGAGAGAGAGAGAGAGAGAGCTTTGTCACAGACTGGGGAAAATGGTGTATACACACTGAGAAACAAAGGAAGTTTCCATATTTAGAAGCAGGAGTAGTTTGGGCAGACAACTCTTGGAAATGAATTTACTGCTTCCCTAATTTCACGACTCTGAGCTCTGCATGATGACTCCAGGCCACCCATAGCAGCCCCCAGTTCTGCACCTGAGGAAGTCAGATCTTCAAGGCCAGCCTCCCCTGGCCTGAGCTTCCCCACTGCCCAGACTCCTCTCCCATCGAGGAGCCTCAGCCAGCGTCCAAAAGGAAAGTGTGTTTTGCGGTTGTTGAAACGCTGCCCTGTGAACAAAATACACAGGGAGGAATGCTACCTTTTAGGATGAATTTACAGAGCAACTGAACTTGGCTGAACTTTTTTTTTTTTTTTCTTTCGTTCTGAAGGCCTCTGGGGAAGTTGATAAAGTTATGATTTATCGTTTTGCAAGGGACATTCCAAAATAGCAGTTTTTTTAATTTTAATTTTTTTTTTAAAAGACAAGTAAAGGTCACAGAGACCAACTCAACTATTAATCTAACTTCGGGAGGGTTGTTTTGAAAAGAAGGGTATTGAGGGGCTCCTGGCTGGCTCAGCCTATAGGGCCTATGACTCTTGATCTTGGGGTGGTGAGTTCAAGCCCCACGGGGCGCAAAGAGATTATTAAAAAAAAAAAAAAAAGACATTAAAAAAATGTAGAGTCTTTAATTTGTCAAGAATACATTTAAAATAACTTAACTATATGATATTATCTCAATACATTGTAAGTGTTGTGTTGTTTGTTTTTTTTTAAGTACTATGTAGTAAAAGGTTTAAGAAAAAAATGGATTTCATGAGGGACATTCAAAACTAATCAGTGGGCATCATCATAAAATATACTTAAAGGCAGGTTAAGGAAACAGGGTGATAAGTTTCTGAGTAGAAACACCAGAATCCTAAAACCAAATAAATTCTCAATTCTGGTCCACAGCTTCCTGTATGCCCGAGCAACTTTTTTTTTTTTTTTAATTGAATTTTTAGCAACCAGCTGAGGCCTCTGCTTCCTTCAAGTATGGGACAATCCTAGTTACTTCCTCCTACTTCTTCCCTCCAGTGGGCCCAGAGGGCAAAAAAATTTCCCCCTTATATTCGCTGATACCGTGTGAGAGCCACTGCTTTTCCCCCAAGCTTGGGTAGGCCTTTTCTCAATTTTAATATGTATCAGTTCCTCCATCCCCCACGGCTGCCAAAGCAAGTGTTCCTTCCTAACCAGGGCTTTGCAAACCTTCCCTCGGTCAGAAACATCTACCTTCTGCAAAACAGAAATGGCATTTTAAGAATTTTCGTTTATAGATAAACACACGGAAAGGCAGGGATAGCTCTTGAGATTCCCATTCCCAACTTAATCTTTAATTGCAACTTCCAATGTTAACTAACTAGACTCTAAATGAAAACTTGAAATAAAAAAAAGGGAACGTTCCAGAAGTGCAGCAAACCTGAAATGTTCTTAAAAAAAAAAAATTAAAAGCTTTAAGAATCCATGTCCAAATTACCCTATAAACATTCCTTTAAAAATAAAACAAACAAAACACCACATTCAGAGATTAATTACAGGGGATCTATTGAGAACTATGTAACGTTGGCATGAGTGATCATGACAACAAAAGCGAATTTGCCTCAGTTTGAGATCTCACAGTTAAAGAAGCAAATGGAAAAAAAAAAATCTATGTGAAAAGTGTTTCAACACGGGCTGCTCTGAAAAGAGGTATAAAAATAAAACCAGAGATGGAAGAACTGTGTTCTGTATGCAGTGGGAAAGTTTACCCAAATGACAAGCTGTCATGTGGGACGTCCCAACAGCACTTTAAAAAGTCTATTTCCTTAGATCAAAAAAGACAGACAGAAGCCCAACACTTATATCTGCCCTGGTTGGTCATGCTCCCCTTTTCCTGGAGTAATTATATGCTGCATCCATGAAGCAATGTGGCTCATACCTTAATGCTCTGAGTACAAAGACGAGTGGGGTCATATGACACGGCTAAATTTAGAAAAGTGCTCTGTTTTCTGTTTTGCTCAACGCTTACAATTTTCTGCTCTGAAGAAAGAGGAGTTTCAAATGCACATTGATCTTTCTCATATCGTGAATGAACCAAACGAGCACCTGTTTTCAACTGCCAAAATACACTTAAAAAAAAAAAAAAAAAAGGAAAGAGCAGCTTGTGTACTCTTAATTCAACAGAGGAGGTTATTATTTTTTTTTCCCCTTGCTTTCTTCAAAAGAACATAACCGGAAAGTGACAGTAACAGTATTTACAAAATGCTATAAATGCAGAGGCATGTATTTAAATAAACAAACAACAATGTGGAATGGTGATAATATTCCAAGGCAATTTAGATGAAAATCTTGCCCAAAAACCCATACATGCACACACACACAAAACTAGTAAATCTTGGGAAAAACTAGCTCATGTAACTAAGCAAAGCGACTGTAAAAATTATTAACTCTAGGAGGGAAGATAGTTTATTAGTTACAGAAAAGTGTGTGACTCCTTTTTCATAGATCTGGAAATACCAGTTTTAAAAATGGACAGTTTTTCTTTTAAATTAAATGTCAAAAACCTCAATGTATTATGATAAGCCTAATCTCTTTGAAAGGATGCTTGCTGACTATGAATATTCTGTCTGTAGGAGTACTCCACATATTTTCTTGGAGTTGAAAATTTCCTGGAATCCAAAATTAAATTTGTGGACTATATCATGTTTGGTCTGAGAATTAGGTTCAGGTTCCCATATGCACAGAATTCATTCATTTATTTATTCAATATTTATTAGAATCCACTTCCCAAAAATGGTGATTACCAGTTTACAAATCCAGGTTAGAGACAGGACAGGTGCTCAGTATATAAGTGGATTTTACCAGAGTTGTTGTGTCAAAGTGATGTAGACTTCTAAAAACACTCCAGGTTAAAAAAATAATAATAATAAAAATAACACTCCAGGTTAACCATGGCAGTATTATTATATCGACATCACCATTTTAATTAAGAAAATGTCTATGCAAGTCTCCCTTATTTTTGTTCTCCGTATACTTTTCCATTTAGCTCTCATAGGGCATTTGGTATTGTTTTATAGAGTTTCTACTGCTGTTGATGAGCAGAGACTCTTTTTATTTATTTTTTATTTATTTTTTAATTTTTTTACTCTTTTTAATTGTAGCTCAAATTCTTTCATTTTCCATTCATTCATGTTCTTTTTTTTTTTTTTTTTTTTTAAGATTTTATTTGTTTATTCATGAGAGACACACAGAGAGAGGCAGAGACACAGGCAGAGGGAGAAGCAGGCTCCATGCAGGGACCCTGATGCAGGACTCCATCTCAGGACCCCAGGATCACGCCCTGAGCTAGAGGTAGACACTCAACCACTGAGCCACCCAGGCACCCCTCATTCATTCATTTTTCATTCAACAATCGTTATTCAACAAGACTGGTCTAATGCTCAGGGGTCCTAGAATTTCTATTATATTATCTAACCAACATTTGCAAAGAAATATTTATTTAACACTCAATCTTTTGGAAATAGGTCATCTCTAAGGCACACATTTCTGCTTCCTTGCCATGGAATTGGGGTGCCCAGTGCCATAGCTGATCAATTCTAAAGCTCACTTTAGTTTTTACGTTTTAACATAACTGAAATTAGTGTAGATTTTGCCATCAATGACACCTTGCAATTGTAATTGGAAGCATTTATTTCTTTTTTAAGAGTTCGCAAGATAATGAAGCATTTTCCGAGGTGATGTTTTAGGTTCGACAAGATACAGTAGCTGGCCCCCTTGGTTTTCTGAAGTATTTCGATGTTATCACTCAAGTACCTCTTCCACGATGGGCTTCCATAGGACTAATAACATTGATGGGAATAATAAAATAACAATTACCATTTATTGAGCTCCTCCTGTGGGTCAGCAATTGTGCAAAATTCCCCAACATTTAATCCTCACGAAGCCCCCAAAGGGTCATACTGTTGTCATCCCATTTTGTAGAGATGAAGAAACGACAGAAAACCTCAGCATGCTCACACTTGCTTCACCTGAGTCCTGGCCCTGGGTCAGGAACCAAAATTGAGACCCGAGTAGTCTGGTGTTAGACCCTGTACCTATAATGGGACACCTTGTTGCCCTCATAGCATTTATTACAATCAGTAAAAATGAACTGGTTTCTGCCTATGTCTCTGCCTCTCCCTGGTAAATAAGCCCCAGGAGGGCAGGGAAAACATTTCTCTTGCTCACCGCTGCATCACCTTGGGTTGGAATAAAACCAGTTTATATTCCCTTCTAGCAGATAACCCTGAATACCTGCTACCTGTCGGATGTTGTTTTAGATGCTGACAATACAGCTGTGAGCTGGATTCTGTCTTCATGGGTTACAGTCTTTGCATAAACAACTAAAAAATTAAATAAAGCAAGGCCACCTTGGTTGAATGAGCACTGTTAAAACAGTTTCTTGCACTAATTGAAGAAAAAGTGGCTAATGCAAAACTGGCTACTTCCCAAGCTACTTTATGTTTGGCTTTTAAAGTACTTTGTTTGGGCTGAGAGTCTCGGTTTTCTTTGTTTCTTTTTTTCTTGTATCAATAATAAAAATGAGTGGAAAGACCCACCAACTGGCAGCAAGACAGGGCAGCCCACAACTGTTGTGTAGCCTGCCATTCCAAATTTATTTGTGGAGAAGCCACAAAGCTGATAATTCTCCAGGGAATCTTGGAGCATTGCCTCTGGTTAAGTTCTGTTTGGAAGTTAACATTCCTCCCTTAAAAACGAAATGCCCACTGAGTGCTTAGATGTGCCCGGACTGGGTAGTGGAGTGGGACTGCGGCCTGCTGACTTGCAGCGGGGATGGTGAGCTAATGGCACCTGCTCCCATTCTTCTTCTGGCCTGTTTCCTGCTCTGTCTCCGCCCTGTCATCACTGCATCAACCAGTATCCAGCACCATATTCTATTTTGTGTCTGCTTTAAAACCTACCTTTAGTAGGAGTTTAAGCCACTGAGACACTATTTGAAGTTAGCGCAATATACTTACATTTCATCTTATGATCATTATAGCTTGAGAAATAATACAAGAGACCAAAACTGGTCTCCTACAGCAACTGATCCTCTTCTGTATAAGTGTAAGCCAGCTGAGTGACATCCCAATGCCATACAGATTATTTGCACAAAAGTAAATTAGGGTGATTTTAAGTTAGAGATGTCCTGAAGTTGTTGGGTTGTTGTTGTTGTTTTTAAATTTTAGAAAAGATTTCATTTATTTATTTGAGAGTGGGAGAGTGAGAGAGAGAGAGCATGAGAGGGGGTGGGGGACAGGGAGAAGGAGAAGCAGACTCTTCACTCAGCAGGGAGCCCTCTATGGGGCTCCATCCCAGAACCCCGAGATCATGATCTGAGAGGAAGGCAGACCCTCAACTAACCGAGCCACCCAGGTGCCTCATGCCTAAAGTTTTATTGGTAAATAATTTCCTCTGATTGCTGTGTCATAACTATTACATTTTTTATCAATAATAATGCTAACTTTATTTTTTATGATTTTATATATGTATATATGTTATATATATTTATATATATATATATATATATATATATATATATATATATATATATATATATATATATGTATAAGGCCTTTGCTGGACCCAGGGAAAGAATGATAAATAGGACCTGATGTCTCTTCTTGACTTTACATTAAATCTAAGTATCAGGTATCTTCCAGGTGCAAAAGACTGTAGCTCAAGAGTCAGCAAACTTGGGATGCCTGGGTGGCTCAGTGGTTGAGCATCTCCCCTCGGCTCAGGGCATGATCCTGGGATCTGGAATCGAAATCCGCACTGGGCTCCCTGAAGGGAGTCTGCTTCTCCCTCTGCCCGTGTCTCTGCCTCTCTCTCTGTGTCTCTCATGAATATATAAATAAATCTTTTTTTTTTTTAAAGAGCAAACTTGTTCTTTTTTTGTTTTTAAGATTTATTTACTTATTTTAGAGTGCACGTGCACATGAAGGAGCATCATCAGCAGGAGAGGGGCAGACTCCCCACCGAGTGTGGGGCCAGAGGCCAAGGTGGGGGCTCCATCCCAGGACCCTGAGATCATGACCTGAACTGAAATCAAGAGTCCAATGCTTAACCAACTGAGCCACCCAGATGTCCCAGCAAACTTATTCTTTTTTTTTTTTTTAAGATTTTATTTATTTATTCATGAGACACAGAGAGAGAGAGAGAGAGAGAGACAGAGGCAGAGACAGAGGCAGAGGGGGAAGCAGGCTGCCTTTGGGGAGCCTGATGCGGGACTCTATCCCGGGACCCCTGAGCCAAAGGCAGACACTCAACCACTGAGCCTCCCAGGCACCACTAGAGACTGACTTCTATTTGCTGTGTCCTGAACAGTGCCAGGAACAGGGAAAGCCCTCAAAAACTATCTCTCGAATCAATGAATAAATGAATGAATAGAGCAGAACAAGCAGGCCAGATGGGGGGCGGTTCTGAACTGAAGAGTCTACACTCCATCCAAAAGGTCACCTCATACTATGCTCCCCTGACTGAGCCCAAAGGGAATCTAGGAAAATCTTGAAATTTTTCAAGATGAGCCCCGAATCTGGATGCTATAAAGTCTCCAGGTTATTTTATTTTATTTTTATTAAAAATAACCTTTTGTTATCCGAAGTATAGTATAGTACACATGCATTTTGTAGAACATTAGAAAATAGAGCTAAACAATAATGTGAACACAAAAGCATTAGACTCCAGCCTCTGTGAACACCTTATGCTTCCAGATCTTTCTCTGAATGCATACATAAACATCCATGTATTTTTGACAAGGAGATCATCCTTGACTTATTGAGTTAATCAGTTAATCATCTCCACCTTTCCATTTCAATACTTTTTTTTCTTATCTGGTATTGCTCCATTTTCAAATTTCCCTACTGACCCAAAAAATGTCTTTTGCAGCTGGTTTACCCAAACCAAGATGCAGTCCAGGCCCAGGCACGGAATTGGGTTATTATGTCATGCCAGTCTTCTCCAATCTAGCTCATTCCCTTCTTCCTTCCTCCGTGTCTTGTTAAATAGGCCAGGCCAGTCGCCCTGTAGAATGTCTTCTTGGGGGGATTTATGTGGCTATTTCCTCATTCTCCAGGATTTTAGATGTTAAAAAGTAATTTATACAAAATGAAACCACACACACACCAATGAAATCACTGGGAGGACAAACTACACCTGTCTGCCAGCTGAATCCAGCCACCAAAGTCCAAGCTTTGATGTCAGGGCTGGGGGTGACCCTCCAACTCGCCACTCAGTGCTGTGACCATGGGGCTCTGTGTCCATCCGCGTGACATGGGGACAATAGTAACACCCCCCCCCCCAAGTAGCTGTGGGGACTCAATGAATAGATGGCTGTAAAGTACATAGAACGGTGCCCAGCACACAGTAGGTTCTACGTAGGTCTTTGCTATGATTCTTTGCCTCCAGCTGAATTGAGGCATAATTGACAAATAAAATGGTAATAATATATTTGGAGCATACCCAGTGATGATTTGCTCTTGCATACCCTGTCAAGTGATTGCCACAACCAAGTTGAAACATTCATCACCTCACAGTTGCCTTTTATGTGTGTGTAAGAACCCTTGAGATCTACTCCTTTCGCAAATTTCTTTTTTTTTTTTTAAGATTTTATTTACTTATTCACGAGAGATACACACAGAGAGAGAGGCAGAGACACAGGCAGAGGGAGAAGCAGGCTCCATGCCAGGAGCCCGATGCAGGACTCGATCCCAGGACTCCAGGATCAAGCCCTGAGCTCTCTTGGCAAATTTCAAATGTACAGTCATAGAGTATTATCAGCCATGGTCACCATGCTGGACATTAGATCCTTAGAACTTACTCATCTTCTAACAAAAAGCGTGTACCCCTTGATCCACCTCTCCTCATTCTGCTCCCCATCCCTCTAAAGACCACCAGCCCCAGCCCCTGGTAACCACTTTTCTGTTCTCTGCCTCTATGAGTCCAACTAAAAAAAAAAAAAAAAAAAAAAAAAAAAACTTCTCCATCTAAGTGATACCATATAGTATTTGTCTCTCTCTGCCTGGCTTGTTTCACTTTGCAAAATGCCTTCCTTTTTTTTTTTTTTTTTTTGCAAAATGCCTTCCAGTTACCTCCATGCTGTTGCAAATGGCAGGATTTCCTTCTTCTTTATGACCAAATAATATTTCAGAGCAGAGCATGAAGATCCCAGAATATCCCATTATAACATATAATAGACATCTAGATATATTCTATTATATATATTCCAATATCATATTTCCATTATATATTATATATTTTCTCTTTACCCATATATTCCTTGTTGATCACTTAGGTTGTTTGCATATCTTGTCTTTTGAGAATGATGCTGCAATGAGCAGATATCTCTTCGAGATAGCGATTCCATTTCCTTTGGGTGCTGTTGTTATTGTGACAGACGACTTGCCCATGTTCGGATGCCTAGCAAACCGTTCTAGAAGCCAGACTTTCTGACTCCCATTTCCCTTCACTTTCCATTCAAGATCTATGGAAATGAAGATCACCCAAAGCAAAAAAAAAAAAAAAAGCTGAATATTTGTATCGCTTAACTCAGTTTCAGCTGTAATCTGGGAAATCAAGATTTTGTCAGATGTATTCAGGTTTCCTAGACCCACTCACTCAATTTTAAATTTCATCAACTTTAGAAGATAGCAGCATCGTAGAAAAAAAATTTAAAAACATCTCAAAAACGATATTGTTGCCAGATTTTTACCTAAATGTAACTAAACAATTTTTGCATTTATTTCTGATAGTAAAAGTTAGACATGATCATTACAGAAAATGTTGAAAATATGAGGGGTGCCTGGGTAGCTCAGTGGCTGAGTGTCTGCCTTTGGCTCAGGCGGTGATCCTGGGGTCCTGGGATCAAGTCCCGCATCTGGCTCCCTATGGGGAGCCTGCCTCTCCCTCTGCCTATGTCTCTGCCTCTCTATTGTCTCTCATAAATAAATAAATCATTAAAAAAAATTTGAAGCAGTGCAAAAACAGAAAATAAACATCACCCACAACTCTACTCTTGCCCAGCTAAGGACCTGAATAGTTTGGGTGCATCCTCTTTCAGTATTTTACATACATATGAAAATGTTCTTTGTTTTATATTGTTCTCTATTTCATGTTTGTGGCAGACACTGTTGACTGCTTACACAACACAGCAACTATGCTATCCTTTCTTATTCACAGAACCCTGACTTTTGTCAGGTATTTAACTTCAGAGTGAAGGCTGGACCCACCCTTGTCCCAGAAAGTAAAATCTGGTTAATCTGGCACACAAATCTGGGTGTTCCATTATTCTTGCCAGTGATCAGTTTAGAACAACATTTCTCAACCTCAGAACTTTGGACACGTGAGGCTGGATCATTCTGTTGTGGGGCTGTCCTGTGCTTGTAGGATGTATGATAGAGTCCCTGGCCTCTACCCTGAGATGTCAGTAGTGACATCTCTCTAATTGTAACAACCAAACCAAAATGTGTCTAGACATTGCCAAATGTCCCCTGGAGAGCAAAAATACACCTGCTTGAGAACCACTAACTTAGGAATAAGCAGGTGAGAGAATGCTGGCCGGTGAGCCATGTTACGAAATGCCTGTGTTACTCTTCTTAATGACTATATAGTATTCCATAGTGAAAATAGACCATCATTTATATAACCAGTTCACTAATGATGGGCACTAATTTCCTTTCCCATTCTCTGCTGTCTTAGTTAGTCACATATATGACTTTATATATTTGCACACCTGTAGAAATCCACTTATAGAATAAATGTCTAGAAGTAGAATTTGCTAATTGAAGTGTACATTTCAGCAGATATCACCAATGTGCTTTCCAAAAGGTTCCGAAAAGTCAGTGCTGGTTTACCTACTAAATGAACAAGTGTTTATTTCCACAGACCTTCATTAACTCCAGAGAGGAAATCCATTAAATAATTTTTTTTGCATTTCAATTACATTAAAAAATGTTTATCTATTGAAAATTGATTTTCTTAGTGATGGAATAATGTTTCCATTTCCAAATTTATTTATATTTCCCCGGTACTAATACCCAGTTTTTATTTTATCCTGAAGATTTTTTTTAATCTTTTAAATGAACACAAATATTTTTCATAATTGTGACAATTCACGGATAGGCTTTTTTTGAATATTAAAAAAAATCTGTCTTCTGTCATTGGCTTTATGATTATTAATCCATGTTTCTATAAAATGACCTTCCTCCAGGGCAGAGTTCTCCATTAGACACAGCAGACCCACAAAACCACTTTAGTGTTTTTATTTTTTTAAGTATTCTCTACACTCAGCATGGGACTCGAACTCACAGCCCTGAGATCAAGTCACATGCCCCACTGACTGAGCCAGTCAGGTGCTCCAGTTTTAGTGTCTTTTGATATCAGAACAAAAGCATGACCTTTTAGGTTGAAGAAATGTTTTAATATTTAATACTAATATATTCAATTCATTTTATACCAATACAGTAATAAAATATAATTTATTTTATTTTTTTATAAAGGAAGGGAGCCATGGAAGTCATATTACAGCCCTGCCTAGTTTTAGCATGTTTGCTCAAAACACATGGATCAAATCAAGCACATGGTTGCTTCCATGTGAACTAAGTAGAATAAAAGTAACAACTTGAATCTCAGTGTGTAAAATATTCACATAATTTTCCATCAATAGTGATCAATTTTCAGGACACCTGGGTGGCTCAGTAGTTGAGGTCAGCCTCTGGCTTAGATCATGATCCTGGGGTCCTGGGATTGAGTCCCACATCAGGCTCCTCACGGGGAACCTTCTTCTCCCTCTGCCTATGTCTCTGCCTCTCTCTGTGTCTCTCATGAATAAATAAATAAAATCTTTAAAAAAAAATAGTGATCAATTTTCAATTTTTTTGTTTTCTTTTTTAAAGGTTTTATTTATTTATTCATGAGAGACACACACAGAGAGAGAGAGAGAGAGAGAGGCAGAGACACAGGCAGAGGGAGAAGCAGGCTCCATGCAGGGAGCCCGACATGGGACTCGATCCCAGGACCCCTGGATCGTGCCCTGAGCCCAAGGCAGGCACCAAACTGCTGAGCCTCCCAGGGATCCCCAATTTTCAGTTTTGAAGTGTGTCTAAATAAGGAAGATGAGAAACAATTCATGTCACTTTTCATAAAGAATGACAAACATCTGGCTATAGCTGTGATCTACCTTCAACACATTGAGAGGGAAATAAAAGACACATTTTTTGTTTTCCCCTTGTTTTGATTTTATTGTTTGACCTTTTAAAATTTTAATCAGAAATAGGTGTATTAGGGATCCCTGGGTGGCTCAGCGGTTTGGCGCCTGCCTTTGGCCCAGGGCACAATCCTGGAGACCCGGGATCCAATCCCACGTTGGGCTCTCGGTGCATGGAGCCTGCTTATCCCTCTGCGTATGTCTCTGCCTCTCTCTCTCTCTCTCTCTGTGTGACTATCATAAATAAATAAAAATTAAAAAAAAAAAAAGAAAAAAAAATTAAAATTAAAATTAAAAAAAAAAGAAATAGATGTATTCAGTGTTAACCTCTCCCACACATTGCTTTAGTGCATCTTTTTTTAAAGCAATCTTTATTTTTTTATTTTATTTAAAAACATTTTTTTTAGATTTTCTTTTTTTTTTAAGATTTTATTTATTTATTCATGATAGACATAGAGAGAGAGAGAGAGGCAGAGACACAGGCAGAGGGAGAAGCAGGCTCCATGCCAGGAGCCCGATGTGGGACTCGATCCCGGGACTCCAGGATCACGCCCTGGGTCAAAGGCAGGCGCTAAATTGCTGAGCCACCCAGGGGTCCCCCTTTAGTTCATCTTTTGTTTAAATAAAATTTTATGGGTGCCTGGGTGGCTCAGTGGTTAAGTGTCTGCCTTTGTTTCAGGTCATGATCCCAGAGTCCCAGGATCAAGTCCTGCATCAGGCTCCCTATTAGGAGCCTGCTTCTCTTTCTGCCTATGTCTCTGCCTCTTCCTCTCATTAATAAATAAAAATAAAATCTTTAAAATAAATATATAAATAAAATTTTATTTTATTTTTTAAAAAGATTTATTTTCACAAATCTCGATTTATTCTGGACATTTATGGTTTTATTCTTTACTCATATAGCAAATTTAAATGCAAAAATTAGAAAAGAGTAGCCTGAGAAGGACCTTTGGAAGCAGATGAATGGATGTGGACAATTTAAAATCACAAAGTTGTAGGTTTCTTTGAAGAATTAAAAATGTTGGGATCTCTGGGTGGCGCAGTGGTTTGGCTCCTGCCTTTGGCCCAGGGCGCGATCCTGGAGACCCGGGATCGAATCCCACGTCAGGCTCCTGGTTCATGGAGCCTGCTTCTCCCTCTGCCTATGTCTCTGCCTCTCTCTCTCTCTCTGTGTGACTATCATAAATTTAAAAAAAAAAAAAAAAAAAAGAATTAAAAATGTAGGGGCACCTGGGTGGCTCAGTCAGTTAGGCATCTGCCTTTGGCTCAGGTCTTGATCCCAGAGTCCCAGGATCAAGCTCCTGCTCAGTGGGGAATCTGCTTCTCCCTCTCCCTCTGCCCCTCCCCTTGCTCCTGCACACTCTCTCAATTAAATAAATAAAATCTTTTTTAGAAATAAAAAATAGAGACGCCTGGGTGGCTCAGTGGTTGGGCATCTGCCTTCAGCTCAGGCCGTGATCCCTGGTCTGGGGAAGGAATCCTACATGGCCTCCCTGCATGGAGCCTGCTTCTCCCTCTGCCTGTGTCTCTGCCTCTCTCTTTGTGTCTCTCCCGAGTAAATAAAATAAAATCTTAAAAAAAAAAAAAGAAATTAAAATTAAAATTAAAATTAAAAATGGAGCATGAGATCCCAGCATCAATTATTTGTATTTGGGCAGACGAACCAGAGAAGAGAGGCAGAGCTAATGGGTGCAGGGCACCTCTGAGGGCAAAGGCTAAGGTAAGACTCAAATGGCCTCATCGCTGGTTTGTGCAGGTGACATGGTTAATGACCTACCTTCTTCCCTGGCGTTAGAACACTTTCGGTTACAGTATTGTGGTGAATCATTTCCTTCCAAGGCTCAGGGTAATCTATCACACGGGTGCCTTGTCTAGATTTTAACAATATGAGCAAAAAAGGTTCCTCATTCCAGAAATGCAAAACAGATTACATAAGAAATATGTTCTTTAAAAAAAAATTACACATATAGGTGTAGTAACTGGGAAGGAAAATTAATGCATGGGAAAACAACTCTCAAAAAAAAAAAAAAAAGCTTATGAAAATGCCCATGAAACAAGGAGGTTTCTCTTCCCTTGTCTAATTTGTAAGAGTGAAATTCCTTTCCGAAGGCAGGAACTGAGCTGGCGGGGCTGTGGGGGTGGGACTGGGTGTGTTTGCCTTTCTGAGCCTTGCAGGATTTCACTAGGGACCCAGGGAATAAGGAACAGGGACAGTGAGGAAACATTAGCTCGGGTATATTACTGCTTGCACTATAGGAGGTTTTTTGGGTTTTTTGTTTGTTTGGTTGGTTGGTTGGTTTTTTGTTTTGTTTTGTTTTGTTTTGTTTTGGTGCCAGATCAATACCTTGGTTGTCCTTGAAAAACCCTATAGGTCTGTTTTTAATAGCTGGCTACATGGGTGAAATGACACTGATTACTTAGCAAAGCCTCACCTTTGATCTACTGATCTAGTTAGGGATGTGTGACAGAGGGAGCCTGTGGCTGAGAGATCATTAACAAATTAAAAGAAAGGAGGGAAAACTGCAAGCTACAGAAATACAGGAAGTCTGAGGTTTGTCAGTTGTTGAAACATTCTGATACTGTCTTTTAAGAGTCACAGCCCTCTGCGGGCTTTCTTTGGATGACCAAATACCCAGGGCAACAACAACAAAAGCAAAGCCACACGCAGTTCAAACTCAAGAACAGTGGAGCAATTCCAAATTAATGAATGGTGGCTGGCATTGTTTACTACCTCCTTCCCTCAAGAGATACAGACGCTTTTAAATGTCTCTATTTACTGTTTGTGTGATAGTGAAACCAAGGGGTATCTTCACAAGTTCAGCTCCTTAAAAAGTGTGCCCTTTCCACTTTTATTTATTTTCATAATTTGGAGTGATTGTAGGTATATGGAAAACCAGAGCAGATGATATAGAAAGTTGCCATATACACTCCACCCCTGCCCCGTACAATTTCCCTATTATTTACCCCCTTGCGTTGGTGCGGTACATTTGATTCAACCGATGAACCAGTACCAGTGCATGATCACTAGCTAATGTCCACAGATGACATTAAGGTCCACCCTTTATGTTGTAAAGTTCTGTGGATTTTGAAAAATGCATAATGAAAAAAAAAAGAAAAATGAGTAAAAAAATAAAAATAAATAATTAAAAATAGAAATAAGGAAGAAAGAAAGAAAAGAAAAAAGAAAAGAAAGAAAAGAAAAGGTGCACAATGATACGTATCTACCGTTAACGTATGATACAGAACAGTTTCACTGCCCTTAAAATTCCCCCTTTTTGTTCTAGCAAGTAGCTGTTTCTAAATTTTCCTCCTTTTTTTTCTCCAGACAGAAGGTCTCACATATTTATTACTGAACCAACCTACTAGTACAGAAGTGTAGTAACAGAGAAAAATCACTTTCCTGATAAAACATGTCTATTGTTCGGGTGGTAGTGATGTTAACAGGGTGATAGGATGCGAGCACGTGATCTTCACGCAGCCTCAGTACGTGTGCCATCGCACGTGCGATCCCTTACAGACGTGGCTGGGAGCTTCCTCAGTGCCTCCTCCTGAGTTGTACCTGATTTTATTACCACTTTCCATCCAAATCCACTGGGGAATGGGACGGTCCTGCTTTTGTTTCCTGGAATCTCCTGATCTTGAAAGTCTTGTGAGAAGGCGTGGTGAGGAATAGTCATGATGGTAAAGGCTAAATTCTGTACTTTCGATATAATTTCTGTTCCCCCCACCCTTTCCCTCTTCTTCAAGGTACTTTTGTTTTAGGAATAGATGACAGCTGATTCTCCTTTTTGGCAGAGACCCACAGAAAGCCACTTTGTCTGCCTGCAACTCACATATCTCCTGAAAGATCTCCTCTCCTGCTGTATTTTGGCCCAAGCAGGAAAATACCAAAACTTGCTTTGCCAAACACCCAAAAGGAAGCCTCTTTCCCCCAAATGATAGAACAAACAAGCTAGAAACTAGAAGAGGTGTGTCCAACGAGTGCCTGCCCCTCACCTGTTTCAATAGTTGCACATCCTGATTATCTTTCATTTAAGTTTATTTATTTACTTTAAGTCTCTACACCCAACGTGGGGCTCGAACTCATGACCCCGAGATCAAGAGTCGTTTGCTCCACCGCCTGAGCCAGCCAGGTGCCCCCTGATTATCTTATTAAGCTGCTCAGACACAGAATTGTTTCCTGCTATGTCTTGACGATGTGATGTCTTGCTCAGAATCCCCTTCATTCTTGCATGTGTGTCTGATGCCCAACTCCTGCCTACCATTGTGCCCAGACTTTTTTTTTTTTTTACTTATTTATTCATGACAGACACAGAGAGAGAGGCAGAGACACAGGCAGAGGGAGAAGCAGGCACCATGCAGGGAGCCCGACATGGGACTCGATCCCAAGACCCCGGGATCACAACCTGAGCCGAAGACAGATGCTCAACACTGAGCCCCCCAGGTGCCCCAAGACCAGACTTCTATACTAAGCGTGCGGGTGACAGAGAGGTTAGACAATTCTGGCGTAGAGAATGCAGGATGTAAAAAGCAGAAAATGACCATCCCTTATCTATTCCTTTATTAAATTAGTCAACAAATATTTGAGTCTCTGCCCTGTGTTCAGGCTCTGCTCAAGAATAAGACAGTTTCTGCCCTTACGGAGCCTACAGTCTCACAGAAGGCAAATACTGGACGGAGAAGTTTACAGGCAGAAAGACAATAAAACCTGGTTGTGGGATCAAGATGGGCCGGGGGCTATCTGGTTAGGTGATCTGGAAGGGTTCCTGCAGGGCAGGTATTTGAATGGAGCCGTGAATGACCCGGGCCTGCAGCCCTACAAGCGTCCATTGATGGAGGGTTCCAGGCAGAGCGGGGAGCGGACAGGGGCCTAGGACTGGGTGAGCTGGACCTGTTGGAGGAAAGGTGAACGTGGGGCCCTGAGAGCTGATAGGAGGAGCGGACAGTGGTGACCGTAGAGGTCAGAGAGCCTTGACATGATAGGAAGCTTGGGTTTTACTATGAACAAGAGTCCCCTGGGGAGGTTGTCTGTGGGGTGGACGGGGATGGGGAGCATCCAATGAGCTATCTCATCTTCTCTGTCTTTACTCACCCCTTGGTGGCCTAAAACCATCTCAGCTTAGTATAACTCAGACTGAGTACCTCATCTTCCCCCGCCCAACTGGTTTTTTCCACAATCCTCTCCAGCTCTGCTAAAGAAAATTCTAGTTTTAGGTTGGATCAGGCCAAAACCCTTCGGGTAATCCTTGACTGCTGCTTTCACTCAGGGACTGTTTCCCAACTGTCTTCCCTCTCTCTTACTCTCTCTCTCTCTCTCTCTCTGGCTCTCATGAATAGATAAAATCTTAAAATAAAATAAAAACAAAAAAAAGAATTCCACAAGATAAATCCCAACAATTCTATCATTTTCCTGGTTCAAGCCCTCATCATCTCTTACATAGATTATTAGGGTGCCCTCAGAGCTGGTTTCATTGTTTCCATTCTCCCCTACCCCTTTTGGTCTGTCCTTAAAGTACAGAAATCTGTGAAAATAAGCCAGACCACATCACGCCTCATGCACAATGGCCATGGCCCCCATCTTGCTCAGGCTAGGACCCCAAGTTCTTTTTTTTTAAGATTTCATTTATTCATGAGAGACACAGAGAGATTGGCAGAGACACAGGCAGAGGGAGAAGCAGGCTCCCTGTAGGGAGCCAAATGTGGGACTCGATCCCAGGACCCCAGGATCACGACCTGAGCCAAAGGCAGATGCTCAACCACTGAGCCACTCAGGTACCCCAGGATCCCAAGTTTTTATGATGGACAGCATATGATCTGGTCTGCCGTGCTTTCTGACCTCATCCACTCTGCTCCAAACACCATGACTTCTTCGTCTTGCCAAGAATACACCAGGCATGGTCCTTTCTTAGGCCTCTAAATGTGCTGTGACATCTGCTCAGACATTCAGAGTAAACATTTTAGGCATTGTGGGCCACTTGATGTCTTTGCCAATACCTGAACCCTGCCACCATCATGCAAAAGCAACCATAGGCAATAAACAAGCGGGACTGTGATCTAATAAAACTTTATTTATGGACACAGAAATGGAATTTCCTGTAATTTTCGTGTGTTACAGAATGTTGTTCTTTGTTTAAAAAAATTTTTATTCCTACAAGTTGTAAATGGAGAAACCACTCCTAGGCAGTAGGCTGGATTTGGCTGCCCTCAGTCCCTTGTCTGTCGACCTTTGCTTTATAGAGTGCTTGCCTGGCCATCTGCCCCCAAATTATACGTGGACACACACACATACACACACACTCCCCATTTTTCACATCCTTTCTTAATAGTGTCTCATGATCTGGCTTTCTCTATATTTATTCTTTTTCTTCTTCCCTTTTTTTTTTCTTTTTCTTCTTCTTTAAGTAGGCTCCACACCCAGCATGGAGCCCAACATGGACCTTGAACTCAAGACCCTGAGTTGGAGACCTGAGCTGAGACCGAGAATCGTTTACCTAACTGAGCCACCCAGGCTCCCCTTTCTCTATATTTAACTTACTATCTTCACTTTTATCTCTCCTCCCAAACCTCCAACTGTAAGCTCCATGAGGGCAGAAACTTTTTTTTTTAAGATTTTATGTATTTATTCATGAAAGACACAGAGAGAGGCAGAGACACAGGGAGAGGGAGAAGCAGGCTCCATGTAGGGAGCCGGAGGTGGGACTCGATCTCAGGACCCCAGGACGTGGGGTGGTGTCAGCTCTCAGGCATTGTCCCAGGGGAGCTGGGAAAGAGAGGAGGTACATTTGTTGAGCACACGCTCTGTGCAGGCATCAGGCCTGCTCTGTACGTGCCAGATGCAGAATAGCTTTCAGCTGAGAGCAGGGGTTAGCATGGGGAAACAACAGGCTTGTGGATGATGATGCAGCATGGTTGGCAGGGATGCGCTTGGGTTCCCAGACCTGGGCCTGCCTCAGAAGAACCTTCCAGAAGTTTAACCTCTGGGGCTGCACACCACACTTCCCACCATCAGAACCCCTTGAGAGGCAGAGATCACATCCAGACTCCACCAAATACTGACCAGCTGACCTTGGACAAGTTACTTAACCTTCCTGACTGTTTACTGCAAAATGGAGAGAGTCATTACCTCATAGAATTGTCACGAGGATTCCATGAGCTGATGTAAGCGAATCGCTCAGCACAGTGCTTGGCACATCGCGTGCAATAAATAATAGCTTTTGCTTACTTTTCCTGAGAAAGGCATGCTCACTGTGGAATAAATCGTGAAGTATAGATCCACAAAAGGCAGGCAAAAAAAGCCCCAAGGTCATTCTGGTTCCCCAATAACTGATAAAGTTCTGATGAGCATCTTTCCAGGTTGTGATCTCTCTGGGTGCCTTTTTTTTTTTTAAGATTTTATTTATTTATTTATGAGAGACACACACACAGAGAGAGAGAGAGAGAGGCAGAGATACAGGCAGAGGGAGAAGCACCTCCATGCAGGGAGCTTGATGTGGGACTCGATCTCAGGACTCTGAGATCATGCCCTGGGCCAAAGGCAGACACCAAACCACTGAGCCACCCAGGCATCCCATCTCTGGGTGCTTTTTAACACACTACCAGTACGGGGTTGCTTGTCATCTTAAACCACCCCAAGGAGTCGACCCTGAACTGGATCAAGGTAGCCCGTCTAACTGCCGGTTTATGGGGAATCCAGAGAACAGAGAAACGTAGGAGCTGACATGGGAGGGTTGCCAACAGCAGTGTTTAAGATGTGCGGATCTAAAAAAAAATAAAAATAAAAATAATAAAAATAAATTAAAATAAAGACACATTTTTAAAAGTCCATATCTTTAAGAGATCCTAAAGTATCAACAGATGAAATTATACAGTGTCTATAATTTGCATCAAAATAACATAGTGGAAGAAGTGAAGTAGGGATGACAGAAGAGGTCCATGAGTTGATAGCTGTTGAAGCTGTATGAGCAGATGGAGGTTCATTACTCCCTTCTCTCTATTTTGCTTGAGATTGTCCATCTATAAGAAAAATTCTATAATCATCCGGCTTGGTGTATTTGTCTTTCTTCCTTAGGGAGTTCCATCGAAAGTGAACACTGACATTTATAGATGGAAAGCCATCCATTCTAAAAGTATTATTAGTTTTAAACAAGATAAAACAGTGCTTTTACAAAAAAAAAAAAAAAAAAAAATCACAAGCAGGCCTCATGTTGCCAGCTTCCTATAAGAGGGCTGAGATCATTCCCTTTCTCTGTGGGATTCACGTATCAAACTCAACTGCCAGGATAGAGGCTACTAGTTGCCTTAATATATGTCTTCCCTTCTCTATCAGCAATAAAATCCCAGCTTTTAGCTGGCACATGGCCACCCAGATAAAAGAGCTTCCTTTGCTCTTGAAAGGGTAGCCATATGACTGTATTCTAACTAAGGGTCTGTAAGGAGGAGTGATATAGATGACTTCCTGGAATTGTCCTTAAGGAGGATGTTTCCTTTTCTGACCTTCCCACATTCTTTCTGCTTCCTGGAATGTGGTCTGATGGCTGGAGCTTGAGCAGCAAGGCTGGATCCTGAGGCCAAAGCCACATGAAAGGCGGGCTAAGCAGTGAAATAGAAAGTTGCTGACATGGTGGAGGGCCACACAGCCCTAAACAGACCCAAGTCTATTTTTCATGAAGGAGAAGTAAACTTTTACTTTATGGTTTTCTATTATTTATAATTGGTTCTGATCCTAATTAATATAGTTCCTAAATTTTATTTTTATCAATTCCCTAATATTTATTGAATATTTACTCTTAGGTTGTATCATGATAACTGCTTGGAGAGAAGCAAAATAAAAGTTGTAGAATCAGGGATCCCTGGATGGCTCCGTGGTTTAGCGCCTGCCTTCGGCCCAGGGTGTGATCCTGGAGTCCCGGGGTCAAGTCCCATGTCGGGCTCCCTGCATGGAGCCTGCTTCTCCCCTGCCTGTGTCTCTGACTCTCTCTCTCTCTGTCTCTGTCATGAATAAATAAATAAAGTCTTAAAAAAAAAGTTGTAGAATCAACACAAAGAAATTTTCAGTTTCACTGAAAGATGCATAAAATATAATTAAGATGTGATTAAATAATAAACCTAGCTAGTATGTATTAAGTACCTATTATGTGCCAGACATTTTTCTAAGTACTTTATACATAGTAACCTATTTCACCCTCACAGCAAGATTGAGGGTTATTGGGGCACCTGGGTGGCTAAGTTGGTTAAGCATCTGCCTTCAGCCTAGGTCATGATCTCGGGGGGCCTGGGATCCAGCCCTGCATTGGGCTCCCTGCTCAGGCGGGGGCCTGAGTTTGTGCTCTCTCTATCTCTCTGTCTCTCAAATAAATAAATAAGTAAAATCTTAAAAAAAAAAAAAAAAAAGATTGAGGGTTATTTACCAGTGAGTAAACAGAAGCACAGAGAGGTTAAGTAACTTGTCCAAGATCACACAGCTTAAAACTGTGAATGTAGGACAGACGGATGTTATCGATCAGGAAGGTTTCAGAAGGAGAGAAAGAGCTGGGACTCAAAGTATTTTAGCCTCTGTGAGTCCCTTCCTCCAAAAAGGGTATTAAAAATTATGTTTTGCTACTACATTGGCATAAAGATGAATATAATCCCAGCTGGATGATGATGATGATGATGATGATTATTATTATATATCCATTATTGTTACATTTAATTCTCTTCTTGCTTGGGAGAAATTAAGACAAAAAAACATTTTTGTGGGCCCTGAAAAGTATCATGGGGCCCAAGTACCAACCCTTAGTCATCATTGGAGAAGCCGGCCCTCACAATCCTGTGTAATTTTTCTACTGAGCATTTATTCCAACTGCGGCTAAATACTTCCTGCATGGTGAGGCTAAGAACACTTGAATCTAACTCCCCTGGGGTGACAGAGTGTGAGTGACCACTGGTCTCCAAGGGAAGGCCTGACCAATCTGTATTTTTATTTTATTTTATTTTTTTAAAAGATTTTGTTTATTTATGAGAGACACAGAGAGAGAAGCAGAGACACGGGCAGAGGGAGAAGCAGGCTCCATGAAGGGAGCCCGACATGGGACTCGATCCGGGGTCTCTGGGATCAGGCCCTGGGTCTAAGGCGGCACTTAACCGCTGAGCTACCCGGGCTGCCCCAACCTGCATTTTTAATCAAGCTGTTAGCAATTCTAATGATTACGAATGGTTGAGTTCCATTAGAATTAGCTGTTTTATAATGTCTGTTTACCTGGCTAAAACTTTGCCTCTGGCTAGGACTATATTTTTGTGTGTAATTCTGCATTTCTGCACCAACACAGATTCTGGTACATAGTAGGTACTCAATAAATTTTCAATAAATAAGGAAAATAAAAGGAAAGCCCCAGGCCATATTTTGCAAGACTCCCATGGTGTCATGGCTATAGAAAAGTAACTATATTTTCAAGGATCTGTGAGTCTTTTTTTTTTTTTTTTTTTTAAGATTTTATGTTTTCATTCATGAGAGGCACACAGAGAGAGGCAGAGGGAGAAGCAAACTCTCTGCGGGGAGCCCGATGGGTGACTCAATCCCAGGACCTCGGGATCATGACCTGAGCCAAAGGCAGACAGACACTCAACCACTGAGCCCCCCAGATGCACTTAGGACCTGAGAGTCTTAAAGGAGTCAATGTAGCTCTGCCCCCTAAAATATTGCCCAGAGTAGGTCTGCAACAGAAATGTTGTTGAATGGCTGTCCATGGGTGTAAGATTTTCATACATTGTACACTATCATGATTTTACTCAGATTACAGATTCATTGGTTCATAAATATTTTTAGATTTATTTGAATTCAAGATCTATAATGTCAAGGACATAAGAAATCTGTGGGATTTTACATAGATGATTTCTTTGGTGGCATTTGCTTACTATATTTTCCTTTAGTTAAGGTCTGGGTGATAAGAAAACATCCTGTATGTGGTGAGGAGGACGCTATTTCTCTGTGAAGGGACTGGCACAGCATTTTGCATTCATGGCTTATGGGCATAAATCCATTCTGCTCAATAAGAATTAAAAAGTTCACTGAGCTCTTTCATTCAATGAAATCATTTCCACTTTTTCTTGCGGGATTTACACTGAATTTATTCTAAGATGAGAGCCTTCAGGTCTTTTCATCAAACAGAATGCAAAGCTTAATTAAATTGCACTTGTCATAGCATATGTATGTGTTCCTTAGTGTTTAGCAACTTGATGATAAAGATAAGTTTTAATGACCCATGTAGGTTCTGCATATTTCACTTGTGTTCCAGAGATAGCTTTTCTTTCTCTTATTAAAGTTGCACTGCAATATTCATAGAGTATGTGCTGCATTTAAAAATGTGTTTGTGGGAGGGGGGCACCTGGGTGGCTCAGTTGGTTAAACATCTGCCTTTGACTCAAGCCATGACCCTGGGGTCCTGGGATCGAGTCCCGAGTTGGGCTCCCTGCTCACGGGGAGCCTGTTCCTCTCTCTCCCTCTGCCCCTCCCACAGCTTATGCTCTCACCTCTCTCTCTCAAACAAATATCTTAAAAATAAATAAATAACTAAAAATGTATGGGTACATCCCACAGCTTATGCTCTCACCTCTCTCAAACAAATAATATCTTAAAAATAAATAAATAAATAAATAAATAAATAAATAAATAAATAAATAAAAATGTATGGGTACATATTTGAGAATTGACTCCTTTTCTCACTTTCTCTTTAGGAGGAAGACAGATAGATCATGAGAACAGAACTTGATATTCGGAATTTGGTCCAAGAAAAGAAGTTTCCAGGGACAGTCATGATGTCCATGTAGGTAGAGTTTGACTTCATGTTCTTTCTATTTCATCATGGATGGTTATTTAGTACAGCATGAGGGCACTGAAAGACTGAATTATTCAAGAAAAATGGTATTTTTTTCTACTTGTGGTTTAGTTTATTGACATCCAAACCGTTTTTTTTTTTTTAATTTTTATTTATTTATGATAGTCACACAGAGAGAGAGAGAGGCAGAGACACAGGCAGAGGGAGAAGCAGGCTCCATGCACCGGGAGCCCGACGTGGGATTCGATCCTGGGTTCCCAGGATCGCGCCCTGGGCCAAAGGCAGGCACTAAACCGCTGCGCCACCCAGGGATCCCCCAAACCGGTTTTATAAAAGATGATGTATTTAATACATTACACATTTAAAGATTAAAGAGTATTTCTGGGGCACCTGGCTGGCTCAGTCGGTGGAGCATGCGACTCTTCATCTCAAGGTTGTGGGTTCGAGCCCCATATTGGGCCGAGAGGTTACCTAACAATAACATCTTAAAAATAAATATATAAAAAGTATTTTTGGGGATCCCTGGGTGGCGCAGCGGTTTGGCGCCTGCCTTTGGCCCAGAGCGCGATCCTGGAAACCCGGGATCGAATCCCACATTAGGCTCCCGGTGCATGGAGCCTGCTTCTCCCTCTGCCTGTGTCTCTGCCTCTCTCTCTCTCTCTGTGTGACTATCATAAATAAATAAAAAAAATAAAAAAAGAGTATTTTTGTATATTTAAAAATGTACAAGAAAGATTCACGTATACGTATAAATAGATTTTATTTTATCTTTTTAAAAAAAATTTTAAAAGATTTTATTTATTTATTTATTTATTTATTTATTTATTTATTCATGATAGACATAGAGAGAGAGACACAGACAGAGGGAGAAGCAGGCTCCATGCTGGGACCCCAAGCAGGACCTGATCCCGGGACTCCAGGACCGCGCCCTGGGCCAAAGGCAGGTGCTAAACCACTGAGCCACCCAGGGATCCCTTATTTTATCTTTTTAAAAAGATTTTTTATTTATGTATTCATATGAGACACAGAGACATAGGCAGAGGGAGAAGCAGGCTCCCTGCGGGGACCTCAATGTGGGACTCGATCCCAGGACCCCGGGATCACGACCTCAGCCAAAGGCAGATACTCAACCACTGAGCCACCCAGGCCACCCCCATATAAATATATTTTAAAATATATAATTAAAATATATAAAAGATGAAACAGAACTTTTACTTGTGAACACCTGAGTAACTAGAAAATATAATTAAGCGAAATGTATATTCTCTTAAGCGTTATGGCTAGATCTAATTCGTTGTTTGCTTGCTTGCTTGTGCATTTATTTTGTTCGTTTGTAGTTTGCTTATTGATTGCTGTTTTCCAAGATAGTAACTTCAGCTAGCGGATAAAATCCACCAAGTGTTAACATTTTACGATTCAAGTTTTACAAGTATTTAAAATGAATTTAAATGAATCTGCTTGTCCAAAGCTAAACCATCAAGGACTTTAGTTTTTTACATAAGCCATGTTTGCCTAACTGGGGAAGCACTATGTGTTTGTGTTACACACACACATACACTGACTTGGCTCAGAGATTTAAAGGAAATATTCGGGGTTAGACCTAAAGCGTTGTCCTACAATCAAGGTCACCCACCTCCTCATTCTCAGTGAGCTCCAAGTCACCATTCTGCACAAGAGACTCCCCGATTTTCACCCACACTCTGGTGACATCAGAAAAAAGTTCTGCCTCTGGGACAGAGGTCAGTGAGCTAACCCACTTGGTTGAAGCTTTGCGGGCTGCATGGATGCCTGGAGGCAGCAAAGAATAATGGGTTGGAGCACGGTGCTGAGCTGTGTGATCCTGGATAGGTTGGTCAACCTTTCTGTGCTCTGGATTACTCCTCTGCAAAACAGCATCTGCCCTGTAGAGCTGTAGTGAGGAGACTGTGAGCTAATACACAGAAAAAGCACGCAACAGCGTCGGAGACGTGGTTAACAGCGTGTCAAGAGGCTTGCCATCATTGCAAGGTGAGTTGATGACAACTGCCTCTCACCCCATGGCTACTGCTCTGCAAATAAGAAGGGGGTGGTCTCTGGCCACTGGGGGGGAAAATCATTTACTGCAAGAACAGAGGTTTCTTTTACATATTTTGAAAATGGAATCGTTCACAGGAAGGGAGAGAAAATGCTGACTTCTCCCAGCCGGCAGCGCCTGGGAGGAGGGGCTTTTAGAGCCAAAGGGACTTTTAGCTGAGTAATAAAGCAATATTCCTCGTGAACACTACCTTCCGTCCTCCTCTCTGTGATTGTAAAACTGTAACAGAATGTTCAAGGTCTCCTAGGGATTTTACAAAAATCACTTGAGGAAGACTGCTCTGGAATCATCAATTTTTAACCAGTGCTTACTGGGCATATTCTAAATAAACGAGGCCTATGGAAGAAGTGTCTAAGGGGTTAGTCCTGAAACTGCAGTATTTTTTCTCCTGGTGTTAGTAATAACCCCCCAGTGTGTGGATTACACCATGCGAGTTACACAAAAAGTGATGATCGTTTTTAAAAATATCTTTCCTCCTAAATGACCAGAAAAAGAAAAATCATGGTGAAAAAAAATGTGAAAAAAGAAACACACACACACGCGCACACACACACACAGAGGAAATTTTAGAATCACTGGTGACTATTAGTAACATCTTAGTGGATGAGAAAGTGTTTTTTTTGTTTTGTTTTGTTTTTTTGTTTTTTTGTTTTAAGCCCCTCCTGCGTGGTGTGGAATCTGAGATTTTTTTTTTAGGCGTTGGGATAAAACTGGTACCACAAGAAATACAAGGAGAAAAAGAGGAAGTTGTTCTATGCCAATACCAGAATCTAGACCGCTTCCTTTTCAGACAGGTGCATCCCACATTGTGAAAAAGGACCAGAATTTTTAAGGTAGGGAGTAGAAGCAAGAAGTGAATATTCCTCAAGAATTGGAAAGTTCAGGTTGACTGTAAAGGCAACAGACACAGCAGCTCACTGGGTCTGGACATACAGAAGGGGACATTCAGACCCTGCTTATAAGGGACATTCAGACCCTGGTCATAAGGGACAGGCCACACCCAGGGAGGTTTGGTACCCTTTGCCAGGAGTCCTTGGCCTGAAGTTTGGCCTCTGCAAACTACCTTTGTGACCTTAGAAAGGTCACGGTCTCCCTGAGCCCTGGTTTCCTAATCTGTAAAATGGGCTAGTGTGCTTCCCCTCTCCGCCTCTCAGAGCCTTCTAAGACAATGTATCCATAAAATCCTTTGAACAGTTTGAACAAGGCAAACATAAGGTGTTGTGCTCAGGAGGCACAATTCCAAGCCTTTCCTGTACTGTTTGGACCAAAACATTGTTTCCTTGTCTACATTATTTATCTACATGGCCTTAGAGTTGTTTGCGAAGATGAAATAGGCTGCTTCCATGGTGCCTACCCAGAAAGTTCGGTGGCTTAACACTTTGTTAAAGGGCTCTCTCATCTAAAGTCGTGTTTTTAAAAATGAGCACCTGGGGATCCCTGGGTGGCGCAGCGGTTTAGCGCCTGCCTTTGGCCCAGGGCGCGATCCTGGAGACCCCGGATCGAATCCCACATCAGGCTCCCGGTGCATGGAGCCTGCTTCTCCCTCTGCCTATGTCTCTGCCTCTCTCTTTCTCTCTCTGTGTGACTATCATAAATAAATAAAAATTTAAAAAAAAATAAAAAATAAAAAAATAAAAAAAAATAAAAATGAGCACCTGGAACCCTCTTCCACAGCCAGAAAGAGGGGGGCCGGAGCTGCCCTGGGGTTTGAACCACCTCACTCACAGTTTACCCCTGACCCACCCACGTGTTGCCTGTTCCCTGGGTGCAATTTAATGGCCTACACTAAACACGCTTGATAAACGGATCAAGAAGTTGAACACATCCTCATCTAGTACCCCAGCCCTGACCCCATTCCGTAGGTCTCTGGCCACGAATATGTGATGCCTCCTTGGAACAGGGTTCAGGCCTATCCGAGGGCCCACGCCCACTTGTTGTTCCACAGGAAACTTGGAGCCAGGCCAGGGCTCTGGCCAAATAACTGCGATGCCAGAACTGGTTAATCACAGCCCCCCACCTCCACCCCCACTCCCCACCCCCAGATCGCACCCCCAGGGGCAGGGGGGTGGGCAGTGGGGGTGGGGGTCAGGGACAGGGGCCCCTCCCGGGCTCTGAGCTCTGGGCAGGCGTGCAGGCACTTTCTCTCGCCTGCCTGTCTGGTGAGACAAGTCACCCTTTGGGGCATCAGGAGTCTTTGTTAAATTACTCCATTCTTCGGCTAATTTGGCCGGCTCCCTGGATTTAGGCCACGGTTACTGGTTGGCTTTTTCTGAGCCGGCTTTTGGCACAGGTAGGAAAGGAGGAGGAAAAAAAAAATGGTGTAAGCAAGTTTCGAAATCTTAGATCATTTCATGAATGACTCAGTGTTTCCTTTTGGAAAAGTGCAATAATTGGCTTTCATTAATAACTTAGCTTTGAGAAAAAGTTCTAAATATTGAGGAGCCTTTTGTGCTACCTGAACACAGCCACCTTCCGGATTTTCATTTTTATAGCTTCCAGAGGGATTTCATTCACTTGATAATGTGGGCTCGTTGAAAAATAAACTGTCACATACTTCCTCCTTCAGGCTTCCTGTTCTTTCTGAGAAAAGCATTGGGGTTGTCTCTCTCACTCTCTTTCTTTCCTTTTTTTTTTTTTTTTCCATTTGAGAAATATTTCAAAACATAATGTATCAAATCAACAGGTTGTACACCTGAAACTGACACAATGTTGTGTGTCAATTATGTCTCCTTAGAGCTGGGAAAAAAAAATTTAATGTATAAAGCTCTTCCTCTCCTTTGACAGACTAGCTACATTCAGCTCAAGCAGTCGGCCCTTTCTCTTCCTAAAATGAGATTCTCATTCGCACAGAATATTTCTCAACGTACGAAGTAGGCAGCTAAATATATTTCAGATATTATCTTTAATCCATTCCAGCACATTTCAATCTTGGAATTAAACAAACGGAGGAACCAAAAAAAAAAAAAAAGAAAAAGAAAAACAAAAAAAAACACAACAACCCAACAGCAACAAAACCCCAAACAAAACCAAAACTCTCTTCCTTTCTGTCTCTCTCTCCACATAAACAATCCTGAGGTTTTTTAACACAGAAGACATCCATTCTTCCGGCATTGGTGCTCTTGACTCCAGCTTCCTAGCTCTAAACCCAGAAGATGTTTCAGATGACTCATTACTGGAATAAATGTTTCTAATGTTAAAGGTATGCAAATAGAGCATAATGGGTGAAGGAAGGCTCTGTGATATGATAAATAACGCTGAGAAGGGGACTGGTCACTGTGGACTCTATTTGCATACAGGCTTATCTTGTTTTTAAAGCAAGAGGGGAAAAAAAAAAAAGAGGAGGAGGAAGGGAAAAATCCTGACTTTCACCACATGCTCTGAAAATACAACTTCATAACAAGGCACAACACTCTGAGCCACGTTAACGAGCAGAGAGTGCTTAGTGTGAAAGACTCCCCAACCCATTAAAAACGTTTTCTAGAATGTAGAAAGCAAACAGGGGACTAGCCTCAGGTCATCTTACTGAGAAAATTGCACAATCAAACTTTTTGTCGCTCCAGTCGGCTGTGTTGGGTCAGGACTGATTCTGTTACAACTCGGGTTTCAGGAGTTGGCCCTGCCTGGGTGGTTGGGCTCATCCCTACCTGGGTCCCAGGCGAGGCGAGCTCCCCAGCCAGCCAGTCCCATTAGAAGACAGAAAGACAAAAGAAAAAAAAAAAAAAAGAGAGAGAGAGAGAGTCGCCCCACAGTGGATTCTCTCCCTATATATCAAATTACAAACCTTGCAACGTTTTCTACAAGCCAGAGGCACCTGTCGTCATTTTGGAAGGGAAGTTCAAATTGCACACTTTTTTTTTTTTTTTTTTTTTACATCTCTATAAACACATACTATCATCCATGGTGTGCTCTGAAAGAAATCACGCTCTCGTGCAATTGCTCACCCATGCAAGGTGGAAATATTTATTTCAAGGAAATAGGATGAGCAAAGTCCATCCTGACTCAGGAGGAGAATGGTTTTAAATAAATACTTCAGAAAATGTCTAAATTAATCCCATGAGGGAGAGTAGGAAGGGGTGGAGGAAGCACATTAGCAGGCAGGTGCCCCCGAAGAAGCCTCAAGCAGGTGTTCACCAGAGCATCTCACTCTGGATCATAGCAAATGTGACATGAGGTCCACTTCTAGTGGCCCATTTGCCGACTTTGAGGTCGGATGTGTTGAGAGAAAGCTGAATTGGGCTGAGAATAGACAAAGTACAAGTGCTGTGAAGATCCATCTCATAGCTTTGGGTGTCTCTATTTTATAAAGTTTGATAATCAACTTTTGGGGCGGAGCACTGTCAAGGCTTCTCCAACAATGTACTCATGGTCAGAATGGAGCAGGTGTCCTATTCTTAGTGAAGTTTGATTCTGAAGTGGAAAGCAAGAGGAGGAGGTCAGGAAACTCAGGTACTGGAGACAGAGGGGGTAGGTGTCTTATTTAATGAGAGCTTGATCCCTTAAGACTGGGATTCAGACATATGTACTTCTGTACTTAAAACATGTCCATGTGTATTTTTTAAAGAAGTGAATATCCTCTTCTGATATCGAATTCAGGAAGCACAAAAAGCACACAGAGAAATACCAGTTTCCCTCCCGCTGTGGTTATCCAGCCTCCCAGGGCCCTCCCTCCAAGTCACCATGAGGCCCAGAGCTAAGATTTTTTTTTTTTAAGGAGATAAGGACCCTCTCAATTTGGTTTTCCTTTACAATGTGAATATCCCTTTTGTGGTCTTTATTCCTGGATAATATGTCCTAAAATATCTTAAGATACAGAGGGGAAAAAGAGTTTCTTGGGGCCCCTCAGTAGGTTAAGCATCTACCTTTGGCCTAGGTCATGATCCCAGAGTCCTGGGATCAAGTCCCAGGTCAGGCTCCCTGCTCAGTGGGGGTCTACTTCTCCCTTTCCCTCTGTGCTCTCTCTCTCTCTTTCAAGTATATAAATAAAATCTTAAAATAAAAAGTTTCCTGGTATGAGTCTTTACCTGTTAGGGTTTTAATTCAACTGTCAGTGAAACTTTTTTTTTTTCTCAGTTTTCAGAGATATTCTTTACCATTCTGCTGAACCAGAAGGAGCTGTGTGGGGAGGAGGATGGGGCGGTGAGTGGGTGAGCAGGAAGGGGGTCTGTATAGCCTATACCGTTGGTATTTTGCAAATTTTAAAAGAGAAAGGAAACAAGAGGTGATTTAACAATCTGACATTATTTTTAACACCTGAGAAACATCAGCACGTTGAACAATCAAATGAAGAAAAGCAGGATACAGCCAAGTACTCGGCCATTTTTTAAAAACTGCAAGGAAAAATAAATAAATAAATATAAATAAAAATAAAAACTGCAAGGAAACACACCAACGTAGGAACCGGGGCTGTTGCTGAATGTTTAGGTGTTAACTTGAAGGGTGCTTTTCTGACGTTTTTAAAATTTTCTACAAAGAACAGGGGCGCCTGGGTGGCTCAGTCGGTTGGGCTTCCAACTCTTGATCTTGGCTCAGGTCATGATCTCGGCTCAGGTCATGATCTCAAGGTTGTGAGATTGAGCCCCAAGTCAGATTCCACACTCAGCACAGATATGCTGAAGATTCTCTTTCTCTCTCTCTCCTTCTGCCCCTCCCCCCTCAGCTTGTGCTCTCTCTCTTAAAAAAAAAAAAAAATTCTACAATGAACAGTAAGGCTTCTAATCATAAAAATAAAGAAGTATTTTTAAAGGATTGTCCACTGCATACTAGAGTGTACCCTGTAGTCTTTCCTAAGTGCTACTGCAAAGTTTCGGAGCGCTTGTATTTAAAATAAGGCAGGTACACAGACCTAATGATATTCTCTTAGCTCATTGTGGAGTTATCCTGAATAACTCTGATTCATCTACTGGGGCTTCTACTATATTCTATTTACATGTGTTCAACACACATTTACATATAGATTAATCATAGATCTCATTTTCGTGTCTATCCCCACAGTTTGGAAGACGCTGTTTTTAACACTATGCAGGACACTCTGTATCAGGTCAATAAATATAAATTTGAATATTCAGGAGCTGATCAGTTTTTTTTTTTAAAGGGCTGGTCCCGACCCCTCCAATAAGCCTGAGCATAGATGACAGACATTTTACCTAGTATTCTATTTTTTATTTATTTTTAATTTTTATTTATTTATGATAGTCACACAGAGAGAGAGAGAGAGAGAGACAGAGACACAGGCAGAAGGAGAAGCAGGCTCCATGCACCGGGAGCCTGATGTGGGATTCGATCCCGGGTCTCCAGGATCGCGCCCTGGGCCAAAGGCAGGCGCCAAACCGCTGCGCGACCCAGGGATCCCCCTTACCTAGTATTCTATAAAGACTCCTGGTAGTAGCTTCTTGGCTTGATCAGCTTAATGATTCATTTATACTTGCAATGTTATTTTTCAGCTGTATGCCTCTGTGTGCTTAAAGTAAAAAGGACAAAAATAAGTTTGAGGGGAAAAAAACAATTTAATTGCTTTCAAATGTTCCAATAAACTCAAACCCATATATTCTTGCTCAAGAATTTCTTTGCCAGATTATTACACACTTGCTTGCCAACTCTCTAGCTTTCTCTTCTTTTCCTAATCTTTGGAACTATAGAAGATATTAAGTGCTGTTGGCTGGTTGGAAAATGTAAATATATATATTCTCAAAAGACTTAAACATTCAAATGTCACAGGAAAGATTAAAAAGACAATCAGATCTCTGCACTTAAGAAGCCTGAACAAGTTTAAGAATCAGAAAATAACAAAACAGTCTTAGGCCCCAAGAAGAAAGAAGTGTTTTGTTTTGTGTTTTCACATTCATGTTTAAATAACCCTTCTGTTATCTTCAACTGTAGTTCCTACTGAGAACGTCCCAACAAACGGCTAGTCTCTATGACTAAGGAAATACTCCAACTAATGATCCACTGATAGGCAACGAAATATCAACAAGGCCAGGAGGGCTTGAAGGTTACTATCTAACAGACTGGTGGCACCAAGCAGTGGGCTCAGCTAGATGAGGAGGTAGCAGCGGCTGTACCCAGACCATCGCACATTTGCTAAGATTATTTCGGTCCATCGGACACCTCCAGGTGGGCACCATTCATCTGGGTTCTCTGTAAACAGGATACAATGGGAAATACTGTGAATAGTGGGTGCCTGTATTCAGAGTCAAAGCTTTGAATTATTACTGGCTAAAATTCTAGCATTTCTCTGATGTATTTACAGTGTTTTGCTTCATACCGGGAAACTAAGAAAGACACAAAATCTTTAATAACTTGGAAAAGTAAAGAGGAAGGCAGGAACGGTTTTCCTTTTTTTTTTTTTTTTTTTTTATTTATGATAGTCACAGAGAGAGAGAGAGAGGCAGAGACACAGGCCGAGGGAGAAGCAGGCTCCATGCACCGGGAGCCCGACGTGGGATTCGATCCCGGGTCTCCAGGATCGCGCCCTGGGCCAAAGGCAGGCGCCAAACCGCTGCGCCACCCAGGGATCCCCCAGGAACGGTTTTCTAATGTACAGAAATGGAAGGGGGCAAAATTTTTTAGAGTGAGTTCAGATCTCTTTTTTTCACAAGCATAATTCTTACTTAGATATGAATGCCGTCCTCCAAATATTAATAAAAACAATTTTATTTCTATCTTGATTTCTTTGAAACGGAAAGAAGAATCAGCTTTTTGGGTTTGGGATAATATTTTTACAATGTGTTGTTTTTATACACTTTCTTTAAAAATAAAAAAGATTTTATTTTTAAGTAATCTCTATATCCAATATGGGGCTTGAACTCACAACTCCAAGGTCAAGATTCATGTGCCCCCTTGGCTGAGTCAGTCAGGTGCCCCGATAAACTTTCCTTTTTTTTTTAATTTTTAATTTTTTAAAAAGGATTTTATTATTTTAGAGAGAGAGAGTATACAATCAGGGGGAAGGAGAGAGACAAGCAGACTCCACGCTGAGCATGAAGCCTGAGGCCAGGCCTGACCCCATGACCCAGATATCACAACCTCAGCTGAAATCAAGAGTAGGAGGCTCAATTGACTGAGCTACCCAGGGACCCCTATAAACTTTATTTTCAAGAAAAAAAAGATATGACATCTTCCAGGTCTCCCAAAAGACTATATCATAGTCACAGGGCACTTTTTATGTCTCTAATAGTTGTGATATGAAGAGGGAATAGAGAAACTGAGTTAGGGATAAAGTCAAACTGAGCTCTTACATGACCCAAGAATCCCAAAAGGCCATAAGTCAATTTAGTTTAAGCCAGTGTCCTTGGCTCTGGATTCAACTTGACATATCTGTTAAAGTACATTAATTTTAAAATACATTTTTCATCGTAATTACCAAGTTAAGTGTTACTAGAAATTCATTACTCTCTGGGACCAGAAGCCAAGGCTTTTGTTCTTAACAGAACCCATCAGCGGTTGGCTTACCCTGCTAAACAACATCAGACGTTCTCAAGCGCCAGAGGATGTCTTCAGAAGAAATAAAATGGGCCTTCTTTGCTCCCCCTTAGACTCCTGAGAAGGCAGGTTTGCCACTGAAGCAAACACTTGCTTTCTTCTTGGGATATAAGACTATGGGCTTTTCTTCTCCATTCTCTCACTTACAGTTAGGGTACTTAATTAGAAACCAAATATAAATCTCTCAACCTGCTGGTCAATGAGCAGAAGCATTCTTTGAAAAGGCCTAGTTCAAGGAAGAGAAGACTGAAAGAGAAAAAAAATGGAACAATGCCTCATTGAACAGATTTTGAGGATCCCTCAAGGGACAAAAACCAGGTTTTCCCCAAATGGTGTTTTTTAAGTATCTGTCAAATCTCTCATTCACCTGCTTAGGATTCTTTTACATTTCTTCAAAACCTCTGGAGCTCAAAGTAAATAATCATTACAATCCTTAAGTCCAATGTTAACAAGGAGAACGTTTCCCAAGAATTTGACATTTCAATTAAGTTTGCAATGTCGCCCCTGCCTTTTCAGAGATGATCAAATGTATCACATCGGAAAACCGTGTAATCTTGTTTGGAAATCTTCCTCATGCTCTTGCATCCTGTGTTGAGTTCTGCCAGAAAACTTTAATACAAATCAGAAACTTAATTTAAGTAATTGCTACTAAAAAAGAAACTTCTGGCCCAGTACTGGGAGTCTTTTGACTATTAATAACCAAGAGAATTGTATTTTCAAGTTGGTGAAGTGCTCATTTATTCTGCTCCCGGCTGTGATCTCTGTATAGACAGGGTGTCTGGGAAGCCTGGAGACAAAAAAGAATATGCATAATGCTATTGTGGACATCTTCAATCTGCAAAAATCAGAATACAATAGGGTATGATAAAATAAACTAGAATGAAAGCAGAACAAAGGAAATGGTTAATGTAAATTCAATAACATTGTCTCGGGTTCCAGACTTTCTGGAACTCCCCTGTGAGAACCTGTGGGGTGTGTTGAGCCAATGAGTAGCTGGCTGAAATGGGAAACTCCACTGCAGGAAGAGCTGCTTTTCTGATGCTGCTAATTAAGGAATGTGGAACCCTTCCTTCTGAGTCAGCTTGGTGGTATGTGGAGCTCTGTGCTGCTTGCTGCTTACATGATTATTGCATGAAACTTTGGAAGTAAAACCAGAGTATCTTGCCACTTAACATTTAAGAGGCTAGAGGTGGGGTGTGTGTGTGTGTGTGTGTGTGTGTGTGTGTTTAAATGGTTCCTAATCTTTAAAATGGTCCGTGGCAGCTGGGCTTTTTATCAGCCGATCATATTTACAGCATAGTCTCAGATGGCAGGGTGCTATCCCAGAGAGAGGATTTGGACCATTTATGAGCTCACGTTAAGGTACACAGGCTTATCACAGCATTCTGGGGATTCACTACTATTACACAGCAATAAAAACATCTCTGCGGACTGTCAGCTCTTCGGATTTTTAATGCCTTTTTCCTAAAAGAAGGCATATCGTAGAAAATAATCCGAGAAACACGGGAGGTAAACAAAGGTCATACGTATCCCATTATCAGAAAACAACGACTTAAAACTTTTTAATAAGCATTTTGCAATGATGTAAAGGTGGAGAGGATAGTAAAACGAACCACCCCCATACCCAACACCCAGTTTTGCAATTTCAAGTTAACCACATTGCTTCAATTCTCCTGTTTTTAAAATCTGCTCAAGTATTATAAACTCTAACATGTCATTCTCCTCCTATATGTTTCAGGATATAGCTCTTATAAATATATATATTTATATATATAAGATATATATCTTTATAGCTCTTATAAATATATTTATATAGATTTAATATATTAAATATAATACATTAAATTTTAATAAAATAAAATTTAATTAAAAATTAAATATAATATATTAAATATAATATATAATATATATCAAATATATATATATATCCTTTTCCCCCCCAAACATCCCACAGTGCCTTTATCACAGCAGTTGAATTAAGAGTAAGTTCCTGCTATCACACAACACCCAGTCCCTACTAAAATGTCCCTTGATAAGAAAACCAAGGTAAACAATTCTACGTATACCTATATCTCCCCTTTTTGCTTACGAATACGAAGATTTCTGGCTTCTTAACAACGTGATTTTTGTGTCTTGATTTTTCCATTTGCCCATTAAAGCTATTTCCCAATGGCATATTTTCAAAACTTGGAAATTTCGAAACGGCCTTGTGCGCAAGAGCAGGAGATCACTTTGGAAGATGAACCACGTCTTTATTTGTGCGCTCCCCTGCACACACGGAGCGAGTGTTAGTGTAAAGCCCGCTGCCACGAAGATCTTTGCTCTCAAGACCTTTTCCTTTATTAGGGCTATTTCCTTAGGACAGGTTCCAGGAGGGGTCCGGCTGCACCCAAATGTATGAACATTTGTAAGGCCCTTGACTCGCCTCGCTGAGCTGTTTACAAAAGGACTGTACCAATTTACACTTCCACTTACAAAGGATGAGAGAGCCTCTATTAAAATGCTTAAAGGCAGTGCTTCTGCGAGCTCTTATAAATCACTGGCTGAGGCTGGCTTATGTTTGTCATATGGTCACAGCCGTCACAAAATAAATAAATACCCATTTTCTATAGCTGTAAAAACACGGCCTGCGCACACTGCCAAACAACCACAGACTAACTTTGATTAAACGAGGAAACTGGTCTACTTGTTGAAAATGTGGTAATGAGATAGTTTCCACCCAGACGGGAAGCCCAGTTCTGGCGGGGGAGGGGCGCCTGCATTTCTTCTGCTCCCTCTGCCCACCAGGAAGGTAGGATCAGGTCAGCAGCTCGGCCTTTACTTTCCCTCCTCCCCCTCCTCCTCCCCCTCCTCCCCCTCCTCCTCTTCCTCCTCCTCCTCCTTCTTCTTCATTTAAATTTTTTTTTTTTTTTTTTAAAGCTGAGTATCTTATCTGTGTCTCTACGGCTGGGTAGATGAGGCTGAAATACTGGTGAAAACTAGCAGAAACTTCTGGTGGCAGGCGCTTCCTGTCAGTGCAGCCCCACAGCACTGGGGGACCGGGGATTAGGGGCAGAGCCATTTTAGCTTGGTCCAAATTCTACTTTGTTTCCTTGGGGACACGTTGTTCTGATTTGTTGACTTCCAATAAAAAGCGCCTCAGAAAGGGCTCATGCCTGTGCCTAGCATTCTCATTTTCTTTAAAGAATAATAGAGCATGTCAGTGACAAATCCTTGTAGAAAATTCGATTGTATTGGTTTGGAGAAATTTATGTGACAGTTTTGGGTGGTTTTTTTTTTTTTTTTTTTTTTTTTTTTTGAGGCAGGGAGAAAGAAAAACTATCTCATTCCTCTCGTGTTGTGTTTATGGGGGAGAGAAGAAACCAAGAAGGTAACTTGATCAGAAAATACTTAGCAAGAGGGTCCTTAAAAAAGCCCAGAATCTGAATCTTTAACTCTCTCTCTCTCTCTCTTTTTTTTTTTTTTTTGGAAAAAAGTTCAGGAAAGAGGTTTTACTGATCCTCGTGTACTCCTCACTGTCTTCATCCCACACAATGACGCTGAAATACTTCCTCTGAGCAAGTGGGAACAAACTATAATCTCTTAAAACATTTTTAAGAGGACATGCAGGCTTGGTGTTTGTAAAAATATGTCAACAAAATGTGCTAACCACATTTTTTTGTTGTTGTTGTTGTTGTTTTTTAAAGTTGTCAAAGAAGCCAAAGTGATTAAGTTAAGCTGCAGAGGGCTGTTTTAGAACAAGGGGACGTTTGGAGAGAATAATGACTCAGGTCATTTGGGCTGATGTTTACTGAGTGATCGCAGGGTGCCAGGCCCTGTTTTGAGGTTTGGTTGTGATTAGCTCCTGCAGCCCTCCAGAGTCCCCATGGAGAGGGTGGCAGTGTTACTGTCATTGGACAGGTGAGGCAGGCAGGTCAAGTCGGGAGGCTGAGTTTGCCAGCAGCTGAGCGGGGGAGGCAGGGGTTTGGGTCCAGGCAGGCTCTAAAGACCATGTTTGACTCAGGTCTGGTTTCTGAGAAAGCCTGCAGGTTCGTTTTGGGAGCTGCTGAGCCCCAGCCCATCAGCTGAAGGTGAAGTGGTGAGGGAGCTGGCTTTGGATCCTCTATGCCACCGAGCCCCGGGGCAGCCGTTTCCGATCTTCAGTCTAGATCCAGGAGTTCTTTTTTTTTTTTTTTAATAATAAATTTATTTTTCATTGGTGTTCAATTTGCCAACATACAGAATAACACCCAGTGCTCATCCCATCAAGTGCCCCCCTCAGTGCTAGACCCAGGAGTTCTTGATCACTCTACACACCTATCAGGAGTGTGACCTTAGATCTCCTCTCCAGTATTTCCCCCAAATCCCAGCATCCTGTTTGAGGGTGTGGCTGGAGGGGGCACACCTATGGTCAGGGAGACAGGGGCTCATCTGCCCACATCCTTCCCTGTGGCCACTCACCTCTGACTTTCTCCTGCAGGCACCTCTCCAGTCTCGCTTGACCTCCTGTTTGGGGAAGATGCCCAAGGAGCCCCGCAAGGCAGGTATCTCCCAGCTTCCGTGAAGATCGCTTGGATCGAGGTATCTTTCTTCAAAGAGTTCCATTTGCTTTGTCTACGTTGGGTGGTCTCGCATTGATGATCGAGAGCTGCTCAGGTTCTGGAGTGGACAGACTTGGGCCCAGCTCTCACAGTCTCTCACTTCATGTAAGCTTCTTTTCTCCAACCCAGATTAGGACCCTGGCAACCCAGAATAAGAGTCCTGCAGTGGTGGAGAAGAGACCGTGGCAATAGTGTTTTTTGCTTTTAAGATTTTATTTTATTTATTTATTCATGAGAGAGAGGCACAGAGAGAGGCAGAGACACAGGCAGAGGGAGAAGCAGGCTACCTGCGGGGAGCCCAATGTGGGACTCGATCTTGGGACTTCAGGATCACGACCTGAGCCAAAGGCAGACGCTCAACCAGCGAGCCACTCAGGTGCCCCAATGATACTAGTGTGTCCTGATTGAATGCTCACTATGTGCCAAATTCTCCCCAAAGCATTTTACTAGTGAGGATTTATTTATTCCTCCAAATACACCTGTCAGTGAGTGCTCTTACCTCCATCTATGGGGGTGAGGGTGGGGGTGGAGAGAGCTCCAGTGAGGTGGCAAGGGCAACAGCTGAGCAGCCTAGGATCTTGTTTTTAACCTCTTTTTTTAAGAGCTCGGGCCTTCACTCACTACCGTGTCAACACTGGGAGGTACAGCTTCTAATCTGGGCAATCGGGGTGGGGGCTGGGGTATCCATTCTGCCTGGCATCCAGAAAGGGTGCGAATAATGTGCTCGGCCCATGATAAGTTCTTAATCAATGATCGCTATTATTATTCTCTATTCTCCTGAGGCCAAAGTCAACCACATAGTACAAAAAAAGAAAATGTACCAAAAAAAAAAAAAAAAAAAAAAAAGAATGGCATGAGTCAGCATGGGCTTTGGAATTTGTTTGGGCTAGAATTCCACTTCATTCTTGTTGTAGAATCCTGAGTAAGTTAAAGAAGTTAGTAAGTCAGGGAGTGAATTAACTTCTGGTGGCTACAGCGGCTACAGTGTCCTCAACCTGCCACAGGAATTTAACTATACGGGTTACCAGGACACGGTAACACAATGATTGGATAGATCAGGTGTGGAGTTAGGACTCAGGCAAGTAGCAGGGGCTCAACAAATTGTTTTCTTTTTCCCTTTTTGTTACTCTTTGTCTCATCTTCTCACTGTTACCATTGTGGCTGTGGTTGTGTTGTTGTTGTGCTGAAAATATGAACACTCTTAAAGATCTGAGTGATTTCAGCAAGGGAGACTATCTGGGTTGTCATTTTAGGGGGACTCTTGGTTTTATCGGTTTATCAGTTTGTTATCAAGACTCTTGAATATCTCAGTCAGGTCATTATTAGTCTGCTTGTACTACTCACCAAGTCTCAGGTTCATTCAGAGTAACATCTGGTCTTTACAGTGCTCAAAATGATGTGTACCTCCTCCATCCTAATTTTCTGACTTGTGTCCTCTTATTCATCCACACCAGCCACAGCACTGGCTTCCTTGCTGTTTCTTGAACCATGGGGCACATGGCTTCGAGGTCTCAGCATGGCAGTCCCTCAGCCAGGAATGCTCTCTCCCCAGAACTTCACATGGCTCCCACTCTCACGCCTTCAGATCTTTACTTGGGAGACTCCACCTGGGAAGTCTTCCCGGACTAGCCTGTTGAACATTACCTCTGGCAACTCCCTCTAATCCCCGGCCCCTTTGCTCCACCCCTCTTTTCTTCTCCATAGCATTTAACATTTAATTTTTTTTCCCCAAATATTTTATTTAAGTAATCTCTACACCCAAGGTGGGGCTCGAACCTACAACCCTGAGATCAAGAGTTGCATGCTCCACTTGCTGAGCCAGCCAGGTGCCCCAGAGCACTTACCATTTAATATAGTACAATAGTAAGTGTTAACTCCACCAGGATAGGCATCTGGATGGGTTTGGTTTCCTGCTGCATTCCTAGCACCCAGAACAGTGCCTGGTACACAGTAAGTGCTTAATAAATATTTGTTGAGTGAGAAAGTAAATGAATGAGTGAATGGAAGAATCCAGGGAGCATATTTACTTAATTCAATAAAACAGCTGAATATTGGGATACTTTCTTGGGTGCCAGCCAATGTGCCGTGATATGGAGGAAACGGGCCTTACCTCTGAGGTTTCAGACAAACACGCACAGCCAGGGCTAGGCATAGCCCAGCAAATGTCATAAAGGAGATGTTGAACAAAGAGAGTGACTGAATAAAGAGCTTGGTGGCATTTGGAGTGGACCATGGGGGATGGGTAGGATGGCTACAGATTGATTTTCGGACATATGTGGCATGTGGGTTTGGGGAGGTTCAAAATGAAGGTGGGACAGGCAGTGGGCACAGAGCAAGGAGATGGGTAAGTAGAGAATAGTTCATTAAAAAGCAGTATATAAAAATACTAAGTATTTTATTACATTTTTTTTTTTGTATCTCAGGGTATTTATTTATTTATTTATTAAAGATTTTATTTATTTATTCATGAGAGAGTGGCAGAGACACAGGCAGAGAGAGAAGCAGGCTCCATGCAGGGAGCCCGATGAGGACTCGATCCCAGGACCCCCGATTAAACGCCTTGGGCCTAAGGCAGGCGCTCAACCACTGAGCCACCCAGGGATCCCTCGCAGGATCTTTAATATAGTTTGGAATTCTATGTGAATAGGCAGCTAATTTTTAGTTATACAGGTCAAATTTGCATATGTTTTCATGTTAAAAAATAAAATATTTAGCTGCCGGGACATTTGGGTGGCTCAGCTGGTTAAGCCTCTGCCTGCCGCTCAGGTCATGGTCTCAGGGTCCTGGGATCGAGCCCCGAGCTGGGGCTCTCTGTTCAGCGGGGAGCCTGCTTCTCCCTCTCCCTCTGTGTGCTCTCTCTCTAAATTAAATAAATAAAATCTTTTTTTTTTTAATAAATAAAATCTTTAAAAATAAATAAATAAATAAACACATACATACATACAATCTTAAAAAAAATTTAGCTACCAGTAAAGGGTCCTGCATCCTTGCCCATATTTGAGAATTAACCAACTTTTATTCATGCCTTTGCATATGTTTTTCTTATTTATTTATTGAGATACGATTGACATGTAACGTATTAGTTTCAGTTGTACAATATAATCATTCAATATTTGTATATATTGTTAAATGATCGGCCTATATATGCCTTATGGTCTGTGTGTAGTATAAACGTGTATGTGTGTATTATATATTATATACATATATGTATTATGTACCTATACGTATATTTTCTTTATAAAGTATATTATTGCGTAAGTGTGTTTCAGCAAAAATGGCATACCTTGTGTGGCTTTATGTATTTATTTACTCCACAATGTCTTGTCTTGATGATCTAGCCATGTGAGCACATGTGACACCACTTCATTCTTTCCACCCGCTTTCTATATTCTTCTATTTCAATATCATGGTTTATGTGGCCAGTTTCCTCTTGATGAACAGGTAGCTCATGGCTTACTTTTCACTATTTTTTTTTTTTTTTACTTTTCACTATTATACACAATGCTGCAATGAATATCCTTGTGTACGCTTCTTTGAGTCCCTAAGTGATTATTTCTTTAGGGTAGTTACGATAATTATAGGCCTATCTATTTTTTCTCATGTTTTAATTTGTTTAATGTCTATTTCTCCATTGAAAATATAAACTCTATGAGGGCAGGAATCCCATTTGTTTTGTACCTCACTCTTTAATTACTACCTAGCCAGTGCCTGAGACAAGGGAGTGGTCAATAAATATTTACGGAATGAATCTGGCTGAAAGGTTGGCTGGGGCCCTTGGTGTCGTTTTGCATCCTAAGAGAGGAAACTATGATTTATTTTGGTACATTGGAGGTTTTCATACAGGGCGGTAGTTGCAGGGCGATGATTATTTGTTGGGGTTGGGGAAAAAGTATTTTAGGCTAGGAAGAAGACAGATACTGGGGCCCGGTTATGAGATTATGACACAGATCAGAAGGAAACCCAAAACAGGATGGTAGGAATAGAAAGGGGAAGGTGCGTTTGGGAGCTACTGGATGATAGGATCTGCGAGATTGATTAACTGATTAGCTCTGAGGGGCTGTGTAAAGAAAAGCATATGGAAATTGGAGACTGAGTCTAGGACATATTCATTTCACAAACGTTTATTACCTCCCAGCTCTGTGCAAGAAGCACTCTGCTGATTGCTGTTGGGATGTAAATTTGCAGGATCTTTCTTCCCTACCTTCAAAGAAGATTTGGAGTCCACTGGGGATGATGGAGGGCGACTAAGCAGGTACACCAAGAATGCCAGGGAGTGACTAGGGTGGGAGGGGCTAGCCCCAGGGCAGGCAAGTGAAATATTGTTGTTCCAGAATGGGGAGGGGGCGGAGAGGAGAATGCTGGGTGAGGATGTTTCAACCCTGCCCCAGAGTCACACAGGGCTGACTGGTGAACATTCAGGAAATAGGATGTGCGAGAAATGTGCACCGGTATAGATTTTTTTTAGAAGTAAGGAAATTTAGATCGCTGACAGAGCTGGGCTTTGACATAGGCTTCAGGTGTAGTGTGGAAGGTGGGGAAACCAACTGTTAGCTGTGTGATCTCAGGCAGGCTGCTTCACCATCCTGAGCCTCAGTTGACTCTTTTTATTTTTATTTTTTATTTTTTTAGTTGACTCTTTTTAAAGAAAAGGCAGTAATAACTACAGGGGTGAAGACTGGGAAGATTATGGGTAGTCCCATGCCAGTCCTGCTTCTCAGGGACACTCTGTATCTTGGATTCGATCATGCCCTCCATGCAGGAGAGGAAGTAGAGGAATGGTCGTGTCCTCCCATTTGCCAGATCTTCTTTGTTTAACCAGGATGCGATCTCGCAGGAGATAGTTTCTCAAGGAAGAAACACTCACTTGAAGTTCGGTGGGTTGGTTTCACTTGCATTTCTTTCCAGTGGCATCCCAGTGTTCGTGGGATAAAACCCAAAGTCGTTGAGCACCCCCTGCCCAAATGCTGCCTGCCACATTATCAGGGATTTTGGTTTTTATTCTAAGAGACATGGGGAGTTTTAGGCAGGGCCCTGATGTAATCAGGTTTGACTTTTGAAAAGATCAATGTGACTTTTGAAAAGATCGATGTGACAGAGATGTGATTGTCTGCATTTCTGCTGCAATGGTAGCTCTGTAAATAGAGTCTGCTTTCCTTCCAGTGGTGTCCCCGGCCTGTGGCAAACAATGCCAGACACATGCTATTGGTTGGGTGCATATGTGACCTCTCTGCATTTACAGCAAGTCTAAAAATAGCCATTGTGTTACTAGGAGGATATAATGAGATAATGGATGTAAAGTGCCTGGCCCATAGTATCTATTTACTCATTTCTCATCCAGTATTTAATGAGCATCTACTATATGCCAGGCATGGTTCAAGGTCCTGGGGGTACACCGGTGAGGTATGAGGGTGAGGCATGGCCAGGTCTACACAGTAAAGGTAGCTGCTGCTCATTGCCTGTGGGCCTGGGGAGAGCTACTTAATCTCTGCCCAGGCTCTTCCTCTAACAAATAGCAAAATATAAACCCTACCTCACAGGGTCATTAAGGGGATTAAACGAGCTACAAAGTGAAAAGCACACATTGGGAACTCAATAAATGTTAGCGTGCATCAGCTAGCCTCTCGGCACACTGGTCCTGCTTTTGCCATGAGATCTTTCTGAAATATTGGTGCTCGAGTCCACATGACCCATCCCGAGGCAGAGAAATGTGGGAGGCATCCCTGAGTGTGTATTTGGACAGGTCCCTGCTCTTAATGGATCGAACAGTCTGATTCAGACCAAAAAAGAAAAAGAAAAATAAATTTTCAACTAACTACACAGACAATTCACTGGAACATTTGTCTCATCCAGAAAGGAGAGATGGAAGGAAGTGAGGACAAGGACTCTGTGCACTCTTCCCAGCAAAATGCAGAACCTTGGGTTTTAGGACTCACGTAAATGTCATAGGGGAGTTGAGGCTGAGGCTAGAGTACCTGGTCTCCTCAAAGACAGTCCTACGCAAAAGGAGAGCCCTTGGTGGAGTTGATTACTCAGGATCCATGAGAAGAGTCATCAGGGAAACCACCCTTTGCTGTTAAACAACACAGAGCTCCCCTGTGGTTTGACAAGGGCAACCCAGCCATCCAATGGGGCAGGCCTAGTAGGGGTTATAATCTCTATTTTACAGAGGAGGAAACAGCCAAGATCCCACTGGCTGGCCTCAAGACTCAAATCTCAGTTCTCTTCCCACTGGACCTGTCTGCCGCTGGGCTCCGTGTTTGACTATTCTCCTCTGTATGCATCTGTTGTGAGCTCTGCTGTGGGCAGCCATCTAAGAGATGGAGGAGGCAGTGGGAAATATGTTTTAAGAGTTGAGGCGAGGGGCACCTGGGTGGCCCAGTGGTTGAGTATCTATCTGCCTTTGGCTCAGGTTGTGATCCTGGGGACCTGAGATTGAGTCTCGCCTTGGGCTCCCCATAGGGAGCTTGCTTCTCCCTCTGCCTGTGTCTCTCATGAATAAATAAAATCTTAAAAAAAAAAAAAAAAAAAAAAAAAAGAGTTGAGAGGCCTGGGTGGAAAATAGATATTTAGGAGGCCTAAACCTCTAGATGGCATTTTGAGCCATTGGGCTGGATGAACTCATCTAGGGAATGAATGGGAAAAAGAAGGTAGAGTACCAGCACTGGGCCTTGGGCTTCAACATCTGGAAATCAGGGAGCATAGAAAGAACCACGAGGGGACTGAGAAGGAGTGTCCAGTGAGGACAGGGGAGGGGTGGGGTTGATGGGGTGTGGGATGGTCGTGATGGTGGAAATCAGTAGAAAGTGGAGTCCGGAGCAAGGGAAATGGTGTTTCACGGACGAGGCAGTGGCCAGCTCTATGAAGCGCTGCAGACGCGGTGAAGAGCATGGGGACATAAAACTGACTGTTTGACATGGCACAACTGGAGCCAACGCCAGCCCCTGCCAGTGTCTTTACCAGGCTCCATCTTCCTTCCCCGTGTGCACTCACTGGACCCCAGGCGCACGGGCCTCCTTGCAGTTCTTCCCCAAGCTTGCCTTTCTTCTGCTCTGAGCCTCTCACCTCCTGCTCTCTGTGTCACTAATGCTTTGCCGCCCAATGTCCCGGGCCTCTCTGCTCCTCAGGGGGACCCGATCTACAACAGCACGCCTCTTGCCCTCTCCAGGGACCCTTATGTTGCAGATATACTCTCTGTGTGGTCTGTCTCCCTCTAAAGGAGCAAAGGCCTCGTTTGTTTTGCTTACTGCAAGTTCTGTCTCCCGTGCCTAGGACGGTGCCAGGCCTCACGGCTCCCCCATTGGCTCCCTCGTAAACAACTGCGTTTACAGCTCCTCAGTGTGTCTCATTTAATTGTCCAGAGTCTTACAGAAAAAATATTTATTATTTATATAAATAATAATTATAGACACTTCCTGGGGTCCTTGGGTGGCTCAGTCAGTTAAGCATCTGCCTTTGGCTCAGGTCATGATCCCGGGGTCCTGGGATGGAGCCCCACATCACCAGGAGCCTGTTTCTGCCTCTCCCTCTGTCTGCCACTACCCCCTTGCTTGTGCTTGCTTTCTCTCTCTGTCGAATAAATGTAATCTTAAAAAAATCTTAATTATACTTTTTCCAGTTTTATTGAGATATAATTGACATGATACCATACAAGCATAAAGCATATAACATAATAATGATTTGATATATGTATATGTTGCCAAATGATTGATAGGTTTAGTTGACATCCATCACCCTGTATAGTTAGAATTTTTTTCCCTGTGATGAGAACTTTCTTTTTTCTTGTTTTTTTTTTTTTTTTGATGAGCACTTTCTTTTTTTTTTTTTAATTTTTATTTATTTATGATAGTCACAGAGAGAGAGAGAGAGAGAGAGGCAGAGACACAGGCAGAGGGAGAAGCAGGCTCAATGCACCGGGAGCCCGATATGGGATTCGATCCCGGAGCTCCAGGATCGCGCCCTGGGCCAAAGGCAGGTGCCGAACTGCTGCGCCACCCAGGGATCCCTGATGAGCACTTTCAAAGTCTTCCTTCTCATCTCATCATCATCACCCCATTTTGTGGATGAGAAAACTGAAATCCAGAGAGATTAAATAAATATTCTAAGGCCAATGCAGCTTTCAGATAGTGGAACTGGAGTAGTTGAGCAACCTCAGTTGGAGAGAAGACTTCCAGGACGATGTCAGAGGGAACCCACCCTCTTTCCCCCTCAAAGGCACAGAGTTTAAATCACTTTCAGGAGGAACAAAAGTTGACTTCTTGAAAGAATGGGAAGGGGGAGCCAGGCAAAGGGAGCCACAGGTCTAAAGGCTCTAGGTCAGAGGGAAGGCCTAGTGGCTGAAGCTTAGAATCCCAGGAAAGGGCTTGCCAAAACTTGAGGCCGCCGAGTTAGGCAGGGGCCAGATCTACAGAGCTGGGGAGGCAAGCTCTGGAGTTTGTTATTTTTTTCCCCCCCCGAGGCCATAGGAAGCCATTAAGCTGGGTGGGGACAGAACCTGATTTATACAGTGAAAGATCTCCTGGACTCCGGGTGGAGCTTGTATTAAGGCAGGGCTAGGAAGGAAGAAGCTTGAAGAACCCTTACATACTCCTTTTAATTGGAGGAGACAGTGAGAGAGGTCATGGTGCTGTATTAGAGATGGAGGTAAGTAGACAGAGTTGAGATATACTGAGATAGAAATGAAAGGACTTGATGGATTAAAGGTGTATGTGGGGGGATGGAGCTGAAATATGGTTTGACTTCTGGGTTTTGGCTTGAGGAAGTGGGCGGATGGTAGATGGATCCATTTATTGAGATGAGACGGGGCATCAGGTTTCAACAGACATTAGCTACCTTCCCCTTTGGCCACCTCCCCTTCCGTCTGGAATATCGGAGGAGTGCAGAAAGTTTTCAAGAGGTGCCCCGAAAGTTACGTGACACGTGTACTTTTTAAAGAAAAGTTTACATTTGCAACGTTGAGTGAAGTCAACCTTGGAAAACCAGCCCCAAGATTGGCAGAACACAAAAAGTCGTGCTCCCCGATGGGGGAAGGACCTTGTCGAACTTGCCGACGGGACAAATACAGTTAAAAACAAACTACGCTCTTTGCACCTTATCAAGGTTAATTGATTAACTTAATCAAGTCGCAATTGTGTCTAATCCTCGATTTAAATTGAGCCTTATGCTTGGCCCCTCCCTTTCCAGTTTGCTTGTAAAAACCAGCAGTCTCATCTCTTACAGTATTGTTCTGAGCCAAGTGGACTGGCAACTCCGAGGGAGAGAGAGTCTCCAGGCCCCGGGCACTGCCTCCACTTCTGAAAGGTGACTTCTGCAATTTATTTTTATCATATATTACACGATGATGTTTTATGGAGGGCTTCAAATTTCGAGATGACTCGGAGTGGGATCAAGAAACCTGATAGAGAAGAGAGGAGTGTAGCATTCCCTGGACTTGTTGGTGATCCCCACTTAATTTAATGCATTCAGTCGTGTTAAAAGGGCTGTCCCCGTTTCCTTCTCAAATGTCCTTTGTAGTTAGCAAGAGCTGGCAGGTTTGCCTAACTTTTTCATTTTCTTTTCCTGCTGACTCCTCACTTGCAGTTTTCGGGTTTTCCTGCCCTGAACACTGAATTCTTTTTAAGTCGAGTATCTATGTTGGCTCCATTTCAGCTCCAGGGATTTACGTGCAGTTTCCAAACTGTCTTTCTTGTAAGAGTTCCACAGTAACATAAAATAACTTGTGAAATAGGAGGATCATATCGCATTGTTCTTCTAATGAAGGCTAAGTCTCCAAAGATGATCCCAATAAATGTTAAATGTAGCAAATTAGGAGGGCTTTTTGTTTTGTTTTGTTTTGTTATGAGATCTGAGAAGGCTGTGTGTGGCAGGCAGCATCTGGAGAGAAAATCAGAAGTTAGCAGAGGAAGAGGTCTCCTATCACGAGGATTAAATCAGAGATAATAGTGCGATTTTCTAAGCGTACCCTGGGAAATATATCTTAAGGAGGGCTGGTCTGTTTGGATAATTGTGAAAAACGAGGTGTAGCTGATGTTTGTCGCATTAAGGGGAGGCGAAGTGGGGCTTCTTTCCGCCCTTTCTCTGGTTAACATGTGCAGAGCATCAGCTTCCATTCGAAGGGACATTTCTGGTTCTATCCTTTGTTTGTTGCCAGCGTCTCTGCAGCACCTGACTCCTTTAGAGATAGTCTAGCTGGGGGTGATGGCAAAACAGGATTACTCGTGGGTGGAGCTAAGTATCCGTAGACTGACTAACGCTGGGCTTTCAATTTTCATTTCATGGAATAATAAGGAGTTCTGAGCTTTTTACTACAAAACTAAACGTTCCTAGTGTTCTTTACTTTTGGAGTTTCCATTTTTCAGGGTTTTAACTGGGCATGCTTCCCAAGTAAATCTTAAAAGTATGAGTCGTCACATTCTAAGGGGAGAGTGTGTGTCCCACGGACGCCCTTAGCAAATTCATATCACTGTGTGTCCATTTAAAAACACAGTATGTGTTTGTAACCCAGCACTCAGTCACGGGCAGAATTTTTTGCAACGATTTCCCAGTTTTATTGGCACGTCTCCAGGAATAAGGTTCTTTGTAATTCTTTGCTCAAACATAAGGATCACATATAAAACTCTTAGCAGATAGATCAGCTCATACAATTATCTTTCAATTTTAAGAGCTACAACATAATAAGGTTCTTCTTTTGGGGGTGGGGTGGGGTTAGGGTGAGGAGAGAGAAACAGTAACTAACAAACCATAGGATGCTATTATGCTAACAAAGTGGTAGCTTTGTAAGAGCAGAGAGAGAGAGAAAGCACAACCGTTTTTGCTCAGAAAATAATTCAGTAGCAACAAGGTCTGAGAGCCAGAAGCCTCATTGTTCTTAGTGAGCGATTATTTGTCAAAACATTTGATTGTTTGCCTATCCCCCTCCTGCAAAGTTTGGATTTTTTTTTTCTTTTTGCCCAATTTTGACACTAGAATTTTTAACTATCAGTGCCATTGTGTTTACAGCATTCAAGGTTTCAGAGTTCAAAGGTTATCCATTAACATGTAGAGCGAGGCTACACCGAATGTGGAGGCTCAACCTGGTTCCACTTGCTCATAGTTTGTTTTGTAGCAATGCTCCAAGTCATTTGTTTTGGTTAAGTTAAATGAAGTTTCTTGTTTGTTGAAGAGCGTCTTTGGGATTGCGTTTTAGGATGTGACTATAGGGGCTTAAAAAAATATTTTAAAGAAAGATATTTATCTTCCCTCAGAAAAGGAACCCTGGTGCTGGAAATAGAAATGATCAACATCGGTGTATTTTGAGTGGTTGGGGGGAAAAAAAAAAGAGAGTTCTGGCCAAAGAATTTACTTCTGGCACTGCTAATTAATTGTAAGTAATTGGTTCACTTCCTTTAAAAAAAAAGACTAACCAGACCATATGTGGGGTTAGTAGTTATATATAAAATGACAGCAAAGCATCACACTTGGCAAATTCTTCCCCTCTGCTAAGAAGCTGTCTCTCAAATTCCATTTTCGATTGCTCACCGGCAGAGCATGTATATCGCGCTACCCACCCCCCACCCCATTTATTAAATATATACTTTAAGGGCCTTTCTTGATAGGTTTTTAAGTTTTTCCATTTGGGATACACCCATATCCCATAAAAAAAAAAAAAAAAAAAAAAAACCAACCCAAAAAACAAAAAAAACCCTCCACCACTTGGCTGTTTTTGTGTGTTGAGTTGCAGAGCTCTGTTTACATTTGCATTCGTTTGCATTTTGGGGCCAAAAACTTGGTGGTTGTGATTGTTGCTTCCAGGGTTCCTCCTGGGGGGCGGCCGGGATGGGGGGACACAGGCCCCCCCCTCCCCCGGGGATTTGGGAAGCCTGGTTTCATCCACGTGGGTTTCTAGCAAAGCCAAAGTGGATGCTCGGAACCCGGGCCAAGTTCAGAAATCTCAAGTTATAATAGCGGCGCAAGTCGGGCGCTTTTAGGAAAAAACAAACAAACAAAAAAAACACGACAATTACGGGACAGCTTTAGGAAGGTAGTAATTGAGCCATTTTAATCGCGTCCAGCTCCTCGACCTCGCTCACCCCCGCCCTCGGCGAAAATCCGAAAAACCGTCTGCGCCCGGCCGCCCTCTCACCTGCCCCCAACCGGGTGCAGAGGCGCGGGGCGGGCACGCGGGGGGAACCCCCTCCCTCGCCCGGGCACACCTTGCGCGGAGCGGGAGGCGGGAGGCGGGAGGCGGCGGGGCCGGGGCCGGGGCGTGCGTCTGCGCCTGCGCCTGCGCGCCGCCCCCGGGCCCCCTCCCCGCGTACCTGTCAGTGGAACGGCCGGAGCGCGCGCGGGCCACGTTTAGCCGGAGGGGGGGGCGGGGCGGGGCGGGGGAGGGGGGGGGGGAAGGCGCGCGCGTGCGCGTGCGCGTGCGCGGGCATCGCGGGCCGGAACGCGGGGGCGCGCGCTGGCGTCCCGGAGGCGGAGTCCGCGGCGGTGGGCGGGGCAGGGGCGCGCCTGCGCGGACCACGTGGCCCGGGGGCGGGGCCGAGGGGCGGGGCCGCGCGGCCGGCGGAGGCAGGAGGCGGGGCGTCGCGGAGCGGCGGGGCCGGGGGAGGGCGCAACAGCTGCTCCCTGAGCACTTTCTGACCCAACAGTCCCCCTGCGCCGGACGCGCCGCGCCCCGGCGGCCCTAGGGACCCCCCGCGCCTGCACTGTCCGCGCGCGGACGCGTAGGGGGCGCCCGCGCCTCTGCCCCGTGCGCACCCCCGCCCCGCTCACCTTAGCCCCGCGCCCGAGGTGAGCCCGGCCCCCAAATCCCCGGGCGGGGCGGGTGGGGGCGGGGGGCGCCGTGCGGGGGGCGGTCTCGGCGGCGCGGGGCCCGGGGGATGGCCTCGCCCCGCGCCCGGCGACCCCCGCCGCTTTCGGGGGGCCGGTGCGGGCGCGGAAGCCGGGAGGTGTCCGCACAAAAGGCCGAGAGAAACTCCCCGTCGCCTCCCCTCCCTCCTGCCTTCCCCGCCCCCTCCCCTCCTCATTCAAACCTCGGCTCGCTCGTGTGGTGTCAGTTCAGTCCCGGCCGCCGCCGAGCGAGGAAATGGCCGAGGAGCCGGAGCCGCAGGTAAAGGGGGCGCCGCGCCGCGCCTCGCCCCCCGGGGCCCCGGGAGCCCGCCCCCCCCGCCCCCGCCCCCGCCCCGGGGACCCCCGCCCGCCGCCCGCCGCCCGCCGCCCGCCGGCGCGGCTCCTCTCGGGCGCCCCCTCCGCCGCCGGCCGAGCCCCGGGCGGGCGTCCGAGCAGCGCTCGCATCCCGGGCCCGGGGGCGGGGGCGGGGGCGGGGGCGGCCGCTCTGCGCGGGCTGCGGGGCGCGGGGCGCGGGGCGCGGGCGGGCGGGCGCTGCCCCGGGAAAGTTGGGCGGCTCCCGGGGTGTGCCGGCCGGGCCCCCCGCGAGCGCCCGGGAGGGGCCGGGGCAACTTGGGAGCAGCCAAAACAATGCGCCCTAACAGGCGTCCCCCGCAAACAATGGCCGGGACCGTCCCCACGGGCCGGGCGGAGGGCGCGTCTACGGGGCCGGGGGAGGGGCCTGGCGCCGCCGCGGCCCCCCCGCGCCCCCCGCGCCCCCCGCGCCCCCGCGCCCGGCCCGGCTCCCCGGGTCCTGCCCATCCCCGAGCCGGCGGCGCACGGGCTGCGTTCCCTGGAGGTGTGTGTGTGTGTGTGTGTGTGTGTGTGGACAAGGTGCTTTCTTTTCTTCCCTTTTTTTTTTTTTTCTCCTCCCTCCCTACCCCCCCCCTTTAATTTTAAAGATTTTTTGAAACTTTTTAAATGGCCCTTAAACGCTTAGGAGAATATCTTTACACCTCGCTTCCAGTCGGAGTCCCAGAGCCAGCTGGAGGCAGAACTCGTAACTCTAAAGGGCAGGCAGGATTGAACTGTTCCCTATAAGTGTTTCTTTCTTTCTTTATTTTCTTTTTTTTTCTCTCTCTCTCTCTCTCTTTTTTTTTTTTTTTTTTTAAAAGGGAAGTTTCTGCCAGGAGGCGCTGAGTGGCGAAACCGCGCAGTTTCAGATGTAGAGCCCTCTTCTCTTGCTTTGGCCCCAAAATGCGAGCGGCACGGGCCGGGGAGGGGGGAGGAGGGCGCTGCCGGGGGCCCCCCGAGGCCGGGCTGGGGGCGGCCTGGGCGGTGCTGCCCGGTGGGGGCCTGGCCTGGCCCGGGGGGTGGCTCCGGCCCGTACCTGCGCGCGGGGATCGGGACCCACACGTCCAGCTCCCGGGCTAGAACCCACATTTTTGGGATTCAGGGAAGGGCCACCGAGGACGGGAAGCCGCATTCTTGGGCGGGTGGGATGGGGGTGGGGAGGGGTGGGCAGGCGGGGACTTCTCCTAAAGGTTTAGTTACAGGAACAGGAAAGAGCCACCAGTGGCCACTTCTGGGACCCCAGTAGTCTGCTCACACTTGGGACTAGTAGAAAGTTTTATTTTATTTTTGTCTCTCTCCTCCACACCCACCTCCCAGGAAGAGAATAGTCACTTTAGAGTTTAAGGCCTTTGGTGTGTTCCTCTTTGAAATTCCTTGAGCCTCAATTTATCTTTCTGAATCAGCCTATAGGGCTCGAAGCATTGGCACAAACATTCCTAAATGTGTATCACACGCAAAGGGCTGTTGCAGTGGTCCTCTGGCCAGTTTGGGGGTCCCGTAGTAGTGACCACTACATGCTACATGCTAGCTGGTTTCCCAGCTTTCTGGATCGTTTGGAACCATTAAGCTGTATGTTTTAAGAAGCCTAGGTCTGATTTAGTTCAGGTTGATTCAATTATGTCTTCATCGCTTTTGAGTTGGTTGAATGAGTTGACATGAGATTAAGCTCAACAAAAGAAAAGGCAGGGTAACAACAGCTGCCGGCCAGGCCTGGCGACTAGGTAGGGGTCTTGGGAGGCCTTGCACCTTCTCTTTTGTATGTGTTAAGGAGTACATTTAAAAATGTTCCTTTTACTGTACTCTTCCCCGCCCCCTCCCCCATGGATGGATGCCTTGATTGATATCAAATAAGACTTAAAATACTAAGTTTTATAATACTTTGGGAATGAATAATCCGTAGAGTTTCTAAAAAGCCTGTGGTGTCTGCAGTGACAAGTGCAGAGTAATAATCTAATTGCTTTTTGTCTGAAAAACACAGCAGTCCGACCACTAGCTTGTGCTTGCTTAGTTAATGTGTGCTAAGAACTTTTAAGGTGTGTCCTTAATGGTAGATGACTTTTTCTGAGAAGTCATGTTTATTTTAGATACTGTTTTTTGTTCAGTATCCCAAAGACTATAGTAGAGTGTGTGTTTGTGTGTGTGTGTGTGTGTGTGTGTGTGTGTTTAATCCTGGTGTTTTAGTGAAGTCAAACCCCTCCCACCCCAAATTGCTGCCATTTTTTTTCATCAGTTATATAAGTATTAAATTCAAGAGGCAGAGAGACTTATTTAAAAACCCTGTTGTCAGTAGCTACAGCACAAGTTTACAATTTATTTGGCTTGTTTGTTGGAATAGGGCTAATAATCTGATTGTTTGGAATCTTAATTATTTGGTATGAAGAGGAAAGCTGCTCCTTTAGACTCCACACAGGTTTGCACGCTGGAGGAGGAAGTGGGGGAGGATTATGACTTTTCCAGGTGAAGGACACATACTTTTCTTTAGTGTCCAACTTCATTCAGCCCTTTTATCTTCACAGCACCGTCTAACACTTTGCAGTTTGACCTTTGCTGTTTTTAATAACTTGTAAGATCGAAGTTTAGCAGTTGTCTTGGGTTCATATTATTCCCTTTCACTTCCTAATCAAAAAAAGGAACTAATACACCACTTTGATAAAATTTGTAGAAAATACTGCTCCCCCTCACCTTGAAGAATCTATTTAGATAAAGCTTGCCGTTTTTTTTTTTTTTTTCCCAGGTAGTTGAGGGGAAGAGGAGGGAGGAAGGAGGAGGGTTTGACTTTGCCTTTACTTTTAAGGTGGAGGTAGATTTGCATTCTCTTTGTAAGCCTCCATTTTTGGCAGAGGAACTTCTGGGAGGAATAGCAGCCCCTGGTTCCCTTCCAGTGGACCTTTAAAGAGGAAATCAGAAAATAAGACTTCATCATCAAGTCACTTACAAACTGATGAAATCATTAAAGAATATAATGGCCTGGCAACGACGGAGTCCCTCTCTCCTCATCTCAGATAATCACTTTTCTCTCTTTTAACAACATTTATGATGAAATGGCATGTTTTTGCCACAGCAGGGCTGCCTTTTCCCAACCCTGGAGCACTCTTAATTCTGAGACGCTTGATTAGAGCCTCAGGGGTCCCAAAAGATGTGCTGTTTTCCCACTTTAAAAAATCACATTCTTTTCTCACAGTTGTCACAAACATGATCTTGGTGGATAAGAACTTTGGAGTAGTTTTAATGACTCTTGACTGTCTACTATCTCTACTTGAAGGGAAAAAAAAAAAGATACTTCTTTCTGACGCTTGTAGGATTGTAAATGATTGGACCTTTTTTATGTTTCACGTGAAGCTTTGTTTCCATTTGCTCAAAGACAATTTCAGTTGAGAGTGTTCCATCTCACATATGCCAGTGTGGCCTGTGTGTAAGGGTTTTTGAGGTTGTTGGGGATGACTTATTTTAAATGGTTCATTGCTAATTTCCTATTTGAGTTTAACCCCGTAGCAGTATGTTTAGTAAATGAATTGGAAAGTTGAAGCCAAAGTCCTGAACAATGGCTATATATTTTCAGGCTTTAGAGTTGTACAGTAGGAACGAGAAATCTGAGAGCATTGTATAAGCTGAGGACTATTCCACTAGAATAAAAAAAAGTAAAAAAAAAAAAAAAAAAAAAAAAAAAAAAGTGTAATGAGATTTTAATTTAAACGACTACCTCTGGAACATACAGAACAGTTTCCACGTTAACTGAGGTGTTAGAAAGAAAAACCTGGAAGGTGTTTGTTTACAGGACAGCTACCCAGCAGAAACTAAAGAAATCTCGTCCCAATCACATGAAACGCTTTAAATAGTGAAAGGTTTAGTTACAGCATGTAGACTACGCCTGAGTCTGTGGTGGGATGTCGATCTGTACACCTCATTTCCAGATTTTGTAGGGGGAGGGGTGTTAACCGGTGTAGATGCACGTGGAAGAAAGAAGGATTGACACAAAGACAGCAGGAAATTTCTGAAATTTGGGAGAGGGAAGCTTGATCGTTATAACCAAATGGCCTCCCTTGGAGGGCAGTGTAAAAAAACTTACTAAGTTTGTTGGCTTTTTAAGGAAGACGGTGATCTGGATTATTTTTCTCTAGCCGATCATCTAGTTAGGCAAATTTGCCAGTGGTGTGTGGGGCACAGGATTTTGAATTGAGACCATGAGAGCAGATAGAAATCTGATTTTGAGGAAGTGGGACAGGGACCATCCTTTCCTAAAATCTGCCGTTTGTGATGAGCAAGCTCAATTCCTGTATAAAGCTATCTTCCAAATAAACAGTGGGGCAGCCCCTGTCATCCAGCTGCCACCACAAGCTACCCTTTTATGCTGAACATTGGAATGCTCATTAACGACTTTACATTTGAACATTTGTTGACTGACTGTTCTTAACATCCCCATTACTTCCTGCCCCGGGTAACTACATAACTGAGTTACTGGAAATTAGGGGCCAGTTTGGTAATTTTATGATAAAGTTGAGAAATAAAATTACTAAACCTGAGAAGACAGCTGGGTAAGTTAAATGAGAAGAATTCGCTCAAATTCCTTAGCTTTTGTTCTTGAAGGCTTCACCTAAGTTCTCTTTGACCTCCACATTCCTTCACTTGGTACAGAAGAGCCTCTACCCACTCTGGAGTCAGATGCCCGTTTTGTAATGGGTTCCGCAGTGGTTTGTGTATTGCTGTTCATTAGTTTCTAGTGTGTCAGGAAACCTCTTGAATTTTAAAATACAGTTCTATGGACTGGTGATTGAGAGTCCAGATCCATCTTGTTCTTGCATCAGCATTAGGAGAACTACGTGTTGTTATTTTTCCTACCTGTGTCAAAATCAAGGTAACTTTTCAGAACAGTTCAGTTATGCCAGAAGAAGTGTGTTTGCGTTTTTTTTTTTTTTTTAACTCTGCGGATAAGCTTTGTTTTTAGTTCAGTATATAAATATATAAATCGACTCAACAGTGATTATATGTATTAATTGAAAGAGGAGTTTTTTTTCCCCCCCTTAATTTTGAAAGCAAACAGGTGACTTAGAAGAGCCAGACATACAACTTTAGTATTTACTCAACAGAGATAGGGAGGGGATTATTTAAATGTTGCTAAAGAAAGAGCTCATGCCTTAAAAGGCAGTGCCCATGTTTATATTTAATCTGGTTAGTTAAATTGGGTATAATTAAGAACACTCACCATTTGGCCTTGTTGAAAAAGAAGTGTAGGTGTGTAGGGTATTGGTGTAGTATGATGGCTATAGTTATTTTATCTGTATCTCCAGTTAGCTGCGTGTGTGTGCATACACAGGGTGTTTTCCTTGTGGGGAGCGAAAGAATACAGGTAAAGATAGAAGAGTTTACTGTTTTAGTTTGTCGAAATCTTCTTTCTGGTGTCAGTCCTGTCTAAAATCTTTTCAAAGTATTGAAGGTAGTACTGGTTAAGTAGCAATAGTGGAACCTGACCCATAACAGTGCTTAATCTTGCTTTTAAAGAAAATTATTTTTTTATTCATTTCCCTTAGAGTTCTCTTTTTCCGGTCAGGCTGGAATTTTTAAGAGCCGGTTCACAGACCACAGTATCTGTGAATATCGATAATACTGAAACTAAAACTAATATGTGGTGCTTCGTGTTCACATTAGGATCCTTTAACTGACCTTAATTGCTTTGGAATGAATCAGAGTTGTTAGTGTTGAGGCTCAAATATACTAATACGGTTATATTTTTCTATGGTACTTTGGTCTCTAATCGTATTTGGGACTGAACACTTAACAGTGTTCAGGATCTGGATCTGTCCCCGGGCTTTGCCTTTGAAGAGTCATTTGCTTTTGAATAGTTTAGATTGTGATGTTGAACGTAAACTTCTGAATATTTTAATCTTTTTCTTTCACTTTTCAACATCTTTCCACGGCTATGTTAGGAAAGTTGGGTTGACCATTTAGCTCATGGGTGTGACCTTGGTGATTTCCTTGAAATAGTGTTAAAGGATTTTAAAGTTACAGGTTTGGATTGCCACTGTGGCTTCCTATGTGCAGTTCTCTTCACTGGTCGGATTAAGACAAGAAACAGTATGTGTGACCTACAGAAGGAACATTTATAGAAAAAACTGTAAGTTTCCTGACCAGATCTTGGAGATAATTTTGCTGTTTAAAGGGTACAAATGAATTGGCCGGAGACCAGCAGTTTGTTTGGGCTAAATATTTTAATGATCATTTATTTGGACACTTAAGTGACTCGGAGGGAAAAAGTAGGTTTGCAGGAATACTGCAAATTACTTGGCTATAAATAGAATATTTATATGTTTTGACAGTTTTTGAGGACTTTGAGTTCCTGTTGCTCCATAATAGGGTAATAAATATTCCATATAAAAAAATGTAAGATAACCTGTTCCACTGAAGTAGAGGCTGTGCGGTCACTAAAGGTTAACAGTGTGAGCACACTTGGCTATAAGGAACTACTCCTGAGTTGCAACAGTTGTCACCAAGGTGGCGTTTACTTCTAATGTGTTGTGCTGAAGCACAAATTGCTGTGTTTTTCATGAAGCGTCGTATACTGTGTAATATTTGCGAATTTCAAAATCTAGAGGTAGTGGCCGAATTCATGGGAGCTTTACTCTCAAATGCGGATCTGCTTTGAAAAGGAAAACAAACAAACAAAAAAAACCGACAGGAGACCTGGCCTAAAGAGCATTAGACTTCTATTCCAGGTGGTTACAGCAATATGGTTCCTACTTTTTCCCCCAAAGATTATGTTGTTGTAAATTTTTTTGAAGTCTTTAAGTAATCATAATACGAAAGTGAGCCCTAGTATTGTCTCAGAAAATGAGGTGATACCCGATAACCTCTTGCCTCAGGTGCCTTGGGGCGAATGGTTGAAGGTTAAGGGCTGTCATTTACCCGACTAAAGGTTTAAGAGCATTTTGTTTAAGAGCATTTTTTTCAACGTTGAAAAACATTTTTGCCAACTGCTTGCAGTTAGCCTAGTATGTCCTGAATGCTCACTTTCTGCCGACTAAAAGCATTCAGATTGTAGGGTTGCATTATGATCTCCTCCTCCTTCCTCCAGTTCTTTGTGAAGACAGACAACTTCCTCTGCCAGCAGGGCCTTGGTGTGTCCTTGGCTTCTGTGTGCCCCACCTGGAGCGCCGCCGGTTCAGGGAAGGCCTTGGGGGTGCTCACTTCACTCCACCGGAATGGCTGTTATGAACAGTAATTAGATTAGAATGTCTATTTTTTGGTGAGTTTTGTTAGTATGAAAGTCTTTATTATTGCAGTCACTAAAGATTTTAGATTTTGTTAGCAGATTGGTTTTAAGTGCTGTAGATAATTGGTTTATAGGTTAAGGAAGTGCTTAGTCTGCATTCAGTTTCTAAGTCAAGAGTTGAAGGCATTTGCTATCAGAGATTTCCCCAGCTTGTCCTGCATTTCTGTTCTGGTGGGTCAGTAAAGGGAGAGTAGTTTTCAGACCAGATGACACAGTTTTGCTCTGTGCTGGTCACCTTCATGGTATGATTAAATAGATTATTATTATTATTTTTTTTAATTACACCCTGGAAATGGCAGAGAATGGTATATATTAGATGGCAGCCACAGAGAGCCAGCCTTGTCGATGTTCTGACGAGCCTTCGAGTTAATTTTAATACCAGATCAGTTATGGTTGGTGACCATGGCTAGAGATGTGCAGTACTGATTCCACACCTGGACTGACGATGTAGTGTTTGTTCATTTATTCACTGGGTGTTGGTTGAGGGCCTGACCCTGGGCCAGAGACTCCTTTTAGGCATGGGGGGACAGCAGGGAACAAGCTGGACAGGGTCTCTCTCTTCCTAGGATCTTCAAAGAAATGGCCCAGGGTTTTCATATCCTGGGTGAGTAGTAAGGATGGCTATGACCCAAGATAGTCCAGTGCTTAGGACAGTTGGGTACAGTTAATGATTATCAGAATCTGTGCCAGAAGCTTCCCTGGAGGAAGAAGTACTTGGGTTTTTTGCCTGGGAGAGTGGTCTTCTCCATCTGACCATACTAGGAGACTCGGGGTGAGGACATCCTTCCCCTCATCTCTGGACCTCTGTCCTTCCCCCCACCCCCAGCAAAACTGAAGCTCTTCTTTCTGCTAAGATTTTATTTATTTATTTATTTTGCACTGTGCCTCCTTACTAATCCTTCAGGTCTTGTATTAGAAGCTGATGATGACTTCCTTAACCCAGACATTTGAACATCTCAGATAAAAATTGAAGCTAAACTATTTTTCGAAGACAGGCATTTCCAGTTATTTGCCATTAACCTGGGTGAGAAATAATAAGGATGTACCCACATCATGTTCCTCATTCAAGGAGTGAGTTTAGGATTGGTGTCTTTTTGGGAAAGATTACCTGTAGAAAACTGGAGTTCCTCCCAGTTTAAAATATCACAGAGTAGTAACATTTCTTTAAAAAACCAGCCAGTTCATGTTGAGGTCTGACATGGAGGACTGACTTTGGTTTTGGTAAATTAGGGGATTAAAAAGACTTTACTGCTTGCTGTTGCCACTCTTTTCATTTTTTAAAAAGCTGTTTTGCAACCAAAAAAATAGGACCTCATAGAGGACAGCCTTTATTCAAATTGAAATTAATCTATTCTAGTTGGTGTAGAATTCATTGAGTTGTTGGTTTTTCATATATCTGTTGGCTGGTGAAAACAATGTTGTCTGAGTTTGAGAGCTGCTTTTCTAGAATATGTACTGATAATTTCTTCATTTAAAAATATTACCCGGTATGCTCGCAATCAGTAAATATTTGCTGAATGAATAAATGACTGCATAGGACCCTAAATTATCAGTTACATTTTCAAATATCATTTAATATCTTGATTTAGGATAGCATTAAGTATTCTTTTGAGTAGGTCTATCCATAAATGAAGATCTATCCCCCTAACCATAGAAATTTAGAACTCTTGAGGATGATCCTGTCATTTAACCGTCTACATCAAGTAGAAAAAAATGGGGTATGTGGTGGTGATAGCCTGAACGCTGGGACTTAGCCAGAACTAGAACTCAGGTCTCTGGAGTGTTCTGTTAATAACACTCTGGTAGCCACCCCCTGTGTTTTATCCTCCATTGTGATTATAACTAAGAAATTAAGATAAAACACTTCTGTATGTTCTTTCTTGACTCTAATCTTTGTTCTGCAGTCTTATTTAGAAAAGCTTCATCTTAAAGATCTGGTTTATTCAAAACTAAAGATAGCAAGGGGCCTGAGAGTTTTCTTTTATTACGAATGTAAAGAAGGGGGAAGAAATGTTTCCTTGTCTTCTGTGAGCCTGCAGGCCCTTGCTCTTTGAGGAAGTGGAGAGAAGAAAGTAAAGTTGAAGGTGGTGGGAGTAGTTTGCAACTCTTTTTGTTGGGTAGAATTAACAGACCTCAGCTAAAGTAGTTGAGACTATTTAAAACCAATTCTGTGCCTGCCAGAAAGGTGGGGGGTGGGTGGTATGGGGTTTTGGAGATTAATTCTTCTTCAAGAATGACAATTAGCTTCTAAACCTGAGCCCGCAGAGCTGAATTTATTCAACGAATCCATTTTTTTTTTTTTTCCACCTGGCCAGTGCAGAATGTGAAAGGTGGGTTAAAAATGGGAGGACCACGTTGAACTGGCCGTGTGGAGGGTTTTATTTTCAAGTGTATATTCACAAAGTAGCTTTGTGTATGTATTTCCTTATTTATTGTGTAGACAAGGAAGCCCTACCCTAACGCCTGCAGAAGGCAGAAAAGTTGTTAAAAGCAACTCGGGCTTTGGGCAGTGGGTTGAGGAATAGAATATTCTGTGAACCACAATGATGGGGGTTTCTCTTGACCAAGATGAGCATCATTCTAAGGTGTTCTGTAGTTTTTGTATGTGGATTTTAGGAAAGCTTCATGTGTGTGTATGTTGTTGGCCCCAGTGCCTGTGTAAGCTTCGAGGGTGCATTTAGGCATTTGTGTTTCTCGACTGTATATAAGACAGTGTGAAGTTCTGGCTTTTATATTTTTACTTAAAGTGCTGTAATTGTCATTTTTCACAGTTGGCATACTCTCTAGATTAGTGGAGCCTGTTTATAAGGCTACACGTGTGCATTGTAGTGGCATTCAGAATGTATTTGGCTGAATTTAACAGTTTCTGTCCTGAATCTTTACATTTTAGATTTAAATCATTAAAGGACCACGGGCTAAGTTTCTTAACTGGATGAAAATCTAGCGATTTGATAAGTATACTGATTGGATAAAATGCTAATGATTTAATTAACGAGCATGTTTAACAGGATGCACTGTGTTAGTTAACAGTGGAGCAGATGACCTAGGCGCCTCCTCTGCTACGAGCAGGCCAGCTGTGATTTGTCCACACCAGGCTTCTCTTTTCTCTGGCTGCAGCTAACTATTTCTGTTTTTCTTTCCCCCTCTAGGTTTTGGAAATCCCTTGTCTCCAGGTTGCTGGGATTGACTTCTTGCTCAATTGAATCACTCACTCAGTGGAGACAAAGAGAATTAATGCTTTGTGCTGACTCATATTTGAATCAAAGCATTGGGGAGTCTGTCTGCCTTGTTTGTGGAAAGAACCAGTGAGAGGCTCTGTCACCGAGCTTCCTAAGACTTCTGAAGATAAGAAGCTACAGGAATATATACTTTCTTTTGAACTTTTATAACAAATATTTGTTCTAGTTTTAAGTCCCAGGGCTGCTGGGGGTGTGAGTGACAAGTCTTACAAGTGGCCTTATTCCAATTCCAGAAATTCCTCCACCGGATTCTTATTTTATATACAATCCTAAAGTGCCAGGAAACATGCCCACTCAATCCCTGTTAGTGTATATGGATGGACCAGAAGTTATTGGCAATTCCCTGGGCAACCAGATGGAGCTAGATGATGCCGTGTCAATAAAAGGGACCACCGCTGTTCCTTTCAGAGCTACGCAGGAGAAAAGTATCATCCAGATAGAAGGATATATGCCCTTGGACTGTATGTTTTGCAATCAGACCTTCACACATTCAGAAGACCTTAATAAACACGTCTTAATGCAACATCGGCCTATCCTCTGTGAGCCAGCAGTTCTGCGCGTTGAAGCAGAGTATCTTAGTCCTCTTGATAAAAGTCAAGTAAGAACAGAACCTCCCAAGGACAAGAATTGCAAAGAAAATGAAGAATTCAGCTGTGAAGTATGTGGGCAGACATTCAGAGTTGCTTTCGACGTCGAGATCCACATGAAGAAGCATAAGGACTCCTTCACCTACGGGTGTAATGTGTGCGGAAGAAGATTCAAGGAGCCGTGGTTTCTTAAAAATCATATGCGGACACACACTGGCAAATCTGGAGCCAAGAGCAAACTGCAGCAAGGCTCGGAGAGCCCGGTAACCATCAACGAGGTGGTGCAGGAGCACGCGGCCGAGAGCATCTCCTCTCCTTACAAAATCTGCATGGTTTGTGGCTTCCTCTTTCCAAATAAGGAAAGTCTAATCGATCACAGGAAGATGCACAGCAAAGAGACGGCTTCCGGTGCCAGCAGTACACAAACAGACTGTCAGCAGGGGGGCATGCCAGCCCCGGGGCAAGAGCTCCTGCAGTTTTTAAACTTGAGACCCACATCTCACCCCGAAACCGTCAAGAAGCCCACAAAATGGATACCTCAGCTCGATCCGTTCACCACCTACCAGGCCTGGCAGTTGGCCACCAAAGGAAAAGTGGCCGTGTGCCGGGAAGTGAAGGAGCAGCCAGGGCAAGAAGGAAGTACTGACAACGATGACTCGTGTTCGGAAAAAGAGGAGCTCGTAGAAATTTGGAACGCGAGTAAAAACCATTCCGAAGGTTCTGGCAAGTCCAAGACCAGTAAGAGCGGTTGTGCGGGCTTCTCCCAAGATAAAGAGAAGCCCAGACCCTCCAATGGTGAAGTGCCTTCTGCGGAAGCGGACCCGAAGCTGTCGGGTCACAAAGAGAAGCCGACCCACTGCTCGGAATGCGGCAAAGCCTTCCGCACCTACCACCAGCTGGTGCTGCACTCGCGAGTGCACAAGAAGGACCGGAGGGCCGACGCCGGGTCGCCCACCATGTCCGTCGATGGGAGGCAGCCTCGGACGTGTTCTCCGGACCTCCCCACCACGCTGGATGAGCATGGAGCCGTCGACCGAGAAGGTGGTTCTGAAGATGGATCTGAGGATGGACTTCCGGAAGGGCTCCATTTGGGTAAGTGTGCTCTGTTGTGTAACAGGTCCCTTCACCTCTCAGGGCCTCGACTGTCCTCAGGGTTTCTTCCGCCTCTGAAAACCCGTGGTGTTTTATGTTTTGCCAACAGAGGACAGGCGTCTTCCCTTACACAGGGCTTCCGACCTGGGCAGTGTGGCCCCCTGTGGAATCTGGTAGCATCTAGAGAGATCTTTGGTTGTCATAGCTGTGTTAGTACGCAGGCTGCTGGAGGCCAGGGGGTGGAGGCCAGGGTGCTGCTCAACATCCTACTGTGCACGGGGCGACCCCACACTGGCGTCCATGGCCTCAAGGTTGGGAGACCCTGGGCTTCGCTGAAGTTTCGTGGCACACCAGATCTTATCTATAAAAACAGGTTCTCCTTTCGTGCAACCAAATTCCCTGTCCTCCAAGACCCAGCTCTCATACACTTATTCCAGACGATGTTCTAGTGGCCGCAGAAGGTGCTGGAATAATTACCAGCACCTTTAGAGAAACTGTGCGGTGCTACCTAGGTACCCTGTCCTCCTCTGTCTGGTGGGCTAGTGATTGTTAGCAGTTCAGGAACTAAGACCATTTGTGTGTAAAGGGAATGTGAACACCCCAAAGATGGTTTAAAAGAAATGTCACTTGCTCAGATTTCTCAGGTACTAATGGCTCTTGGAGGAAACAGAAGCCATTGCTGGAGGCTCACTGACCTCTTCTTATCCAAGGCGGAGGAGCTCACCTGTGCTTCACGCCTCGCCCAGCAGCACTTAACCTGGTGCTGCTTCAATCCATTTAATTATAATTTGTTTAAGTAAAGGACTCTGCTACTCGAAGACCGTTAAAAGAGCCCCTGCATCTTCAACAACCGAATGATGGGAACATGAGTTAGTCTTGCAGGGACGTTGCCATTCACAAACGTGGTCTTTGGTTTAAGCACACGCTGCTGTCTTCTTTCCCTGTAACCTGCTGGTGTGCGGCTGGCTTGTGAGAACCTGTGAGTGAGCCCCAGGATGAATCGGACCAGATGATACGCTGGCCTCTTCATCCTCCAAGCCCGCGCCCGGTTCTTTTTCCAAGCACACGATGTGCACATTGAGTATTTAGAATGGTTTGAGTTTCAGGGGACACAGGGAACCTAGCACTTAGAATATTACAGTCTTCAGAGATCTAGAAAATGACATTATGATGTCTTCATGACGTCATAGAAAGGCCTTGAGCACAGGCTTCGTCTTCACAGGGGGTCCTGGTAGTGTGCGTCCTGTTCGGGGGCATGCGGTAACGGGGGGATGACTGGCCCCGGCGCTGCCCCGGCGCCCTGAAAGAAGTGAAATGATGGGTCTTGTTCTGCCAGTAGGTGGTGTGGGCAGAAGCTTCTGGTGGAAATCTCGGTCGCAGGCGGCTAGAACGCCTGGTAATAGCTGGGAGCGCCACGACTTGCCTGCAGTCTGGTTCTACCACTGTGTTGTTTTGTGGCCCCATTACATGTTGCTTCACCTTTCTTCGCCCTGATTTCCCTGTTTGCAAAGTTGGTTCATCGACCCCTGATTTCTACCTTGCAAGGTGAATTTCAACAGCCTACTGGTAAAAAGTTTGCAGTCCTTGAAGAACTAGCACTGTAAAAATCAGAGGTGATGCTAAAGGAGGAGGAACCAGGTGTATGTGGTCATTTTGTGTCCTTTCTGTTAAAATAGATGGATTTCCTAACTTTTTTGGATGTGATGTAACCTACCATAAATCCTGACACATACTTGGGAGTAGGAAATTGCAGTAAGGTTCAAACTCAGCTAGTTGGGTGTGATTGTAAGACAAAGCTGGGCCTTCTGTGTTTAGAGAATTGGTTTTCCCAAATTTATTTTATGGTGTGGAGGTCTAGATTTATCTTGCTGTTACTTTCTATCAACCGGGCTTTCTATTAGATTTACTTTTAAGAAGACAAAAGGCAAACTAGGTATATTTTATTTTGTATTTATGTTTGTTCAACTTTATGGTAAGTTTAATAGTGGTTGTTGCATGTGATTATCTTTTAAGTCTTGGTAATCACTGGTTGTCTCTGCTGTTTTAGTATGTTTGGAGGTATCTAGAGGTTTTCCTCAGGGGAGTTGAGGGTGAGGGGATCATACAGTCCTCTGTCTGTTGAACAGGAGGCTGCCCATGGGTGGCTTATAGGCTGTTTTTTAGAATCTGTAAACCAGGTATATGTAATCTTGAAATGCAGAATGAGCAAGGAGCAGGGAAAAGAGGCTTTTTTAGTGGAGTTAACAGTTTTCAAGACAAAAAAGCCAGTTTAGTTAGGGCCAGTTTCTGAGAGATGATCTCACTTCTCTTGCCCTCATGGTAGTGCACGTAATTCAATCCTGAGTAAGAGGAGGTTTCTCTAGAGCTTTAACGTTCTTTTTTATGGGAGCGAGTAGCTTACCTGCAGCGAACATAACTGTCTTTTGGAGGGCTGGTATTGAGGTATAATCATCTTTTAATGAGTGTTCCCAGTAGACCTTGACGCTGTTGCAGCAGAGATACGGCGTCCTGGCCATTGCAGAGATTGAAGTATAAAGTGTAGCCCATTGTCATTTGGGGACAGATCTTGACTGATCGCAGATACAGTTTTGCCCACGTGAATGCTCACGAATGATGAAATTTGTTCTCTGAAATGTGCTAAATTTCCACAAACTTACTTTTTTTTTTTTTGACCCAACGCCAAACCTTTTTTTTCTTTTAAAGATTAAGTTGTGCTTGCTACCCTCTAGTGGTAGCTGGCCTGATCTCAAGATGCACTTCTTTTCCCTAGTGGTTGGGAAAACTGGCAATTTATACTGGCTCTGTTTTCTAAATCACTTACTCAGAAGAAGCTGGTTATTCCAGCCAGTGTCTGTAGGTCCAGCCTCACTGTGCCAGATCCTGCCTGCTGCAGACATGTCGGGAGATCAGAAAGTTGCCCAAGCATGTCAGGCTGTGAAATGATCTTCCCTGTGATGGAGGCAACAAAGGAGGAACCGAATTGGTGACACCAAATTCTTCTGTACTCAGAAAACAAAAACAAAACCCAAAAAACAGGGCGCATGTGTCATAAAAAGCTTCAGAAAACATCAAGCAACCCCCAAAACAGCATTTGGTGTGTTCCTGTCCTTTCTGATGTACCCCAACACTAATACAAAAAGTTTTATGCCTTCCTAAAAATCTTCCCATCCAGGGTCCCCCAAGTAAGCTTGTCTTCCTGGTGTCCTTGAGCTGTCTTCTTACGTAAATATTTTTGTTTCTACTTTAAGATAAAAATGATGATGGAGGAAAAATAAAGCATCTTACATCCTCAAGAGAATGTAGTTATTGTGGGAAGTTTTTCCGTTCAAATTATTACCTCAATATTCATCTCAGAACGCATACAGGTAAGGAACTTCCTAGATTTTCTTAATTCGTATTCAAAGAATTCTGATGTGGAGTTTTGTGCCTTGACTTTTTATCTTGTTAGACCCTTGGAATAGTTTTAAAAGTGTGTAGTATGTTGAGGGCAGCTGTCCTTTTAAGTCTGTTAGTGTCCTTGTACTTGAACTCTTCTGTTTGAAAGATAGTTTCTTGTTTGGTTTCTGACTACTGTCTCATCTTATTAAAACCTCTTCAATATTTTTTTAATGCCACAGCTTGTGTGTGTGTGTGTGTGTGTGTGTGTGTGTGTGTTATTGTTACGATCTAGAATGCAACAAGCATATATTTAGTATTTAGATGGCCGAAGTGGCTGTAATGTAGTGGTTCAGGAAGCTGGGTGGGCTTGAACTGCATCTCATCCACTTCCCAGCTGTGTACCTTCAGGGAAGTTACTTCACCTTTCTGTGCCTCTGTGTTCCTAGCTGTAAAAGTAGGATAATGATATTCTGTTTCATAGAGCTATTATGAAGGTCAAATAAGTTTAAAATGTGCTATTTTTTTATTTTTCATTTTTAAAATTTATCTTATTTTTTATTTTTTAAAAATATTTTATTTATTTATGAGAGAGACACAGAGAGAGGCAGAGACACAGGCAGAGGGCGAAGCAGGCTCCATGCAGAGAGCCTGACCCGGGACTCAATCCCGAGTCTCCAGGATCACCCCCTGGGCTGAAGGTGATGATGCTAAACTGCTGAGCCATCTGGGCAGTCCTATTTTTTTTTTTTTTTTTTAATTAAAGACTTGTCACATTTCTTGATAAAAAGCGAGCAGCAACTGGTGAAAGATCCTGAATATGAAGATTACAGAGAGAGACAGGAAAAGGAAAGACCCTATATTCTCTCTTGGCAGATGATTCTGGTTTCCAAAGGTCTATTTCGATGTTGCTCAAGAACTTGTGTGACACGGTGACGTTTCTCGTTTTAGGTGAAAAACCGTACAAATGTGAATTCTGTGACTATGCTGCAGCCCAGAAGACCTCTCTGCGGTATCACTTGGAGAGACATCATAAGGACAAACAGATCGATCTTGCCTCGGAAGTCAAGAACGATGGGAAAAACCAGGAGATGGAAGATGCACTACTAGCCGCCGACAGTGCGCAAACCAAAAATTTGAAAAGATTTTTTGATGGTGCCAAAGATGTTAAAGGCAGCCCACCTTCGAAGCAGTTTAAGGGGATGGCCTCTACGTTTCCGAATGTTCTGGGCAGCACTGTCCTCTCGCCAGTACACAAAGATACTCAGGATTTCAACAAACATGCAACTGATGACAGTACTGATAAAATAGGCAAAACTCCTGCCCCTGCGTATTTGGACGCGTTACAGAAGAGACCGCCGGGCGACCCCCAGGCCGCGGAGCCCGCGGGTAGAACAGAGGCGGGGGTCCCTGCGCGTGCGGACGGCGGCGCGGCCCTCGGTGCGGCCCACGGCGTGGCCCTCGGTGCAGCCCACGGCGCGGTCCTCGGCGCGGATCCGGGCGCCCGGGAGCAGCCGGCGGGGACGGCGGCCGACGGCAGGCACCTGCCCGGCGCGGACTGTCAGGAGAAGCCCCTGAACCTGTCCCTCGGGGCTCTTCACGGCTGCCCGGCCATCTCTCTGAGCAAGAGTTTAATCCCAGGGATCACCTGCCCGTTTTGTACCTTCAAGACCTTTTATCCGGAGGTTCTGATGATGCACCAGAGACTGGAGCATAAGTACAACCCCGACATCCACAAAAACTGCCGGAGCAAGTCGGCGCTGCGCAGTCGGCGCACCGGCTGCCCGCCCGCGCTGCTGGGCAAGGACGTGGCCCCGCTGGCGCACTGCCCCCGGCCCCGGGCCCGGCCCGCCCCCGCGCCCGCGCCCGCCCCCGCGCAGCCCGCCAAGGCCGCGCCCGCCGACCGTGACCGCGACCGCGACCGCGGGAAGCCGGGCCCCGCCGCGCCCGCCAGGCCCCCGCCGCCGGGCCTCGACCCCAGCACTTTAGCGCCCAGCAACCTGAAGGCGCCGCGGCCCGGGGGGGCGCCGGGGGCCGCCCGGCCTGCAGAGCCCGTGCACGTGGAGCGCGGCCGCAGGCCCGACGCCAGGCCCCGGGCGCCCCCCGCCAGCGCCGCCGCCAACGGCTGCGCCGAGCGCCCCTGGGCCCCGCGGGGCCGCGACCCCCCGAGCGGCCGCCCCGCCGAGCCCGGGGAGCCCCTGGCCAAGCGGCCGCGGCCCGACGCCGAGCCGCCCGCGCCCGCCTTCCGCCGCGCGCTGGAGCTGCCCAAGTACCAGGTGGTGCGCGGCCTGCCCGCGCTGCTGCCCGCCGAGTGCGTGTGCCCGCCGCCCGCCGCGCTGCCGCCCAAGGCCCGCGCCACACCCGCGCCGCTCTTCTGCGGGCCCGCGGCGGAAGGTGAGCCCGGGGCCGGGGCGGGGGCGTGCTGTGCGGGTTCCCTGCTCCCCGAGCCGGACCTCGGCTTCTGGTCCTCCTCCAAGTTTGGGGCGATCGGGTCCTCGCGGGCAGGTGTATCACCCGTGAGCCCCCAGGAGCAGGTGCGCCACCCGGTGAGCCCCCAGGAGCAGGTGCACCACCCGGTGAGCCCCCAGGAGCAGGTGCACAAGCCAGTGAGCCCCCAGGAGCCGGTGCACCACCCGGTGAGCCCCCAGGAGCAGGTGCGCCACCCGGTGAACCACCAGGGGCAGGTGCGCCACCCGGTGAGCCCCCAGGAGCAGGTGCACAAGCCAGTGAGCCCCCACGAGCCGGTGCACCACCCGGTGAGCCCCCAGGAGCAGGTGCGCCACCCGGTGAACCACCAGGGGCAGGTGCGCCACCCGGTGAGCCCCCATGGGCAGGTGCGCCACCCAGTGAGCTCCCAGGGGCAGGCGCTCTCGCACACCAGGGACAGAAAGCCTACGAACCCCAGTGCATGGCTTCTGAATGGTTTTGATAACTAGGATTTTCGGCTCTTGCTGCCTTATTTAGCATTTGTTAAACGCCAAGTGCATCGTAAAAGGCACTCCTTTCCCCTAAATGGATAGATTGTTTAAGTCGTGGATTTACTTTGGAGTTCTCCCCATGGAAATGTTTTCAAAACCCCAGCTTCCTCCTGGCCGCGGTCCCTTAGGGGTGCATGGTGCGTACCTGTGCACATAAAGAGGTAGATCAGAGTGTCCTGGGGACCTGGCCCACTTGGCAAACTTGATTAAACCACTTCCTTTGTCAGATATAAGTCCTGCTGGTTTGTGCAGCCCCAAGGAGAAATCCATTTTAAGCCTCTCAGTTTGTATTAATTTCAAATTAAGGGTTCTGTGTGGTGACAATACTCTTATCAAGGATAGCTTGATGCCATTTGATCGGGTAGGGATAGCAAATTAAAAAACAATTGCTTTCACACACTCCAGTGAATTTCATAAAAATTGTGATGAAATATTAATTTTTGCAGCCTTTTGATTAAAACAGCCTATTTTTCTCCCTACCAGCTCTTAAAACGGATAGGCGTCAAAACTTTGCCTTTAATTGAAGAGTCTGGGCTCTGTGTTAGAAGAAAAATCCTTTTTTACTTTTTAAAGATTTATTTTTAAGTAATCTACACCCAACATGGAGCTTGAACTCACAGCCCTGAGATTGAGAATTGCTCATTCCACCAAATGAGCCAGCCAGGTGCCCCATAAAAATCCTTTTCTGAGAAAAGTATTTTTTCTCCTCTTCCCCACAGTTTTGGTTTATGGTGTATATAAGTTTAAAATATTTTTGCTACCATTTTTTGGGGCTTTTTTTTTTTTTCTGTGCCTAAACCCTGGATCTTAACTTTATAGTTCTTATTAGTGACAGCATAGTACTTAGATCTGTTTTAGCTTTAGTGACTTACAATTTTGTGCTAGCACATGTCCTCAGGGCACTTAAAAACATTTTACTTGTAACTTTGCAACATGAATGCAACTGGTGTGTTCTGATCACATTACCAGTCAGGAATTGTGAAAATTGAACCTCTGACAACCCATATACATCTTCCCAGTTGTTGGACTTAATTCTAAAGACCTTTCCACATTTTTTTTCCCAACAGGAAAAAGGCCTGTGTCGTATCAACACTTGTCTAGCAGCATGCTACAAAAGAGAAACTATGAGAATTTTATTGGGAATGCACATTATCGGCCAAATGACAAAAAAACTTGATTTACTATTTCGGGTAAGAAAGGTGAACGCATATATGATGTATTGATTTTATCTGATTGAAAACAAACCATCTGGCTTATCCAGTAGGATATAAAGTAAAATTACTTTTAATTTTATTTATTTTCAAGATTTGTTTAATTATTTTGGAGAGTGAGAGCGCAGTGGGGGGAGGGGCAGAGGGAGAGGGAGAAAGACTCGGCAGAGCCCTGAGATATGACCTGAGCCAAATCCAGGAGTTGGAATGCTTAATGGTGCCACCCAGGTGCACCTAATTTTAATTTTAAAGTGTTTTATTTAAAATTTTTTATTTTTTAAAACATTTTATTTATTTGAGAGAGGGAGAGAGAGAGACAGCAAGAGTAGGGGCAGCAGGAGAGGGAGAAGCAGACTCCCCGCTGACCAGGGAGCCCGATGTGGGGCTCGATCCTGGGACCCTGAGATCGTGACCTGAGCTGAAAGCAGACACTTAACCCACTGAGCCACCCAGGCACCCCAGGTTTGAAGTGTTTTAAAACTTTGAGTGCTCAGGGTCTGTATCAGTGATGATGATTATATTAATAATAGTAATAGAGACTGGAATTTACTAAGCATTTATTTTATGCTCAGTCTTGAAGTATTTTATAATCATGACCTCACTTAATCCTTTCCACGGCAGGGGGCATCAGGCCAGGGATTAGCAAACTGCCCTCCACCTGTTTCTGTCTATAAAGTTTTAACTGGCTGTCAGCCATGTCCATTCCTTTATGTATTGTTGATGGCTGCTTCTGTGCCACATTAGCAGAGCTCTGGGTAGTTGTGACAGGGAGCACACGGCCTGCAAAGCTGAAAATATTTACACTCTGGCCCCTTGGAGAAAATGTTTGCTGACCTCTGGGTTAGGAGGCCCTGTGCACACTTTACAGAGGAGGGTACCAAGACTTGGAGTATTGAACTTGCCCAGTGTATACTCTGTTTTTGGTTCTGTCCTAGGTCTGCATGAACCAAAGCCTGTGCCCCTTCCCCCGCACCCCCCAACTCTCCTGTTTAATCTTTGTTGAAAGCCTCTGTGCATCCTTATCTGTTGGGGGAGGGGAATGGGACAGGGACAAGTAGGTGCATTTTGACTTTGTGCCTCACATGGCAAGTGTATATAACTGTAGATATCGAGAAGACTCAAGTAGTATGGTCAGAGTTGTGTGATTATTAGTTTAGTTAATTCCAGGTTTGGCCAGCGGGCCTGATGTCCAGGTGAAGAGTTATTCTAGGCCTAATTTACCAATGAATTGCATGAAGAGATGGGGGCTGATGGACAGTTTGAGTTCTCATGGAAATCCTTGTCCTGTCATGTGACCACCGTTTATACTCCCAGTCTAGGGTGTGAGTTCTCTGTCTTGTTTCCAGTGGGACAGGTAGGGACGGACCTATTAGCCTTACACAGGCCTACGCTCCTTTTTTCCCCTCAGGTAGTGAAAGTAGAATGAGAGTAAAGTGTTGGACAGGAACGGGGTTAAGTCCACTCTCCATTAAAACAAAAACGAAAATTTATGGGAACAGATAATTTGTAACAGATTTCTTGTGCCATATGGCACAGCAGGTCCTTAATAGTAAATGCTAACTGTCCTGTTGGTCCAGCCCTAGCCTCTTTCTGTAGGCTAGGGCTGGCCCCCTGCACCATTATGCTCCCCCTACAAGTGGTTCCCTTCCATTCCTCCCCACTGGCCCCCACCTGTGTGTCCACCTTCACTGCTAGCTCGGGTGGAGAGGAGACTCGTGTTCATTGCCTAGTCTACTGCGGGGAATATCACTGGTAAAACTTGTTAGATGTTGGCTGAACAAATGTTATATAAGCTTTCAGTTTCTCATCGGTGACCGTTGCTTTTGCCAGACTTAGTGTAACTTATATGAATTCTGATTCTTGGTAAAATCCTCTTCATTAAATCACTGTTCAGTATGTAGTAGTATCTCTGAAGCGGCACAGCATTATGCAGAGTCCTGATATTTTCGTTGCAACATTACTTTTTTGTAAAGATTGTATTTTTAAGTAATCTCTACACCTGCTGTGGGGCTTGAACTCACAAGCCAGAGATCGAGTCACATGCTCCATGCACTGAGCAGGGCAGGCGCCCCTTTGTTGCAACATTTGAGCTTACGTGGAACTCACTGTGTTTCTAGATCTCCTTATTTCTGTTGATTGTACTTTGCTATTAAAGATTTTCTGGGCCGTATTCAGTTTTATCTTAATCGCTTCTTGAACCTTTGTTTCCACAGGTCTTGATGGATGTGTACTGTCCACAAATTGAGTTCGTCCATCCTTTGGCAAAAGCAGATGGTGGGAGCCTGTGAAATAAGCTGTGACCGTACCATGCGTGTAACATGCCAGGAACACTACGGTTTTGTAAAGTTGTTCTGTTAACTTTTGTACCAAATAGCAATAAAAACTATAGTTGGAACAGTTGGGTTGTACACAAATGGAGACTGGAAATCTCTATTTTGTCCCTGAATAATATTTTTTTTAGAATCGACCAAATAAGAAGAGGAGTCTTTTGCATACTTGAGCGCTGCTGGAAAGAAACCATCTGGGGGGTTGGGGGGTGGGTGGGGAGAAAGTATATGACGCTTGCACCTCAGGTAATATGTACATATGTAAGTTCTAAACCTGCTTGTTCAAATACTGTGCATACTCTTTTCTCTAATGTAGCTCATCACTTTGAGCAGTTCCTATTTGTACTCTTTCGTTGAAAATGTATGTTTTTAAAAAAAATTCTCAATGATTTGTATTATGTTAAATCTTCCCCAGTCTATTGTCTTAACAAAATTGTTAACACAAGTATTGACCCTCTATGAATATGTGCTGCATATACTGTGGTCAGTCATTTTGAATTCGGTGCCCTTTTATTGTAATTTTCATTTTGTCAACAGAGGGAGAGTCCAGATCCACGATCCTTTTCTGAAAAAGTGGTGTGATTTGTGGGGTTTTTAAGTGTGTGTGTTTACAGAGAAGCATGTCCTCCGCAGAGCAGCCACATACGCAGTAAACATACCAAATTGTATGTGGAGTTCCTAAAAGTTATTTTTTATCACATTAATCATTTTTGTTGGAAAATTCAGGTTTTCTTGGCTTTTCCTTAAATTAGTATGTAAAAAAAAACATAAACGTTAAATTATACATGTGAATTACACATATTGGAAGCAATTTTAAAGGACATGAAAGTTTTCGGGTAAATTTTAGGTTTGTATCTAGGAGTCTTGGTGTGCCCGGCATTTGGGTTAACTGTGGACATATTCGAGTTAATGATAGACACGTTGATTCTGAATAAGGAACTGCCGGCTGAGCCTTCTGGTAATGGGGAAGATGTGATCTGTTTCTTGACCTCCGTTGTCTTCCCGTTTTTGGTTGTTTGGAGCAGCAACGTTTTTCTCAGTGCATGTGTAGTTTGGGTTTTTAAAGAGAGGTTAGCCACCAGCTGGCTTGCTAGGTGTTTTAAACTTTTGTTCCCTTAATACGCTGTCCGCGGCTGAGTTTATTCAGCAGTACATTGGTTTAGCAACCACAAAATATTTTATTAAGAAAACCGTTTTCAAAAATAAATTTGCACTGTTAAGTTTTCTTGCCCTGTCCTTTTGCGTTAGAGCAAGAGTGAAGTCCTAAAAGAATCCTGATTTATTTCTTTGTTCTTGTTTTTGTTTTCATTATGTAACATGAAGCATACTTGACAGAGAAGTCTTAAACTCCCACGTTAAAGGGAGACCTGATTAGAGATCAGTCTGCTGTCATTGCAATGAAGTGCTTTGTATCAGGAAAGTGTACACTATTTACCTTTTTTCCTGTTCACAAGCTGAGCCATATGTACATAATCTAGATTTTTGTTTTCATAGTTTTGCACTTTTATAGCCTATTTTTGAAGATTAACACATTTGCAAGATGATTGACTTGATCTTTGCCTAATCCAATGAGTGTTGCAGAAAGCTTGCTGTGACTATAAATGTAAATCTTAAAAGGGGATACGAGATAATAGAGGGCTGAAATTTAAACCTGTATTTAAAAAAAATCACCAAATCTATCTGAAAACAAGTCAATTCATGTCATACTGAAATTTTGGGGGCTTTCAGATTTCTCCTTTCTTAACCACATTTCTGAATTTCTGAATGCATAAAAATGTCCATTTTTTTTTTCACAGCCCTTGTACTCCAAAATTTTTGTTTGTTTTTGTTTTTGGTCCATCAGTATTAACTATTGGGATACTACTGGTTTTGTATGTTTTTTTTCCTTTTGAGACAACAGTACATATAATAGAGGTACAATCCATTGGATTTTTGTTTATGTATTTATTTCATTCCAGTTTGATTTATTTTAATTGTTGATACTTGTCAAACAGTAGACATTACTTGTTTTATTTATGATATATTTCAGCTTAAAGTTATGTTATTATATGTGGATGTAAATATAGATTTGGTGTTTTGCAGTCTTGGGTTTTGGTCTTTATTGTGTCCCTGGTTTCTGGTTTTGTTTTATTTGACTTTTTATAAGTACAATTTTAAGCCTACTTAAAGGTTAGTGTAATGAATCCTTGTGCTCCCCAGCAGTATTTTGCATCACCTCAACTCTTCTCCCCTGAGTATTTTAAAGCAAATCTCAGACGTGATACAGTTTCATTTTACACTTCAGTATGTATCCCTAATGGATAAGAGCTTTCATGATCACACACAGCTAAATGGACAATGATTCCTTATAACCAACCTCCATGACAATGTTCCCTGGTTGTCTCAGAGGTGGCTTCTCCTCAGGACCTAAACAAGATGCCCTTAAATTGGTTTTAGAAGATCCTTTTTTTAAAAATTTTTTTAAATTTAAGATTGATTTATTTTAGAGCAGAGGGAGAGAGAATTTTAAGCAGACTCCATACTGAGCACAGAACCTGACTCAGGGCTCAATCCGAGGACCCTGAGATCAGGACCTGAGCTGAAACCAAGACACGGACACTTAACCGACTGGGCCACCCAGGAGCCCCTAGATTGGTTTTTTAAGTATTTTAATCTACTTACCCTTTCCACACACACCTTACAACCTTACAACATTTTATTTATTGAAGAGGGTGGGTCTTTGGTCCTGTAGAAATTCACACATTCGATGGGTTTATTGTGTATTTGTGGCTTCATCTAACTTTCTCCAGTCTCTCTGATGTCCTTTGAACTGATAAATTCAATCGAGAGGTTTAAAGTAGATTTGAGCTCAGTTTTGGAGAGGAGGAATCTATATGCTCCCAATCACATCCCCTCTGGACACATAGTTTGGTTTTCCAACTGTATGCATGTTAAATTTGATCATGGGTTCAGATGTCAGACTATCCAGCCGTAATAAAGTTCTCCATCAACTTTTCTCCTCTGGGTTTTAGCAGCCACTGGATAAACATTAAGAATATTGCAAAGGGTGATTTAAAAATTCCATAATTTCTTCTGCATTATTATTATTGGACAGAAGACCTCACTTGTGATTCGATTACCCTGAAATACAGCTTGAACGATAAAACTTGATTCTGCCCCTTGATTAATCAGCTTTGAGAATAAAGTCTGGTCCTAGACGTGACTGGTGAATGTATGAACTTCTGAATTTTTTCTGAGGAACCGCGTATACATTCCATGAGTTTTAAGCAATTGCAGGCATCACTCTGATGCTCAGAGTCTCCTGTCTGGCCAACAGGGGCTCCTTTAAGTTGGCTTAGTGTGTTTTGAACAACAGCCTGAAGGCTTCTTAGCTTCTGAGCTCATCTTGACCATTTCCTGACCAAGACCTGGAGAGTTAACTTCTCAGAAGATCCTGGGCTCCTTTTGTGGGAAATGATAATTAGAAATGGTGATTTGGCGATAAGGATGCTCATTACTCCTGGATTGCTTCAACCCCCAGGACTTCTTAACCTAGAGAATGAGGATATATACGCCTTTTTTAAGGGGAGGGGGGGGACTTCAATGAATTCTATTGCTATGGGGTTTTGTTTTTAAAGATTTTATTTATTTGAGAGTATGAGCTGGGGAAGAGCAGAGAGGAGACAGAGAAGCAGACTCTCCCCTGAGTGGTGATCCTGACTTGGGGCTCCATCCCAGGACCCTGAGATCATGACCTGAACCAAAGGCAGACTCTTAACCGACTGGGCCACCCAGGTGCCTCTGGTTTATTTTAACATTTTTAAGTAATCCATGCCTAACGTGGGGGCTTGAACCTAACCCTGACCTCAAGAGTCACATGCTCCATTGACTGAACCAGCCAGGCACTTCTATATTACTGTTTTTTTTTTTTTTTAAGATTTTATTTATTCATGAGAGACTGAGGCAGAGACATAGGCAGAGGGAGAAGCAGGCTCCCTGTGGGGTGCCTGATGTGGGACTCGATCCCGGGACCCCAGGATCACGCCCTGAGCCAGAGGCAGACGCTCTACTGCTGAGCCACCTGAGTGCCCTAACTCAGGGCACTCAGTTTCTAACTAATTTAAAATAAGGTTATTTCTTTGATCTTATATTTGATTTTCTGAAAACTTGGCTTTCTGATACCAACATAACTTGATTTATCCTACTACGTGTAGCAAGTAAGTCACAATGCCAACATTCTAAGTGAAGATTTCAAGTGCTTTTAAGTTTCACTTGTTTATAACTGGTTTTCTTTCTTTCTTTTTTTTTTTAAATAACTGGTTTTCAACTTGTGGCCCCGGACTAGCAAAATCATCATCACTGGGAAATGCATGTTTCAAAGGCATCTTAGAAATTTTACACATTGTCAGAAATACACCTTAGACCTGCTGAATTGGAAACTTTGGGAGTGGGGGTGTCTAGCAGTCCTTACTGGAGACTCTCTACTGAATAAATTCCACTCAAGGATACAGCATGGGTTAGAAGCCTGAAATTCCTTATCTGTACGTTCGCCAACAACTCCAGATCCCATTAGGTTCATTGTTTTCCATTTTTAAATACTGCTTTGCCTTTTTTCCTCCCTTAATATAATTGTGTTATGTAAAAGTTTTTTTTTTTTAAGATTTTATTTATTGATGAGAGGCGCAGAGAGAGGCAGAGACACAGGCAGAGGGAGAAGCAGGCTCCCTGCGGGGAGGATGATTCGGGACTCAATGGGACTCAGGACTCAATGGGACTCGATCCCAGGAATCCAGGATCACGACCTGAGCCAGAGGCAGACACTCAACCGCTGAGCCACCCAGGCATCCCCCCAAAATAGGTTTTGATGTATCCTTGCATTGTTTCTGTCTGTAAGATACGTGCACAAGCTGGTGTTTGTATGCCCGTATATAAAAAGGAGCATGTAATCCACACTAGTGCAGGCTGATGGGAGCTGTTTTATTGAATTTTTTCTTAAGAAAGCGAGCCCACTTTTCTCCTGAAAACCAAATGATTCGAAGGAAAAAGAATCAAATCTGGAGAGGTGAAAGTTGGTGGCCTCTCCCTGCCTGTTTCTTTTCCTTCAGCACGCCTTTTGTTTTTTTTTTTAAGATTTTGTTTATTCATGAGAGACACACAGAGACGCAGAGACACAAGCAGAGGGAAAAGCAGGCCCCATGCAGGGAGCCTAATGTGGGATTCGATCCCGGGTCCCCAGGGTCACGCCCTGGGCTGAAGGAGACGCTAAACCGCAGAGCCCGCCCCCCCCCCCCCCCCCCCCCCAGCGGCTGCCCCAGCACGCCTTTGGCCTTTGTTGATGAGGATGAGGAGCTCATACTGGGTGCTGGGGATCTGTGTCCCAGGAGCCAACGTTTTCCGTGTTAGTGCCAAAGATGGGCTGAAAACTGGTAAACAGACCCCGTTAGGACAGGGTGTAATAGTGGGAGGAAACCAGCAGTGAACAGAAGATGCTGAGTGGCGAGGACAGGAGAAAGGCCACGGCCCTTCATAATGCGCGTGATGGTGCAATCGCGTCCCCGCGGCCTCGTGCCTAGTAAAGTGCTTTAACAACGGAAGAGCCCTTGGAGTTTACAGACTTGAATGGACACCCGCGTGGCTACAGACCTGAGGTCTTAAATCAACATTTGGGGACCAGATCCTTCTTGTTGCGGGGGCTATTCCGTGCAGCAGAGGAGGTTCAGCAACTTCCCTGGCCTCCACCCACTGGATGCCAGGGGCACCCCTCCCCTCGTACTAACCCCAACCGCTTTCAGGCAACCCAAAATGTCCCTAGGATGCAAAATGTCCCCAGTGAAGAACCATGGCTCCCGGGACAAATTTGGAGTTCAGGCCAGACTTGGATGTTTTAAATCTCAAGGATTCGGGGCCTTGGCCCGAGCGCACCTGCCAGAGCACTTTGACCGTATTTGGGCAGATGGTGGTATCAGATTTATGTTTTAGGACGACGATGGATAAAATGGGCCAGAGAAGCAGGGTGACAAGATTCCCAACCCCTGAGTCTGTAAAAAGTCATATCAAAGAAGAAAAAAAAGATCACTTTTTTTTCCTTACTGCCCTTCACCCCTATTCACCTAGTGAGGTTTCCTCATCACTTTTGCGCACACATCAAATGCCTGAATTTCTATGGCTGTTGCAGGCTGTACCCCTCAGAATCACATTTCCCAGCCCCACTGCCACCCCCCACCGCCCCCAATTCTGGTCGGTGGGGCTGCAGGAGGGCTGAGAGCCTGCGTGTCTAACAGGCACACCAAGTGATTCTTACACCAGGGTGAGAAATTACCTACGCCTCCCTGGACTTTCGATTTGGAATTCTAAGTGACCTAAAATAGCTTCAAACTGGCAACTGTAATCTCATCATAGTCGTAATTAAAATGTCCTTGAGTTAAGGGCCCGACAGGCATCCTCCCGGTTTGTCGGTGGACTAATTGCCACCCTCAGCCCCCGGGGATTTTTCCCTTTCACCTCCCAGCAGCTGCGGGTAGGGATTGTAGGAGCAGATGGGTCCTTTCCCTCCATGCCTCCCACACACGTCAGGGCCCTCGGGTTCAGAGCTCCGGGCACCTTTGTCCCATGTCAGGACTGCCTCCAGCCCTGCCCGAGAGCCCAGCTGTGCCGTGCACCGACACCTGTGCCACGCATCGCCCACACCTGTGCCGTGCACCTTCACCTGTGCCACGCATCGCCCACACCTGTGCTGTGCACCAACACCTGTGCCACGCATCGCCCACACCTGTGCCGTGCACCAACACCTGTGCGTACAAACACCTGTGTCGTGCACCGACACCTGTGCTACACATTGCCCACACCTGTGCCACAGATCGCCCACACCTGTGCCGTGCACCGACACCTGTGCTGCGCACCGACACCTGTGCCGTGCACAAACATCTGTGCCACGCACCTGTGCACCTGGATGCCTCTGGCATCGGCCCGCACCCCATTAAAGCACCCGCCACAGCCTCTGCCCTCCCCGCTCCTCTGAAGGAGCCAGACCCTTCAGCCGTCGGGGAGACTTTCTCATTTCCTCATCCCAGCAACCCGGGGCCTCCGTTCCTGCAAAGCCTCTGGGCACCCAGCCGCCTCCTGTCACCTCCGCTGCTGTCCCCCGGGCCAAGCCACTCTTCACCCGGAGGGCAGCTTCCTGTCTCCCTTCTTCCCTGTTTAACTTTCTGTCCTTCGGCTGAATCTCCTCCACATGCCTGTTGGAACTCCAAAAATGAGAGAGTTTTACCCCCGTCCTTGTTCAAATCCTCTACAGACTTCCTGTCGCTTTCTTGCCATGGCCCTGAGCCCTGGCCTCTCCTCTTGTTCCTTCGTTTACTGTGGCAGCGACAGAGGCCTTGGTCCTCCTTCTGGAAACTTCTGGGCACCTTCCTCTTGCTGCTGCAGTGGTACCCGTGCTGTCTCGAGGCCTGGTCACACTGTATCCCAGGTAGTCCGCCCCCGGCCCCGACTTCACCCCGGTGCTCATACTTCACCTGCCCCAGGGCCTTTCCAGCCTCCCTACGTCTGTATCTGCTGTAATTTTTTTCTTATGAAACTCAGTACCACCTGCCATTATAGTGTGTCCTTGTTTGCTGGTCTTGCCCACCTGAAGGGGGCCTCCCCGGAGGAAGGAATTTATTTTATTGGTGTTTCCTGTGGGCGTAGTCCAGAGTGTGGCTCTCCCTCAATATCTGTTGGTCGGATGGATGGATGGAAGGATGGATGGGTGGATGGGCAAATATACATAATTTATTCCAGCTCAGCAATTCTTAATGACAGAAAGATGGTCTCGTAGAATTATCTCAACAACCTCCTACCTATGAGATTATCCGCTGAGTCACTGCTTATAAGCATGCATCTACCCGTGGCAATGAACGTAATGCACGCTCAACTCCTGTTAGTTTATTGTCCCTTATGTATCCTTGTACCAAGTGAAAGGAGTTTCACAGGCTGCTATGTGGGTGGGGCAGGTATTTTGAAGAAGAAGAGGTAGTTAGGATCAAGAGAGTTTTAGTCTGGAGTGTTTGAATGGTTTTCTGGGCATGTGTGGGTAGAGGGGTGAGGATGGGCAGAGGAGATAATTGGATTATAGGAGACTGGATGTGGTGCCCGGAGACAAGTGTGACTCACATGTGAGACGTTTACACGCTGACAGGTCATCTACACAGAGAAAAACGCCTGGCGGTCCACGCCAACGCAAGCACCATTCATCATTGGAAAGGTTACCATAATGTGGCCATTCTTAATACTTCTGGCTTCAGAATCGTTTCACACTCTTAACGATTGATTAATCATTCAGGGTCTTCAAAAATTCTTGCTTATGTGGGTCATGCTTATTGATATTTATCATCGTTCGGTTTAAAACAATCAACATTTATTAGTTCAAAAAGAAAAATAATAATTTTTTATATGTTGATATGAATATGAATACCTACTTTTTTTTTTCATTGTAAATAACAAAATTCCCCAACCAAAAGAAATTGGATGAGAAGACTGGCAGTGTTTTCACTGTTTTGTAACTGTCTTTATTTTTATTTACTTATTAAAAAAAAAGCTTTTGTTTGTTTATTCATGAGCAACACAGAGAGAGAGGCAGAGACACAGGCAGAGGGAGAAGCAGGCTCCCTGTGGGGAGCCCAATGCAGGATTTGATCCCAGGACCCCGAGATCATGCTGAGCCACCCAGGCTTCCCTGTAACTGTCTTTAGTGTCTTAAGAAAAGAGAAGGGGATGCTCATCTCTGCCGTTTGTTCGGTCTTGGGTGACATCACACATCACGTGGCCTGTGGAAAGTAAGTAACTTCATTGTATATTAGGTCTTTTTGACCCTTTGTACCCCTGGAGGGGGCTTGGGGCCCTCAGAGGTCCATGATCTATTCTGTTAGAGCTTCTGGAATAGTACAGTGGTTGAGGGCTTTATACAGGACAGAGATAGTGCTTTAGCACTTCCATTTTTTTTACATTAAAAACCCACATTTTGCACAAAGGGACAGGTAGTAGATGATTCCATCTCTGGGAGGTTCCCAGAATAGTCCAATCCACAGAGACAGAAAGTAGACTGGGGCAAGGTGCTGGGGGAGGAGGTTGGAGGGTTTAATGGGAACAGAGTTTCAGTTTGGGAAGATAAGAAAGTTCTGGAGGTGGAGGGTGGTGATGGCTGCGTAACAGTGTGAATGTACTAAACGCCACTGAATTACACACTTAAAAATAAATGGTTAACGTGGTAAATTTATGTTCTGCATATTTTACCACAATACCAAAAACCTCCTAATTTTAAAATTATAAGCATACTATGTCTTTCTAAAAAAGCAAGCCTCAGGTAAGTCTATGGTAAAGAAAGTGAAACTCCCTCCTCTAGAGAGGGACACCTCTAATAATCCAGAATTTATGTTTTCCTTTTTAAAAAATATTTAATTTATTTATTCATGAGAGACACACAGAGAGAGGCAGAGACACAGGCAGAGGGAGAAGCAGGCTCCTCGCAGGGAGCCCAGTGTGGGACTCGATCCTGGGACTCCAGGATCACGCCCTGAGCCAAAGGCAGACACTCAACCACTGAGCCACCCAGGCGTCCTGGAATTTATGTGTTCTGATGTTTGTCTATGCCAATGCTGTTACTTATTACTGTTACTAGAAATGGGATTATTTGATAGCCCTTTGAAAATTGCTCCATCTCCCCCCACCCCTTGATTTAATATATAAGTATCAGGCATTGAGCATTTACTATGTGCCAGAGGCAGCACTAAGGGATTTCACGCGCATCATCTAAGGTGGCAATTTATCCTCACCATTTGACAGATAAGGAAAACTGAGGCCCCAACCAACCAAGTTCAGTTGCCCATGGCTGATGAAGAGGTCGAGCTATGTCCGTGCTTCTAACATGTACACGAGCAGGTGACTAGTGTATACGTGGGTTTTGTAAAAGGCCGATCTTTCTGTGACTTGTCCAAGCAGTCACTTGGATTCGAGTATATTTGGAACCAAACTGGCCTCCGGTTAGGACGAAGGGGGTGAGCCCAATATCCTTCTGCCAAATGGCATGTGAGAAGTGCGTCCTTAAAGACAGGCAGTCATGGAATCTTTTGAATGATTCAAGATTATTTTTCTCCGCAGAAAGAACTGACCTGATGACCTCAGGCATTTCACACCCGAAAGCGTTCAATAAGCTGCGACACCAGGTGGCGCCTGTTGGAAACAAACTTCATTTAGGGGTCCCACCGGCTTTGACGTTCAACTGTTTGGGACAATTTTTCAAAGACGGAGTATTTGTGTGCTTTTAAATCCTGCAGGAAATATGAGACCCTATTAATGTGGTTTTATTGAAATATCTAAAATTTTTATAGTCCCACATTCCACGAGGTAGCCTTTATGTTCATTACCCAGCTTAGCCCCTCGCTTAGTGATTCTAATGCGGGAGCAAAACGGCAGCACTGCTCTTTTGGTATTCATTTCCAGTAACGCTCAAAATGCAATTTAATTTAAATTTTTTTTTTTTTTTTTTTTTTTAAAGAAAGGAAATCTGGTGTTCACTGTCTTCTCCGCTGTGTCCTCAGATGCTGGCTTCTCAGAGAGAGCCGGGGCGGAACAGGTGCCTCTGGCCTCTGGCTTGCAGGGAGGACATAAGACAGATAGGTCCAGGTTCAAATCAAGTATCCTGATAATTGAGTGGGGCGGGGATTGGGGCCAAGATGTGGCTGCCTGCAGAGCCTCAGGTGCATCCAGGGCAGCCCGCACCTCCTCCCCTTTGCACGATTATTGTTGCACCATTACAAATCGAAATAGCCGTTTGTGAGGTTGGTCAGAGCCTATCTCTTGCAAGACTTGGAGGTCCGTGAGGGCAGGTCAGGCTCGTTCATGCACTCCTCATTTTTTTATTGAGGACCTATCATGTGAAAAGACAAAACTCCTTGGCCTCATGGAGTAATAAATAAGTATATTATATAGTATGTCAGAGCTTAAAAGATCTACCAGAAAACTAACTGGTAAGGAGGGGTCAGGACTCAGGTTAGGGATGGGGTGCAACTTCAAATAGGACAGCGGAAAAGTCCTCAACCAGCACATGAGATTTAGACAAAGACTTGAAGGAGGAGAGGGTGTGAGCCATGCAGTTATATGGAGAGAAAAACTGCAGGCAAAGGAAACAGCATGTGCAAAGGCCCTGCATTACTCAAGGACAGTGAGGAGGTGCAGGAGGTTGGCTGGCCCGGTAGCTGAGGAGAGGAAAGGGGATGGAGTCTTGTTGGCCTGCTGGAAGGGTTTTGGTTCTTGCTCTGAGCATGACGGGAGCCACTCCATGGGAGTGGGTCTGAGCAGAGGATTAACCTGATTGGACTTCCTCAGTGCCGTATCCCCAGCAGCTAGCCAGGTGTCTGGCCATGTTGGGACAAGGTCACTGAATCCCTGATGTTACCCCCAAATGAGGTTGAACATTCACTCATCAGAGACGCTTGACAGGCTGCCCAACACGCCACGTTGAACTTGATTTCCTTTTCTGGAAGACCCCATCTGTCGGTGCGTCTGACTCCCATGGGAAAGGTCCGGAGGGCTTCCTGGAGGAAGTGCCATCTAACCTGAGATCTGCCTAAGGAGCTGGGAAGGTTTGCACTTGCTGTTCCCCCTGAACGTTCCCTCTGGGAGGCTGAGGGCAGCAAAGCCCACTTCGGGAATCATCGGCAGTTGGGGGGATCCACCTGAATGGAGTGGTTTTTTTTGCCACGGGAAGGGTTTGGAGAGGCCAAAGAAGTGCCGGGGAGCTGGCGGGGCAGGCTCACGTCATCCTGTGGCCAACGGAAAGACAACGTGGGCCGCCACACCGCAGAACACGATCCACGGTTTCATCGACCAGAGGCGGAAAAGCGATGTCAAGAACCACCAGCAAGACTTGAACTTTTGATTGAACTTGTCTTAAGTCTCCCTCATTATTATCGATTAGATTTTGAAGGTGAGCAGGCAAGTGTAGCGAATTGGAAAATGGAATCCTCTAATGACTCCTTTTATGGCTTTTTGTTGATCCTGAATATAAAACAAATAATCATAGATCACAGCCAGCTCCGTGGCCTCCTTTCATCTGCAAATACACCGGCCACGTGGGGGCCAGAAGCTCAAGGATTTTTCAGAAGTAGCATCAGCGGGCCCGGGGACCTGTTTTGTGCGGGTTTGAATCACGCGAATCCTAAAATTGTGAATTAGAGGCAGGCTGATGGAGTTCCCTCCTCTGGCACCAACCGTGCAGGGGGGTGGGGGGGCGAACCCCACAAAATCAGAAATTCCCTGGGAACCCGACGGCAGCCGTCGGGAGCCCTGGGTGGCAGAGACGTCTTTGCCACATGGTGGCGCCCGCTGTCAGGTCAACGGAAATTCGGGCCTTTGTTGGGATTAAGCTGCAATTATGTGGCCTCGGAGGACGTCAGGGTTTGGGGTTTGGTCTCCTCGAAGAACATGCAGCAGCTCTGTTGTCCCGAGCCGGACGCCTTTAGAACCAAAGTCCATGTGGCAAGGGGAAAACATTGCAAAAAAATAAAAAAATAAAAAAAATAAAATGACAGCTTGTAGCCGGTCCCTTAATTGAATAGTGACCGTGTTCTTTTATGTCGGAGTCCTTTCCATACCTTTGCAACGGCCCTTAGGATGAAAATGAACAGGGACGCCTGGCTGGCCCAGGGCGTGATCCCGGGGTCCCCGGATCGAGTCCCACGTTGGGCTTCTCCCTCTGCCTGTGTCTCTGCCTCTCTGTGTCTCTCATAAATAAATAAATAAAATCTTAAAAAAAAAAAAAAGAAAATGAACAAAGTCACGCATGCAGGTGACTAAAGCAATCAGGCGGTATTTATGGGAGAGCAAGAGTCTTGCACACGCCCCTCTCCACCTCTGCAGGGGCAGCCCCTCCATCTGGCCGAGCGGCTAGCGGGCCCCCCGTACATTGTGGTTCTTGCTTCTAGAATCCGCTCCACTCCACGTTGGCAATATTTTCAGTTGGCCCATCGCGGTGCTGCCCGGTGCAGGCAGGACAACGTTTTGCGGTTGGGACTGTCCATCCGCTGCCAGGGGGAGCCTGGCATCTTGGCCTCCGCGCCCGCCCAGGGCGGAGCACCTGCCACGGTTACATGAAGCAGATGCTCCCCGAAGCCCTTGTGGGGGGGCTGGTGGGAGCTCCCTGCAGTTGACACCGACGGCTCAGCTCGGGACTCCAAGTAGTGGTGACCCGGGATTTCCTGCCTCCCCACTTTGTCCCATGAGGGGGGTGGTCTGCCTCTTGCCACGTCTCCTCTTCCACTTCCCAGTTTCTGGCAGCGCTACGTCTTCTGTTTCGAGACTTGTGGCATTTGATCTGGGTTCTGGAACCGTAAGGATGTTGTCCGTACTTACCTGTAGGCTGATTCGGGGTGCAGGCGGAGCTGATGAACTGTAAGGCGGTGGACGCCGTTGACTGGACCACCCGACGGCAGGCTGGATCCTGTCTTCTTTCTCGTGCCGCACAGCTTCCAGATTCGACCATCGGGTGTTTTCTCGTCCCTGCTTGCTCACAAGACTGAGCTGCCTTGTTGGTCCTGGTGGCTCCAGGTGCCCACCCCTGGCCCGACATTCAGAAGGTGTCGGAAGGAAGGTAGAGCGAGGCTTGGGTGGAGGTGAGGAGGCTCAGGGTCCTTGTGATTCTGAGACGGAGGCGTGCATGCGTCTGTAGGAGGAGAGAGGGGAAGGAGGCAGGAAGGAAGGAGAAATATGTTGACTCCTGCTTTGGTATAAAGATGAGTAGAAAAAAAAAAAAAGATGAGTAGAATCCAGGCTGGATTCATGATCGTATGTTGATTATTATTATATCCTTCTTTCTTTTCTAATTTTAATAGAAGTTAATATGGTTTGTTTCCCTCTCTGACTTATTTTTTTTTTTTAAGATTTTATTTACTTATTCATGAGACACACACACACACACACAGAGGCAGAGGGAGAAGCAGGCTCCATGCAGGGAGCCTGATGCAGGATTCGATCCCAGGACCCTGGGATCACGATCTGAGCCAAAGGCAGATGCTCAACCACTGAGCACCCAGGTGTCCCTTAACTCTAGGAAACAAACTGAGGGTGGCTGGAGGGGAGGGGGGCCCGGGGGATGTGATGAGCACTGGGTGCTATATGCAACTGGTCATGGATCACTGAACTCTACCTCTGAAACTAATAATACGCTCTATGTTAATTAATGGAACTTAGAAAAAATTTTAAAAATTAAAAAAAAAAAAAAAAAGACATTGAAAAGAAAACATTCTCATGGGCCGGCCCAGCGCACAGACCGCGCATGACACCTTCTGTGGCTCAGGGAGGGAGCGGCTCCCAGCAGGACGAAACAGGAAGCTTCACTGGGGAGGTGGTTATTCTTGGGCAGGAACCTCACCCACCACCTGGCACCCACCATGTGCCTCTGGGGGGGGGGGGGATGTGGGGAGGGAGGGCTGAGGGCCAGCGTTGCTCACCAGCCCAGTCTTGCCTCCTCCCCGGTCCCCCCTGCCTCTGAGACCTTCCCCAGGACACCCACCTTCCTCTGCAAGTCTTCCTTTCCTTTCTGGGTCCAGAGGGTGGCCCCCTTCTGAGCTACCAGCTGCCCGGAGCGCTCCACGTGCCCCTGCACAGCTCGGACCCCAAATCCCCAGTTTTTCGCCTCACAGCCCTCAGGGGACCCTGAGCCCCCCTCCGGGGGCAAGAAGGGAGTTTGCTTGGTTCCATTGATTCCATCGACAGCTCTGAGCCCCGGGCACGGTATCCTGCCCCGCGTGGAGTAGAGGCTGGAGGAAGATGGCAAGAAATTAAATTACGCAAAGTACACGTGAATCAAAAATGTCCATTTTTGGAAAAACAAGGCTGATGGGGCTATTGGGTGAAATTGGCAAAAGAGAACTCAACTTTGCATCATAAAGAAAAAGTAGAAAATCCCATTCAGTGCAGTTTGACCAACCAGGGGTACCCACCCCCCCAGGGTCTGTCGTGCGGAGGTTTTGGTTGAAAACAGTGATACTTCATACGGAAATGTTTGAGTTTGCATAGATTTCAGTTTCACCCATGTTGTTCCATTAGGGTCCTTCCAGCTGTTTCTCAGATAGCATCTTACACTTTGGTTAGTTAATATTCAGATAATTGCATTTCATAATTGGTCACAAAATTATGCTTTACTGTTAAAGCTCTTGAAATAGCTTTTTTTTTTTTTAAGATTTTATTTATTTATTCATGAAAGACAGAGAGAGGGGGAGAGAGAGAGAGAGAGAGAGAGAGAGAGAGAGGCAGAGACACAGGCAGAGGGAGAAGCAGGCTTCCTGCAGGGACTTGATCCCAGGTCTCCAGGATCATGCCCTGGGTCGAAGGCAGGCCCTAAACTGCTGAGCCACCCAGGGATCCCCAAATTTGGGAATAATCTTAGAGAAGAGTCCTAGAGATGGCACAGAGACTTCCCGTATACATTGGGCCGGTGCCCCCGATGCTCACGTCTTTCGCACCCACGCTGCTCTGCCAACTCCAGGAGTTACTTTGCTCCGAACACATGGGTTCTCTCCCTGAGTCCTGCCCTCTGTTCCAAGATCCCGTCCAGGCGCCACTCTGCATTTAGTGGCCGTGTCTCCGCAGTCTCCTCTGCCCTGTGACATTCCTGATTGTCCTTATTGTTTTTGTGACGTTGACAGCGTTAAGAAGTGCTGGTCAGTGTTCTGTGCAACGTCCCCCAATCCGGCCTTGTCTGCTTGTTTTCTCCCGCTTAGCCTGGGGTTATGGGTTTTGGGGACACACACAACGGAGCTGAGGGGCCCCCTCATCACGTCGCTATCAGGTGTATAATGACACCCACAGGCAGACACCACCCTTTCCAAGTGATCCAGGTTACGTGTGCACATTTATGTTGTTATGTGTTTGTCCCAAGCCATGAAGTACGTGGGGAGGCTACGATTCCAGGCGCTGCTCCAGCCAGGGTGTTGCGATTCCACAAGAAACGTCAGGCGTGGCCCTGTCTTTAAGGATCGGGAAACTGAGGATCCCAGAGTCTCTGCACCTTTGCCAACATGATCTGGCGTGTGGGCAGCAGAGCCAAGATTTGAACAGAAGTCTAACTCCAAAGTCCTAGCCTTGTGTTTTTTTATTTTATTTTTTTATTTTTTAAGTAACTCTGCGCCCAGCGTGGAGCCCAATGTGGGGCTTGAACTTGCGTCCCTGCGATCGAGACCTGAGCCGAGATCAAGAGTCGGAGGCTTAACTGATGAGCCAGTCAGGTGCTCCCCTGTTTTGAGTTTCTTGTTTTTTTTTTTTTTTCTTCCTTTTTCTTTCTGGCATCAGTGATTCCAAATAACAAAACTGATGACAAAAACAAACATTTTTGCTGAAACTTCTCAAGCCCTGGCTGTGGGGCTGGCACTATGTTAATTGTGATATAGGCATTATCTTGCTTAACCTTCGTGACAGACTCACGACAAGGAAACTGTGTTATTCTCTTATTTGTCAGATGAAGACACTGAGGCTTTGGGAGGCTGAGAAATGTGCTCGAGCTTCTGAAGCCACCTCATGGCTGAGCTGGTGCGGCAGCCAGAGCGCGGGACCCTAGGGCCTCAGCCCTCTCACTCCCTCTCACACACACCGAGAACTGCTTTGAAAAACACCCGTCTGTGTATCCATCATCTATTTATGATGTGGACGTAAAATTCATAAGACATAAAAGTAACTGTTTTAAAGTCTACGATTCGGTAGCTTTTAGTGCATTGTGTAACCACCACCTCTATCGAGTTCCAGAACCTTTCCATCACCCCAAAAAGATGCCCGTACCGTTTGGCTGTCACTCCCCATTCTTTTCCCCTTCCTGAAACCACAAGTCTACTTTTTCTTTCTACTGATTTATCTATTTTTGGATATTTCCTAAAAACAGAATCACACAATATGTGGCCTTTGGTGTCTGGCTTCTTTTATTTACCATAATGTTTTCAGGGTCCCTCTCCACATTGTGCTGTGTATCAGCACTTCATTCCTCTTTATGGCTGGACCCGATTCCAGTGCATGGATAGACCACCCTTTGTTTATCCTTCATCAATACAAGGACATTTGGGTTTTTCCACCTTTGGGCTCTGGTGACTGGTGCCGCTATGACCATGGTGCACACATTTTTGTTTGAATACCTGTTTTCAGTTCTTTTGGGTGTGGAGTTTTTGTTCTTAGGGACCGCCATATCACACACATTTGTTTTTCCTCTATTTTAAAATATGAGAACCAGGGGCGCCTGGTAGGCCTGCCTGTCAAGCACCTGACTCTTGATCTCAGCTCAGGTCTTGATCTCAGGTTCATGAGTTCAAGCCCTGCATTGAGCTCCACACCGAGTGTGCAGCCCACTTAAAAATAATAAAAATAAAATAAATAAGATATGAAAATCCATTTTTAGTGTGATACTTTCTCCGAGATTTTTTTTTTTTTAAAGAAAGATTTTATTTATTTGAGAGAGAAAGACGGAGATAGTGACAGAGATGCAGGCTCCCCGCTGGACAGGGAGCCTGATGCAGGACCCTGGGCTTATGACCTGAGCCAAAGGCAGGCGCTTCACCGACGGAGCCACCCAGGCACCCCCCAGACTTTTAATCTAAGTGATACTAATTGCACTTCCTTAGTGTTGAGTCTCCAATGCTTGCAACAGTGACTGGCACACAGGAGGTGCTCCATAAGGGGATTGCCAACCCTTAATGATAAAAACCACCAAAACTTCTTTTTGTGTCAGTCAGTGAATTTGTACCTTATTAATGATGACGTGAAAAATTGTTATATATGTAACATATGTTCTGGGCATCTAATTGAGTCTGTGTGAGAACTGCATTAAAATAGATGCTTGTGGAGCTCTTGCCCATGCTGAGGAACACAGGCCGTATTTTGTTTTTAATCTATCTCAGTCTCACAAATGAGGTGTGGGGCTCACTGTCCCATTTTATTGATTAGGGAACAGGCCCGAGGGAGGGTCCTCTCAGGAGGGAGGCCTGGATCCTCACCCCATCCTACAGCAGTCTTTATTTAATTGGGTTACATTCTCTGTCTGGAAGACTCTGGAACACTCAGAGTCCACACTCAGGTAGAGACCCCACTTTAGTTTTATTAAAGGAAGTCCATTAGAGTGACCTTTTAATTTTTTATTTTAAGGTTTTATTTATTCATGAGAGACACACAGAGAGAGGCAGAGACACAGGCAGAGGGAGAAGCAGGCTCCCTGCGGGGAGCCCAATGTGGGACTCGATTCCAGGTCTCCCCAGGATCATACCCTGGGCCGAAGGCTGATGCTCAATCACTGAGTCACCCAGGGGCCCCTAGAGTGACCCCTTTAAACTGGGGACCAGAGGGAAGGTCCCCCCACCAACCCTGGCCATGGTAATGCAGCTTCTGGCCACACGAGGGTAGTCTTAGCTAAGAATAGCCGTAGTTGCTCTTTGGAAAACAAAGACTGGGCTCCCCGAAGGGGAAGCTGGCTGCTGCATTTCTAGGCCAACTTTAGGGAATTAATCAGCAACTGTAGAACTCTGGGTAAACAAATATAAACCAGATCAGACATCAGCTCAGAAACTCACAGCAAGGATGTGCACCTGCTTGAGGGGAGGGACGGGTCCCCCGCCTGCTGGACAGCTGCACCCAGTCCAGATGTGAGCCGGGGTGGGGGGGGGTCACTCCCTGAGGGTTTCCCTTGTCACAGACAGATGATGACCCCAAGGAGAGGGCACCACTTAGCAGCTGAAGACCATTCTCTGCCTTCTTTTCTGAGAGGGTGGGCAATTGCACGACACACTTATCTCAACAGCAGATAAGAGCAAGTGTCCAGGACAACCTTTAATTTTGGTGGGTCGGGCGGCCGGGGAGGCGGGGCAGAGGTTCTCAGAGTTTTGGAATTCATTAACCAATAAAATTAAAAGAGCAGGTGTCATCAAAGGGATGCATATCAGGTTTTGATCTTGCCAGTTAAGGGTATTAAAAATATGCAGTTGGCATTTATTATTATCACTGTCATCTTATAGGCAAGGCACTTGAAAAATATAACCAACGACCAAAAAGGAGGACAGTCCTTTAAATTGACAAAAAAAAAAAAAAAAAAAAAAAAAAAAATCACAAACACAAAACCTCATGAAAAACAAATCAGTAAAATCTTCATTAAGACTCGAACAAAGATCCACCTTGGGAGGGATTATTCTAAACGTGTTAATGCTTTTGGTTGGAGAGAAATTTCTTGGAGAAATTGAGATAACAAAGGACAAGGAACTCACCCGAATTTCCCTAAGGGCATCGTGCATTTCCAACCAGACAGGGAAGGGTTCACCTCTCCTGAGCGGATGCACTAGGCCCTGTCCCCCCCACCCCCAGGGTCTCACCTAATTCTTAGAGCTGCCCTTCGAGGTAGAACTTTGTACCCTTCCCATTTTGGAAACCAGTCCTGGGAGAGTTTATGTGGCCTGCAGACTGCGAGGGAGGCTTTGGCCCTGAGATTTGAATCTGACCATGCAAACAACAGAGCTCCCTACCCAACCATTGGCTAACACTGCTTTGCTCTCTAGTTGCTTTAGAAAGAAAAGTTGTGGGGGCTCCCGGCTGGCTCAGAACCCCTAAGCATTTGCCTTTGGCTCAGGTCACGATCCCAGGGTCTTGGGATGGAGTCCAATGTTGGGCTCTCTACTAAGTGGGGAGCCTGCTTCTCCCTCTCCCTCTGCCTGCCGCTCGCTCCCCCTCTCTCATTCTGTGTCAAATACATAAAATCTGAAAGAAAGAAAGAAAGAAAGAAAGAAAGAAAGAAAGAAAGAAAGAAAAGAAAGAAAGAAAAGCTGTGGGTTTCCTGATAATTAAAAAACAGCCACCACCCCAGTTGGCCATCAACAAAGGAAATCACTCATCATCTTTCAGTCTCAAGGCAGCTAAGGTGTGAGCATGGATCTTTTTGTTATTTAAAAAAATGGGGGTAGGATTTGAAGGTTGAACTGTATAAACAATTTTGCATCCTCCTTGGCTCACTTAACAGGATGTATAAAGCATTTTCCCCAGTCACTAATATTCTCCGTGGCCGTGCTTTCTGAAGGTTGTAACGCCATCCATTGATGAATGGGACATATATTTTGACACTACTATCCTGTACTTCGTTGTCTTAGTCTGTAACAACGCCACAGGCTGGGTGGCTTATGAAAAACGAAATTTAGAAATTTATTTCTCACAGTTCTGGAGGCTGGGAGTCTGAGACCAGGCAGTGTCCGTGTGGTGGGAGGGCCTTCCCTCTTCTGGGACACAGATGTCTTGCGGTGTCCTCACGGGTTGAAGAGCTACGTGGAGTCTCTTTTCTGAGGTACATTCCTACTCACAAAGGCTCCCCCAGGCACCTGGGTGGCTTAGTGGGTTGAGAGTCTGTCTGCCTTTGGCTCACATCATGATCCCGGGGTCCTGGGATCGAGCCCCACCTCGGGCTCCCTGCTCAGTGGGGAGTCTGCTTCTCCCTCTACCCCTCCACCCTGGTCATGCTCTCTCTCTCTCAATCTCTCTCTTTTTTTTTTTTTAATATTTTATTTATTTATTCATGAGAGACACATTGAGAGAGAGAGGCAGAGACACAGGCAGAGGGAGAAGCAGGCTCCATGCAGGGAGCCCGATGTGGGATTCAATCCTGGGTCTCCAGGATCATGCCCTGGGCTGAAGGCGGCACCAAACCGCTGAGCCACTGAGGCTGCCCATGCTCTTTCTCTCTTAAATAAATAAATAAAATCCTTAAAAAAGAAAGAAAAAAAGAAAGCCTCCACCGTCCTGACCTAATCACCTCCCAAAGGTCCCACCTCCTACTACCAACGCACTGGGCCCAGGAACTTGGGGAGCACGCAAACACTTAGACCACAGCACTAGCCTTAAGTTTCCAAGAGTTGGGGCATCTGGGTGGCTCAGTGGTTGAGCATCTGCTTTCAGCTCAGGGCATGATCCCGGGGTCCGGGGATCAAGTCCCGCATTGGGCTCCCTGCAGGGAGCCTGCTTCTCCCTCTGCCTGCGTCTCTGCCTCTTCCTGTGTCTCTCATCACTCAATAAATAAAATCTTAAAAAAAAAAAAAAAAAGTTTTCCAGAGTTCATTGTTTCGAGAAAATTCTTTGGACATCTTTGTGCATTTAGTTTTCTTCACATCTCAGATTTCTTTAGGGTGAGATTTTTCAGATGTGGGATTCGTGGATCAAAGGCTAGAATATTTTATTTATTTATTTTTTTAATTAAAAATTTTTTTTCCTTTTTAAAGATTTTATTTATTTATTCATGAGAGACACAGAGAGAGACAGAGGCAGAGACACAGGCAGAGGGAGAAGCAGGCTCTCTGTGGGGAGCCTGATGCGGGACTTGATGCCCAGATCTGGGATCACACCCTGAGCCAAAGGCAGATGCTCAACCCCTGAGCCACCCAGGTGTTCCAAAGGCTAGAATATTTTAAAACTTCTCAGAAAATGCACACACTGAGCATACATTTTGAATGAACAGAGGCCAGGTAAAAATAGCCGACTTGTTTTATTGATTACGCTGTGGGCAAAGTACCAGTTGTTTGTAGATAGTGCCCCCAGTCTGGCTTTGCTGCCTGCAATCCGGTGAAAAGATCGCTTCTATAGTTTCCACTAAACAAGCTGCTCACGTCCTTCTCGACTCGAGAGCGGTGCTTCTCCAGGAGGCACACCTGAGCGGGAGTGTGCTGTTCCTAGCGAGTGGTGGAGGCCAGGGCCGCTGCTGACCATCCCACAGTATGTAGGGCAGCCCCACAACAAAATAGCATCTGGACCGAAGTATCAATAGTACTACGGTCGATAAACCCCTCACTGGAACCCAGACCTGTAGTTCCACACACTGTTCTGGGCACAGCCTGTGGCTGCTGTTGTGTCCCAACAGTGGGGTGAGATGGTGTTGATGTGGGTAGTATCACCCACAAAGCCTAAAATATTTACTCTCTGGCCCTTCCCCGAAAAGGTTTGCTGACCACTGATCCAGCATCCTCTCTAAGATGTCTACATGTTCCCCTGAAAATAGAATTCTCAAAGAAACGCTTCGAATGTTACAGGAACAAAGCACAGTCTCGGTTAGTCATTTCCATAAAATATGTCCAAATTTCTGTTTTAAGTCCTTTGTGGAATGAGGAGGAACATAAATTTTAAAATGTCATAATAAAAGGCCATGTGATTGAATCTGATATACACAGAAATATCATTTATAACTTTTCTTATGAGAGAAGAAAAGTATCTCTATTTAGTCATTCCTGGAGCAGGTCTCATCATAACGTCTTTAAAAAAATCATATTTTATTTTTGGGGTAAACGCTCTGAATGTAGAGAGAAGGGGCCTTAGTTCTCATGGTCCTGCTGTTCCAAGGCAGGGACTGTCTTAGCCAGCTCTGGCTGCTGTAACAAATAGAGCACAGACGGTGGGGTCAGCGGACTCAAACCACAGATGGGTTTTGCATAGTTCTGGGGCCTCAAGTCCAAGATCAAGGTGTGGGCAGGTCTGGCATCTGCTGAGAACCCACTTCCCGGGTCGCAGATGGCCATTTTCTTGCTGTGTCCTTGCATGGCAGAGAACAGAGAGATGACACAAGCTCTAGTGTCTCTTCTTACAAGGGAGCCAGTTGCATCATGAAGGCTTTGCTCTCTTGACCTAGTTCCCTCCCTCCAAAAATCCTATTGGGGAGGAGGGTTTCCACACAAGAATTCTAGGGGGCCGTAAACATGTAGTCCGTAATGGATTATTATTGCCCTTGTCTTCTAGATGGTTATTATCTTATTTTTATTATTGTTATTTTAAGATTTTATTTATTTTTTGAGAGAGAAACACAAGCAGGGGGAGGGGCAGAGGGAGAGGGAGAGGGAGAAGCAGACTCCCCCCCAAGCAGGGAGCCCGACGTGGGACTCGATCCCAGGACCCTGAGATCACGACCTGAGCTGAGGGCAGATGTTTCACCGACTGAGCCACCCAGGCACCCCGGTGATTACTATTTTATCTTTTTTATATAATCCAGATCATTCTGCATATACGATGTTGAATCTTCCCCTTCGTTTCCTACCTCATTCACATCAGAAACAGTTTTGCAGTGAGTCCTCCTAGCGGGCTGGGCAGGGCTGGGAGTTTGCAAAGGTAGGAGGAGGGTGAGACAGCGGATGAAGGTAGGGGTGGGTAAGAGGGTTCAGGAGCCAGCAGAAGGGGAGGATGTGCAGAGGGTGCTGACATGAACAAGGTTGCCTAACGCCTCAAAGCCAAGCCTATGGTCCCCCCCACCTCCCCATTTAACCTCCTTTGCTAGTTTTCCAGCTTAATTGAAATATAATCAACAGAACATTGAATCCAAGGTGTACAACTGTGTTGATCTGATACACTTACGTATTGCAAGCTGATGACCAAGCTGATGACCACCCTACTGGTGGCTGACACCCCCCTCATGTCACCTAATTACCATTTCTCTTTTGGTGAGAACACTTAAGATTTATGCTCTGGGCAACTTTCAAGCACAGAATGCAGTATTATTAACTGTAACCACCACGGTGGACATGAGGCCTCCAGAACTTGTCTTCAAGCCCCTGGTGTAGACCCTTTCTCTGTTCCTCCGCCGAGACCCAGCTCACCGTGGGCAACTCACTGGGCTGTGGGTTTACTCCTCCTCCTGCCTCCGCCTCCAGCCTGGGCCCCGTGTGGGGGCAGCGGTCAGGGGCCAGTGTGCTGGGTGCCTGGACATGCTGGGCACCCGTCTTTGTTGTAGGAACAGGGAGGCCCCTCCAGGCTTTCTCGTGCGTGGTTTCTCATGGTGGCTTCTTGCCCATAACTGGGGCCTGGAGGACCTCCCAGCCTCCCACAGCCTCCTGGGCAGTTCCCTGGGGGTTCTCGGTGGGGCCTGGGGCAAAGCTGGCAGGTCCTGCTCCTTGCAGCATCTGACCCCTCCTGCCTGTGGCAGCAGCGCCTGTGAAGACGCCACTGTCTCTGTTGGGTTCTGCGTCTCCCAGTTCCAGTGGTTGCCCATGGAGGGGCCAGAGCCATGCAGCTTCCCTGCAGAAGCTTCAGGAAGGTTTCTCTCCCCAGCTCATTCACACTTGTTGCCTCTGAGTGTCTGATCCGGTCTTTACTCAGAATGTTGGTATTTTGTCCATCATGGCTTTTTTTGGGGGGTGGAGGTGTTAATTTTGATTTTTTAAAAAAATGCATGAAAGTATCATTCACCTTGACTACTGAGTTTTTTTGGTGACATTTCATCCTCGACGTGGGTGCTTCACATATTTCATTTTAGCCTCAGCTCGGCCCCAGCAGCACTGCTTATGCTTAGAGTCTCTTAGAAGCTTCTCATGACTCAAATCCTTTGGTTTGTGTCAACTCTCCCTCGAAGCTGGTCCCAAGGGTGAGAGCTATGCCACCCTCCTGGGTTGCCCTCCTCCCTTCCAGCTCACATCCTCAGGCGTCCTTTCCCCAAAGCAAACGCTCACCCACCTACAGACACACAAACAGAGCCCCACCTACGAAGTGCTGCAGGCTCCTTCATCCAAATCAGAGGCTTTCAGGCCCATTAACATGGGCAAAGAGACTTCTGGAGGCCACTGGGCTGCCCCTTGGCTCTGCAGACCGCTGAGCTCTGAATCGGTGTGGGCTGGCCGAGCTCTCCCTGCTGAAGAGGGTTGATTTTTCTTCCTTAAAAAGAAGACAGGGCGACTTTGAAATATCTCTACACCCTAAAGAGAGAACATGAATCTCTGGAAGACAGCGAACACCCTTACCCAAACACTCATTTACACAGAGGTTTTAACATCTGAGAACCATTTAAGGCATCCCAAGGATGTGCTAGCAGAAGTCACAATGTTAAGCTAAATAAAAGAATGATCCGGATGGTATTTTAGGCATCTGAATAGGATTGGGTTTCACTCATCTTTGTGGCCCTGAGGCCAAGAGCATCGGGTTGTTGAAAGAGCAAAGATGAAATGGGAGGTTTTTTTTTTTTTTTTTTTTTTATTTATTTATTTTTTTTTATTTTTTTATTTATTTATTTTTTTTATTGGTGTTCAATTTACTAACATACAGAATAACACCCAGTGCCCGTCACCCATTCACTCCCACCCCCCGCCCTCCTCCCCTTCTACCACCCCTAGTTCGTTTCCCAGAGTTAGCAGTCTTTACGTTCTGTCTCCCTTTCTGATATTTCCCACACATTTAAATAAGGGAAGGGAGAAGAAATGTGTGGGAAATGGGAGGTTTTAAACAAGCCTGTGACACTCAACGCGTCCCCAACTGTAGGCAGAGTTTCACTATAGTGTTGGGACTGTGGGGCCTGTTTTCAAATTGCAACACCCCACTTTCCTGGCTGTGTCACCCGGCTGGTGTCAGTTACCCTCTCTGAGCCTCGGTCTCCTCCTCTGTGAGATTTTTTTTTTCCTGCAAAAAGCTTTATTGCTTCCATTTGGTCCATGAATTGGGCGAGGGCTCCTGGAGTTTGAACACTAGCTGCCTGGTGGCTGCAGGGAGAGGCTCGGGCACAGGCCCTGGCACCGGACGGATGCCACACGGGCACTGGAAGGGCTCAGGGGTTCCAGTTGTGCTCCAGGGTGAGCCTTTCAAGGAGATCCTGCCCAGCCCAGCCTGGGGGCCGCAGCCTGTGGAGGGGAGTCAGGTGGTCCCCAGTCTTCTCCATGGGTTTCACTTACTCACCTGGGACGTGGTTCTCCAGGAGAGATGGGGTATGGATAGTGCCAATTTCACACTGTTGGGAGGATTTCCTGAGTTAATTAATTCCAGTCGAAAGAAGCCATGCACACAGTAAACACTCAATAAAGGCACACTGGTGTACACAGTAAACACTCAATAAAGGCACACTCTTTTTTTTTTTTTTGTTATTCATTCAGGTGGAAAAGCATTGAGATTGACTCTTGCTTCTCCAGCTGGTCTTTCTAGGATTTTTTAAAAAAAGATTTTATTTATTTATTCATTCATTAGAGACAGAGAGAGAGAGAAGCAGAGACACAGGCAGAGGGAGAAGCAGGCTCCATGCAGGGAGCCCGACATGGGACTCGATCCCGGGTCTCCAGGATCACACCCTGGGCTGAAGGTGGTGCTAAACCGCTGGGCCACCCAGGCTGCCCCCTTCTAGGTTTTGATCAGATATTCCTCCTTTCTGAATTATTGACAATTGGTCCTTGAACAACATGGTGAATTGGATAGGTCTCCTTACATGTAGATATTTCTTGACAAATACAGTACTGTGAAAGTATTTTCTCTACCTTACGATTTTCTTGATAACATTTTTCTCTCTAGCTTACTCTATTGCAAGAATATGGTAACATAATACATATACAAAGTTTTCGAAAAAATATTTTATTTAAATTCAATTTGCCAACATATAGTACAACACCCAGTGCTCAACTCATCAGAGTATGTTTCTTTTTTAAAAGATTTTATTTATTTATTCGAGAGAGAGCAAGCATGCACACATGCAGTGGGGAGGGGCTGAGGGAGAGGGAGAAGCAGACTCCCCACTGGGTCCCGATCCCAGGACCCCAGGATCACCACCTGAGCTGAAGGCAGATGCTTAATTGACTGAACCACCCACGCTCCCCACAAAATATGTTTTAATCGACTGCTTATGTTATCAGTGAGGCTTCCAGCCAACAGTAGGCTGTTAGTAGTTAAATTCTGGGGAATTGAAAAGTTGTATGTGGATTTTTGACTGCGCGGAGGGTTGGCGCCCCAACATCTGCCTTATTCAGGAGTCAGCTGTATATCCTGTCTGGGAGTTCTGAGGTAAGTGCATTGCTGTTCTTAGCTCATATTTCCTGTTTTTCCTTCTTGCCATTTGCTGTCAGCTTCTGCCCCTCGATGAGGGAACAGAGCATCACAAATTTGCAGATGGGTTTTAAACACAGAGCAGTGCCCCTCTCCGTATTGCTCCCAGGACCTCAGCCCTTAATCACACGGACCATCATCTCAATCCCCTGCAGGGCTTCTCCGTCTGGTTGTTGCAAGGATAGAATTTAGCAGGTCCTTGCATAGGAAAAAGTCACAAATATTAGTTTCGCCAAGTTTACTTCCAATATACCAATTTCTTGATCATGAAAGTCGGTGACAAACCACATAGTAGGGGCAGTATCAACAGAGGCCACAGTAACTTTGCCACCAACAAGAAGCCACAGAGATTTTCCCATTACATACAGTGGTTGTGGATGTCTGGAAATACTATTTACTCATCATTACATTGGAATTATGATAGTTATTAAACCTTGCTCTGGATCTTGTTACTTAACGCATTCATCAAGAAGCACCTGCGTTACAACAGCTCAAATTGGTTTTTGTAAAATTTTCAGTGACTATTTTAAAATAAGCGATTTGGCTTGTGATCCTATGGATTTTATTTTAGGTCGTTTTCTTTTCTTTTTTTAAAAATATTTTATTTATTCATTCATAAGAGACACAGAGAAAGAGAGGCAGAGACACAGGCAGAGGGAGAAGCAGACTCCCTGAGGGGAGCCTGACATGGGACTCCATCTGGCGACTCCAGGATCACTCCCTTGGTCAAAGGCAGGTGCCAAACTGCTGAGCCACCCAAGCGTCCCAATTTTAGGTGATTTTCGATGTTCTTCTGGGCACAGTTTTGTGGACTTCCCTGGAAGGGGTCTCTGGCACACAAGAGTTCAAGAACCCCTACTTTGGTCCAGCTCCCATCATTTGGAAACAGCCAGCCTGAAAGTGAGTCAGGAGGAGAAAGCTACAACTTTTTTCTTCCATTTCAGTATCTGAAAGCCATGAGCAGGGTCATCCCACATTTACAAATATCTTTTTTTTTTTTAAAGGATTTTAATTTATTTATTGATGATAGACACACACACACAGAGGCAGAGACACAGGCAGAGGGAGAGGCAGGCTCCATGCGGGGATCCCGATGCAGGACTCGATCCCGGGACCTTGGAGTCACGCCCTGAGCCAAAGGCAGACACTCAACCACTGAGCCACCCAGGTGTCCCAGGTTTGCTATGTTAAGCCACTTAGTTTGTGGTAATTTGTTGCTGAGGTCCTAGGAAGCTCATACAGAGGGAGTCTCAAACAAATAAATAAAAATAAAAGAGGGAAAAACAAAGGTCCAGCTCCCATCATTTGGAAACAGCCAAGTAGGGGTTCTTGGACTCTTGTGTGCCAGGAGGACCGAGGCCAGGGCTTCTGGGGCTGCTTGTGGGAGGAACTGCTTTTAATCGACTATTATGTTATCAGTGAGGCTTCACCTGCAGGTGAACGTGCAGGTTCTAAGCATCTTTCATGCAGGTGTGCTTGCACAGGTGCGTGGACACACACACGCCTGCACTATGCAGACTCTGTCCCCTGGTCCTGATCCATGGCCTTGCCCTCGCCCTTCCCTGTGCATCGGGGGCCCAGCAGGCCGGAGCCCCGGCCTCCACACTGACAAGGGCGACTTGGGTGGCCTCTGCCCGCGTGAGTGCAGGGTGAGCGCCATGCTTTTCCATCGAAGAAGGAGTTTCAGGCTTTGATAAATGATTGTGTAATGCTGGCAGCGGAGCCGGCTAATCACTGGGCAACACCAATCATCATAATTAGCGATGGACTAGCAGGGTGAGGTCCCAGCCCCCCCATCCTCCCTGACCCATGGGACCTGCCTCCTCTCAGCCACCCTTCCTGGGCCCTGGAGGAAGCACAGGGGGTCGGAGGGAAGAGGAATGTTCTCTGCAAAGCCGGGCAGGGCCTTCTGAGGAGCCAACACCTGAGCTGGGGCCTGGGGCCTGGAGGACTTGCTGAATCTTCCAACTTTTCTTTCTTCTTCTTTTTTTTTTTTTTTTAAATATTTATTTTGAGAGAGAGAGAGAGAAAGAGAGAAAGAGAAAGAGAGCAGGGGGAGGAGCAGAGGGAGAGGGAGAGAGAATCTTGAGCAGATTCTGAGCTGAGTGTGGAGCCTGTCTCGGGGTTCGATCCCATAACCCTGAGATCATGACCTGAGCTGAAATCAAGAGATAGATGCTTAACTGACTGAGCCACCCCTCTGACTTTTCAAGTGAATCCAAAACCCCTGGTTATTTTGTCTTTATTGTGATTAAATACACATAATGTAAAATTGATCATGTTAGCCATTTAAATTCTGGGACATGAAGTTGGCCACCCTCACCGCCCTCCCTCTCTAGAATGTCTATTTTTCCAAACTGAAACCACATGGTCATTAAATCAACTGCCCCTCCCCGCAGCCTCTGGAAACCACTGTTTTAATTTCTGTCCCTATGAATTTGGGCAGGTTTTATATATTTATTTATTTATTAAAAATTTGTTTATTTGAGAGCAAGAGCATGAGAGAGCACAAGCAGGGGGAGTGACAGAAGGAGAGAGAGAGAAGCAGGCTCCCTGCAGAGCAGGGAGCCCGATGAGGGGCTCAATCCCAGGATCCTGAGATCATGACCTGAGCTGAAGGCAGACTCTTAACTGTCTGAGCCACCCAGGTGCCTCCTGAGCAGGATATTTTTAAAAAGTGAAATCTTATCCTTTGAAAAAGTGGGCGCCTTCACCACAGGCCATCAGAACGTAGCCAGGTATTTCCCATGTTCCAAATTAACACAACCCAAGCCAAATTTGACCTCTATCCCTTCTTACCTCAAATGCAACCATCAGCCAAGCCTGCCAGGTTGACTTTCCGCATCCATCTTGGACCTGGTCACTTCTTACAGTCTCTACCATTTCAGTCTCAATGCAACATGCCTTGACCTGGACCTGAGTGGTCACCATCACCTCCTTGAGTGTCTCTTGCTTCTTTTGGCTCCATAATCTGTTCTTCCCACTAACATCTCTGGTGGCTTTGGAATCAGATAGCTAGGGTTCAAAATATGACTCTATTACTTCTGATTCACAAGATTTTGGATGCATCTTGCAACGTCTGTGTGCCTGTTTCTTCATTCAACTAATGGGAATAATAGACCCATCTCAGGGGATGAAATGAGTTCACTCATATAAAGCCAATGAACGCAAAGGATCTTATTATTATCATCATAAAACAGTCATAGTTGTTATATCTAGAATTTCAAAATATAGTTTTTTAATTTACATATCTATCTATCTCATACTGGGAATCCCTGGAGAATAGGGATCATAGCTAACCGATCTGTGTTTCCCCAGACTCCAGACCATGATTTCCACTTGTTTAGTAGGTACTCAATTAATATTTGGGAAAGGAAGGATAAAAAGAAGGGAGGGAAGGGGGGAAAGAGAGAGAAAGGATGGAAGGAAGGAAGGAAAAAGGGAAGGAAGGAAGGAGGGAACGAAGGAGGGAAGTTCGTTTTTCTAATAAAAGGTTAGGATGCACCTAACATATCAGGTCTCAAGAGAGAACCTCTCCCAGGATCTCTGGATGGATGGGATCCTCACTTTCACCCTAGATCACAGGAATGCATTCCCTTCTTGTTCCAATCATTGCCAAGTAATAAGCTACCCCAAAACTTGGTGGCCAAAAACCAGGACCAGTAGATCATATCTCTTGCTTTTGTGGGTCAGGAATCTAGGCAGAGCTGATCTGGGCAGTTTTTCTGCTCCTCATGGTGTCAGCTGAGATCAGTTGAAGGCTGGTGGAGGGGCTGGTCTGGAAGGTTCAACGTGGCTTCATTCAACGTCTGGTTCCTTGACAAGGATGGATGCACAGCTGGGGTCAGCTGGGACTGTCTACTATGTGTGGCCTCTGTAGTATGGTGATGTCAGGGAATCAGAATCCTCATCTGGAGGAGGCTGGATTCACTCGGAGGAGGAGGGTCCCAAGGAGCTGGGATAGAACTGCAGGCAGGGCCTCTTATCACTAGCCCAGGAAGTCCCAGAATAGCCCTTCTGTAGCATTCTACTGGCCAAGCAATCACTAAGTCCAGCTCAGATTCAAGGGGAGTGGAATCAGATTCTACCATGGGAAGGAGCAGCAAAGAACTTGTGGCACTGTTAACCTACTATACACTCCATCTCTCCCCTGCAAGTGTTTTATTGATTTTTAACGATTTATTTTGAAAGAGAAAGAGCAAGAGAGAGAGAGAGAGAAGGGGTGGGGTGGGATGGAGGGAGAGAATCTCAAGCAGACTCCCTGTTGAGTGAGGAGCCAGACACGGGACTCAATCCCACAGCCCATGAGATCATGGCCTGAGCCAAAACCCAGAGTCAGACACTCAATCAACTGAGCCGTCCAGGCGCCCTTCCCTTGCAAGAGCTTTAAACTGAGGGTCACTGGGTCTTACGGACAATTTTCAGTGAATCTGGGAATGCTCTGAATGTAGCTTTGTACGGATGTGCAAAATGTGCATTTTTTCCAGGGAGATGGGCTGTCAGGGAGATTGTGAATCACTACTGCACGGTGGTCTTCTTTTTTACTGAGCCGTATCTCATCTCATGGCTTACAAAATTTTTCCAAGAAAACATGAACAGGGTCATGGAAGCTATTCAAATAATACAGAAAGGCAGGCAGTTCATCCCCTGCCATCCCTCATCCATTCCCCTCCTCAGAGAGATTCCCTGCTACGAGTTTGGTGTATATCTTTCGTGACATTTTCCCATGGATTACATAGATGTGTGTAAGGTTTTTGAGAATGTAAATAGCCTTTGGAGCACCTGCGTGGCTCAGTTGGTGAAGCGTCTGCCTTTGGCTCAGGTTATGATCTCAGGGTCCTGGGATCAAGTCCTGAGTTGGGCTCCCTGTTCAGCGGAAGTTTACTTCTCCCTCTGCCCTTCTCCCTGCTTGTGCACTCTCCCCCGCTCCTCAGATGCATGAATAAAATCTTAAAGAAAACATAAATAGCCTCGTTCTCTACATATGTTTTTTACATTTTGCATATTTTCACTTTTAACATTATTATAGGAGCTTGGTTCATGTCAGTATCCTTAGACCTATCCCATGTTAGAAAACAACCTCTTTGAACCCGGCCTGTGCGCGTACCTATAATACATGTGCCCATAATAGTGATGTACCTGGAAGTTGCTTCTCATTCCCACTCTTTTTTTTTTTTTCAAAGATTTTATTTATTTATTTAAGAGAGAGAGGGAGAGAGCATGGGCAGGGGGTAGGGAGTAGGGACAGAGGGAGAGGGAGAAGCAGACTCCCCACTGAGCAAGGAGTTGGACATGGGACTCGATCCCAGGACCCTGAGATCATGAACTGAGCTGATGATTAACTGACTGAGCCACCCAGGCACCCTTGTTTGTCTTCTCTTATATGGGCATGGTAATGGCACCCCCTTAAAGCTGCAATGATGTTTCCATGAGATTGCATGGAAGGTACTCTTAGCAATGTCTGGAACATACTGTTCCCAATCATTGGCATTAATTTGTATTATTATTATCTCCAAAGCATTTCCAGTGTAGCAGCTGTAGAAAGGTAGCTGCTGCTGAAAATGTGAGTCTTGTCCATTAAAATTGCTCTTCCATCCTCTAGACCCTTCCTGCAGAGACTCACAAATCTAAGGTTTAATCTTACTCTTCAGTAGAATAATCTTAAAAGGATCACAGCCATAATCACTAACTTCACTCAATCTGCCAAGTGGCCGATTCTCCCATTCTATCCCCCTAGCCCTATGAGGAAGGCCCAGGATTTCACCCATTTGGCAGATGGGGAAACTGAGGTAGCGAGCGGTCGAATAAATGTCTTGAGATCCCGTCTCTGGTAATCTGGCAGAGCCCAGCACTGAATCTATCACTTAGGCCCAGGACTCATGTTCCTCCCCATTAGTTTATAGAATTTTCTGGATTGAAGTTGATGTCTCAAGGCTGGGTGATTGGACTGTGGTGTGGAAGAGATGCAAAAGATGGATTCTCTAAAGAGACACCGGCTGCAGGCTCCACCTTTCAGGGAGACTGGGCACCTGTTGGTGTTCATTCTGCAAGCGAATGAACAAGGAAAGCAGGGGTTACCCCAGTGTCTGGCCTGGCTTCCCCCGCTTAGTGGCTTCTCCTCCACGTGGAGCCCAGGGTAGCAAGGGAGGGGTTGGGGGAAGAGAGAGAAGGAAATCCATCCCTCTTGGCAGTGGTCACAGGCTTGGCATCACAGGGTGGCATCCTGGCTGGCTGTTTCCTACAGATATGATTTCAAGGCTGGGGGGAGGGATCACTTCACTTCTCCTTCCTCAGTTTTCTTTTCTGTCATTTGAAGATAAAATTGTTCGCCTCGCATGACTTGGGGACGCCTGGTGATGGTGTATGTGGTAACACGTGGGGCCCGGCACACAGTAGGTTCTCAGGAAAATCTAGTTCCTCTGTAGGGTCTTTCTGTTCCTTGCCAAGAAGGCAGAGTTGTACATTAGAAGGAGTGTTTTGATTGTCGGGCTATCATTTGTTTTTTCAGGAATAATCTCTCAATTATTTCCTTCTGAATGCTGCCCTCAGTCTACCTCCATGGGCTTTGGGTGGAATTCACTCTACCCCTGAATCTGGGCATGGGCCTGGCAGTTGGAACCTTCTATACCTCTGGCCCTCTGGTTTAGGGATAAGCATGTAACACAGTGGGGACAATGACCCGGGAAGTGTCATGTATTGAACAGCTGGGATTAATCCCCAAGCCTTCCCTGGGTCAGCTAGGCCATGGAGACAAATGAGCACTGAAACAAAGTTGCTGGTGGGGATGAAAGGAGCATGGGTGCTGGGCAGATAACCCACAGTGCTCAACACAACAATTCTAGGTTGAAGGAGCAGAGAGATGCAGAAACTTACCCAAGATAGCCACTTGATTCCAGACCCCTTGTTCTTAATCATAACCCAGTTCTTTGCATTTTGGCTTGAACCAGTTTAGGTTGGTTTTTTGTATAACCTTCAACAGATAGTAATCTCCTTGAGGGCATGAGCCATACATGGTCCCTTCTCTAATTTATCCTCAGGACCTAGTCTAGTGCTTGGCAGAGTTTTGGGTTAGCAAATTTTTGGTGAATGAATGAGAGTGAACAAGAATGTCATGGGGGAGGGGGTGTCATGCACCTTTAGGTCTCCAAGGATTATCAGACTCATTTTTAATTTAATTTAATTTTTAAAAATAATTTATTTATTTGAGACACAGTGAGTGCCAGAGAGATCACAGAGGGAGAGGGAAAGGGAAAGGGAGATGCAGGTTCCTTCTGCTGAGCAGGGAGCCTGATGTGGGGCTTGATCCCAGGACCCCGAGATCATGACCTGAGCTGAAGGCAGACACTTGACCAACTGAGCCACCCAGGCGCCCCTAGACCCAATTGGTAGACTCGGATGTGTGTACAAATCACCTGGGACCTCCTTAAAGTGCAGATTCAGATTCAGCAGCTCCAGGAGAGGGCCTGAGATTCTGGATTTCTAATAAGTTTCTAGGCAATGTTGATGCTGTTGTTTCAAAACCACACTTTGAGAAATAGAGTCTGGGTGGCTAAGTGTCCCTGTGGCAATCACTAGCCACATAAGGCTATGGAGCATTTGAAACATGGCTAATCCAAACTGAGATGTGCCGTAAGTGCAAAATACACACTGGATTTGGAAGATTTATTTAAAGAAAGACCCTGTAGAATATATTTCATAATATTTATATTCTAGGTTGAAATAATATTTTGGATATGTTGAATAAAACAAATATATATATTATTAAAACTTAGTGCTTCTTGTTTCTTTCAATGTGGTTACTAGAAATTTGAATGTGCAGGATGCCTGGATGGCTCAGTGGTTGAGCGTCTGCCTTCAGCTCAGGATGTGACCCCGGGTCCTGGGTTAGAGTCCTGCATCGGGCTCCCTGCGAGGAGCCTGCTTCTCCTTCTTCCTGTGTCTCTGCCTTTCTGTGTCTCTCATGAATAAATAAAGTATTTTGAAAAAAAAAAAAAGAACTTTGAACATGTATGTGTGGCTCACATAATATTTCTTTTGGACAGTGCTGGTTAGAGTGTTGGTTGCTCCTGAGTAGGAAAAAGTGACTTCAGTTGCTGAGCTTTTATCCCTAGTGGACTCTGGGTCAACAGGGTCAAACACTGCAGAGAAATCAAGAGTGAGGAAGACTGGGGGGAAACACGGATGCCAGAATCTTCTAGAATTTTCTAGAAAGAGCAGTATGTCAATGGTGCCAGGAAAGGGACAGCATCGCTGACTGGGGGAGAGGATGGGGAGACTGTGGGGATTAGGCCTCTCCATTCAAAAATTTGATGAGATTTCGTTCCATGAGTGAAATGGAGCTCAGGCAAACATTTAAATTTTTTTTAGCGAGACTTGTTAAGGATAGGCGTAAAGGGGATTTTCAGGGGGCATACCCCATGACTCTGAAATTTTCCTCCCAGGCAGATACCAAAAAAAACCTTATACATGTGGACAAGGAGTCCAAGACTGTCTGTATTGCCAAGCAGTATAAAAAACAACAGATCCAACCTTGAGAGGACTGAATAAATCAATCTTGGTGTGCAGGTAGATCATGCTGCCCCAGGGAAGCTGGGACCATGCTTTGCAACATGGACACAGCCCAAAAACCAAGTTGCAGAGAGATAAGTGCAGAATGATGCCTTTGGTATGAAGTTTAAAAAACATGTAGAACAACACTATATATCATATAGGGATAGAAACGAAAAAACATAAATATAATGCATAGGAATGAACAACATCAAATTCAGGATAGTGGTTATCTTAGGAAAGAAGGAACAAAATATGATTGGAGAAGGGAGGGCTTGCAGGGGTCTACTGTGAGAACATTTTGGATGCATTTATTTACTCATTAAAGAAAAATAGCTGCTCAAAGCCATAGTCCATTATGAACATCTAAGATATCACCACTATAATTTTGTTGTTGAAATTCCTTTTCTCACTCTGTCTGCAGCAAGTTTTATTTTTTAATCCCTTGCTTTCGTTTTCTGTATTTATCAGAGCCATGCACACCCATGGTTAAAAGACTTAAATAATTCCATAACTCCATAAGGTTTGTTAATTGAAAAAAGTTTTTCCTTTTTTTTCAAACTAGGTGGTCGGAACACAGGTGTTGGCTTTGTTGCTCACCCATACCTTTTTATAAATCTGAAACATTTCATTGAAAATGCTCAGAAATGGGGCACTTGGGTGGCTTTGTTGGTTGAGTGTCCGACTCTTGATTTCAGCTCAGGTCATGATCTCGGGGTCATGGGATTGAGCCCCACGTTGGGCTCCATGCTCAACACCTAGTCTGCTTCTCCCAATCCCTCTGCTCCTCCCCTACTTGCATGGGCACGCACGTTCTCTCTCTCGCTCTCTCTTAAATAAATATAAATAAATAAATAAATAAATAAATAAATAAATAAATAAATAAATAAAATCTTTAAAAAAAATGCTCATTTGGGGATCCCTGGGTGGCTCAGCGGTTTAGCACCTGCCTTTGGCCCCGGGCGTGATCCTGGAGTCCTGGGATCGAGTCCCGCATCGGGCTCCCGGCATGGAGCCTGCTTCTCCCCCCTCCTGTGTCTCTGCCTCTCTCTCTCTCTCTTTATGTCTATCATAAATAAATAAATAAATAAATAAATCTTTAAAAAAATGCTCATTCATAAAACCATTATAAAAAATGAACAATCTTCCTTCAGAATAGCTCTCTGTCTACAAATTTAGTGATTTAAAGCTTCTCTAAGACTGAGATTCATCGGCCTCCCATCCCACTAGCTTCTTTGTTTTCTTGGGGTCGATGATCACTCTTGCTGTCTTCTCCATGTCACACTTCCACATCCATATTCTCCATGTGACACTTTCCACACCCAAGTTCTGCCATTTGGATCAGGGTGTTCATCATTCAGGTGAATCTCCATAAGCTGCGTTGGGCAGGGTGGTGGACGTAGTTTCAAAAGTATGATTAGTATTATAACTGTAGTTTGGATGACAGCTAGGAACTTCTTGCCGCTTGATATTTAGGTAAAAATGCCTTGAAGTCCTCATTCCCAAAGCCTGTGTTGTTCCAAAGCCTTCACAAGGATTTTTTCCAATTCCTGTGGGGAGTCAGGGAATTTGGGGTATACTTTCTCTTGGGCTCTGGTTTCTGAGGGTGCGGTCTCTTTTGCCTTCCTCCCTCCCTGAAACTGTCTCATCTTCATTTTAAACTATAGAAATCCACTCAGACCAATCAGTTATTAGGCATTGAGGACCTTATTGACTATTTAAAAAAAAGATTATCTATTTACTTATTCATGAGAGATACACAGAGAGAGGCAGAGACATAGGAAGAGGGAGAAGCAGGCTCTCCACAGGCAGCCTGACCCCGGGATCAACCTGAGCTAAAGGCAGACACTCAACCACTGAACCACCCAGGGGCCCCTCCACCATTTCTTAGGACAAACAGAAGGGTTTTACATACCAGCACGTGAACGTATTTTATGGGGATTAATTGGCATTGTTCCTCCTAAAATGTTAGGGGCTGTTATTGGTTTTGCTAGTCTACTTTCCTCTCTCTTTGTCCTGGTACCACAATGTGTATTTTCTTTGGGAAATCAACTTACCTTGCTATCAGGCTTTTGGGTGGACCAAAGCTGCCGGGGAAAAGACTAAGTTGTTATTATTCCCATTTTATAAAGAGAGAAAGTGGAATGTCAGGAGGTTTGTATGTTGTAATGAAGATCAAAGAGTTAGTGCGTGCTTTGGAATTTGAACTTACATCTAACACTAAAGCTTGTGCTCATACTCACTATGGTATCAAATATCATCATGCTGGTAGTAACCCTATGGCATCAACTCCTAGGCTCTATCTCCCTTCTGGACTCTCCATTGAGCTCCAAAGTTATATATTTAACTGATATGTCATAACTTCACTTGAGTGTCTTATAGGCATGTGTGAGGGTTTAAAAAAAAAGGTTCACAGATTCTTTAACAACATCCTCCAAGGACTGAAGCTTAATTTTCCTCTCCTTGAGTGTGGATTGAATATGTGACTTGCTTCTAATAGAATATTATGGGAATGACAGTGTGTGATTTCCAAGACTAGGTTATAAAAGGCATTGTGACTTCTGTTTTACTCTGTTGGATCTCTCACTGTGGGGAAAGCCAGCTGCCATCATGGGAGGACACCCAAGGATTCCTATAGGGAGATCCATGTGGGGAAGAACCGAGGCCTCTGGCCAACAGCAGGGTGAGGGCACCATCTTGGAAAGTGGCCCCTCCAGCCCCAGGCGATCTTTCACATAAGTCTGCAGCCCCAGCTGATATCTTGACTGCCACCTCTTGAAAGACCCTGGGCCAGAACCATCCAGCCATGCTGCTCCCAAGTTCCTGACTCACAGAAACTGTAAGATAATAAATATTTCTTGTGTTAAGATACAAAGTTTTGGAGAGACTGATCATGCAGCAACAGATTAATACAGCATCTCAAACGTGACATGTCAAGAGCTGAACTCCTAATCTTCGTTCTGCAAATGTGAGTTTTCCCTCTGTCTTCTCTATTCAGAAAATGGCAGAGTCATGATTCTTGTCCCTCACAATAAAACCTTGAAGATGTCCTTGAAGCCTGTCTTAAGTTCACAACCCAAATCAAATGTAAGAGCAATCTCATTGTTCTAACTTTAAAATGTGAATAAAATCCAATCATGTCCTCAGTTACTGCCCTGGTCCACCCCCATTACCTCTCACTAGGTTGGCTGCAATTGCCATCTACCTAATATCCCTTTTTCCTTGGAATTCCTGGCATCAATTCTAAATACAGGAAGGATCCTTTAAAAATATGAGACAGGTGGTCAATTCCTCTGCTCTGAATGCCTCATGGTTATTCTTTCTCCAGATCTATGAGCTGCTCCCTTCTTTCACTTCCTTCAGATCTTTGCACAGCTATCACCTTCTTAGTGAGGACTTTTCTGACTACCGAGCATTCTCCATAGTGTATATCCTGCTTATTTATCTTCTCTTTCCCTTCTAGAATGGCGTCTCCCTAAAGAGAGGGATTTTGTTGTCTGTTGGGTCCCCAGAACCCAGAATGATTCTTGCACATAGTAGGTACCCTATAAATATTTCCTGAATAAACACATTGCTATTTCCTAAGAGCTGTTGTCCTTGGAGAACTACCCGAGAAGCCAGTTACAAATAAGAATGCCCAAACACCATCTTAGGTACCTGGTTAGAATCTGATGAAAACTGGAGGATTGTAAGATGTGTCCCTAGGAATCTTTGCTGCATTTGTCTCCTAATCTTTCAGCAAAATTTGTTATTTCTGCTTTAACAGAGGCAAGGAAAATAGTAAAATATATTGAAATTGGTTTGTATTAAAAGAACTCTTTTGTAGTTAGGGCAGTAAATTATAGACATAGGATTCAATATAGGCCATAAATTGAATATTTTAGTGTGAGTAGAGTTGTATCGACTGTTCCTTTGGGGATTAGAGTTTATTTCCTAAGCTTTTGTTCACTACATCATGAGTCTTTTCAATAAAACGATCTCATTGCCTGACAGCCAGACAAGCCTTTCAGTGATGCAAGGGGATTTTATCGGGTGTGGTTAACTCAGAAAATGGTTCTCTGAAGATACTTTATGACCAAATATTTACTAATGTCCCTTAGCAGACCCGGTTAATTTCAGAATACCTAAGAAAGCCAATAAATGTGAACGAGGACGGACGCGCGCGCGCACACACACACACACGCTCTTACAAATACAAATCCAATGTTTTTGGTACTCTGCTTTAAATAGAGAAAAACCAACAGATATTGCTGAAATAGAAAGCTTGATGTTATCATGACCTTGATATCAAATGTTCTTGGCCAGATGAAAGAGATTAGGACTGGTGGCCATGTCATACAGAGATTTTAATCCATCCATCCTTTTGAAGGTGGGCATTTGCTTTACAATGGTTCAAGCAATTATAAAGCTTGGCTCAAGCTTTATAATTTAGTCTTCTTCTAACTAGAAAAAAATTATAATTATTCTTTTTCTAACTAGGCAAATTTATCCTACCCTTTATCAGAGTTTGATGGAAAGCAAGGAATGAAATCAAGTCTTCAATTTTGAAGTATATAGGGTAGTTGACAAATGACCAGCTGAAGGACTGGGCTGGAGGATGACAGAAAACCGGTCAGCTCTGGGACATCAGGGAGTAGGAGTGAATCGAGTCTCTCACAGATGAGAAAGAGTGTGAGAGGCCCGCTCCCCTGCTTATCCTTTGGCACAGTCTGGAAGGGTGTGTTTGGTAGCCTCTGAGATGGCCCCACTGACCCCTACTTCCCAGTGTTCATGTCTCTGTGTGATCCCCTCCCCTTGAGTGTGGCTGGACTTGATGGCTTGCTTCTAATGAACAGAATGAGGTAAAAGCAAGGAGCTATCACTTTCGTATTTGTTATAGAAGCCTGGCTTCTCTGTCGTGGTGCTCTCTTTTTTTTCTTGTTTGCTTGCTGTGTGAAGCAGCTGTCATGTGTGAGCCATCCCAAAGACAGTCCCATGTGGCAATGAACTGACAGAGGCCTCTAGCTAATAGCCAAGGAGGAGCTGGGGGCCTCAGTGACACAGCCTGTGAGGAACAAATCCTGCCCCCACCACTGATTTCACCTGGAAGTAGATCCTGGCCCATTTGGACTTTGAGATGAGACCACAGCTCTGGCTGAAACTTTGGTGGCAGTCTGTGACAGACCCTAAGCCAGAGGACCCAGCTAAGCCACACCTGGGTTCTGTCCCACTGAAACTGTGAGATCATAAATGTTTGTTGTTTTAAGTTACCAAATTTTGGGATAATCTGTTATGTGGGATATTCATTTCCTAAGGCAGCCATAGCAAAGTACTACAGACTGAGTTATTGCGCATCAAGAAGTTATTTTCTCCTAGTGCCAGGGGCCAGAAGTCCAAAATTAAGATGTCAGCATGTCCACGCACCCTCTGAAGGCTCTCAGGAAAGATCTGGTCCTGGCCTGTCTCCTAGCTTCTGGTAGCCTCAGGCATTCCTTGGCTTATAGATGGCCATCCCCTCATGTCTCTTCACATTATCTTTCTTTTGTGCATCCACGTCTGTGTCCAAATTGCCCCCCCCTTTTTTTTATAAGGGTACAAGTCAGATTGGATTAGGGCCCACCTTTTTCTTAAATTGATTACATCTGCAGAGACCCTATTTCTAAGTAAGATTGCATTTTCAAGTACTGGGGGGTTAGGATTTCAAAGTATCTTTTTTTGGAGGGACACAATTCAACCTAACAACCAGCAATAGGTAATTAATTTGGAGAGTTAACCCCCTCATATTTGGGCGTGATGATTAGGGAAAAGGGAACATGGATGCTACACCATAAAAAACAAAGACCCCAGGGTCTATTATTACCCAGTAGCACTGAGCTGTCTGGTACAGTAGTCACTAGCTGCAGGTGGCTACTGAGCATCTGAAATGTGGCTGGTCCAAAACTGAGATGTGTTGTCAGTGTAGAATTTATACCGGATTTTGTAGACTTAAAATGAGAAAAAAAGAAGGTAAAATATTTGTCATTGAATTTTGTATACTGATTCCATGTTGAAATAGTATTTTGGATATATTAAGTTAAATGAAACATATTATTGAATTTAATTTCACCTGTTTATTTATTAAATATGGCTACTAGAAAATTTAACCCTACACATATGTGGCTTGCGTTATATTTCTGCTGGATGTTGTTGCTCTACAGTTTGGGATATTTCTACTCTGTCCTATTTGGAGGAAATTTATTCCTCTCCTTGAGTGAAGCAAAGCATCAAGGCTCTAGAAAACCATGGAAATGGGCTTCTGGTCTTCTTTACATTGTGATAAAAACTGAGATACTTGCTGTAGAAAGTGTCTTTACTCCTTCAAAGCCAAGTGCTTCACTCATTAGGTTTGAACACAGGATCTCTTTGCTAAAGTTGTCAAGTCATGGCGTCTTTGAGCCAGCTATAGAAAATGGCAAGTTTCCATATTGGCACCTCTGCTAGGTCAGCCCCCTCTGGGATGTTGGGGGAAATGATGAATTGATGGCAGTTGTCCATCTGCCGTCCAACACTTGGTTCCTAGGACTGGGCCATTGATGCCTCGCTTTCCTCCTCCAACCCTTGAAGGTCCTCTCTCTGGACAATCAAGATCCTTCTAGCATCTTGTATTTGGAAACAAGGGCCTATTCATTCTTCCTTGGGGATGAGAGACACTGAGGCCCAGTCTGCTTTTGGAGGATGTGGGCAATGGAAATATCTCCTACTATTTCTGTACCTTGGGCTGAACAAGACAAATTATTATTTCAATAAATAATCCACAAATTCATTTGTTGAACAGATATATTTATTGCCATATTTCAAAGCTCTTTCCCCTAAATTATCTTCATTTATTCAATAAATGTAGGGAGTGGTTACCCTGCCAGGCCCTTTGGGGATTAATTGGTGAACAGGCGACACAACTCTCTTATTGAATTTATGGTTGAGTCGGGGAGGCAGCATAGAGCAGACAACCAAACAAGTAATGATCACCTTCTGGATCAGCGCTGCTAGGGAAAGCAGAGGTGCTGTCAGAGGCACATCCAGGGGAACCTTACCGTGTGTGCGAGTGTGTATGGGAGTGAATCAAAGAAGACACATAAAAACTGAGATCTGAAGGATGGATAGAAGTTGGAGGTGATGCGGTGAGAGATGAATAATAAATTTCCTGAGTTCTCAGACTGAGCCACTGTCCGTCCATCCATCCATCCATCCATCCACCATCCACCCACCCATCTACCCATCCATACAACAAATACTCCCTGAGCATCTACTACGTGGCAATCACTGTCCCTAAACACATGTAGACAGTCAACATGTAAACTATGGTTCTCAACCTCAGCACTATTGATGTTTGAGGCTGGGTCATTCCCTGCTGTAGGGCTATCCTATGTACTATAGGATGTTTCACTACATCCCTGGCCTCTATGCATCAGATGCCAGTAGAAAAACCTCCCAGTCCTGACCATAAAGACATCTCACAATGTCTCCTGGGGAGTCAAAACTGCCCGGTTATAAACCGATGATGTAAACAAATACTTATACAATATCATATGAGGTGGCGACGTGGCCTGTGCAGGAAAATTTCAGGTGGGTTAAGAGGATAGTGTGGGAAGGCATCGCTGACAAGGTAGCAGTTAAGCAGAGACATGAATGAACTGTGGGAACAAGCCATACCCAGGGGAAAGAGTGTTCTGGGCAGAAGGACTATCCAGTGCAAAGGCCCTATGGTGGGAGGACTTATGTTTGAGAAATGAAGAGTCAGGAGCCTTGAGTGGTTAGAGAACAGAGTAGGGGGTGGCTTGGAGGTGATGTAGACACTGAGGATGGACTCAAGTAGCTTGTGCTGAGGTCTTGGGATTTTATTTTATTTTTCATTATTTTTTTAAATTTAAATTCAATTTGCCAACATACAGTATAACACCCAGTGCTCATCCCATCAAGTACCCTCCTCAATGCCCGTCACCCAGTTACCCCATCCTCCCACCCACCTCCCCTTCCACAACCCTTGGTTGGGCTCCCAGAGTTAGAAGTCTCTCATGGTTTGTCTCCCTCTATAATTTTTCCCACTCAGTTCCCCTCCTTTCCCTTATATAATCACTTTCACTATTTCTTATATTTCACGTATGAGTGAAACCTTGGGATTTTACTCTGAGTGAGATGGAGCCACCAAGGGTTTTGAGTATGGGTGGTGTGATCTGGTCCTTTGTTTTGAAAGGATTGCCCTGGCTACTTTGTCATGACACACTGGAAGGTGGTAAGAGGAGAAATGAAGCAACAAGGGGGGGGGGGAGTCAAAGTGAGAGAAGGAGGTGGCAGGAATGAGAGAGAAAGTAGAGGGACGCACACAAAGCTTGTAATAGCCCCTCCTCTCTGCTCTGCATGCTTGCACACCTCCATCCTAGTACTTAGAACACTAATGATATTGAAACCACCTGTTTATATGTAGATGAAATCCTCAAGGGTAGGGAGCAAGCCTCAATCATCTTTGTGTCCCTAAAACTCATCATAGGACTGAGTATTTAATAGGTGCTTAAGGGAGCCCCTCAGAGCCCAGACTGATAGGAATCGTCTGCATTAGGACCTTAGTCTTGGGAGGCCCCTTGCATAGAACACCTGTATGTGGAAACCCCCAGGGTGTGAGCACTGTGGTTAAGTGCTCTGACAACACAGTCAGCCAGGCTCGAACATTGATGCAGCAACTTGCAAGTCTCGTGGCAATGGGGAGCTTTCTTCCCTCCCCAAACCTCAGATTTCTTATCTGTAAAACTGGAGAATGATCTCAACCGTGTAGGTTCTTGTGAAGATAAATGAGGGGGTTTAAGCAAAGTCATTGGTAAAGTCTCCCAAGAAACTCAACTGTTGCTTCCAATGGTCTCCTATGAGGGATGAGCAAGAGCTCTATGGCGATGGGTAGAAAATACTGGTATTATATATAAGTGTGGTATTATATATATAATAACATAACATAATATATATATCACATATATATTTATTTATTATTATATATAAGTGTGTGTGTATATGTATATATACACATATATAATGCTTTAAATGTTTTGGGAACTTTGTAAAGTACACAATAAATTAGTATAATAGGATGTGTATATTGTTTCTACATGGCTAAATGAAGGCCTATTGGGGTAATAGGTGTATGGTCCATCACCCCAACAATTTAGAGAGTACTGTTAAGGCCAGTCATGCTGACTTCATGAGCTTTCTCCTGGGTACTTTCTTTCTTTTATTTTTTTTTCTGTTTTAAATCTTATTTTATTTAGTTTTTAAAGATCTTATTTTATTATTTATTCATGAAAGACACATATAGAGAGAGGCAGAGACACAATAAGAGGGAGAAGCAGGCTCTCCCTGGGGAGCCTGATGCGGGACTCAATTCCAGGACCCCAGGATCATGAGCTGAGCCAAAGGCAGGCACCCAACCACTGAGCCACCCAGGTACCCCTCTTTTTTTTTTTTAAGATTTTTTTCATTTATTTGAGAGAGGGAGCATACATGAATCCAAGGGGCAGAGGGAGAGGGAGAGGGAGAGAGAGAATCTCAAGCAGACTCTATACTGAGCACAGAGCCCAACATGAGGCTTCATCTCACGACCCTGAGATCACAATCTGAGCTGAAACCAAGAGTTGGACGCTTAACCAACCATGCCCCTCAGGTGCCCGCCACGTACTTCCTCAAAGATACTATTTCCTTGCTCCTACCCCTCAAGTATTCTGATTCTTTTTTTTTTTTTTTTTAATTTTTATTTATTTATGATAGTCACAGAGAGAGAGAGAGAGGCAGAGACACAGGCAGAGGGAGAAGCAGACTCCATGCACCGGGAGCCTGACGTGGGATTCGATCCTGGGTCTCCAGGATCGCGCCCTGGGCCAAAGGCAGGCGCTAAACCGCTGTGCCACCCAGGGATCCCAAGTATTCTGATTCTTTAAACCCAGAGCTGGTCCCAGGAATCTGCATTTAAAGGCTATTCTAGATGATTCTGATAGGTAATTAAGTACAGACCAGTGCTTCCCAAAAGTGAATGTGCATTGTTATCCCTCATAGAGCTTGCTGAAATGTGGATTCTGTTCAGGAGCTGGGGTAGGTTCCAAGATTCTGCATTTCAAACAAACTTCTGAGCAACGCCAAAGTTGCTTGTCCGAGGCCCACACTGGGGGTACCCAACGTTCAGACCTGATTCTCAAAGTGTCCTGAGAACAGCAGCAGCACCTGGGAGTGGGGGAGACATGTGAATCCCCAGGCCCCTCCTGGAAACTACTGAATCCCAGGGCAGGACCGCCAGCTGTGTTTTGTCAAGCCTTGCAGGTGGTCCTGACGAGGGCTTGGGTTTTGGAACCTTGGTTTACGAGGAAGCGCTAGCCTTCTCTGCACTAAAACCCTCTCTCCCACCTTTTTTTTTTAAATTTATTTATTTATTTATTTATTTATTTATTTATTTATTTATATTTAAATTCAATTAGCCAACATATAATAGTACATCATTAGTTTCAGATTGAGGGGGAGATAATTCAGTTTTCGATAATTCATCAGTTACACAGGACACCCGGTGCTCATCCCATCACATGCCCTCCTTAATGCCCATCGCCCAGTTACCCCCGCCCCTTCACCCACCTCCCCTCCAGCGACCCTCAGTTTGTTCTCCAGAGAGTTAAGAGTGTCCCACCTCTTATGTCTGCAGCTTCACCAAATGGCCAGCCTTGAGCTGCCCCATCCCACAAAGGGGGATGTGCAACCCAGGAGCCCTGCGTGCCACGGGGCCTGCCTCCAGAACCATCTCCCTGTGTCCCCGGCATCACAGTTGTGCATAGTTCAGTGGGGATGACAGGTGGCTTCTTTTGAGAACAGCTGACAGGCCCTCTCATCCCGGTGTGATTGACAGCGCCCTAATCAGCAGGAAGAGACTGGAACGCCTCTAGAATGATGTTTGCTCTGCAAATATTTGACATTATCTACCCAGAAAACCTGAAAGAGAACTTCATTTTTCTTTCTTTTTCAGGAATACAGCAAGTCACAGAACACCCTTAAGTATAATTAGTCTGACGAGGGAGGTTCTGCTTGGGACTGGGGACCTAAGCTGTAGGACAATTGTAGGTGGCTTTGTCTCTCTGCTGTTCAAGGTAGATGAAAGTCATTCACCTGTGACCATGGGAATCCCAGTCCCTCAACATATGAGTGTGCAGACTGTCATGTGGGCATGTGGCAGGTTCTCATGTAGTAGGTCTGAGGCAGGGCCTGAGCTTACAAGCTCCCAGGTGCTGCTGCGGCTACCAGTTTGAGGACTGTACTTTATAGAACCTTCCGACCTCTGACTCCGACCTAATGCCTGGAGATGGCTTTCAGAAGTCATTTGGGGGCGTGGCTTTTGGCCTCAGAGTTGGGTTTGTATTTTTGCTATGCATAAACTGCTAGCTGTGTGGCTCTGGGCAAGTGAGCGCACCTCTCTGAGCCTGCCCCCTCGGGAGTGGTATCACCCCATTGAGAATGCTTATTTTAGGGCCGTTGTAAAGATTAAGAAAGGTAATTAAGGTAATTAAAAAAAAAGATTTTATTTATTTATTCACAAGAGACACACACACACACAGAGGCAGAGACACAGGCAGAGGGAGAAGCAGGCTCCATGCAGGGAGCCCGATGTGGGACTCGATCCTGGGACTCCAGGATCATGCCCTGGGCATGAAGGCAGGCTCTAAACCGCTGAGCCACCCAGGGATCCCCAGAAAGGTAATTTCTTAAGAGTCAACTCCCTGATGCAGAGTAAGTGCCCAATAATGGTGAATATTCATGTGTATCAGAAGGATGATATGTTCAAGACAGTACAGGATTATTAATACAGTATTTATTGTATATTGTGTTATATCATATCATATCATATCATATCATATCATATCATATCATCATACCATATTGTATCATCTTTCTCTCGCCACCAATACCTGCATATTGCTATGAATGGGAGAGCAAAGCTATAGAAAAAGACAAGTTGAGGTGACCGAGTCATTCAGGAAGTCAGCCTAGGGTCTCAGGTTTATTTCATTCCTCTATTTTTTTAATTTTTATTTATTTATGATAGTCACACACACACACACACACACACACACACACACACACACACAGAGAGAGGCAGAGACACAGGCAGAGGGAGAAGCAGGCTCCATGCCCTGGGAGCCCGACGTGGGATTCGATCCCGGGTCTCCAGGATCACACCCTGGGCCAAAGGTAGGCGCTAAACTGCTGTGCCACCCAGGGATCCCTCATTCCTCCATTTGATCTCGAAGATGTCATTCATCGCTTCTGGGTCCCAGTGTCTTTATCTCTACCCCAGGCACGACACACTTCTCTCTATAATGTAGTGAAGAGTAAATCCAGGAGCACGTAGAAGAAGACCATCACAGGGCCTTTGTTACTTGTACCAAAGACATCCTCAACGAGCGCCCACCATGCCGTGGCCATGGGCCCTGGTGTGGGGGATGCAGCAGGGGAAAGACTGCCCACTGGAGCCCGGCCCTCTGGTGTGGGTGGTAGACAAGCCAGCAGCATAGGTCACCACAGGTCCAAAAGAATGGTCCAGGTGCAACCAGAGAGCGAGGCTTCTCCTGGACTGAAGGTCAGAGAACAGAGTAGGGTGACTGCGTGTGCAAAGATGCTGAGCCCCAATGGTGCTGAAACTGAGGCCCTCCAGTTTGGCTAGAATGCAGAATGTGCTAGAGGAGGCCAGTGTCCTGGAATGGCAGGAGCCAGCCCAAGCAGGGTCTCGGGCCAGCTGAGGCCCACAAACTGATCCCGGGGCCGCAGGGGAGCCATTGAAAGCAATCAATCAAGGGCTGGGGGCGGGCAGGCGTGGTTGGGGGTGCAGGAAACTTCTCTCACATCTTAGAACATCTTGTGTTTTCCCAAATTCTTTCCATTTCCCTCGGGGCAGGAGGAGCTTAGTTCTGGAGCCTGGGAAGCAGACCAAAGGGGGACTGGATAACTTAGGGGGGAAATGAGACACCAGTTCATATTTCAAAGATCTTTGCCTGTCACATTTGCTTTAGTGGAGAAGTGTCTCCTCTCTTACTCATCCCACAGCTCTCCAGACCTCACCGCTGGCTCTTGGAAGTCCTGGGATACTTTCTGCTCATACCACAGATCTTAGGCCCAGTAATTATTTTATGGTGAATAACCCATTATTTTTAAAGGGCCTGCCATTTGCCAAACCTTGTGGCTTTCCCACATCCCAGGCTCAGATCTGAATTCCAGGTCCACCATGTCACGTGGTCTGTGATTTGGGGCAATTTGGGTCTTCTCAATTGTGGAGTGGGGTATGAGTAGGTACCTCCTGGGGTCGTTGAGAGGATTGGGACACTTCTCAGCTTCACGTCTTACTCGCTAGGTAAGCATCACCACATAGTACACGTTAAGGTATTAGCGAGGACTCATTCATGATTCTCAACAAGGATTATCTTGAGCATCTGTGAGGTGTAAGCAAGCCATGACAGGCTGCCTTAGAAATTGGGGATAAATGGTAAATCTGTCATCAGGAGTCTTCCATCTAGTGATAGTGTAAGAGGAGTCAGCAAATGTTTTTGGTAGAGGGTCTTTGGTTTTGGGGCTCCAAGAGACAAAATGGAGTTATAGCCATGTCACGGGCTTGAAGAGTGCCCGTAGCCTTTTCGGATGAGCTTCTTAGTAATGCATTTAAGATCCCTCCACACCTTTTCATGGCTTGATAGCTTGTTTCTTTTTTTTTTTTTTTTAAGATTTTATTTATTTATTCTTGAGAGAGAGAGAGAGAGAGAGAGGCAGAGACACAGGCAGAGGGAGAAGCAGGCTCCATGCAGGGAGCCTGACGTGGGACTTGATCCCAGGTCTCCAGGATCAGGCCCTGGGCTGAAGGCAGCGCTAAACCACTGGGCCACCTGGGCTGCCCTATTGTCCTTTTTATGTCCATGAGATATATAGTGATATTTTCTCTTTTATTTCTGATATTAGTAATTTGTCTCTTTTTTTTCCCCTTGGTAAGCTGAAGGTTTATCAAATTTATTGATTCTTTTCAGCTTTTGGTTTCATTGACTTTCTCTTTTCATTTTCTGTTTTTAATTCCACTCATTTCTGCTTTATATATCATTATTTCTTTTCCTCTGCTTACTTCAATTTCTGCATTAATTCTTATTATTTCCTTTCTTTTGCTTACTTCAGATTTAATTTATCTTTTCCTAGTTAACTGTTAACTTAGAGTGTTGGTTTTAGATCTTTCTTCTTTTCTAATGTATTCAATGCTGTAAGTTTCCCTCTAAGCACTGTTTTCACTGCCTCTCACAAATTTTGGTAAGTTGTGTTTCCATTTTCACTTAGTTCAAAATATTTTAAAATTTCTCTTGAGATTTGTTTTTTGATCCATGTGTTATTTTTAATCTGCACCTATTCTGGGAATTTTAGCAATCTTTTGTTAGCAATTTCTCATTTAATTCTATTTAGGTTCCAGAGCAGGCATTGCATGGTTTTTATTCTTTTAAATTTGGTGAGATATGTTTTATGTCCCAGAATGTGGTCTGTCTTGGCTCATGTTCCATGTGAGTTTGAGAAAAATATAGATTCTGCTGTTGTTGGATGAAGTAGTTTATAGAGATCAACTGTGTTCAGTTGACTGATGTCAGTGTCTGTTCAACACTGATGGTGTTGTTGAGTTTGATTGTGTTCTTACTAATTTTCTGTCTGCTTGATCTGTCCATTTCCAAGAGAGGTGTTGAAGTTTCCAGCTCTAAGAGTCGATTCATCTATTCATCTATTTCTCCTTGTATTTCTATCAGTTATATCTCATGAAATTTGACGCTCTCTTGTTTGGTGCATGTTAAGAGTTGTTGTCTTCTTGGAGAATCAATGCTTTAATCATTAATGCCGTTCTTAATCCCTTATAACTCTCTTTACTTTGAAGTCGGCTTTGTCTGAAGTTAATATAACTACTCTTGTTTTCTTTAGATTAATGTTAGCATGGTATATTTCCCCCATCCACTTCTTTTTAATCCATAGATGTCTTTATATTGAAGGTGGGTTTCTTTTTTTTTCAACACACATATATTTTTTTATTGGAGTTTGATTTGCCAACATATGATATAACACCCAGAGCTCATCCCGTCAAGTGCCCCCCTCAGTGCCTGTCACCCAGTCATCTCATCCCCCCACCCACCTCCCCTTCCACTTCCCTTGCTCGTTTCCCAGGGTTAGGAGTCTCTCATGTTTTGTCACCCTCTCTAATTTTTCCCACTCATCTTCTCTCCTTTCCCCCATAATCCCTTTCACTATTTTTTATATTCCTCGTATGAGTGAAACCATATAATGATTGTCCTTTTCCAATTGACTTACTTCACTCACCATAATATCCTCCAGTTCCATCCATGTTGAAGCAAATGGTGGGTATTCATCGTTTCTGATGGCTGAGTAATATTCCATTGTATACATAGACCACATCTTCTTTATCCATTCATCTTTCGATGGACACCGAGGCTCCTTCCACTTTGGCTATTGTGGACATTGCTGCTAGAAACATCGGGGTGCAGGTGTCCTGGTGTTTCACTGCATCTGTATCTTTGGGGTAAATCCCCAGCAGTGCAATTGCTGGGTCATAGGGTATCTCTATTTTAACTCTTTGAGGAACCTCCACACAGTTTTCCAGAGTGGCTGCACCAGTTCACATTCCCACCCACAGTGCAAGAGGGTTCCCCTTTCTCCACATCCTCTCCAACATTTGCTGTTTCCTATCTTGTTAATTTTCACCATTCTCACTGGTGGAAGGGGGGTTTCTTATAGACAACATAGAGTTGGGTCATGTTTTTGGATTCACTCGGATAATGTCTTTTATTGGTCTTTTAATTTAGAGCATTGACATGCAGAGTGATTGTTGATAATGTTGGCTTAATACTCACCATATTTGTTAGTGTTTTCTATTTGTTGCCCTGCTCTTCGTGCCAATTTTTGTCTTTCACTCTTTTTCTTTCATGATCTTATTTGAATATTTTATGTGATCCCATTTCCTCAACTTTCTTAGCATATCAGTTATTATTCTCTACTTTTCAAAATGATTGCCCTAGAGATTGCAATATACATTTGTATATAATCCAAGTCCATTTTCAAGTAACACTATACCACTTCATGAGTGGTGTGTCTTATAATAAGAAGATAATCATGATTCCTTCCTCTCATTCCTTGATCATTGCTGTCATTCATTTCTCTTATATACAAGCACGTGTGTGTGTGCGTGATACGTACATAGCATACATAATCAAATACATTTTGAGTATTATTATTATTTTGAGTAAACTTATCTGCTGAATCATTAAGAATAAGAAAGATAAAAATTTTAATCTTACCTTCACTTATTCTTTCTCTGATGTTCTTCCTTTCTTTTTGTGGATCTGAGTTTCTGACCTATATTATTTTCCTTCTCTCTAAAGAACTTCTTTTTTTTTTTTTTTTTCTAAAGAACTTCTTTTCACACTTCTTGTAAGGCAGGTCCATGGTCGATGAATTCCCTCATTCTTGGTTTATCTGAGGAAATCTTTATTTCTCTTTCATTCTGAGGGATAATTTACCATTGTACAGAATTCTAGGTTGGTGGGTTTTTCCTCTCAACACTTTAAATATTCTTTAAATATTTCACTCTTCTTGCTTGCATAGTTTTTGAAGGGAAGTTAGAAGCAATTCTGTGTTCACTTTGAGGTAAAGTGTTTTTTTCCCTCTGGCTTCCTTCAGTATTTTTTTCTTTATCTTTGATTTTTTGTAGTTTGAAGACAATATGCCTAGGTTTTGTTTGTTTTTGTTTTTAGCATTTATGGTCTTTCTTAGACTTCCTGGATTTGTAATCTGGTGTCTGACATTAATTTGAGAAAATTCTCAGTCGTTATGGTTTCAGATATTTCCTCTGTTCTTTTTTCTCTTCTTCTTCTTGTATTCCCATTGCATGTATGTTATGCCTTTTGTAGTTATCTCACAGTCCTTAGATATTCTGTTTTATTTTTCTTTTCTCAGTCTTTGTTTCTTTGCTTTTCAGTTTTTTAATTTTATTTTTTAATTAATTTTATTTTTTGCTTTTTAGTTTTTGAGGATTCTATTGATATATTCTCTAGTTCAGAGATTCTGTTGTCAGCCACATCCAGTCTGCTAAATCCATCAAAGACACTCTTCATTTCTGTTACAGTATTTTGCTTTTTTTTTTTTTAACCTCTAGCATTTTTGGGGAGGTGTTCTTTCTTTGGATTCCCATCTCTCAGTTTACATCGCCCATGTGTTCCTGTATGCTGTCTACTTTATCCATTAGAGCTCCTAGCATATTAGTCATAGTTGTTTTAAATTCTCAGCTTGATAATTTCGACATCCCTGCTCTATCTGGTTCTGATGCTTGCTCTGTCCTTTCAAATTATATTTTTGCTTTTTGAGTTGCCTTATAATTTTTCCTTAATGGCCAGACATGATGTACTGGGTAAAAGGAACTGCTGTAAATAGGGCGTTAGTAATGTGATGATGAGGTGTGGGGAGGAGCAACTATTCTATAGTCCTACTGTGCCTCTGGGCTGTGAGCTTCAGTAAGAATTTCTCAGTCTTCCCCCCACCCGCTTAGGTGGGATAGGAAGTCATGGTTGGCTGGGGGGATGGGTGTTTCCATTAGGTTCTGAGAATACCCCAGCAGGTTAGGCTCTGGTTAACTAGTTTCTCCTGAGGGCAGGCCCTGTTAAGAACAGAGTGCTCTGGTATATTTTTATTTTCATTTTTTTAAGATTTTATTTACTTTTTTTATTTTTTAAGATTTTATTTTTTATTTTTATTGGATTTATGTTTTTTTAAAGATTTTATTTAAAAATAAATAAAGATTTTATTTACTTATTCATTTATTTTTATTTTTTAAAAAATGATTTTATTTATTTATTCATGAGAGACACAGAGGGAGGCAGAGACATAGGCAGAGGGAGAATTAATTGCCCCCCCGCCCCAAGAAAGTCCAAGGCTTTTCTCTGGTATTTACTCTGGGAATCTGTGGAGTTCCTGGGAGTAAATCTCACAATATTGTAAGGGCCCCTCCATGGCTAGGTGCCCCTCCAGAAACCTGTCCATTCCATTTCAGCTTTCCTATCCTACGCTGGTTTCCACTGTGGCTTCTGACCCAGGTCTCCTCTCTGTTAGGCCTCTATTCCTTGTATTTGTGTCTGTCCCTCCAATCTTGGGCATTGAGGTTTGCCCTGTGTCCTCTCCTCTTTTATGGATCCAAGCAGAGTTATTGACTTTTCAGTCTGTTTGGCTTTTTGCTTGTTGGTGGGATACAGTGGTCACTTCCAAGTTTACATACTGAACCAGCCTGTAGCTGTTTTTTAAGCACACCAGTTTTTGTGATTGTATGTTTTTCTACCACAAAGATGTACCACAATTCACTTAATTCCATTACCATGTTTTGGAACTCTTAGGTTCTCTCCAGTTTTTCACAATTATAACCAATGTTATGATTGGACATCCTTATTAAATAAATCTCAGTGCACATCATCACTTATTTTCAGAGGAAAATTCTCTAGAAGGGTAATTAATCAAAGGGCATGCACATTTTAGAGAAATTGACAAATACTGCTTAATCATTTTCTGGAAAGTTCCTATCTATTTTCTCCTAGTAACAATGTGTGTGGATGTCTCTTCCTTGAGCTCTCTCCAATAACGGAGACTTTAAGTTTTATTTTTGTCAGTTGAGTAAGTGCAAATGATTTCTCCTTGTTTGGATATATGTCTCTTTAGTTATTACTGTTACTTGATACTGTCTTACGTGTTCATTGAGAATTTCTATTTCTTTGTTTGCATGTTGTTGGTTCACGAATTTTGCCAAAGTTTTTCTATTTGGATATTTATTTATTTTCTTAGAGACATATAAACACTCTTTATATCATTAATTATGCCAGTGATCATTAGCCATATATTAATACAAATAATTTCCCCCCCTAATTTGTGACTTTTCGTTGTCTATATGGTAGGGTTTTTTCTTATTACTGGAATTTTAGTTTCTATAATTTCTTCCTTAACATTTGTATCTTAAAATAACTTTCCTGCCTGATATCAGGTAAGTATTTTCCTCTAGTTTTGTGATTTCATTTCTAGATTTAATTCTTTGATTCATCTGAAATATAATTTAATACATACTATGAGATACGTTTAACTTACTTGTTTTTCTCCTGAAAATTTCACTAGTTGTCTGTACATCATTTTACTGGTTATTAATATACTTTTTTCTTTACAAATTAAAAATTCTGGCCTTTATAATATGTTGAATTATTTTTTCATTTGTTTTTCTTTTTATCTTAAGATTTTATTTATTTATTCATGAGAGACAGAGAGAGAGACAGAGACAGAGACATAGGCAGAGGGAGAAGCAGGCTCCCCTCAGGGAGCCCAATGTGGGACTTGATCCCTGAACTCCAGGATCATGCCCCAAGCTGAAAGCAGAGCCCAATCGCTGAATGCAGGCATCCCATTATTTTGTTTTTCATTGAGTTGTTTGTACACCCATGTAAAGTTCATAATAATGGGCAAAAATATAGTATATTTTCTTACATTATAGGCATCTTCCTTCATCAATTTTTTTTTTTGCTACTCTGTCATCTTTATTCTTTAATTTTGAAAAAGCAATACATGCACTTAGTAAAATGTATGGGACTATAGTGTTTTATTTTTTTTCAGTTTTATTATTTTATTATTTTTTTTAAGATTTTATTTTTAAGTAATCTCTACACCCAACACAGAGTTTGAACTCAACCTCAAGATCAAGAGGCACATGCTCTGACTGAGCCAGCCAGGTTCCCGGGGACTGGTGTTTTTAAATGCCCAGTTTGTTGAATATGCATTCAGAAGTGCAATGTGCAAGATGTATGACAAAATGGATACATTTGGGACAGTCAAATGACCTCAGTTCATCCAGCCTGACTCCTCTTACCTTGAACGCCCTGCCTTGCCTTCCTCAGGTTTTGCCTGTGTTGGGCTTCTGCACTTGGACTGGTGAGGTTCTGCTTTGAGTCCATTGGCTTTAGAGCACATTCACTCAGGCTCTTAGCTCTGGCTGCCATGGGTGTAGCCTCTTACCTCCAGACTCCCTTCTCTCCTAGTTCCTCACTGAGACCACACCCAATAGCTCAGGCGGTGCTCACTGAGGTCCCTGGCTGCCAGCAAGTAGGATAGTTCAATAGTATGTGCCAAGATCTTGTAGATTATGGTCTTTGAGCCATAAAATCCTTAGGAAATGCTTCACTGCCATGGGGTAGCATGGAGACGTGGATGGTGGGAGGTTCAGACAGTGCATGGATAGGTGTAAAGTAAGGAACATTTCAGAGAGAGTGATGGAAATGTTCCCAGGTCTCCAGGAAAACAGCATTCATTTACTTACCACATATTTTTGGGACACCCGCTGTGTGCCAGATACTACATCTCAGACTGGGGATATGTGAACAAGACACATGCTTAAATTCTGTCCTCACATGTGGCCTGTGGGGGAAATTGACATTATGTGAATGTGCAAATGAACACAATCACGGCTCCTGATCAGGACCGGGGCAAACCTAGGACGCTGTACATGGGGGTTCAGGGAGCACCTTTCAGAGGATATCGTATCAAAGCTGAGATACTGGGAATGGGGAGCCCAGCAAGATGGCACCCTCCTACCAAAGGGAACAGCACAGTGTCTTTTAGGCACTGTTAGAGGGCAGTGTCACTGGACCTGGGTGTGCAAGGAGAAGATGAAGTCAGGGAAGTAGGCAGGAGACAGACCAGGGGGGTCTGGGGATGAGTTTGGATTTTATTGTAAGTGAGATGGGCTGTGGCAAGAGTCTGCTCATGTCCCTGTGCATCAGTTCATCCCTGCGTGCCATGTGTATCTATGTCCACCTCCACCTGTGTGACACTATGCCTTCAGGTGTTCTCTGGCCACTGAAGCCTACCTCTTCCAACCTTTGGGCAGTTTGGAAGTGCGAGGAGTTAAAGCCCGCCCTCGCCCCTAGCCCCTACAGCAGCCTTTCACTAATAACTGAGCAAAGGTGGTGTATAAATACCCCAGCTCCCTACTCAGTACATAGAATAATTGAGGCATGATCTGCCTTATCTCTTAGATTTCCCAGTGGGATTGGGTCCATTGCTCATGGCGGTCATTGTTCTTAAAGCCCCTTTATCTTATTGACATACTTTCTTCTCCAGGTTCCATTCCCCACTCCCTTCTTGGCGTTTCTTGGATTCACCTCCCATAGAAACTGCTTATTCTCACATTTCATCTTAAGGCCAGTTTCTACAGGAAATCCTGGGGGTTGGAGGGTCTTGAGCCCCATGGGACAAATTAGCCTGTTTCCTGTTTTTGTAAATAAAGTTTTATTGGAACACATCCATGTGTATTTGATTACTATCATCTCTGGCTGCTTTTCACTACAATGACAGGGTTGTGTTAGCGGGCCAAAGACCAGATGGCCCACAAAGCCAAACCAATTTTCTATCTGACCCTTCAAAGAAAATGTGCCTACCTTTGGTCTTGAGGAAAAGAATGGCCTGGTCTGATTTACTTTATTAAAAGATCACTTTAGCTGCAGAGTGGAGAGTAGATGTGGGAATGGAGGACTTAAGGACTAATTAGAAGGCAATCACAGAAATCTAGGACATCTAAAAGTTGAACAGACTTTCGTTGTATTTTGAAGTTAGAAACAACAGGACCTGTCAATGGATTGGATGGAAGAAGGGAGAAGTTCAGAGATGTATTTTTGTGTACTTTTGGTTCTTCTGATGCTCCTTGAAAAATTATCTTTCTCTTCAATATAACTTCTTCAGTAATTCTCCATGACTTCTCAGCTTGGTTGGGAGCCACCTCTGGGCCCCCTGAAGTCCCCACACTCATCCTGACATAATGTTCACTCTTCCTTTGACCTTGCCTTGGATGGCAGAGATAACACATAACAGAGCCTGGATTCTTAATGCAATTTGACTCTAGACTCTGCTTTTGTGACCATCATCACACCAACTTATCAGTGTAACCCTCCCCGTAGCATATGGTAGGTGCTTGATAAGCAGTCACTAAGTGAATGAAAGCCAAGAACTCTTTGGTTTGGTCCAACCGGCTTATCCCAACACTGCCTTCACTACTTCTCCCTTTCCTCACCTGTCTTGCCTTCTCTCGCCCGGCTCTCATATTTTATGGTGCAGACATGGGGCCTCGGCAATGAAGTGGAGCTAACAGGTGATGCGATAGCCATCATTATTTAACGAGCAAGACCCTCATGTAGCCACGCAACATGGAAGCTGTGAGCTGGCTCTGAGCAGACAACAAATCATTTCTGGTGGGGCATCAGCGTCTGCTTGGGCAGCTTGTGTGTGAAACATGTTCCAATTCTCCTGGGACATTAAAGGAAATGGAGGGAGGACATAGGGAAACTGGAGTGTTAAGCAGGGTGATCCCTCTGAGGTAGAGAAGGCTGGGCCATCTCAATCATGTCTGCCCTCTGCCTTCATCCCTGAATTTGTGAGACAGCCGCCCACTGCCTCTGTTGAGATTACATCATAAATTACTCAGGCATAAGCTGACCAGATCTGAAAGCATGCAAAGGCAGTCCAGAAACCAAGCAAGGGTGCTGGCATTTGTAAAAAAACAAAACAAACAAAGCAAAAAACAAATCTGTTGGAGATGAGGGTAGATGTTGGAAGCGGGTCAGTAGGTCCAAGCAAGAGAGAGGCCCACCAATAATTTCCTCGCTTGGCCTCCCTGGGGTCAGTGCTGTTTCTCTACTCCCTCCCTCTCCTCTTTCTTGCCTCACTCCTCTCTTACCATCCTTAAAAAACACACATAGGCAGAAATCAATCCATCAAATGTCATTACAGATTTATTAAGCCTGATGTAGAAAGACATTTACCAGTAACATCTTCACAAAGCATAAAAAGAGCACTTCTATTCAGTCTTGTGCTTTGAAAATCTAAATATATTTTTATCATATAAATAATTCTTTTCATGTTTTAAGTGCATCTGTGTTTTTTTTCTTCTTCTTCTCTCCTTTAATTTTCATTCAGTTGGCCAAAGCGAAAGTCGGTGTTGACTGAAACGAAGCCATTTGCAAAGCTAATGGTGTTGAGAGGCATGTCTAGGTTCTACTGTATCAGCTGGGTCTCAGAAAGGTGGTTTAAGATCGGCAGCATTAGAATGAGGGACAGCCTCCAGCAAAATCATAATCGAACACACCCAAGTCCTTAATGTCAGCAGTTGGGTTTCCTGATGCAAATTACCGTAAGGTTTCAGATGGGAAACATTCTATTTTCCACTGTTGAGTGGAAAAAAAGAAAGATTTTTTTTTTTTTTTTGTCACAAAGGAAAGAGTCATCATGTTTAAAAATGTAAATAATACACTTATAGAAACCTTTTTGATGGAAATGAGGGGCTCCATATAACCTTGGCGACTGTGTTATTAGTTTTTCACAATAGCTAAAAGAAGTAGTATCTATTATTTAGGGCTTTAATTACAGTTCGCAAAGTAGAATGATTTTCTTAAAAAAAAAAAAAACACCCAACTCTTTAGATGTAAAAAATAATGGCTTCTGTGATATAATTTAAGAGTTTTCTTCATCTCCACCATCAGAGAATTTATTTCTAGTGGTAAAATTGTATTTAAAAAATCTCTCCTTATAGAGATAATTTCAATGCTGCAGCATCCGACACAGGCATACGTCTTAAGTGCATCCAAACGAAGTCATTTTTATTCAGCGAAGGGCTGATCTGTATGTTTCTTTTGACCTGATTTAAGTTATATGGGGTATCAAGACCAGATTGTTTATAATTAGGAGAGATGACAGGATGGTGGCAGCAAGGGACAAAGGCGGGAGCACCTTTTCTGAAGAAAATCCCTGCATACTTTTTTTCAAGCTGGAAAGCCATCATTTCCAGCTCGGTTGTTTGTCTTTGGGCAGTGACAACTCGGCCAAACCTTTGGAAATTTGCAAACAGGGGCTGCATTGAGCCCCGGCATTCGGGATGATGAGGAGTAAAAGAAAGTGTGGCTAGCCAAGGGAAGAATTTTCCAGATCCCAGAGAAGTGGGCACAGATGCCTGCCTATCTGTGATGAATCTGTTTGGCCACAGGGTGGTATAATTTTCCTAGCAGAAAACTTTTTTTTTTTTTTTTTTTTCATAGCAAGGACAATTTATAATCATCAAAAACAAGTGAAACATGGTTTTGATTAAAACAGCCTGTTGGCTCAATAATCTCTGTAATTTTAAAAACATCCTTAATGCAGAAGAAGAACACGCCGATGTCAGGAATGGCCTGGGGCCCCATTACAACAGCAACCGAATAAATAAGGAGGAGAATTGCGAGGTCATAAAAACAAAATTAAGCTAATGTTTCAAATTTCGACAATTATGAATTCTTCCTCTAAGAAGACATTAAAAAAAATTTTCAGGCACTATTAGATAAAATACAAAGAAGATCATTCTACATGGATGAGTTTGCAGTTTTCCCAAGGGGTAAAGCATGCCTTTAAAGGAAAACTCTGAATTAGGACGTTGGTTCCTCCCTAGATCCAGCAATTGGACGGGGCTCATGCAGACAAACTTGGTTTTTAGAATTTCTTTGTAAACTCAGATCTAATTCTTTCGTAAGCTATTGAAAGAGAATGACCAGGAAAAAATTACAAGCATATTTTTTTTCTATACAAAAGGATCCCCATCGTGGGCCAGTTTGGTAGGAAACAGAAACAAGCAAATATAACAAAATCTGTGTTCATACATGGCGATATAGTTAGTATATACAAATATGTACAGTATAAAAATGTATGGAAGGCTTACGTTCCCAGTCATCCAAGCTGCATTGTATACAGGGAAAACAGCCTGGCTTTTGCTCCTAGTATACAGGCAAATGTATTATATACAGCATGCAGGCGATAGAAAATTAGTGCATTTGCACGGAAACATTCTACAGGTATGGTTGCAGTCATTTTTCTTTGAAAATGACTAGTCTGCTTTCCTAATATAAAAATGTCTTTGCTTTTCTTCGCTGGCAAATAAACACTTTCCTTCAGAGCAGGGATGAATGTGATTCTCCTAACTCACTCCGCCCTAACTTCCCCACTGCCTATTCTAAAAGAAAAAAAAAAAATCTAGAATCAACAGAAGGGAGCAAATGTGTAACATAAATATGGTTGATACCAAATTTCCTAAAAAGCTACAAGCGCTCTGCAGAGTGAGAACGGGTTGACCATTAAAAAGACTGTGTATGATCAACTATCTTCTTGATTTTAGAGGGGTTTGAAAGTTTATGATTCATGCTGACTGTGCCTGGATGTTAGGAATCCAAGTCAGGAGAGATTAGGAGGATGTAAGTATATTAGAGACCAGAAAGTATATTGTATCCCGAGATATTATGACATTTAAGAACCCTGAGCCAAATAAGAATTGTTTCGTATGTCAGCTTTTTTTTTTTTTTTTTTTACTTGCATTGCACATTCTAGCATCTGCTGTGTTATAAGCCAAAATATTGTATTGCAAAACTGGAATGTTTCTGTTGTATTTATCTCAATACAGGACGGGAACGGTTTTTGCTTCTTCTCCTCACAGACCAGTTGAACTTTGTATATTTAAAAAATATACGTACACATTTATACTTCCTGATTGTTGTATGGGTCATTTAGAAAGTGAAAATATTACTGTACAAAGTCTTCACATTTGAGATATAATCGTATGATTGTGCAAGTTCTGTAAATATAAGCCTTTACCTGGGGACTGATACCCAAACGCAGGTTTCAGGTTCAAGATAATTCAGTGAACACACTGAAATTCATTTTCTGGAGGGGTTGAAGGGAGTGGTAGATTTTTTTTTTTCTTTTTGTAAGTAATGCATTTGTTCGAGTTTTTCAACTTCTCCTGGGGGTTTTCACAAAAGAGTTATTATTTGTACTTCCAAAAGCGGTTTTAAGCAAACAAACATTGTAGAGAGGGCTGTGAGAATTTAATCTATCTTTTTCAAACAGATCGTTTGTTCAAAGGCCTTAATGATAATCGTATGGCTATTGGTAAAATCATTTGTGTGCTGAAAGGTGTCATAAAAGGGTGCCATTGCTTGGAAGAGCCATTTTACTTGGAATATATTTTTCCAAAGGAAATGGACAGAGTCCTGTTGCAGAAATAGCATTCCACCTGGTACCAGCATTTTAAAACAGTCCTATTCTAATCCATAAAACATTTCTAGTTTTCCCTGAAGCTTTGGGCTGCCTTGCGCATGAATAATTTTTGGAGAAACACCCACGCCCGTTAGCCCATTGTTCGTAACTATTGGAAGAAGATTAACTAGAGCCTGGAAATTGTATATCTGCGTATGCCTCTGAATCTGTCACAGGAAACCAAAGGAGATAAGTGGCTTTTACTTTGGATGAAGAGGTAAAATTCCCCCCTAGAAATTCTAAAGATGATTCACAAGTTTCAAAATGTTTAATGCTTCCCTACAATGGAAACCTATCTCTCTGTCTGGGGGGATGGAAATTTGTATCTCGTTCTCCTGCTCAATCTTTGTCTAAAAGTATTTCATGGATATTTTGAGAAAGTGCCACATATAGGAAGGGAGAAAATGAAATTAGCATTTTAACATCTCACAGGGGAAAAAAATAAACCGAAAGTTCAGTTGGGATTTTTTTTCTTGCCTAATGCTCGTTCAAAACAGATACTACTTTATTGCTACACATACACATATGTAGTTCTATACATCGACACGCTTCTGTTCTTGAGGAGAGTAGAGGAGGATGTGAAAATGACATTTTTAATGTGTGTGTGTGTTTTAACAAAAACATATAACAAGATTAAAAAAATGAAACCCAATGAGAAAGATTTGAACACAGTCAAGTAGCCGGTGAAGTGACAGATAGAAAAGCAACAGGACTCGTGCACCTTTTAAGGCCTTGTAATCTTTGGATTGACTGTGAGAAGTTTCAGGAAACCATAGACTCTTAGTGTGTCACTGTCCGTGGAGCCTGGAAAATAAAAAGTGAATTCGTATATGTACACCTCCTCACTGCTTAAACCAGAGTTACGTAAATGCTTCCCAAGTATGTCATTTCATGAGCTTATTTTCTGCATTTCGACGAAGTTCAGCGGCTTGTGTCTGTGACATTAATTATGCAAGACTCAAACAACCCAAGCAGGCACATTTTGGGGGTGAGTTTGAAGAACTCTATTTGTGGCCTTAAAGGAATTCTGTGGGGACTGTCTGGGCTAGCCAATGTATCTGTGATTATAGTCTACATTTAGGCCTTGACCTGTTTTTAAGCTATTTCCTTTCTGTATGCTTTTCAGAAGGAGAAATCCCTATCCTGAAATATTAGTATTTTGAAAAACAGGAATGAAACCACAAATGACACAGGGGAGTTGGACCCTCTGTGAGCTCCTCCGGCAGGTGTCTGATATCAGCTACCTCTAGGAGAAGCTATAAGTACAGAAGGGCCAGGCTGTTGTGTTGCATTGTTTGCCGCTGTATCCCATAGCACCTAGAATAGTACCGTGCACATAGCAGGTGTCTCCTAATATTTTGGAACGAATTGGCTGAATAAATCGTGTTTCCCATTCTGCCTTGTGCCCGCCACCCCCGACCCCAGTGCTTTGTAACATGTTGTACAACTGGTGAAGTTGCTGAACTACAAAATGGGACCAAATACATAAAACTTAAATATTTTTTTTTTCCAGTGGACATTTTAGTTTGCAGCTGGTTAGTGGTCTTAGCTAGAAGGAGGGATGGGGGAAGAAAAGGCAGTTTCTCACCCCCCACTGATAACAAGTGTTGGTGGTGGAATGGAGATACTTGAGTGTGATTAGCATGATATTTGCACGTCATGCTCCTTTCCAGTTCTAAAGTCCCAATATATCAGCACTATGTTTGCTCTGAGAGAGGAAGAGGGTGGTCAGAAAGCAGATTACAAACATTCTTCTGAGCTCATGTTAGTTTTTCCCTCCAGAGAGAAGTTTCTAGAAGCCTCACAGGGCTTTCCAAATGAAAGACAGGCCTGGTCTCTAGAAATGTACTCAGGGCTGTGTTTATCTCACAGCATGAACCCAGATCTTGTTTCCTAGGGAGAACATTAACAGCTGTCCCTCAGCAGTGACATTTACAGTTACCAAGTGACAATTCATGAATCTTACCAAATTTATCAATATTTTTGTCTCTCGCCTCCCACCCCACCCCTCCATAGAAATTGCGCTAACAAAACCATATAGATTAAATGTTGAAGCAGATGATTTATTATTATTTTTTCTTAGAGGGGAAACAATTTCCATGGAGTTGAGAATTGTATTGTCTCCCTCCAGTTGGAGCAAGAGCTCAAGAATCTGCTTTTGAAGGGTAGCGACAGAATCTGAATTACGTAACTTTATCTAATAACCCTGGGTTGGAGCAGACAATTTTTAACGGCTTCAAGAAGCCCAATGCTAATGCATTGATTTTCCTTTAATAGAATTTCGTTGTCGAAGGACGGTGCTCAGTAGAGTCCACCCTTCAATCTTAACCCATGCGAAGACTGTTCCTTTCCAGTTGAGCTCCATTCATTTCTGGTTGAATAGGTTAAGCAAAGACAGACCTCGCTGTTCTCAATTCACTTTATGATCCTCCCATCATAAAAAATAATATCAGCACCTTGCTTTTCATGTCAGAACTACATTTGAGCCGCTATTCCCTATGCCCATGAGTAAATCCCATAAAAGCCGCCCCGTTGTACTGTTGCTATTTTTCCTTGTGGGTGATTGATTGATGGATGAGTGCTGACACTTCAATGAAGCTATTTCGACTGCCATCTCAATCCGATGATGTGAGGGGTATATTTTCTGTCCATGCCTCATTACTTCAGAATGACATTCCTGGAACTTCATTTACTTTTTCCCTCCTTCCCCGAAGCGCCATATTTTTTCCCATCTAGGTTATGCATGCCATAAAAAAAGCAATTTGCTATTATATGTGGCATAAGGGCAACACTTTCCCTAGGAGGTAAATAAGAAGTTTTTTTTTTTTTTTTTTTTTAATCCCAATGTTGAATTTAGGGATCATGTCAAAATTTCCAAAGCAATTTCAACAGGCAGCTTCCAGGAGAAACGGTGAAGAGGATATTTGGCTTCGTGTTGTTGGTGTTGAGATTTTTTTGCGTGTGATAACCTCGGTAATTAAAGCAACCACAAAACTGTTTTTTTTTGTTTGTTTGTTTCAGAATCCTCAAGTTCCTAGTGTTGTACCTAGAGTAGTTTAACTATTTCGCCTATAGCTGAGCAGCAGTTTATAACACAATCCAGACATCATTTGTCCTTTGAGAATAAGGAAATTCATTGTTTAAATGCAATGATAGATTTGCCTGTTTATAGATTGCTTTGAGTTGTATAGAAATGCTCAACCAGAGTAAACAGCTCTACCCCTGAATCTCCAAACTGTGCGCTAGGTATGCAAGACTTTCCATATTAAAACATGCTCTTAGCTTTTCCAAGTTGACTTAGGACCTGATTTTAATCTGTGTAATACAGTATTCCCGTTAATAATAACGTATAATTAAGACATCCGTTAAAAATCCATAACGTTAATTTAATGGAGAAAATCTAATACAGTTCTATTGGAATTTTTACGTTAAATTAACTTTAACGGGCTTTTAATGGATGTCTTAATTAGATCTCATTATTAACGGGAATATTCCACAAATTAAAATTGGGCCCTCAAAAGTTTTAATGAAAAAAGTTGCGGGAACACATTTAAAACGGACACCCTATTTCATGCTTTCTATTGCTTCTCGAGCTAAGCTGGTCTCCCCGTCCAGAAACAACAGGTCCTGCAGACGGAGATCCCCGGGCAAGGGGGCCGCTGAACTTTCCACCCTGCAGAGATCTCATCTTCTCGCTTGCCTTCCGATCCCGCCTCTCACCACCTTCCCTGCTTCTGCCAGGTTGCAGGTCTCCTATGTGGACTTAAAACCGTTGTTTTGTTGTTGTTGTTGCTTTTGTCTTTTGTGGGTTTGTGTGTGTGTGTGTGTGTGTGTGACCAACAAAGACGATGATTAAAAAGATGCCCACCAGCGCTTGGGAAAAAAGTCTTTGGCAGCAACATGGTTAAGCCTAACCGTTTGAACAACTTTCACAGAAGATGAACATTGTTCAGAGGTTTTCTTGGCTCAAACTCTGGTCTAACTTAATAATTCTTCCACTTTGCGGTGATGAATGGCTCCCCAGTGCAGGGCCAGGACTGGGCAATCCAGGTGCAACCGTAATTGTTGCTCTGAACAGAAACATTTCCTTTCGACAAACGTTCCCAGAGGGGTTATAAATAGGAAATGGACATTACCATGGAAAGTAAGCTTCCAAGGGTCTGCATCTAGCACAGCTCACTTGGACATTAAACTATGAGGACTCATACTCCCCCGCCCTTTCCTGTCAAGGGTTACAGACCGACGGAATAAGTACATCAATGTTCTCAGTCATTATTTTTCTTCAGTGGCACTTTGTTTTCTCGTGACAGTGAAAAGGGGACCATGGAGACGAGACTGCCTCTTTGCAGTTTATCAATGAAAATCTAATATCGTCCATAAGCAGAGAAGTGGAAATCAATACTTCATTACCAAATTGTTAGTAAGAATGAAGAGAGATGGCTGGGCTGGGTTTTTTTTTTTTTTCCTTTTTTCTTTTTTTCTCTTTTTCTTTCTTTCTTTCTTTCTTTTTTTTTTTTGGCAGTCTTCTCAGAGCAGGGTGTCAGGAGGAGTTCAGTGTCAGAAGCAGGTGGTATACAATGAAGGACTCAGGGTGAGGGGGATCCAGGCTGGAAAAGTTGAAACTAAGGCATTTGTCCTGTAATGGGAATCAGAACAACAGAGAAAGATGCATTATTTTCTGAGGAATAGCTCAGGTGGTTATTTCCCCCAGGTAGCCAAGTGGCCCACCTGCACTATTTCATTTGTATTAATGTTCTGCATGGAATCATAGTTACCTCTAGCGTAGGGTATGATATAACCATGTGATTCCTAGAAAGGAAGAGCCAGCTTAGGGGAAAAAAGAATCTTTAAAATGTTTGGAAGAGATATTTATACACTCATGTTCATTGCAGCATTATTCATAATAGGCAAAAGGAGGAAGCAATCTAGAAGTCCGTTGAAGGATGGATGTATAAACAAAATGTGGTATATGTATACATACAGTGGGTTACTATTCAGTCTTAAAAGGAAGGGAAAATTCTTATACATTCTGCAACATGGATGAACCTTGAGGACATTGTGTTAAGACAAAATAAGCCAGTCATAAAATATTATATGACTTCACTTCCATGGAGGTACCTAGTGTAGTCAAACAAACTTACAGAAACACAAAGCAGAAATGGTCATTGCCAAGGGCTGGGGAGTGGGGGAATTGTTGTTTAATGTGTATGGACTTTCAATTTTGCAAGACAAAAAAGTTCTGCAGATGGAGAGTAGTGATAGTTGCACAACAATGGGAATGTGCTTAATGCCACTTGGAAATGGTCAAGATGATACATTTTATGTTTTGTGTGCTTTTCCATAATTAAAAATAAAAACTATAATGTATGGCTTTCCCATTATACAGCATTTTGAAAAAGAAAAAATAAATTAACCTGTGGCCCTACCATCCAGGGAGAGCTCCTATTCACATTCTGCTGTATTTCCTTCTAGTTTTCTCCTGTGCGTTTACATGAGGCATACCGGGTTATAAGTGCCCATTGTGCAGCGTTCCTTTTTGGTGTGTCCCCCCACTTGGAAGCCTCACTGTAAATAGTTATACAAGTTCTATCACCTACATTATCAGAATTTACTAAAATGCTCTCATGATGTTGGACATTTCATTTGCTTCCAATTTTATTCAACTATAGGTAACACCGTGATAAACAACTTTGTGTTTAAAGCCTTGCAGTTTTGTTGGGATAGATTCATAGACTTAAGTTGCCAGATGTGGAATTCCTGAGTCAAAAGATAGGAACGTTTTTGTGGTTGAGGAAGTGCTACTTAAAAGTATGCTTTGCTACTTAAACGTATGCTTGTATGAGATTAATTGGGAGAATTTTTTTTCAGATATGTGCTATCTAGGTTATGGTAAGAATGCGTATAGTTTCCATTAGCCCAACCTGGGTGGCATTCCTTGTTCATGTCTTATTGTTTAGTGGTATTGCCTGTTTTTGTGAGAAAACAACACCTTGGACTTACATGTCATTAGTCTTTTGGAAAAGGAAAACTTCTAAGTTTCTAGTAGAAGAATAAGGACAAGTTGAAAACTGTTGACAGTTGATGCGTGTGAAGAAAGTATGCACAAAATAACCACAACAGACGTTATAAGTGATTCCTTGGTAAGAAGTAGCATGATGCTAACACTAGAGGCAGTTGTTATATACCTACCAGATGCCAGGCACTTTACACATACTACCACTGACACTTGACACAATCTTATCTTAAAAAGAAGAGTCTCAAAGAGTTTCATGACTTATCCAAGGTCACATGGCTAATAAAAAGAAGATGGCTTTATTTATTTATTTATTTATTTTTCCAAAGATGGCTTTAAATTTACGTTTTCCCATTTAGAAGCTTCCATGCTCACTTCAGGCATCCCTTCCCCACACTGCCCTTCTAGATTACAGATGGTCATCCTCAGTGGGAGGAGTCATTTCTCTTTGACGTTAGTTAGGTTTGCATTTCAGAGACAAAGTAGTCTTCCCTCTAACTCGGTTGGAACCCCCTAGCAGGTCTGGAAACTTGGAGGAGAGTGGTCACTCTGGGTCAGAGAAAGAGAAAGAAAGAGGGCAGAAATTGTAACGGTATACACAGAAGGTAGGAGGAGGGAGAGAGGGAGAAAGAAGAAGAGAGCAGAGGATTTTCTTTCTTCTTCTCTTTTTAAAAGATTTTATTTATTTATTCATGAGAGACACAGAGATGGGGGGGGCAGAGACACAGGAAGAGGGAGAAGCAGGCACCCTGTGTGGAGCCTGATGCAGGACTCGATCCCAGGACCCCAGAATCATGACCTGAGCTGAAGGCAGATGCTCAACCACTGAGCCACCCAGGTGCCCCCCAGTGGATTTTCTTAAAGGGTGAAAGTGTCTTGCACTGTGAGGTCCTGGCTGGAGGGTTGACACATGCTCTTTTTGAGGCCCCCCTTCTCTCCTCCCTGACCATATTAACGTGATACTGGTTTTAGAGAACTTGGTTTCATTTGTCATTTCTCTGGATTTGTTCAACACCCAGACTCCTCTGCCTGGGTTTCTCTTAGGGCAAAGTTTGCTCTGGGGAAAGGAGGGAGGAGAATGAAAAAAAGTAATTGTATTATACTACAGTCCCCTACTTGGAAATTCACAATAACATTAGCATAATAAAGGCTCTAAGAAGTCCTGCCACCAAAACCCAACCCAACCCAACCCAACACAATGGGTCTTTATTTAACCCAGTGATTCCCAGATTTATTTGATGACCCTTTTCTTTCCCATAAAACACTCACAAATATCCTTAGGTATTGTTTCTCTGGAAAATATCTTCATGGCAGACTCTTGTGTAAAAATAATGAAGGTGCTCAGCTCCTAAGATCGCAGTCCTGACCTCATTATTGACTTTCTGTGATTCTTTGCACAGGTCTTTGGCTTTTTGGGGTCTCGGCATGAAAGGAGCCTGTTGTAGTGATAGCTTGACATTTCTCGAGTTTACTCTACTTGTGTCAACCTCATGATGCTGCCGTACAGGAGGGAGTAGTGTCTACACTTCCAGCCTAGGAAATGGACATTGAGGGAGGTAAAGCCATTTGGCCTGCAGTCACTTGGCTGGTAAGTGGGAGAAAGGGTAGTTGGGTGCAAGGTTGTCTGGGCTCTTACACCACTGCTTCTTTTATGGTCTGTGATGGTTTGGTAATATCGTAAAGTGTTGAACACTAACATTATTAATAATTCAGAGGCATTTCTCCAAGAGTATCTGTACAGTTAGTTATAGTTACTGAGTTAAATTCTAGATACAAGTGCCTTCTATTGAAACCTGACAGATCTTGGGACACCTGGGTGGCTCAGTGGTTGAGTGTCTGCCTTTGGCTCCTGTCATGATCCCAGAGTCCTGGGATCAAGTCCCGCATCGGGCTCCTCGCAGGGAGACTGCTTCTCCCCTTGTCTGTGTCTCCACCTCTCTCTCTGTGTCTCTCATGAATAAATAAAATCTTAAAACAAACAAACAAACAAACACCTGACAGATCTCATATTCCACCCTGATGGGTGGAAATGGTGGATTCTTCCAGAAGGTCAGGGTTCCTGTACTAAAACAGAATGTGTACAGAGGAGAACTGAATCTTGGGCCACTTTGATACGATATAACTTTCCTTACTACTTCTTATCTTAGAAGAAGCAGCAGCACCTTAGTTTTCTGTAGGTCTAAAGATGGGACCCTGCAGAAAATTAAAGCTAGAAAATGAAGGGAATGAGAAGTAGTGGTTTAATTTCTCACTGTTCAGAATGAGGTGTGTAAACTACTCTTGGTTGTGTCTCTACTGGTTGTGGAGGCCATGCTTTGCTGCTGCGTGGATTTTTTTTTTCTTTCCATAGTATGTTAAGCTACTACTATAAAAATAAAACAGAAATAAATAAAAAATTTTAATTGCATATCTAAAAAGTCATTGGCAATGTTCATTAAGGAGAGTTTGTGAGGGAGAGGCAGGTGAAGAGATGTAATTATCTTTGTATTAATTACATAGCCACCAATAGATGTGTAGAATTATATCTACTTTAATTTGGCCACGCTAGAATTTTTTTTTTTTTAAGAAAAAGAGAGAGAGTGGGCCAGGGGAGGGGGCGTGGAGAGAGAGAGGGGGAGAGAGAGAGAGAGAGAAAGAGAGAGAGAGAGAGAGAGAGAATGTTAAGCAGGTTCTATGCCCAGCAAGGATCCCTATGAGGGCCTGGTCTCAGGACCCTGAGATCATGACCTGAGCCGAAATCAAGAGTCAGACCTTAACCAGCTGAACCACCCAGGCACCCCCGGCAATCCTAGAATTTTTAATCCCTCTGGCACATCATTTTGGCTGGCCCTTCCTCTCCTGGCCCTTGCTCAGGCCTGCCTTCTTCTTTTTCTACTTTTCCTGTTCTCAGAGATGTGTTGCTATTCCCGGGGGGAGTCCTGTGGTTGCTACAAGGATGGGCGCACCATCAATGTTGAATGGTTTAGGTACCGGGACTCTTAGGCACCTTGCAACATTGGGACTGCTTCTTACAAGGTGGTATTGTCTCTCATCCTACACCATTTTTGAAAATCTCTCTGTAGGTTGGGGTTTCTCAACCTTGGCACTATTCTATTGATATTTTGGGCTGGATAATTCTTTGTTGTGGGAGACTGTCCTGGGCACTGCAGGACTTGTAGCAGCATCTCTGGCCTCCACCCACTAGATTTCACTAGCAGCCCCCTTACCCTTGAGTTGTGACAGCCAAAAATATCCCTGGATGTTGTCAAATGTCCCTGGGCCGGGGAGCAAAATGATCTATCACAGCAGTTCAGAACCGCTGACATAATGGAGAATATTTTTATAATTATTTCAGCCTAGAACCAAATTCCATTTTACATATAAACACGAAGTATTTGGCGCACAGTTTCATATACATTGCATTGTCCAGAAATAAAATCCTCTTGCAAACACAGAAGAACTAGCTTGTTTTCTTTGGAATTTTCACGGGAGTTCCTGGCCATTTAAAAAAAAATCAAGTCACCTGTGGCATCGCCACTCATGGTATTTGAGATGCCCACTCAAGGGCCCCGGAACTGACCTGCACTTGTCATTGACATGTTCACAGTGAGTCTACATATATGAGCACACAGTGGACCTCCTTGTCATCCTTTGAGGACCTCGTACCTGAGTGCGGCCCACAGAACGGTAGCATTGGGATCACCAGTGCAGGGGGCCTGTCCCCAGTCCTGTTGACTCAGAATCTGCATTTCACAGGATGTGAGGGGATGCTGTTCATGTTTGAGGAGTCCTGTTCGAGTGGACTTTTGTGCCCAAACGTTTTCCTTTGGTTTCTCACTGTACACTCATCGCACCAGATGCTTTCTTTTGGAAATGATGTATGTAAGCTGGTCATGTGATCTCTGAATTCATTTCTGGATCGTAAAGGGGAAATCAGAAAATGTTTGTTGGGAAATGTCCAGGCTGGGTCTGCAAAGGCTGAGGACCCCTGCCCTCCATGGGCCCCGTGTAGGCAGACGCATCTGGAGTGTGATGTCAGCTATCACCTGTGTGCCGAGGACTGCGTGTTCCAGATCCGCACATCCAACTGCCTTCTTGACGCCTCTACGTGAGTGTCCCACAAGTCCATCCGAGGCAACTGTTTCTAAAGCAGGGAGCTTGAATTCCCCCGCTTCCCAGCCCATTTCTCCTCCAGTGTTTCTGTTCATAGGAAATGGAACCTCGGGCCACTCAAGTGTTCCGGCCAGAAAGTTGGGTCATCCTTGACACCTCATCATAAAAGCTCTCGCCAGAATCTACTTCCATGCCTTCCCCAACACCCCAGTTCAAGCCTGAGCGTATCCTCCCCAGATGATGGTAGTACCCTCCCCCAGGACTGCGTTACTCTGCTCTGCATCCTGCTCATCATCTTCCATATGGCAAACAAAGTGAGCTTATGAAAACTTTAATTAGATTGCAGCAGTCACTCCCTAATTCCTCCCAGCTTAGAGTCCTTCGGTGACCTCCACCGCACTCAGGAAAAACCCTGTATTACTCAAACTTTTGGCTTGATCTGGCCTTGCCACCTCTCTGACCTTACTTGGGTCTCTAGGCCCCTTGCTGATCTGTCCCAAGGACAGGGACCTTCCGACAGCATCCTTAACATGCTTGGGGGCTTTGTAGGTGCTGTTCCCTCTGTCTATGATGTTCTTCCTTCTATTCGTTTGGCAAGCACCTTCTCATTCTTGAAGTCTTAACTGGAATGTCACTTCCTCAGAGAAGCCTTTTCTCACCCTCGGGGCTTGACCAAGTTCTTTTGATATAATCTTGCACCTTATATGTTGTTCTTATGGGACTTACTGCAGTTTATAAAATTAGTCATAGGCTTAATTTTTAATTTAGTGTCTGCCCCCTATACTGTAAACGCCAGGAAGGTGGGGGTAGTGTGCTTATTTTTTTTTTAAGATTTATTTATTTATTTGAGAGAGAGAGAGAGAGAGAGGGCACAGTGGAGAGGGCAGAAGGAGAGGGAGATCTCAAGCAGACTCCCCACTAAGTGTGGAGCCAGACACAGGGCTTGATCAAGATCTGAGCTGAAACCAAGAGTCAGAGAGGCCCAACCACTGAGCCACCCAAGGTGCCCTGACTGTGCTTTTTGATCATAACAAGCAGATAAGCCAACATCTGATACGTGGTATGTACTTGATAAATATATGCTGAGTGAAAGAAGCCCTAAAGACAACATGAAAAAAGAATTTTAAAGTATTTTAAAATACTTTAAGATAATATAAAAGCAAATAATATATTTGTCTGGAATCCTACTTCTCTAATTCTATGAAAGAGACAACGTACAACATGCGAAGAGAAAAGAGATTAGGACAGTTAGTCCTTAGAGACATAAATGGACATGAACAAGCTTTGCCATCTGCTCGGTACTTTCAACTTCAAAGAATAATTTATTTTGCCATGTTGAAACAATTTACATCTTTTCAAATGTTATCTATATCTATATCTATATCTCTACTCTTATACACAATGTATAATATGTGTGTATGTGTATACTTTTCTGAAATATATTGGATAAATATTAGTAGCCCCAAAGATAAAAAGATTGAGGTCAAGGGGGTTTAAATAATTTGCTCCCATAGTGATTAGTGATGAAATCAGGATATCTGGCTCCTAATACTGGGCTTCTAAAAACTGGTTAAAAATGAAAAAAACAGTGCAATATAAATGCAGAAAATACATAAAATGTATTATTAAAAAAAAGACTGTGATAAGAAAGCAAAGTGGTTATGGAGACGTGTGATTCCTAACCGTGTAATCCTGGGAGAAACCTGCAGTTAATATTTTTTCAAATTGATTTTACAATTTGAAAATCCAAATTGGCTCACCTACATTGCTGAATTTCATCATTAGTGCTTCACCTAATTTTTCCTAAGAGAAATCTCTGTGTGCAGAAACCCTTAAACTTTGGTGGACCAATTTCAATTTTTAGAACGAATAAAGTAATTGCTTAAATGTATTGAATGCTTTTCATATGCCAGACACAGCTCCATGTAAGTAGGTGGATAATATTTTCAAATATTATCTGATGTGTTTTTGCCTTTTCTTGATTTCTTTCTTCCACATACTTTTCCCACCACTGAAAGCAGACACTGAGACAAATTGCTCTCAAAAAGGGAGGCCACAAAATAAGCCAGACAGAATAAAGTGGCTGGGCTTCTGGGTGGGTGAGAGGGACTTTATCTTTCTTTAATAAATCTCAGAGGTTGAGTCAATAGAAAAATTAAAATAGAACAGTAACATCCAGGTAATGACTATTAATTTTAGGCCTCACCCCTTGACATTTTTTCCATTAATCGTCCCAACAATACAGGGGGTGTATCCAATATGATGGAGGAAGAAGCTGATGTTTAGGTTACTGAAGTGACTTATCCAAGGTGACATGACAATAAATGGAAATGGATATTCCAATATTCAATCGGAATATATCTTTTCTGGATTTTATTTTATTTTATTTATTTTTTTCTTTCTTTTCTGGATTTTAGAGCCCTTACTCTTTTTTTTTTCCCTTACTCTTAACCACAAAAGAATTATTCCTGATGTGGGATGTGTGCCAATGAGTACACAGATTCTTTGTCAAAGGGCTGTTTGATTAGACCATTGAAGAAAAAGATGCAAAATTATTATCGATCTTGATAGTCTTCTCCTTGGAACATCTGAATACAGATGACAAGCTGGTCATAATCGACACACTGGAAAATCTCAACTTTTGAACTTCCTCTTTTAAAACACAACTTGCGATAAATGAACCATATGCCTCAAATGTATAATATATGCTCCATGACACAAACCAGACAGCCGACTGCCCACAGCTCTAAAGCTAAAGGCAAGTTTTTCTATGTTTTTCTTTCTTTATCAATGCCTCAGTGAATACTTTCTAAGCTTACCTCCGCCCTACACCACCAAATTCGAGTGTCTAAGAGAGTGGGCAAATTGGAAATAATTGTTAAAATAATTTCCATTTTGGCCTACTTGATGGGAAAATAATTGTTAAAATAATTTCCATTTTGGCCTACTTGATGGGAAACCCTTGAAATGGTTTCAAATCTCTTCACCGCTATGTGTGAAATGGCTGTGGAATGAAACTGGCAGACACAGGGTGACATCTTGGAGAATAACAACAACAACAAAAATGTCAGGCAGGAAGACGTGGGGCCTCCTGAGAGTGGCGCAGATGCTGTCACTAGGTGTCATTTGTGTCCTTCCCTGTGTGTCAGCTTAGAAGATTTCAATGGCAGAAGAAAATCTGTTCCTTAAAGCACACTCTTCAACTTCAGACTGCCCAAGTAGTTGAGACACAGAAATGAACGAAAAGGCATGGGGGGCTACCTTGTGAAAATCTCTTGACAACTAATAATGGGATTAGGGAGTCTTAACCGCTGTACAGTTATCCCTAATTATAACCAAAGGTACATCAATCTAAATAAAAATGATAAGGTAGATAGAAGAATTCTCCCTCCCGCCAACTAGCGTTTTAATACAAATCTCTCCTCAGTATGATGCTTTGACAAAGTTTGGATTGGATAATTATCAAAAAGAGATAGAGCCGAGTGTTAAGAAAAACATATTTTTGTAGAAAGGAATGGTTTCAGTTTTAAGTGTTTGGTTTTGGGACGCCTGGGTGGCTCAGCGGTTGAGCATCTCCCTTTGGCTCAGGGTGTGATCCTGGAGTCCCAGGATCCAGTCCTGCATCAGGCTCCCTCCATGGGGCCTGCTTCTCCCTCTGTCTGTGTCTCTGCCTCTCTCTCTCTCTCTGTGTGTCTCTCATGAATAAATATATAAAATCTTAAAAAAAATAAGTGTTTGGTTTTATTTGGGAATCTCCTACTATCTTGATTGTACTCACTCCATTGCAAAAGTTGTGCATGGAATTTCTGCCAGACATTCAGTTATCAGGAAAAGTTTTGCTTCATCTTAAATTCCGGTATACATTTTCTTTATGGAAAAGATGGATCTCGGGGTGGATCAGGTTTCCATTTTTGCTTTCACTACTGGGAAGCTCAGCGTGCATTTGGTGGCCCAACTTTATCGACTATGTAGCCTCTTGGGACTCCAGTATATACCCAACAACTTCTTTTCATATTCTTTTTCTTCATTTTCATATTCTTTATTTTCTTTTGGCACATTTGTTAATAGCTTGGCTCTGTCATCTACTAGCTGTGGGATCTTGGGGGAGATGACTTAGCTTTTATGAACCTAAATTCCACATCTGCAAAATCAGGCTAATAATAGTACCTTGCGTGCAGTGGTGCTGGGTACACAATAAAATGTATGTTTTAAAAAGTTATTTTCTTTTCTTTTATGATTTTATTTCCTTGCATACAATACAGCACCTTAAAAGTCCTGTGCAATAAGATGTAGAATAAATTAAGAAAATACACACATAAAATTCTGCTTATGTGTTAGAAATAAGTAATCATTTGGTCTTGGAAAGTGAATTATTCTTTCCTTCTGAAAACTTGAAAAACTAAGTAGAAGAGAGACTCTTCAGTTCATGCATTAAATGTTAAAAAGAAATCAGTTGTCAATTCAGATGAGAAACTCAGAAAAGTTTTCCCCTTTTATAAAAAAAGGATAAAATAGCATTTTAAAACATTTGATGTGGTTATTAAGAAGAAGAAAGTATAAAACAGTCATATTACCATTTTATTAAGTGCTCATTACAAGCTCTGCATTTACAGTAATACCTGATAGTAGATCACATTGTCCCTATTCATTGATGACAAAATTTCTTAACCAAATTCAGATGGGTAGCAAGTAGTAGAGCTGGCATTTGGACTTTGGTCTGTCTGGCTTCAAAGCTTGTTCTCGAACCAATATTTATCGCTGTCAGAGGAACTAACTAGAATCTTTTAAAGGCATATTGCTCAGTAATGCCATATAATGAAAAATAAGGACTGAAAAACTGTTCAGCTATTGTTGTCCTTTTGAGAAAGGAATTAGAAGGATGGTGAAGATCAGGACAACATCCTGACAATGGAAAGGGAAAATGTCCTTGGTGGTTTCAATGTTAATTATAATTTCATGTTTGGCAATTATGTATTTCACCTTTGACGATTCTCATCGATGGTTGATTTTGGTGCACGGCCATAGAAGAGGGAAAGAAAGCAATTTCCCTGTACCCATTTTTATTGAGCCACATTCATATACTCCAAAAGGGCACTTAAATTGTTTGAAAGGGGTCTAGATGCTGGCAAACACCACCATAAACAACTCGGACAGCTTAAAGTCCAAACCGCCAACGACATGATTCACAATGGAACCCATCTTCTCTAAGTGGAGTGCAGAGCCAAATGTTATTTATTACAACTAACTTACAACCGAACGAGATTCACTGCGTGGACACAGCTAGGGGACATTACTGCTGCCTAAATGTGAGTTGTTGGTGTTTAGGAAGAACGGCATGCCCTCCAAGCATGACAAATAAACAGGGCAGATTATTATTATTATTATTATTATTATTATTATTATTTTACCTTTGTGATTATGTATCTAAGCCCATGGCAGCACTGTTTGTAGTGTTGCCTACATTGGAAAAGGGGATTAATGGGTAGGAACCCATGTTTAGATAATTCAGGTAAACCCTCCCAGTTTCCAAGAAGTTTTCCTTCTTTTTAGTGATAGTTTCATTCATTGGGTACCTGCTCTTTGAAGATTGACTGCTGTTGTTTTATTTAATCTCTATAATAATCTCCAAATGTAGCTCTTATGAACCCCTTTTCAGAAGTCAGGGAACAGAGAGCCAGAGCTTTAAGTGATAGGGCCAAGATCCTGCAGAATGATACAACAGGGTGTGAACCCAGGTCTCTCTGTCACCCAAAGTATCATGCTGTTCATGATAATAACTAGTACCCTTTACCAACTCAATGGCTACCAGTAGTTACAAATCCTCACAAAGGATTTGGAAACTCTAAGTTATTTCCTATTACAAATGAAGAACCAGAGGATCAGGAGGTTAAGTTGTTCCCTCCACCCACACAGCTATTTCCTCGTGAAGCTGGAGTGAAATCAAGATTTGTATGGATCTCTCACCCAGACTCATCTAACTCTACCAATGTTTTTCCAAAGTATGTTATGGAATGCCTGAGTCCCTTGAGATGCTCTAAAAAAAAAAAAAAAAGAGTAAAAAATTCATTTATTTATATTTTAAACAAAATCTCCACAGAAATGTCAATCTCCTTCCCACTTCACAATCTGTGAACCTGCTGTATGCCTTATCTAAAATGCCCCTCCATGACCCTGCCTGGATGATTCCTGCTCCACACTCGATCACTTACTCACTGGCTTAAGTATCATGTTGTCAGAAAGACCTTTGCTTATTCCAGAATAAGCAAATTCTCTTACCCCAGAAAAAGAAAATCCAGATTTTTTTCTCTCCTATCTCCAATTTGCTATTAATAAAGTGAGTATTGGTTTAATGCTTGGCTCTTCCACTAGCCTTCAGGAGGGTGGGGATGGTGACTGTTTTGTTCAACACATCTCCGAAGCGCCCAGTGCCATGTCAGCCCAGTGCCTGGCCCATCATTGTCATTCAGTGAAGAAACATGAGTTTTTCTTCCTACTTTGCCCATGGCTCTACCCTTGTAGAGTCATGAAAATGGAAGCGAATGACCTCAGGGATCCTCCCTGTCCTCACCATTTTGCAGATGGTGACCTGGAGGCCTAGAGTTCACATCCATTGGATGATGAGAATAGTAACAAGAAATACCTGTTATTTATCAACCAAGCATGTTCATGACGTAGAGCCCATGTGTTTAACCAAATATGTCTAATCTTCAAGATGGATGAGGAAACAAGCTCAGAGGTGTTAAGTAGAGCTAGTATATTCAGAGCTATATTCAGAGCTAGTAAGTGGCATGGAATGATCTGTGCCTTGTGCCTCTGAGCACATTCTCCTCGTTGGCCCCGCTCCACATGGGAGTCACCGGGGAGCTTTAAAACACTCATACCTAGGCTCACTCTCAGAGGTTCTGCCTTAATTGGTCCAGGGCATGGCTTGGGCATTGGGATTTTTAAAAGCTCCCCAGGGGATTCTAATATGCTGCCAAGATTGAGAACTACTGCTCTAATGTATGATTGATTGATTGATTGATTGATTACTGCCATTTAATCAATTGCCCTTCTTGCAGGGAATCAGTAGAATATATGACTTGTGCAATTCTACTACAACGTTCTTTGCTTCTATCTCTCTTTCTTTTGCTCTTCCCCTCCCCACCCCAAAACCTGCATTTTTATGTAAATTCCTTCACAACACCTACAAATATAAAAAACCCCCCACAATGTGCAACTGTTTATAAAGATAGAGGCCCTCATTTACAAGTCCCTGACAATATGGTCTAGTTACTTCTCAAATAAGAGTGACCAAGTAAATTTCCAGACACACAGAGAATTCACAGGAGACCTTCAAGAACCTGGGGTTCACTTGCCCGGCAGTAAAAACACCTGCTGTTATCAGATAATGAAGATTCACCTGCTGCTGGGCATGATGTGAGGCTGGTGGGGGAAAGAGAGCCCTATCCCTGCCCTGCCAAACCAAGGTGGGTATTATCAGCAGTATCGTTCTACAAAGGGTCAACTGGCTCATGAAGCATTGGTCACCATGGTTAGTAAGAGGTGGATTCTGGATTTGGACATTCCTCTACCTACCCCTCCCCTGCCCCCAGTTACACCATCATCGCTAACCACACTCCTGGCGGCTTCCTCAGACTCTGCCCTGTGATCCTGTTTGTGCACTGAAAAAAACACTGAACAAGGTGCTCTTCCTTGAAGGAATTAATCTATTTCCTCTACCCCCAATTCAACTGTTGAGAAGCAATAATATTGATTTTAAATATCTCGCTTATAAAATTTGCTAGGAAACTTTTGGTCCTGTGAAGCATAGTTATAAATGAGGAGATAAGGTAGACCTCTCATCTTTTGTGTAGAACGTTAATGGAAAGCTTGTATGGAGGTTCCCATTGCTACGAACTGTTCCCTCTGAAGCTGGGGGCAGGAGCAGGGGCAGGGGCAGGGGCAGGGGCAGGGGCTGGATGGTGGTCATGAGAAGCAACCATTGAAGTTAAAGCAATAATGACATATGCTTTATTGACAACCAACATGGAAGCCAGTGTTATGGACTGAATTGTGTCCCCTCAAGATTCATATGTTGATGAACTAACTTCTGGTACCTCAGGATGTGACTAGATTTGTGGAAAAAGCCCTTAAGGAGGTGATTTTATTAAGATGAAGCCATTAGAGAGGGTCCTAATCCAATATGACTGGTGTCCTTATAAGAAGAGGAGATTAAGACACATGAGAGACACTGGGGATTCGTGGGTACAGAGGAAAGACAATGTGAAGAGACAGCAAGGAGGCAACCAACAGCAAGCCAAGGAAAGAAGCCAAAGAGAAAACCAGCCCTGCAGACACCTTGATCTTGCACGTCCAGTCACCAGAACTCTGGGGAAATAAATTTCTGTTGTTAGAGCTCCCAATCTGTGGTACCTTGCTATGGGAGCCTGAGCTGACTAATATAGCCAGAGAAGGAAGAACAAGTGTCTAAAGCTTGCTGCTGATCACACTGGCCTGGAGGCAGCCCAGCCTTTCTTCACATTCTGGAAAGTGTATTCAAATTTATTCTCTTCCTTACCCTTCCCACCTGTGGTGTGAGGTGGGAAGGGCAAGTGTCATTAAGTCCATTTAAGAAAGAAAGTAAATTGAGGCCTAGCACATTTCCACAAAATCATAAAGCAATTTGATGACCAATATGACACCACAGCTCTCTCTCAGAATTTAATTTTAAGTAGGATTACACTTAAAACCAACCTTGGTTTTGGGAAAGGAAATCCTCTGGTTGGTTAAATTCATTTATTACACTGTGAACAATGAGGAAGGGGGATGGAAAAATGAGGGGCTGTTGGTGTGAAGGGCAGCATGACCACTCTGAGAAGGGACCAGAGAAGCCTCTCTAGAAGGTGATATTTGAGTAGGGCCACCCATGGTGTGAGGGGTGGGACACTGGAGGAGTACATGCCCAGGTGGAGCATCTGCAGATACAAATCCCCAAAGGTGGAACAGGGGACATAACAAAGCCTACACTGGTGGAGACGGCCCAGGCTAGCAAAACCAACCCACTAGCAACCAAGAGTAAAATCAGAGCTGCATCCCCGACTCTATGGCCCTTGGGTCAAGTCCCATCTGCGGCCTGTCTTTATATGGTCTACGAGCTAAGAATGATTTTTACATTTTTAAAGGACTTTAAAATACATCAAAAGAAGGATAATATTTCATGACACATCAAAATGATATGAAATTCCAATTTTAGAGTCCATTGATAAAGTTTTATTGGCACACAGACACACACATTTGTTTACATATTATTTATGGCCTCCTTCATGCTACAAGGGCAGAGCTGAGCAGTTGTGACAGATTGTATTAGTTCGCGAAGTCTAGAATATTTACTATCTGTCCTATACAGGGTAAGTTTCCCATCATTTGTTCTTTTTGGAAATAACTCTTTTTGAATACCTGTGGATGTGACTTCCTTCTACTTAATAGTGGGTCACTTTTCTTCAAAGATCTATAGACAGGGACATCCATGAAATGCTGGCTTCTTGGATTAAACACTCCAGGAAGGGCCACATGGCAGGTTGCTAAAATATACTCCTTAATTGCATTTATATCTACTGAGAGATTTTCCCATGCTTGACTCTGGGCTAGGTGCTGGGTGTTCTACTTGGAATGTGATGATTTGGTCCTTGCCTTCTTGTAGTTTATGTTCTAGTTAAACAGGTCTTCAACAGAACTTTCTTCTGCTCTTAGCTGCCTCTATGCCATAGGCATGGTAGTTAGAGTCATCGCTTCAGAGCCAAGCCAATTAAAGGTATGCCATAGTCACATCAATGCCCTGTTAATTAGGCAGTGTTTTGGTAAGAAGCAATGGGAAAATAAGATGGTGAAACATGCATGAAGTCATTTCCATGCTATGAAGCAAACCTTCACCTGACAGCTATGCATCGAATTCAAGGGATCCAATGAAACTTGGATGGGAAAGAAAGTTACATCTTTCATTTCACAAACCTCTAACTGAAATCCAGCATTTCCTTCACATCTGTATGTAGACACCAAATCACAGTAGTAGTAGCCATATCAAGATTTTCACCACCAAGGGCAGCCCGGGTGGCTCAGTGGGTTAGCGCCGCCTTCAGCCCAGGGTGTGATCCAGGAGACCTGGGATCGAGTCCTATGTCAGGCTCCCTGCATGGAGCCTGCTTCTCCCTCTGCCTGTGTCTCTGCCTCTCTCTCTCTGTGTTTCTCATGAATAAATACATAATCTTAAAAAAAAAAAAGATTTTCACCACTAATATTTTCACCAAAACATTACAGGTACTTTTATGTCACATTACAGTTGTTGAAGATATCTTGCAGCGTCATATACACTTATCTTTACTTTGAAATCATAGTGATCATTAGCCTTAGTGCTGGTCCTGCTGTTTAATGTACATAAATTCATTTATTACACTGTGACACATTGGCTTCTTTAGTATTTGGTAACTGTACTTCCATGATTCTTAAAAAACTCTTAAGTATTTTTTTTATGTCTTTAAAAGTATTAGTTTTAAGAAGGGCTCCTTGGGATTCCCCAGATGGACAAAAAAGTTCACAGCCTGAAACAATGAAAAATTCTCATAGCCTAAGGAAAACAAAGACTCCTTCAGTGAAGTGATTCTTAACCTAAGACGAGCATTATGGGAAGGTTGGTGATGTCTAGAATTTTGAGCAGCAATTGTTACGCAAGTTCTTCAAGTTTATGGCAAAGACAAGAGATGACATTATAAGTGAAATTTTGCTTTTTGGTGTATATGTGTGTATGCATTTGTAAATACTCATTTGTTTATTCATCTTGTCTGGAGAGAGGATCTGTAGTTCTCATCAGATTCTCAAGAAAGTTCTTAATCCAAATACAAGTTCAGAACCACTATGCTGGATGGGGACTTATTCTGAACCAGGAGTGATTTAGGAACAGTCTTAAATACTCAATATGGCTACTATCTGGAGACTTTTATTTCTCTAAATACCCCTCCCCAACCCTGGTCTATTTTTATGCAAATGCAAAGCCTCAATTTCATCCAAAACCAAGGAAATTTCTTACAAGGATCTAAATAAATGGCCACGAAAGTGTTTGTATGAAAGACTCCCTCAATATCTGCTTTTATATGAGGAGGGGGCACCAGCGGCTTGCTAAGTAAATCTTCATTATCACATAAGTGACTTTCCCCCTGTGGTTTTAAATTAAGATACCCTGGACACTCTTCTTTCTTTCTTCTACTCCACATACACAGTCAGACAGCCAGGAATTTTGATTAGACCTCCTCTATTATTAGAACACGGGGGGAAAAATTCATGGCTGGTCAGAAGGACCCCAAGCTAGGAAAGAGAAAGGTAATCATTTAATTTGTTGTTGTTTCCATAAATCAGGGCCCAGTCATCAATTTCACCACATATTTGAGAGCACATGTTATTGACAATGTGTTCGTGGAGAAAAATGGAGTTTGTTGGCAAAGTTGTTCCATTTTCTAAAGATTAAATTGTTCATTGTACAGGCCGCCATCTGCCCTCCCTGGAAGAGATTTAGTTGCTGGCAGAGGCATTCAAAGTCTAGAAGACAAAGTTAAATTTCTTTTTTTTTTTATTGCTATGCATAACCAAAGGCAAGTTCATTCATTCATTCATCCATTCATTCCATATTTATCAAGTGTTTCCTATGTGATGTCAGATAGTTTCCAAAGAATGGTTACTTGTGGAAGGATCACATCCAGCCTTGGAGCTGATTGCTAATCCTGTGGTCTTCATTTATGCATGGGACCCCTGAAGAGGGTCAGCATTTCTGTCTCTTGACCCAACCTGTGTGCTACCAGGAATCTACCCGCAGACATGTGTTGAGTAAGACAAGTCTCTTCCCTTCAATAAGCTTCTAGTCTCTAGAGGGTTCATAAAGCAGACACAGCTAACAGTAACATATATCTTGAGAAAACCCAAAAAGAGGCAGAGCTCATTTTTGGATAGGAGCTTCTTGGAATCACTGAGTAGAAGAATCTGAAAGAACTCTGACATAAAATTTTCCATATATAATATTCTTTTATACACACACACCATCCTGTTGTAGAAGTAGGTGTTGATGCCCCCATATCATGGCGAAGATATTGAGTCTCAGAGATGATCGGCTTAAGTTCACATAGCTAAGATAGTTTGATGAAAGGTTCTCCTTCTCTTTCATTTTTATTTATTTTTATTTATTTTTATTTATTTATTCATAGAGACACAGAGAGAGAATGAGAGGCAGAGACACAGGCAGAGGGAGAAGCAGGCTCCATCCAGAGAGCCTATGTGGGACTGGATCCAGGGTCTCCAGGATCACGCCCTGGGCTGCAGGCGGCGCTAAACCGCTGCGCCACCAGGGCTGTCCCTCTCCTTCTCTTTCAAATGTAGGTTTGGCCTCTGGGTCATATAAAAAAAGGGCTCAAAGTCCCTCAAACTCTTCACAGTTTAAGGTTTAAACCACTTACCTTGACCCATTGCATGAACTGCATCTGAAGCCACTCCTGTCCCATTCATTACTCATCTGAGGCTTTTATTCATTGACTTCCTTTTGTTCCTCACACTGGACAAGGCACTCTAGGTCATGGTCTTGACTATGATTTGGGTCTTTATTTTCAGACTGTGCTCTCTTGAGTAATCCTAAGTCTATCCATCTTCAGGTTTGACCTGCTTCTTAGACTTTCCTCAGCTAGGTTTTTCCAGACCCTACTAGCAAACCCATTCATTAACTCAATTAATTCACTCAATTAATTTTTTTTTTTTTTTTTTTTTTTTTTTTTTTTTTTCACTCAATTAATTATTATGTCTCTACGGTGTGCTTACTATATACTAAGTGATGATCAAGAGTGAAACGATCCCTACTTTTATGGTCTAGGGAGGAAAATATTTTGGGGCAAACACAAATAATTAAGAAATTACAACAGAGGCAAACATTATGCAGAAAATCATGTGGATTCATGAGAAAATATAGGGGGTTCTAATCTAGTCTGCATGTGTGCTTGAGTATATCTTGGAGAAGAGAGAGGATGTCACAATAGGCTTCTATGAGGAGGGTCTTTTATGTTAGGATCTGAAGAATTAGTTGAAACAAAACCATCCAGATAAAGGATTAAAGAAAGAATTCTTGGGGCACCTGGGTGGCTCAGTCAGTTAAGCATATGTCTTTGGCTCAGGTCATGTTCCCAATGTCCTGGGACCAAGCCCTGCGTTGGGCTCTCTGCTCAGTGGGAAGTCTGCTGCTCCCTCTCCTTCTCCCTCTCCCTTCTGCTTATGATCTCTCTTTCATGCTCTCCGTCTCTTTCTCAAATAAATAAATAAAATCTTTTTTTTTTTTAAAGATTTATTTTATTTATTCATGAAAGACACACGGAGAAAGAGGCAGAGACATAGGCAGAGGGAGAAGCAGGCTCCATGCAAGGAGCCTGATGTGGGACTTGATCCTGGATCCTGGGATCATGCTCTGAGCCGAAGGCAGACGCTTAACCACTGAGCCACTCAGGTGCCCCAAATAAATAAAATCTTAGAAAGAAAGAAAGAAAGAAAGAAAGAAAGAAAGAAAGAAAGAAAGAGAATTCTTAGAGAAGACCCAAAATAGTTGGCCCTTAGACAGTAATGAATTTGACTTGTTCAAGGAACTGAAAGAAAGCCAGCGTGGTTGGGGCGCAGAGGCAAGATATCCCTAAGCACTCTAAGTCATTGAGGTTAGCACAGACATTTTCAGTAAAATAATTATTCTTTGGCCCAGCATATTGAATATCTAATAAGATCTGCTTTCCAAAACAAGTTTGGGATGTATGGTTTATAAAAACATGAATGCTTTATTCCCTATGGCACATTTGAATGTTTTAGTTGGTTGACTTTTAGATCTAGATGGTTATGAACCAGGAAATAAGAAGATTACATTCTGTCACTAAAGAGGAATCATCACAACTTTCACACTCTGTGTGTGCAGTGCAAAAACTTGAGACTGTCCTTTATCTAGAAGAGTTTTATAATGTTTTTCATGAATGACATAAACAATATGACGTATGGGTTTCAAATTTCAGTCAACTTTTTCCAGAAAGATTTTCCAATCTGTTTCCCAAGATGTGCACTTCAGGCTGGGGAAGTGAGATTTATGGTCTTTTTTTTTTTCTTTTCTTTCTTCTTTTATTTATTTATTTATTTTTCTTTTGGCTTCTGAGCCTGAAGAGTGGTGTTTAGGGTGGGAAGAAGAGAAGGACATTGTAGGGAGAGGATAAACTCTCAAAGCCACAACTTGGCACTTTTTGTTTTCTTTTCCTGGCAGCCTACATGAGTACTAGAGGGAAAAATGTGGTCTTCAGAGTTTCCTTTCCAGTAAAATTAGTAATAATCCCTTGCTAAATCATCAGAGATAATAGAATAAGGACAAACGGTTTTTGTATAAGTTCAAGAAAAATCAGAGACTATATATTGGCAACAAAAGCAATCCCTGTGATTTTTGAAGCCTCCATCGTCAAGGCAACCAAAATGCCTTACATGTATTCTTTTTCTTACCTTCACATATCTCTTGCAATGTAACAAAAAAACTCTTTAAGGAGAAAGGGATGTATTTTAAGGATAGTAAAATGAGGAGGTCAAAAGCACAAGCAAAATAATTGGTGGAGCAAATATATCCAGTATTGCTATGTCTCAGTTCCTTTCAACAAATGTTAAATGAGTAAGGCGTAGCCACAATTTAGGAAGAGGGTTAAGATATGGCTACTTGTTGATGTATTTGTTTCATCAGCAAGCACTTGAACATTTACTCGTGTCAGGCCCTGACTTCAATAAAAGGGTCTCAGCAAGTATATTAGGCAGATGGGGGTCTCTGCTCACAGGGAACAAATTTATAATCTGGTAAAGAAGGTTGAACACAAACCATGTAACAAAAAACAGATCAGTGTTGCCAAAGGGAAGTTAAGGCTGCTCTGGAGGCTTATAAGTGGTGTGATGAACATGCACAGAAGTAATAGCATCACAGAAAAGACCCTGGGACACTCTTAATGTAGGGGTGGAGGGGAGAGATGGGTGCCATGAGGCAGTAATCACATATAATTAATGAATCAGAGAACAAAAGAAGAAATGGGGGGAAGCTGAGATAGGCCTGGAAGAAGAGGAGAGGACTTTAACACAGGAAGATGGGGCAGGCAATCCTTCACATCGAGGGAACAGCCAGGTGTAAGGATGGAGGCTTGTTTGGGGAAGTGTTGGTAAGTTCATTTACCCAACACAGCGCTTAAGAGATGTGATATGATGCTACTTATTCCCCGCCTTTTTTTTGTCTATGTATTTCATGTATTTTTTTCTTTTCTTTTCTTTTCTTTTCTTTTCTTTTCTTTTCTTTTCTTTTCTTTTTTCTTTTCTTTTCTTTTCTTTTCTTTTCTTCTTTTCTTTTCTTTCTTTCTTTCTTTCTTTCTTTCTTTCTTTCTTTCTTTCTTTCTTTCTTTCTTTCTTTCTTTCCTTTTTTTTTGTCATTGTGACATAAACTCAGTTAGGCCAGGGACATTGTCTACCTTCTTCAGGGCTATTACTGAACACTTCAGCAGTGTGTGACACATGGTGGGTGCCTCATGAATATTTGTTGAATGAGTAAATGGTAGTTACAGACAATTATATAATTATTGCATCCTTACTAGGTGCTAGACACCATGCTGAGAGCTATTACTTCTTATTTAACCCTTACAACAACCCTGTGTATGGGGAGGAGGGAGGACACTGAGGCTGAGAGAATCTTAGCAACTTGCCCAAAAGATCCCAGCCAGGATGTGAACCAAGAGCTCTCTGATTCTGGGGACCAGATGTCTAACTCCCATGCGATCCTGCCTTCCAGCATGACCCAGTGGTTCAGACTGGCTACCAATTAACATCAAAAAGGCAGTCTGGGGTGATCTGGGACAGACAACAGCAAAGTATTTGGGGAGGTGATGAGTCATCAGATATCTATAGAAGAGACTATTGTGATAAAGTCGGTTCCAGTTGTCCTCTCTATATACAGATGATGATTACACGCACTGTGTTTTGTAAGGGTGTGCAGATTGCTCAAGAAGTTTTTAGAAGGATCCTCTTTTGAGGGTCTACTCGGCCACCTGCCAAAGACAGTGCTTATACAGTCACTAATCTTTCTAGCAATCTTGCGAGGTGATTGTCTTGGTTTTCCTTTTCCAGGTGAGGAAAATGTGGTCCAGAGAAACATTAAATTATATGTCCCAAATCACACAGGGTAATAGGAAATTGAATGGAATTTCTTTGTTTTGTGACACTTTGGCTAATGCCACAAAATTAAGATTATTGGAGCTGCACACTTCATATTTTCAAGGAAGCTGCCACATGCCACCTTAACCACATAATGAAATTAACATCACCAGTAATGACATATCAACATCGTGGAATCTCTGATATGATGCACCAAGAAAAGCACATCGTTCCTTTTTTTTTTTGGTGTTCTTGCCCAGAGCACATAACTTCAATCTAATCATGACGAGATAATAGGCAAACCCAAACTGGGACACGTTCTACAAAACAACTGATCGGTTGTGGTCAGTGTTAATGTCAGAAAGGACAAGGGAAGATTGAGGGATTTTTCACAGATGGGAGGAGAAGGAGACACAACAACTAAATCCAATGTGAGAGCCTAGATTAGCAAAATTTAGGAGCCGCAAAAGGAAATTAGGGTAATAGTCAAGTAAGGTCTATAGTTTAGTGAATATTATTGAGCCAATGTTCTTTTCCTGGTTTTGGTAATTGCATTGCGGTTAGGTAAGATGTTAACATCACAGGAGGCCGGGTTAAGCTTCTCTCTACTATTTTTGCTACTTTAAGTCTAAAATAATTTCAAAATAAAAAGTAAAGAAAAATAGAAAGGGGGAGTAGAGAAATTGCTATTTTCACGAGATTTATTAAATGGTAGAACAGGTCATTGATCACCATTTTTCTTACCTGCCACTAACCCATCTAGGAAAAGACTAGAGGGATTCATTGAAAAGCTGTCGAGGGGACCACAGAAGCCAGGTGAGTGACTCTACAGGAAGCACTTGAAGGAGTAGGTTCTGGTGAGGAGGGGAGAGGAGCACCTAATTTCTTGTTGGGCAACGTTTATGCAGCAGACTCTCTGGTCTACACTCATGACTATTGAGACGGAGCAAAAGACATTGGAGATAGGAGGCAGAGCAAAAGAGGGACAGGCAACTCCTTACACTCTCACACTTTTGGTAAGAAAAAAAGATGTGGAAATTGTCAGTAAGTCAAGAGCTCTCTTGCTGCTTGCTGGTACCCAGCCCTAGACGGAAAAGAGGCATTTAGTGGCAAGAACATGGAGAGTGAACCACGAGAGGGCAGGGGAAGTGTTTAGGGGAATCAGAAGTCATCTGGAATGGAGCACATCTCCTACATCAGGATTTGGGACTTGCACGGAACCCTACTAGAGAGTCAGACCCTAGATGCCAGCCCCACAGGGGGCCCTGGCTGACAAAAGATGCTTCATTAATATGAGGGGTTGTCCTCCTTCCCTCCCATCCCTCCTTTTAGGATTCAACACATCCAAGAAAAAAAGGGGCCCAGAGGAAGAAGGGTAGTAGAGGGGCGGGGGGTAGTAGAGAAAGAGTGGAAGAGCTGACCTTGGACTCCCTTGTACCAAGGCTGGGACAACCAGAGTGACCTGGCTCTGCTCCACATCTCTCTCATCCTCTAGGAGGCTAGTGTGGGCTGTTGTGAAAGCACTGGCATAGGTACAGAGTAAGCAAGTGCAATCATCGCGGAATCTTTTCAAACCATTGTTGGCATCATATCTGCTAACATCTGATCGGCAGAAGCAAGCCTTGCAGCTGAGCCTAGATTCAGGATGAGGGGGTATTACAAAGTGACATGGGTGAAGAGCATGGATAGGAAGGGTAAAGACTGGGGCCATTGGTGCCATCTACCACCCAGTTTTGGAGGTACGTGGAAGAGCTGGTTCTAAAGGCTGGGCTCTTTCTGTAGGCTCAGCTGGCTCATTTACCATTGGGCAAGTTTTAATTGATCAAGACAGGGGTTCCAAGTAGGATGGCATGACATGGGGATCATACAAGGTCCAAAATCATCAAAGTTGCCCTTTGGGTTTCTTCTCTTGTTGTGGGTTTCATTTCCCCACAGTGCATTAGTATCCTTGCTGCTCTGGCCGGGAGTTGAGATGATTCCTGGGATCATAGTTTTGAATGCTGGCCAATTCTCACAGTTCCCGGGTTGCTGGCCAGCCCTGGCACCAGCTACACTAGAGCTGTGGCATGAGGCATTGGACTTCACTGGACATCCTCTCCTTGGCCAATTTCCATCGCCAATGAGTAGAGTACTCAAAAAAGTCAGTTAAATTAGGCTTGGTAAAGGGACACTGCATCTTTGAGTAATGAGGTTGGGAAACAGGGAAAACATTTTCCACTAGCTCATGTCTCACTGTATGGCATTCCGATTTCATGACACTTCATAATAAATCATTGCTTATCACTCACATGGGAACGTAACATGGCTCCAGTTAAGATTCGTTAGTGATTGTCAAGAAGAAACATGAATTGCTGTATATCAGGGCTTCTTGATCATCTTCCTGGCCACTGTAGGCACTTTTTTATCGTTATATTTACTGTAACTGTTGTTTAAAGCATAAATAAGTGGAAGGAAAGAGCACCAAATATGAATAATGAAAATAAATTTATCTTATTTATGTGTTTATGCAAGCATTTGACAATTATTCCACACAGCAGTTTGCATCGAGAGTTGGTAGCTGCTGCATTCAGAGAAGTCCATTTCCCTGCGAGCTGCTCCCTCTCTTTTTTCCTCCTTTATTCTTTATGATGTGAAATGCCAGCATATTCATAGTTGAGGTTAGCGGCCCCGGCATGTGTGTTATTCCAGCCCGAGACTGGCTTACTGAACCATGGCAGCCTTGGTGCTCACAACAGAGGCCCTACTGGCAGACACATTCGTTGCAGCTCTTCATTCTGATCCAAGGGAGCAAGGGATGGATGGGGATGAGAAAAAGGAAAGAGCCAGCAGTTGGGCTGAGGGCCAAGATGCAAAATAAAACCTTTAATTGCAAGATGATCCAGCTGGTTTGCTATTGGGATGAACAAAGACTTTGGTGAGCGAGTCCTGGCTGTTGAGCCAGACCACCCGGGGAGGTTTGCGATAGAAGCACCGAAGGTTATAGGGCTTGTGGACCCTTCAGAGTCGCCCAGATGCTTCCTCGGCTGGGGTGGTTCTGGGTACTTAGGGAGGCTGCCAGTGTTCATTGTGGATGGACGGGAAACCACAAGCCGGTCCCTGAAATGCTGACAGGGCTCCCTGATTAACTCCTGCCAAATCGACTTCCCCAGAGTGGCCTTGCAGTCATGTCAACCTCTCTCAACTGCTTCCTGGTGATTCCCGGTAGAACACTGCAAGGCTGACAGCAAGGGACTCACCCTGCCCTGATCCTGCTTGCTCCCACCATACCATGCACTAAACAGAGCCGCAGCTGCCAGTAGGGACGGCCATCAGCAGCTCTGTCACTGGTACCTGTAGAACTTTCTGGAAGAGTCAAGTTCCTGAGCCCTCTGTGGAGGGAAGACATTGCCTAGCAACCATTTCTGTTTCTTGAGAGTGTCTGGAACATTCCAGATTGTTCTATAGAGAAACACAACTACTTCGGAGTTAGAAATAGGAAGGAAGGTTTTCTGGGGGCCTGGGGCTGTCGTAAGCCATGGCCTGCAGAGCCGTGGGCTTGACACTTGGAAGAGGAATTCTGTCTAAACATAGGGTGACCTACTGGTTTGTCTGGGGCTGTCCTGTACTGGGAAAGCCCTCCGTCCCAGGGAACCTAGGGTGTTGGTTGCCTTATTTCCACTCTAGACTAAAGGTTCCTGGGGATACTTTTCCTCGCTCTAGTCCTTCCCTTGGTCCTCACATCGCTGGTGTTTCTTTCCCAAATGGCTAGGAAAGCCAATGTGAAGGTCAAGTTTGCAGACTGCGAAGGCAGGCAAAACAGTGCTCACCATCTCTTAAATGGATGATGCCTTATGGTTCCTCCGTTCACTCCAGCACGTTCCCTGAGGGCCCCTGTGTGCCCTCCACAAGCTTCAGTGGGCATGAGCCACCACTGCTGGAGGAACTGCTACTTCTCAAGCTCATCAAATCATCAAGTACTTTCAAATCATTATCTCCGCTCCTCAGACCGACCCTATGGACTTTGCATTATCTGGCCCATTTTACAGATGCGACAAGTATGGCTCGGAAGGGGTTAAGGGACTTGTCCAAGTTCTCCCAGCCATTAAGTGACAGAGCTACTAGATCGATCACAGAGCCCTCTCCATGTAGTGTGTACATTCACACCCTTTGACTTGTTTTCAGCCTTGGAACGACGTCCGAGGGCCGGGGAGACAGATGAGAAACCGGAAGCTCAGAGAGGCTGCACAATTCAATCAAGGCCACCCAGCGCTAGTGAGAGGGATAATCCTGTTCTAAATCCACTTCTACCTGGAAGACCTCCAAATCTGTGCTCGTCCGTGGAGGAAAAAAAATGAAGACCGGCGTTTCTTAAATTTCTCTGCTCTTTGGGATTGTTAAAGACGCAGTCTGAACTGTGCTATTTCATATTTGAATGGTCTTAAAGTGTGTTGATTATATATTAAAATGGTACTTCCCATGTTTTCTAAATATTTAAAAGATCCCTCTTAAACATCATGACAGAAACATTAAGCTCACTTACCAGATTTATAATGGCTTTAAAAAAATTCATGGTGCTTCAAATAATTCATCACTACGTTTGGTTGGGGGAGACGAAAGGGTGGCCGCTTGCGTGCAGGAAAACACATTGGCAAGAAAATGTGGCAAACGCTTCCGGTAAAGGTGCCCATTTGGAATTAAACAGTGATGGATACCGAGGACCCCTTCTTGGTGCAAACCGCAATGTTTGCAAGTGGTTGTGTCTGGGGATGGGTTGGCCCACTCAGTGCTCTCTCCAACAACCCAGGACGGGCTATGGGAAAGGCCTCCCGCCCCTGCGCACACAACTGAACTTTTCTCTGAAGCGGGATGAGAAATTACTGTAAATTGGGTTTTACTTCCAAAATGGTTTAATAACCATCACACACGGAGCTCTGGTCCACACAATGCACAGCTTAATTTCATCGCCAAGCTCTCTGCCAGCTTAAAAACAGATATCGAAACAGGGGAATACATATTTGACAACGCTGTTAAGGCAACTTTGCTAACGATTTTTGAACAACCTCCAACCGAGGCCTAAATGCCGACAATATCCATAAACAACTCTATACTGCCCAATTAGGGAGACAGAGACACAGCGTCCTGTCAGGAGATTTGCATGGCTAAGAGTGGGAGATCAGAGAGCCGTGAGGGATGGCTCCGAGTGATGGGGGCGCGCAGACGGATGACTATCATTACGATATTACGGGGACTCACACCTTCCCAATTACTGGCAGGATTCATTAATTACCAGTGCATTTCCCTAATAGAATCCGCGCTCCGGCTTATCAGCGCCTTCCCTCTGTCTACCTAAACCCCCACTCAGCAGTCGGTCACCTATGAAAAATTAGACAGTGCGGCTTCGAGTGGCCTATTTAAAGGAAAAAGAAAAATGAACGTGGGAAGAGGAGGGAGAAAGTGCAGTCACGAAGAAGTCGAAAGTAACAGACACAGCATTCTCTCCACGCGGGGCTGTTTTGCCTTCTGAAACTGCCACGGAGGGAGGGTAGTGGCAGCTGCAGGGAGATTCGCTGTGCTGAGTGTGGGAACATCACCATCTCCTTCACACACACACACACACACACACACACACACACACACGGTTAAGCTCATGCGTTCATTCCCAGCCTAAAGTCTTCTAATGACTTTCCGTTATAGATTAAACATAAAATCTAAACTCCTGCCCATGCCTCGAGCCTTAGCTTCTCTTCCTCCCTTCCAACTAAGCCCCACCTACTCCAGGCCTTCTTTCTGCTCCTCTAATACGTTAAATTCATATCTGCCTCAGGGCCTTTGCACTTGCGCAACGTCTTCCTCTAGAACATGGTTTGAGTGGGCCACATTCAGCTTGTAGCTTGCTTTTGTATAGCCCTTGAGCTGAAAACGTGTTCACATTTTAAAGGGTTAGAGGTGCCAAGAAGGAAAGAAAGAAAGAAAGAAAGAAAGAAAGAAAGAAAGAAAGAAAGAAAGAAAAAAAGGAAGATGGGAGAAGGGGAGGGGAGGAAGAGGAGGAGGAGAAGGGGGAGGAGGGGGATCAGGAGGAGACAGGAAGGAGGGCACAAGTTCTGCTGACACCTGGGTTAGGACAACATCCTCTCAGACCTTTCCAGAATTGGCTCATTTTCTCCCCCCCCCCCCCATTCTCCACCCAGAGAAGTTTGCCCCGAACACTCGGTCTAGAGCAGCCACCTGTCACCTTCTTCCCTCCTTTGCCTCATTTCCATCGCAGCCCTCATCCCCAGGGGATGCTGATTCATTAGGTGCTTCGCCCTCGACTCCGGCTGCACTTTAGAGTCACCCAGTGAGCTGTTAAAAATGCCGATGCCCAGGCCCGACTCCCAGATTGGTGATTCCCATCAGTCGGGCCCGGGCCCCAGGCATTGCTCTCCGTGCATTTTCAAGGCTTCGCCCGTGATCTTATTAGCAGCCAAGCTGAGAACCCCAGGCCACGGCGGGTCTCTTGCCGCTGGGATGTTGGCCCGGCGACACGGAGCGTGCGTGTGTCTTGCCTGCTGCTGTGGCCCTGGCACTCCCAACAGTGCCCGAGACGGAGGAGCTGCTGGCTCTACGTTCGATGGATGAATTAAAGAATATTTATCATCTATACGTACAAAGAATTGAGGACGACAGCAATGTGACAGTGACGTAGGGTCTCCCAAGCGCAAGTTATGCATCAAAAATGGGTGACAATTCCAGGAACCCCGCGTGCGGTTGCAGGAGACTCAGCCCCCATTAAGGATAATGGAACGTGAACCTCCCGGGCTGTCATCTTGTTACTATCAACAGCATTATCGGTTATCAACTGCTTTTACAATTATGCACAATGATTCTCCCGGCACAAAGATTCAGCAACCGCCGAACTCGCTTCCTCTTTTAAATTAAATATACTGAAAAGAGCAGAGATTTCAATCCTTCATCTGTTCACAGATGAAAAAACATTTCCAAATCGTCAGCGATCACATTCTTTTTTTTTTTTTTTTATTCTGAGGACGGCCAACTGTTCCCAGTGATTTCGATTACATTTCCTACCTATTATTTCATGTAATGGCATCCCTTAAATTTTAAATTAGCTTTGAAGAATAAAAATAATTGAATTCCTGCTGTTTTGTGTACATAGAGGGTGACAGGAGCTAATGTGATAATTTAAACTGTAAATGAGTCTTCACTTTGTGTTCATTAATTACAGCTAATTACTGAATTACAAACCTTCTTGGTTAGGCACTGTTATGTATTCATGTAGCATGTTGAATCTCCAGCTGGTATAAAACTGTTTTATAGACTTACAAGCTGACACACCAAGCTACCACTGAAACAATTCAGTTTGAAAACAAGGGGGGTGGGAACACGTAACTGCAAATGCTTCTTGGAATTAAAAGAACAGACACAGTGCCTCCAACTCATATCTTTGGGGATAGAGGATCTTGCACGTATAATTAGAACAATTCATGCCACAGGAAAGAAAAAGAGCGCTAGGCTGTTCTCCACTCTGGGTGAAAATCTATACTATAGCATGTAATTTGTGAGACTCAAGTGTTCTGCCCTTATCTCCTTGTTCCCTAGAAACTAAGCATCATAATTATTTATTAACTGATCCTGCTTTTAATAACAGAAGCATAAAGGATGCCAGAAATCCTGCCCATTTTTCATGACCAGAAATGGCTGGAAAGAAAAGATTCAAACAGACAGGTCAAGGACTAGGTCACAGCGAATTCTTTCTTATTAGGTTAAAAACAACATTTTTTTTTTCTCATAGTGAGCAAGGCAGTTCGGATTATTAAACATTAGTGTCGTCTGCATAATTTCTGCCTCCAGATGGAAGGCTCTGTGATGTCTGGTTGGCCGAGATTTTCCTTAAAAGACTTAGTTGGAGAAACACTTGCATGGATGCGTGATCTCCGTGGCCCTTACGACCAGAAGGAGAAGCGCGTGAAGCCGGTCGGGCTGTGCTTTAATCTCCTGACTTTGTGTTTTTCATTCATTCATTTCCTAATTTCACCCAGTATTTATTTTATGAGGAACAGAATGGAAGGCTCTGTGAGGTCCCAAAAGATGAATCATCGGGGATTTTATACCTGCCGCAGGTAATTGTTGTTCTGTCTGGGTAACAAGGCTGATTGGCCTTCAGGGAACCACTTCTCTCTTGTTTTCAGGTCAGGTGCTTGCGTGGGGCTCACCCCACTTCCGAGACACAGGGCCAGGCCCGATTCCAACCTGGCCAATCAACCCCCGTGTTCTCGTCTGGCCAGAGTGCTTGGTCCCAGGATGGGCACACGACCCAGGTGGGTCCAGTGAAAGATTCTCGCTGGAACTCCTTTCTTTGGAGAGGCTCAGCCTGGGCTGCTTCCTCAACCTGGGGTGCTTCCTGAGCCACCACGTGGTGGAGAACGTGCCTGGGGATTACGCTCCTGCAGAGGAAGCAAGGGCTGAGGGCCAGAGAAGGCCAGATTTCCAACGACGCCGTGTAAGCACGAGATCCAGCGTTGCCTGAAGCTGGTGACCTTGATCTTCAAGGGAGCCAGTAAAATTGCTCTGTGCTTAAGCTGGGTTGAGTGGATTTTTTCTCACATGTAATCTATAGTTCTGACTCACACCTGCATGATGATAAACCAAGATACGGATTGATACATGTCACACCAGAAGACTCTGTAGGTGCCCAGAGGAGGGGAGGATCTTTTCTAGTTTGGGAAAACCAAGGCTACTGGGAGGCTTTCTAGAGGAGGTGGTGCATCGGCAAGGCTTTGAAGTAATGGAAGGCCCTATATGGGAGGAGGCAAGGGGAGCAAGAAGATGGGACTCCCAGGGAAGCCTGGGACCTGTAGCAGGATCCTACAGAGTTTCTGGGCCAAGAACACACGAGAAAGAGGGAAAACCCAGTTGGAATAAACCCTGAGGCCAGACTCTCGGGATCTTTGTTGAGGTTTGTTACACAGGGTGTCAAGTGTAGACGCGGAGATAGACCCCAGGGTAGAGTGGGTCCCACCCAGGGCAGTCTCAGAAACCCTGGCTTCAGTTTTGTGAATTTTGCCTTCAGGATGACTTTGGGCAGGACTGGGATTAACTGGGTGGTTTGGTGGAGGGGAAGGAAAGGAAGGCACGTTACCGTCCACTGTTTACCACGGGTGGGGATTCCATAGGCTCAGTCTCCCGGAGACTGTCCCACAGTGAGGTTCTCACGCTCACACATCGGGGCTCTGCAAGGTGGCAGCCACGATCACTGAGTGGTTATGTTTTGCCAGACGGTATTATATACATCAGCAGCAACAAAAGCAACCACAGCAGAGCATAATCGAGTGTGTTCTATGTTCCAGACTCCGCACTAAGCCTCATGATGAAAACAATACAGCACCATCATTATTATTATTGAAAACAAAAATTAACAGAGAACTGACTACGTGCCAGGTATTGTGCCGAGTGCTTCCCCTGCATTATCTCAATACATTTTCACACTGGGCCTGGGATGTACAGAGTGTTATCACACCCATCTTACAGATGAGGAAACTGAGTCTCAGGGAAGTAAAGTGACTCACCCGAAGTCACACCATTGGCAAGCAGGGGAACTGGGCCTAGAACTTAGGAGAACCTGATGCTCAAGTCAATGTTCTTTGCCGCCATACTATTAATGTCTCTCCTTATTTTGATTTTTTCATATGAATCAGTTTTTGACCTTTGTTTGGAGTTCTTTCTGCACTATGAGCTCACCATTCTGGAAAAAAAGAAACAGATAAGAAGAGGGCCATTGCATCGGTGCTCCCCATCACACCCTCGTCTTCGTCTTAGTGAGCTCTTTATTGCTACCTTTGCTTTAGCTTCCCCCTTGGTCTCACTAGTCTGCATTTCCTGGCATCTTGTTCTAGAATCACACACGGTGCCTGGCACGCGGCAAGTACTCGGAAAGTGTTGCTCCAACTGACCTCCACTCAGTTAAAATAGTTTCTTATCTAAATTTTTAAAGAGCCAGTATGGTTTCCAAACCAAACGGGAATTCCCTGAAGAAAGGTCTAGATTCCTGATTCAGAAAGTTTCCTGTCTTTCTCATGGTTTGGGATATCATATATCCTGGGCTTCTGGGGTTTTGTTTCCTTTCTTTTATATTCACAGGCATTTAGAAATATGCGAAGAGAAAGCACACATTCTCTTTTTCCACTTGGGGGAATCTGGGGTTGCCCTTAGGTGGACCAGTTTGGACAAACACGCGCAGGAAGCAGAGGTGGCCCTGGTATATGCCCAAGCAGCTTGGTCTCCTGAGGCGGCTGCTCTCAGCTTGGCCAGAGCCCTGTGAACACCTGAAGCCCTTGGTGTGAGGCAGGTGGCCACAGGCTTGTGAGCGGACCTCGAGAAACCTCAGAAATGCCTAGAAACTCCAACTACGTCTACACGGAGCATAATGGTTTCTGTTCGCCTTGTGGCTGTCCAGACTTCCTCAGTGCTCTTCGTGTCTGGGTGTTGGTTGTAGCTGGGAGCTGGCACTGACCTTAATAACCACGTGCAAATCGAGTCAAATCTCTCCTAAGGGACAGCTCAAGGGTCTTGCTTGACTATGTCTGGCCTTCATGAAACCCACCATCCTTGTTCTTCTTCCAAACCCTGTTTCCAGGACCACCTCGCTTACCACTTGCTATCATTCTGTCTTGCAGAGCTGGGAAACTACTTATCGTGATGGTTCATCTTGATACGGCAACCCTTGCTGTATTGTTAACACCCAGAAGGTGAAGACAGTGGCTTTGGGGTTCCTCTGGCTTGGGTTCAAGCCAGGATTTGCTACTTCACTGAGGGAGCTACAAGGAGCCACTTTATCTTTTGCAAATTTTACTTCCTCTTCTGTAAAATGTGAATGATGATAACACCGTGGGGTCCTCGTGACTTTTACATGTGATAGTGTATCTGAAATACCTAGTGGTCATGGTCGGTCCTCAGATGGTCATATTTGTTGTGGCGGTGATAATGGTGATGATGATGGCATCTAATATTGTTTATATAGCCCCTTGCACCCGGAATGTTTTGGACCAACAATATTTACTTAGTCTGCATTTGGTGATTGATGAATGCTCATTTGGAATGAAACTGGATCCCCAACTCCCTGCTGGCTGCTGGGAAAGGAGGACCTGGGGGAGGAAGGGAGAGGAGGGGTGACAGCGCATCCTTGCCATGGGGATAGTCCTCAGGATAGACACGACTGTCGCCTACTCAATATCCATCCCCCTTCTTCCCTGCTGATAAAATCCTGGCTTTGTTTTCTGTGGCAATGTGCCCAACCAAATACTCATGTCACAGGATCTTGCAACTAGAGATGACAAAATTACACGGTCTGGCTGTGGAAGTTTAAGTGGAATTCTGCTGGGTTTCTGCAAAAGGTTTGGCCTTCTTGAGAAGAGGGGACAAAAGTGGCCAGGACACACAGTTATCTTACTCCTCTTCTTACCTTGCATAGGGCCACCACGTCTAGTGGCAGCAGCCATCTTGCTGTAGGGAGGTGACAATTGAGAGATTCACAGGGGACACCTTCTAACATCATTAAACCATTGGCCCAATGGGTCAGCAGTCTCCTCCTGGATGGCATGGTGGCCAGAGAAGAAAACCATGATTTATTTAAATTGCTGTGTGTAGTCTCTTATTTGCAGCCTAAAGCACTCCTGACTTATAACCAACCTGCTTTTCTTTGACTGGAAAGGGATCCCTGGAAGCCCAACTGAGAAAACAGATTCTCTAGTTTGGCATGAATAATATGCAGAAATAGCCATCAGCTTCCCCTAATAATGCAACAAGAGCACACAAAACCATGGGCAGAACAGCTAATAATAATAACAGCCACGGGTTAAATATTAATTCTGGGTCAGATGGAGCCTACTACTTGGCACATAGTAGGCATTAGGGGAAAATTCTAAACTATGGCATGAAAGCCTAAATGACAAATCCCACGCTCTATCCACAGCTCCATCAAATGGCTTATCCTCCTCCTCCTTCCACCAAACACTTGCCTCACATATTTCCTTATCTTTTTCTGAGTGGTTCACAAGGTTTTTGTAAATATCAAATGAGCTACTAGATGCAAAGAGCTGAAAACACTACCCATCACATAGCAGGTGCTCAATATACATTAGGGATTGTTATTATTGCTCTGTGCCAGGCACTGTGTGACGTGCTTTTCTTGTGTTATCTTCGCAAGATTAACACAAGGACAGACAGCTGAGTGATTTTTGCCAAATCCATTTCATGTTCTGGATGTTAGTTACCCCCATCTGTCAAACATGGACTTAAGGCTAAACCAATCTTCCCTAAACTTCTTGCTGTCATGCATAATCTTTTTGATTTCTGCCTGTATTCTATTTGTTTGAACTTGTATTCTCTCAATCACAAACACCTGTATTCTCTCTACTGTTTGTGTTGACCTAATATGTTTCTTTAATTTGAGTCACTTTTTTTTTTTCCCTGTTAGCCTTATCCGAGTAGTAATATCCATGCGATGATGGATATCTATCAGTGCTTCTCAACCGGGGGTGTTGTTGACTCCCCAGAGAACATTTGGAAATGTCTGGAGACGTTTTAGTTGTCCCTCTGGGGTAGTGATGGTGCTGACAGCTGCTAGGTAGAAGCCAGAAATATTGCTAAATATCCCACAATGGTCAGGACAGCCCCCACAACAAAGATCGATCCAACCTACAAAGTCCACGGTGCTGAAGTTGAGAAACCCTGAAACACACCAGTGAATATCCTTTTTTTTTTTTTAAGACTTTTTTTTTTTTTTTATTTATGATAGTCACAGAGAGAGAGAGAGAGGCAGAGACATAGGCAGAGGGAGAAGCAGGCTCCGTGCACCGGGAGCCTGATGTGGGATTCGATCCCGGGTCTCCAGGATCGCGCCCTGGGCCAAAGGCAGGCGCCAAACTGCTGTGCCACCCAGGGATCCCTGAATATCCTTTAAAACAGATATATAATGGGGCACCTGAGTGGCTCAGTCAGGTAAGCATCTGACTCTTGATTTTAGCTCAAGTCCTAATTCAGGGTCGTGAGATGGAGCCTCATGTCAGGCTCCACACTGAGCACAGAGACTGCTTAAGATTCTTTCTCTCCTTCTCCCTCTGCCCTGCCCTACCCTACCCCTGCTCACTCTTTCTCTAAAAAAACCAAAAACTAAATAGAACCATCCAGAAAAAAAGAGCTCATCCAAGTATCATCCAAATCACTCCATGTCTGTTCAAGAGCAAGGTTACCAAATGTTGGGAATCCCCTCATAAGCCGATTTCTTGAAGTCCCTTCCTCCTCTAAAGCTCAGTGAAGTCACATTGGAGATAGCAGGTTAGTTCTCTTATTACTCAAGGCTAAGAAAGACATTTCTTCAGAAACAGAACATCCTCTTTGGGAAGAAAACAATTCTCATTTCCAAGCAGTTATAAATGTCACTGTGTTTACATGGGGAAACAGTCTGACTTTCTAGACACCATAAGCCAAAGGATTTTCCCGACCTTGACCTGTGAAGCATGTTATTCGCGCACACCATATTCCCTTGAACAGAGCCGAGGTAACAGTTACAATTTCCCTCTGTCTCTGACATTCAAAAAAATTCCAGAGTTACGCCAATGAGTTCCTTGACCACCCTCAGCCTTCAACAATGATTGGGAATAAATTCATTTTCAATTGATTGCAATTGATCCAGAGTCTCAAGACGACATTTGTGATCTGCTTGTCCAGGGCATTCCTCAACTAGGAGTTTCCCGGCATGGAGCCACAGTCAAGGTGAGAGGTTGTAATGAAACAGATGAGCCAGAGAAGTGACTTAGAGTTGGTGCCATGTTGTCTACACTGAACTATAATAATAATACATGCTACCTTTCTGGCATGTTAGGGACACAGTTCAGACTTCATGCTCAGCACAGTCATGAGAGGCTATTCGAGAAGGACTTGTCCTCCCGTGAGCCAATGAGAAGACTGGGTTTGGAGAAGTCCCACAAAGGAAGTTCTAGAACTCCATTTCCTCAGTACCTGATTTGATGACTTTCCACGAGACTCCAGGTAACCTAACAGACACTCCTTTGTAAGATGCCCCCAGAGCCTTCCCATTCCTGGAACTGGTGCTTAGGGAATCATCTAGACCAAGTTACTTAAAGGCTGAGATAGTAGTTGGTATAGCTTGTACAAGGTCTTTCTCAGCAGAGTTCATACCCCCCCCCTTTTTTTTTAGTTCATACCCTTTAGTTAATTTGAATAATTAAGGGATTTCTGGGAGGCCACATTATCTCAGACCCACACCTTCTTTTGTGCACTGTCCCTCACAACCATCCCCTCCTTGAGGAGGTCCTTAGCATAGGTGAGTTTTGCTTAATTGGGCACCAATATTGGGTCAGGCATCTCGGCCTCCCGTCTCTCTTTTAATATGCCTGGAATACCTGGGAGTCAGGATGAAGCTGGTATTTGCTGGGGAAGACTGTGGAGAGGTAGAGACCCATTGGGAAGATTGTATCAAAGATGTTCTTGGGAGGTGCCCTCCCTACAGTTGGTAGAGCTCTTGGGTACTGAGGCTCAAAATAAATAGTGCTCGTTCAGACTTGACCATTTGTAGGCTTGATCTTGGAATGGGAAATCCGAATCACTGCCAGCCACTGAGCTTCACCTCCATCCACCGTTGGCTTGTGGCCTTCTCTGAACTGTGCAAGAGGGGAAAGCTGGATGGAACCCCTCCTCTGGGTGCACCTGCTGGCACGAGCTAAAGGTGAACTTGCACGCTTTCTCGTACAGATTCTGGCGTTTCAGGACAGCGGGGTGGGTGGTGGGGGTGGGGATCTGGCCCGCGCCCCAGAAGGGTAGAGAAAGCTGAAATCACACCTCACGTCTCTCCACAAAGGTTTGATTCTCTTTATGAGTATGATCCGCCAATCCGTAATCAAGGGTTAATTTCACAGCTCACTGCTTCATCTAGCATAATATCCATTCAGACTAATTAAATCTGTCTAATAATGTGAGTGTCTTTGTCTTTGTTCTTCCTCTTCTTTGTTTTACACCCTTCACATCTCATCTCCAGAACCACACGCCATCACACTCTACTTGACAAGCAGAATCCATCCCTAAAATTAAAACATTCCTGACCTATCTGCAATGACAAGGCAGGCGAGCTTCACGGCGCTCCGGCCCATGAAGGGAGCTGACACATTTGTTTTTAATTTCAAAAGAGTAGAAAGTGAAGATCTGACCCCGTCAATCAAGCCCCGTGACAAGTTTAATCATTGGTGCCCCACAAAAATCACGGCTAAATAGGAATGCAAATACTGTATCACAGGGCTCTTATAAATGCTAATCAAGGAGAAGTAATCAACTGACAATTTCACTGATCTCTTTTCTGAAGAAGTCACCCAATGCTCTGTCTCTGGGCCACAAAGAGAAGAGAACAGGACAAAAGGGATGGATGAGGTCCCCCCAACCTTCCTTTTATTTTTTCCTTCCAGGACATTTCTTTTTAAAGAGAGAATTCGTTCTTTTGATCCATTGTTGAACTTTAAAGCAAAGAACTTACGCAGTTATATGTCAAGTGTACTTTATTATCAGTACCCAGGCTGGGCAGAAAACGCACCGAAACTTCCGCTAAAATAAAAATCATCATTTGTCTTTGTCATTAATCTGTTCTCAAATTCTCTTATATCTTAAAAGTGACTGACCTTCGCTGTGAGAGGGGAAGAAAAAAAAGTTTTATAAGTAGTCGAAAATCTGAAAATTATGATCACGGTGACTCAAAAAAAAATAGAAGAAGAAAAATCCCTTTAAAAGACTTAATCCAGGGTTGATGAAGAATTTATAATCATCAGGAAGTTCTGAGCTAAGCGTCTCTGCCCTCAGCATGGAGGCCTGACTATGCTTAGAAAGTCAGACATTGGAGAATATTTTTCATATATCCTTTTATACACGACCTGAGAGCTTTGTGTGTTACCAAGCTTAGAACCTGAGGGGTTTTTTTCCCCCTTGTCTCTATTTTATTATTTTTTTTTAACCAGAAGGTCCTAAAGAAATCCAATTATTGGTGACTTTGTACAGAAAACACTGATTTCATGGAGTCATAACAGGCAAAGAAAAAAGCCAGCACTAAGTTACTCCCAGCTTGTCCAACAATGTTTGTCTAGTCCTATAAAAACAACATTTCAGAAGTTCACGTATTGGCAAGATTAATTCCTGGAGTGCTAAGTACCCCAAGTTCCAAATGTCCCAGGTGATTAGCCTCAACCTAAGGACAGAAAAGTGGGAATTGATGGCTTTGGGGGGTCCTTTGTCATATTTCATGTAAGAAGTGGATGGGCCAAATCTAGCCCGCTGTCTGCACTTATATGGCCCAGGAGCAAAGAATAATATTTGCATTTTTAAAAGGTTGCACACACAAAAAAAGACTTCTTGATATAAAAATTACATGAAATTCAAATTTCAGCATCCACAAATGAAGTTTTATTGCAACCTGGCCACACCTGTTCTCTGACAGCTCTTCCATGGTTGTCTTTACGCTGCAGCAGCAGAGATGAGCAAGTGCAAAGGGGTTGTCCGACCTGCAAAATCTAACGTATTTACTCTCTGGTCCTTTAGAGAAAAAATTCCCTGACCCCTGCTTTATATCAACATGAAAAATTTGCTAGTTCTTGACTGTATCTCAATTTCCCCAGTCCTAGAAATTCTTTCCTCCCAACAACTTGATCGACGTATAACTGACAAAGAAAACTGTATATATCTCAAGTGCCCAAAGTGATGATTTGATATACATATACCTTGTGGAATGGTCACCTCCACAATTAGGTTAATTCACACATCTATCGTCTCACAGAGTTACCTTTTTTGTATGTAGGAGAATGCTTAGTATTGATTCTTTCAGCAGATTTTATGCACGCAGTACAATATTGTTAACTATGCACGCCGTGCTAGACATGAGCTACCCAGAACTAATTCTTCTAAAAAGATTTATTTATTTGAGAGAGGGAAAGAGAGAGGTAGTGAGGGAGGGAGGGAATAGGAGAGAGAGAGAGAGAGAATCTCAAGCAGACTCCCCCCATTGAGTGTGGAGCTCTACATGGGGCTCAATCTCAGGACCCTGAGACCATGACCTAAGCTAAAACTAGGAGTCGGATGCTCAACCGACTGAGCCACCCAGGTGCCCCTGAAGGCTCATACCCTTTGACCAGCATCTTCCCATTTTCCCCATCCTGCCGTCCCTGGAAATCACTCTTCTACTCTCTTTCTATGAGTCCAACTTTAAAAAATTTTTCCACGTATAAATGAGATCATGCAGGATTTATCATTTTCTGGCATGGTTCACATAGCAGGTTCATCCACATGAAACTGTCTCAAATGGCAGGAATTCCTCCTTTCTCATGGCCGAATAATGTTCCACCCTAATGGACGTTATAAATAAATGAACACCAGTGAAGATGCCTCATGTTTTTCAGATGTCAATGTTTAGTTTACTGGGGGAAGGACAGGCTTCCTTCCAGAGAAATGAGGACCTGATCTGTATGTACTAGACCTTGGACCTTCTCTGGCTTTTGGCCACCGTTCTGCGACCCTAGTGTCTGAGGACAGGTAGTTCCTCCCCTTGTGGGGTCAATCGCAGAGTCTTAGACTCTGCCAGCGGCTCCTCCCCCTGGTAACATTGCTTCAAATTAAGATCTAAGTCATTTTGGGATAATAATGGTACTCTATAAATAGAACATTGACAATAACAAAAAAGGGAACGCTATTCTACATTTCTATTCTGGTACATCGTCCCTGGGACTCAGTGTGGCGGAAGTGATAACGCATATGCTGCGAAATAAAGAGGTTGGTCAATTTGTTGCCTCAACAATACCACGGCAGGAAATCACAAGAGATAATATTTCTTTCTGCCAGATGTGCCCAGGTATTCAATGTATCTACGCACACATGCATCTACTTTTTCCCCTCCCATATTTAAGTAATAGTTATTCACATTATTCTCTGAATATTTTCTCATTTCATAGCTAAACTGATTTCCCTTGGGTTAGGGCAATGGTTCTCAATTGGGGTGACTTGCCCCTTCACACAGGAAGGAAGAGAGAGAGAGTCCTGGGGTACAAGGAGTGGACAGGGGCCATTTGACAATGACATTTTTGGTTGTCACGACTCTCAGAGGGTGCAAAGGTCTTGGTCTGTAACAGACAGAAGCCAGAGACACTGCCAAACACCCTACACATGCCCTGCAAGACAGCCCTTCAACAGAATTATTTGGCCTCAACTATCAATACTTTCAAGGTTTAGAAACCCTCAGTAAATGAGGCAAAGTAGTGCAAGGTTATCAACTTTGGAGCTAGAGAAATCTAGAATTAAAACAAAATTTCTTGGTTGGCTCAGTCGGTTAAGTATCTGCCTTCAGCTCAGGACATGATCCTGGGGGCCTGGATGGAGTCCTTCATTGGGCTCCCTGCTCCATGGGGGACCTGCTTCTCCCTCTCCCTCTGCCTGCTACTCCACCTGCTTGTGCTCTCTCTATCTCTGTCAAATAAATAAATGAATAAAATCTTAAAAAAAAATTTTTTTTTAAGTTTCTCAAGCTTGGTACTATTGACATTAGGATTGGGTAATTACTTGTAGTGAGATGGTGGGGGAAGGTGCTGTCCTGTGCACTGTAGTGTATAGAAGCATCTCTGGCCTCTACCGACTAGACACCAACAGCATCACCACTCTCTGGCTGTGACAACCAAAAATGTCTCCAGGTAATGCAAATGTCTTTTGCCGGCCCCAGGAGCCATGGTTGAGAACCACTGGTTTGGTGTATGAACTGGTTACTTGCTGGCTTCGTCTTTTTGGATGAGTTATGGACTCTCTTGAAGCATCAGTTGCCCAACTGCTCAAGGGGTACGGGGCGAACCAATGCTCCTTTCCATATTGCTGTGCGGATTAAATGTATGGAATGAGGTGATGTGTGCAGATTGTCAGGGCATCTCCAGAACACATTGATATTGGGGGATTTTCTCAAACAAAGCAAATGTTCTTCCACTAAAGAAAACACCAAATGAAGTAATGAATGTGGATTTTTTTTGTTTTGTTTTAATCGTCCCCACCTCCCATCTAGAGGTCTCCCAGGCAGCCTGCCCCCCGCCCCCCATCTGCTCCCACTTCAAGAATGCAAGATTGATTGAGGCCCCTCCTCTGGGCTAAGTGGCTACCCTTGCCCAGGGTATAGAGAAGGCTATCTTCATTTTCACAGGTAAGGAAGCCGGGATTCCGAAAAAGATATAGAATTCATGCAAAGCACCTCAGCTCGATGGTGCTGGGGCTCATGTCCAAGCACACCAAAGTCCAAATACATACTTTTCACAAGGAGACAACCAAGGTGCTGGGTTTCTAATCTGGCTGTGTGCTTTCCTGTGTGATCTTAGATAAATCACTGCACCCTTCCAGGATTTTGTTTTCTCCTCTGTAAAATGGAGCATGCGCTGAGGGGTTCAATGGGCAATGTCCTCGCTAGGGGCTGGCCCAAGGCAGGAACTCCCATCACTACTATGGAGTGTACATGTCATCACTTGCATCTATGCTCGTAACACCTGTCACGCTGCCTCTGATGTCCTGATGGTAAACCGAAGGAGGTAATTTTTGGAATTTTCAGCAGTGATTAAAATAAATACATTTTACCAGTGAAACAATGCCGTCTTGTTCTCCCCTCCTCCCACCATTGCTTCCTAACTGTTGGACTCTAGATGGGCATGAGGAAAGCCCAGCCTTTGAAAATTAATCCTATGCAGCTGGTTAAGGAGGGATCTCACTGGCAAATGTGTGTATATCTCTGTGGAAGTCCATTCATTCTAACTCCAAGGCTGCTTGAGGCTGGGTCATATATAGGTGTGTGTGTGTGTGTGTGTGTGTGTGTGTGTTTGAAACAAGATCTGCAGGGGGCAGTTCTGAAGATTATCCCATTCCCTTCCTTTTGAGAAGGTATTGAGACAGTACAGGTTGTGGAGCATTTTCCCTTTTGTCTTCCCCCTTAGTAACCACCACCTCTTTCCTGTAGAGCCTCACGGATCTGGGAAGAGTCCTCTTTGTGCTCTCCCAGTACAGCGCTGAAATACCACAAGAGACCAGAGCCAGGGCTGGCCAGAGGTCTGTTCCATTCAGTTCCCCGAAACCATCTGCTGCTAAGTTTGGGTCACTGAGTTCCGAGGGGGGCAACAGCATCCACACCCTTTGACCTTCCTTGGCCCATGTTCACCCGCTTTGTGATGTGACTTTTGCAGTGGGGACAGAGGCTCTTGTCCCTACCGTGTCTCTACCCAGACCCCAACTCACACTTAGTAAGGAGGAGCTCAACGAGTCTTTGTGCAGTGATTCCATGTGGGGCAGAGAATCAAAACATTGTGCACCATGGTAGAGAAAGGGCCCTTCATTTAAATCACAGTTTCCCCAAACTGGTTTCCATGGAAACCCAGCTCTGTGGGATGCCGGCAGGTGTTATGTGAAGAGACGGCTGTATTCTCAAGTATGTTGGGGTGAACCTGCATTGAGCAAGACTCTACCACAGGACTTGGCCTGGTTCCTTTCTCTCTTTCTTCTTTCTTTCTTTCTTTCTTTCTTTCTTTCTTTCTTTCTTTCTTTCTTTCTTTCTTTCTTTCTTTCTTTTTTTCTTTTTTCTTCTTCTTCTCTTTCTTTCTTTCTTTCTCTTTCTTTCTTCTTTCTTTCTTTCTTTTCTTTCTTTCTTCTTTCTTTTCTTTCCTTCTTCCTTCCTTCCTTCCTTCCTTCCTTCCTTCCTTCCTTCCTTCCTTCCTTCCTTCCTTCCTTTCTCCTCTCCTCTCCTCTCCTCTCCTCTCCTCTCCTCTCCTCTCCTCTCCTCTCCTCTCCTCTCCTCTCCTCTCCTCTCCTCTCCTCTCCTCTCCTCTCCTCTCCTTCCCTTTCCTCTCCAAAACTGGGATCTGCAGCATGCAGTATTTGCAAATCTTATTAGGTTCCATAAGTTTTTTTCCAGTGAGCATCTGGTAGGATTGGTGTTCCAAGGAATACAATCTGCAAAACTTTTCTCTAACAGCTGATGTACATGCCTTGGAGCCCTTGAGGTCATTTCTACTTTCCTCAACCTGGAATTTCACTTCCCAGATATCTGCATAGCTCACTCTCTCACCTTGCCCGCCTCTCAGCAAGGACGTCTCCGACCCCGCTTCCTCCCTGCCAGCACAGACAGGGATTGTTTCTGTGTGGCCCTGAACATGTTGTATGTTTTACTTTCTGGATCTCTTTCCCCTCCAGAGTGTGGGCCCCACCAGCGTAGGGTCTACGGTCATCTTACGAGTTCCTCTACCCAGGAGTCTCTGGCACAGGTGGGCACTCAACAGGTAAATGCGAATTGAATAAATGAATGAGTAAATTCACGAATCCCTGCTTTATGCGTGGGCAGAGATCCAGAGGGGAGAAGTGAATGGATGGTCACTGCATGATTACATTGACCATCAGGCTAAGCAGCTATGTGAGGAAACCAGCAGCCTGGTGTCACTTGGGCCCTTGGACAGCATGCTTGCAACACGTGACAGGCATGCTCACTTAGCAGAGAAAGCCACTCCTGGTCCAGTGTGGCATCTGCAGCTCGCTCACACCATCTATATTTTTGGGAGTCAGGGCAGATTGGCCTTCATCCACGAATTCTTGGTCTCCCTGTGGTTAGAACCCCAACACAGTGACAACTGGTAAATTAAAACTAATTAGTAAAAACTAATTGCCCACAACAAAGGGGGGCTGTGGTTAAGAACCCAGGATTTGGGATCTAATGAATCTGGCCTGGCTTTGCTCCTTGCAAAGTGGGCAAACTCACGCATGCTGTTCCACATCTCCTGGCCTCTTTTTTCTCCCCAGTGATTACCGACCCTCCAGGTAGGGCTGCTGTGAGGATTAGGTAGTTATGTAAAGGATGATCACAGTGCCTCGTGCACAGTAGAAACTCCATGCATCACGGGGAGGATGATGATGACCATTCGCACATTACGTTATTGCTCATCCCCACGGCAACCTTGCAAAGTAGACCTTCCATTTTGCAGAGGAAGAAACGAAGGTCCAAAGAGTTTAAGTGGCTTCCTTGGGGTGTGGCAGTTAGTAATGGCAGCCCAGATTTATGTTTATGTCTACAGGATCAGAACCTCACCCTCTTATCTACTGTATGTCTGGAGATTCACAGGTAGAACAAAACAGCCTGGCCCATAAAAGCTGACTAAATCCCTGAGACAATTGATTTTTCCCTTTTGCCTCCAAAATTAGCTACAACTTTTCGACAAGTCTGGTTTTTCTCAAGTTCTTTTATTCCCCCCTCACCTGTGGGACTAGGTTTGTCCCACAAGATGGCTCATCCTTTGGGAGAAAGAAGGGAGCTGACTGTAGAGAGCTGGGGAGAGAGAGGAGCACAACCTGGGACATTTTAATTCCAGCCTAAAGGGGTCAGGGACCTCACCCACTTGAAATTCCTCCTTGCCATCCTAATCTTGTTTACTCTCTTCCCTGTGCTGTCTTCCTGTTGGTGTCTTTGGGGACTGGGCTGGGTTGGGAGAGATGCAGAGGAGAAGACTTTGGGTTGGGGTTAATCTTCTTGAAAACCCAGAGCCCCTTCCTTTTGGCACCGACTATAGTCACTTAGGAAAATCCATGTGGGATTCTCAGCAGTGTGGGGCTAGTCATGAGGGCTGTTCCATGCAGCTGCTCAGAGAATCCCAAACTGTGGATTCTGTGGTGCATTCTACTGCATTCTGTAGCACAATCCATGCCCCAGGCTCTTCCCTCACATCAGAAGAAAGGGGACAGTGAGGAGCATGAAGAGAGAGCCCCCTAACCCCCAACGTCAGAGCACAGAGTGGGAACGGATGACGATCTCCAATCAGGCCTTTCCACCCCCTTCTCCCTCTGGGGGGCAGCTCCTGGGGTGTCCTTCTTCACCGTCTCCAGCGAGGTCCTTCTTCACCGTCCCAGCTAGGGGGCCACCCAGTCCCGCCTCCCCCAGCGCCCTCCACCTTGCTGAGTGCAATTGACACGTAACTCACTCCTCGGGCACCAAACACTCATCAGTGACTGATATTATCTTGTTTATTCACTTGCTTATTTGTGCCTGTCACTAACAGGTGGCTGCACGAGATCAGAAACCTGGTTTGTCCTGCTCCCTGTGTTACTGGCAGGACATGAGCAGCGCGGGGCAGAGGTGGCAGGGGCTCAGGAGCATTTGCAGGCCGAGTGGCTGATTGCATTATATACGTCCCAGCAATCCCTGTGGCGAGACTGTCACAGAAGGAGTGTTATTAGGGAGCATCAGTTCTGCATTTTATTTTTCAGTGGTGACAGAGTAAGGAAAAAAAGGGGTGGCTGCAGCATAAGAGACTTAGGTTAGACATCAGGAATTTCCTTCTGCCCTGAGTTGGGGCGTTAGAATATACTACAGAGGGAAGCTGTGTCAAACTCCCGTTAAGGATTTTTTTTTTTTTAATGTGGGGAATATCCTCAGGGACATTTATGTGTGTAATGTCCCCAGGACTCAGTTCTTATGTACCCCCCCACCTCCCCCACCCAGGCCCTGCAGAGGCAGAGGGGAAGTGCTACTTCCATCTAGTGGGTGGAAGCCAGGGCTGCGGCTCAACACCCTCTGGCCTAGGACAGCCCTGCTCAGCCTGAGGGCATGACCAAGGTTTAGAGTACCTGCTGTGCTCTACACTCCAGATGGTTCTGCTTGCTGTTTTCAAGCCCCGCCCCACCCCACAACCCAGCTCCACTCAGGGATTCTCCAAAGTGCTGGCCCAGAGAATGAGTGTGACTTGGTTACAAAAAAAAAAAATAAAAAAAAAATTCACAGTTGGGGATGCAGTTCAAGAGGGTGTGAGAGGCAAAAATGAATCAATGGATTATCTCTCTGGTAGCCCTGGTGGCTCAGCGGTTTGGCACCGTCTTCAGCTCGGGGTGTGATCCTGGAGTCCCAGGATCCAGTCCCACGTGGGGCTCCCTGCATGGAGCCTGCTTCTCCCTCTGCCTGTGTCTCTTCCTCTCTCTCTCTCTGTGTGTGTATCTCTCATGAATAAATAAATAAAATCTTTAAAAAAATAGATTATTTCTCTACACGATGAAAGGAAGTCCTATTGTTACTATTAGTCACATGTTTACATTGATTGTGTGACCCACAAATATTTATGGGTCATCTTCTATATTCTCTGCGTGATGCTGGATCAGGGGCTGGCAAACTTTTCCTTAAAGCGTCAGGTAGTAAATATTTTGGAGTTCCTCAGGCCCTCGGATCTCTGTATGAAGCACTAAAGCGCTGCACAGTAATGGGCGGGTGTGGCTGTGTTCCAGGGAGCTTTGCTTACACACGAAGGTGGTGGGTGGGATTCGGCCCCAGGCTAGTATGGCAATCCCTGTTCTAGATGGTGATGCCACAGAGGTAAAAAGAGCAAAGGCCCAGTTCCCAAGGAGCTCACTGTCCAGGGGAAATCTATAAGCGAATGAAAGCTGACTGCAGGATGAAGAAATGAGGCCAGAGAGCAAGTTTTCTGGATATCCTGATGTCCAGAGCCTCTGGGATTGTTGATGAAGCATGTGTTCTTTCCATATTTGGACCTTGATGGCTCTACTTCCCACCACCGTCATCCTGATGACCACTGAGACCTCCAACAAATGTCCAAAGCATCACTGGGGTCACTGGTGGAGCCCCTGAGAGTCTTCACCTCCTCCTCTCCCTCTGATCCCTGCTGTAGCTCACAGCGACCGTGATGCACTCAGATGGCCTCCTGCTCCCACCCCTGCTCACCTGCCTTTCACGTGGGCATCATGGGGGCCCTTCTGCATTGCAAATCCAACTGTATGGGCCTTCTTTGTATCTCTTGCCCCCCCGGTAGCTGCTGGATTCCCCATGATGCACACGCACACATACACACACTCACACACTCAGCTTTTTTTTTTTTCAAAATGTCAGTATAACCAAAAAAGTGCAAACAATTGTCAGTTAAATATCACCTTTCTTCTCCTAATCCAGACTTTCCCTTACATCTCCTAATGCGGTGGTGACTGAGTATGTGTGTTTGTGTGTGTGCACATGTCCACACCCATACACAATGCACACACATATACATGCATACATATATGATATGCACACGCATGGACATCTAATGCATACATATATTGTTTTACTATTATGCATTTTCTTTTTATTATTTATATTATGGGGTTAAGATATTATAGGATTCTGGGGGGAGTGTATGGGTGAGGTTACATAGGTATGTTACTAGTTAATAAAAGTGTGTTATTCAGGAGGCCTGTGTGGGTAGGAGTGCATAGGGCAGGGGCAAAGGTGAGAGCAAAGAGAGGAGCAGAACACGTGGAAACAGACAGCAGAGCCTTGGACCACAGGTCAGGGCACACCAGGAGGAGCGGTAGTGCCTGCTTCTCTAGAATCAACTATATTGATCATTTTATTGTTGCATATTTTAATTTTCTCTCCCACAGGCATTTCCCAAGCTGTGCATTGGACTAAAAAAATGAATCTTAGACAATCGCCAACCTGGCATTTCACTGATTTTTAATGTGTTTATTGTGTAAGTTATCAACAGAAGCCTTAAGGGCTTTTGGTAATGGGGTATGTTAAAGACAAAGGAAGAGGAGAGACAGGAAAGATATTTTCTTCTCTAGGTGTTGTCTTCTTCATTTGCATAAATGACAATAGTGAACATCTTGATTCGCTGCCACCTTTGTAAAGCTTGTAGTTGGAAATCAGCCACCATATATAATAATAACCTCTATTTATATATGACAGGCCCTGTCCTCAGCACTTTACAAACATTATCTCAATCAGTTCTCTAAAAACCCTTAAGAAGCCGCTCCTGTTGATCTGAAAAAATCTGAGGCACAGAGAGGTGACATTTCTTGTCTTGGGTCACCCAGCTGGGGAGTGGCAGGATCGGGGCTAACTACAGATCTGCCCCACCTGGGAGCCTGGGTGACTTCACCGGGAGCAGAAGCTTTATCAGCAAGACAGATCAAAAAGATCTAGTTGGAAATTCGAGTTCATGGTCCCTGGTTTTGTCTGTTATTAGCCACTGAGCTCAGCCTGGCCTTTTCTTTTAAACGAGATTTTTCCTGGGGAAAAGAAAATAGCATAAGAACTCGGTAAAAAAGTCCAAACTCCTCAAAGGTAGATCTCCAACCCCAGTGCTCATTTCTGGTGTTTCCAGAACTATTTTTACATAAATAAACAAAAATGCCTATATACACGCACATAATTACTTTTTAGAAACAACTTTGTTGAGTATAATTTATATATTTTTAATACAAAGGTGAATACTATAGACCTAGATATTTCCGTTAAAGACTAAAACTTGGGACACCTGGGTGGCTCAGTGGTTGACTGCCTTTGGCTCAGGGGTGATCCCGGGGTCCTGGGATTGAGTCCCACACTGGGTTCCCCACGGGGAGCCTGCTTCTCCCTCTGCTTATGTCTCTGCCTCTTTCTGTCTCTCATGAATGAATAAATAAAATCTTCAAAAAAAAAAAAAGACTAAATCTTATGATTGTTCTACATGGACACATGGGGATTTACTTCATTCTTTTTATTTATTTATTTTTAATTTTTAAAAAAGATTTTATTTGCTTATTTATTTATTTATTTGAGAGAGAAAGAGAGAGAGAGAGAGAGCTGTCTCAGGATCCTGAGATCATGACCTGGGCTGAAGCCAAGAGTCAGACGCTTAGTCCGCTGAGCCACCCAGGTGCTGCTCCTTCTTTCTTTTTAAAGGCTATATTGAATCTCCTGGTAAGGAAACTCTGAAAGTGCTTCTGCAATTCCAGTGGGTGGAAAATACCCATATATAAGTAGTACTTGGCCTATAATAATTAATTTAATTTCCTATGTGCCACATGAAATACTTTACTTATTTTGAAAAGATTTTATTTGTTTATTCATGAAAGACACACAGAGACAGGCAGAGGAGAAGCAGGCTCCCTGCGGGGACCCCAATGTGGGACTTGATCCCAGAACCCCAGGATCATGGCCTGAGCCGATGGCAGACACCCAACCACTGAGCCACCCAGGTGCCCCCGAAATAGGTACTTTAGTAGACCCGTTTCTCAGATGAGGGAACTGAGGCATAGAGAGGTGAAATGGCTTGCCCGAGGTTGCACATCTTGCAAGTGGTAGAGCTAAGATTCAAACCTAGTAGTCTGGCATCAGAGTCTAAGGCTTTTTTTTTTTTTAATTTTATAAATTTATATTTTATTGGTGTTCAATTTGCCAACATACAGAATAACACCCAGTGCTCATCCCATCAAGAGCCCCCCTCAGTGCCCTTCACCCAGTCACCCCAACCCCCCGCTCACCTCCCCTTCCACCACCCCTAGTTCGTTTCCCAGAGTTAGGAGTCTCTCATGTTCTGTCTCCCTGTCTGAATTTCCCACTCATTTTTTTCTCCTGAGTCTAAGGCTTTAACTGGTGCCCTATAGGTGCAGGCAATATTCCTATGGACATAACTTCATACACATGCTCAGATCCGTGTAAAAGGTATATTTCCAGCCACAAACTTTCAGTTTGAGGGGAATGAACACTTAAAATTCTGTAGCTGACAAAATTGTCAAACGGCTCTGTTAAGGGGTAAAACCATTTACACTCCCATCACTGGCGCCCGCTCCCTTCTCTGAAGGTGTTACTTCCTTTATTAATCCATGGGGGCTAAGTGGAGTGGACTTCTGTCTTAACCACGAGTGTGTCTCTCCTTTGGAGAGAACAAAAACCACCTGAATTCATCATGGGTGACTTTTAAGCGTCTTGATTTCATTGTCCTGTAGCAGAAAAAGCTCGTCCCATCAGCCACTCTCCTGTTTTGCCCCCGTGAAGGCACATTTGCTAGCTGCCTAGCAGCCCTACCCGCACACACACAATTGTTCATAAGGTGCTTAGCTCTGGCAAGACACCTGGACTTCTCATGATCACTGAGTCATGCTAATTAGCTGATGGCATAAGCAGATGGGGAAGGGAGCGGGTGTTCTGGAGTCGGGGAGGCTGCTGGCAAAGGGGCCCTGCCCTCTCTGTGTGCAGAGGACCAGTGGCTCAGTTGGGATGAACAGAACCCTTGGCATGGGGACGACCAGCTGAGTTCATCTCGTCCCTCCACCTGCCTCTAGGTGGCCCGGCTCACTGGTGCGATTAACATCTCTGGCTCTGGCTTTGCCTCAACAATCGGTAGAAGATAGGGAAGAAAAATACCTCCTCCATCTCAAGTGTTACTTGACAGCGGAGGCCAAACTGTTGATTGGAGAACTTTGGCCTGAGAATATGTTTCGTTGTTGTTATTGTTTTGTTTTGTTTTGTTGAACTGCACGGGGGATTTGAGAAATCTGGAGTGGTTGTCAACAAGTTAAAGATCAGAAAATTTCACATAATGGCTTCTTCTGAAAAATAAAGTGGGGTGGGGGAAGGAGATCTGGCAACTGGCAACTCAGTCCAAATTTCTTTATGGAAGCGATTAGCCCTACCCCTTTTGGAGGGGGAAGTAGTTCACCACACTCCCCACCACTCCCTGTTGCCTCCCATGCTGGCTCTCTTAATTCATTTCTGTCTGGCTCCTAGAGGTGTGTGAATGACTTCAGAATACCTGCTCTAGGTTGTTGACATATAGCATTTATGTTCGTACGCATGCATGAACGCATGGCTACGTGGCTGCATGTGTTTTAGTAACATTTACTGAGCACATACTATATACCAGGCCTTGTGCTAAGTGTTGAGGACTTACATGGAGAACAAACCAATGTGGTGCCTAATGTGTGCTCACAAGGGGTGGGGCTGGGATTGCACCAAGGCCATCTTGACATGGGTCCACACCCTCCACCTTCACAGTGACTTCCCTGCAGGAGGGTCTACAGGGGCTCAAGAGGAGTAAACATGTCAGGAGATGGGGGAGCTGTACTTGGATAAAGTGCTGGTATCCTGCTCTGAGGTTGGGGGAGGAGACGGTGATACGGTGCCCTGTCCCCTCCTTTCAGCCTTCCCACTCCCGTCCACCATCCACTGCAGGATTTCCAGGGGCAGGCGCCGCACACTTTTACCCAAGGTCATCCTGTGGCCACAGGTGAGTACCAGCCCTTCGCAGCAGCTGCATGGATGGTGAATTACCACCTACAAACACACCTCATGGCCTCCACCTAGCCATGGCTGGTTTGCAAACACCCCAGCTCTCTCCTGCAAACACCCCAGCTCTCTCCTCCGGGAGTGGAGGCCTCTCTTCTACACTGGCTCCCAGGCTTCTCTGCTAGAGGAAGTGCCAATTGCCCACATGGCAGCTTGTATAAGGCGCCTTGTGTTGGCCGCCTTCCCTTCCCTGTCTCACTTCCTCATTGTCCTACTGGTGTCTCCCAGGGTCATGGATTCTTGTCCCCAGTGGTGGTTTCTGGGTGAACCCCAACTAAGAAAATCCCAGGTCTAGCTGGGGCAGCGTGCGGTGGTCCGGGGGATGTCCTGGTGGATGCTGGGAGATAGGGAGCCCTGGTACCTGGCCCCCACCCAGGGAGCCGAGACAGAGGGGGCTGAGATCTGGGGTCAGCCCAGAGCAGAGGGTTTCTAACTGCTCCCATGGCATTGCAGGAGGAAGCTGCTTTCTTGGGCCAGCTTGACCTCTGAGAGTTTATCCGGGGAGGGGCTGGGGGTGTTTGTGGGGGGCTCCGCACAGGAAGGAGTGAGCCGTGGGACGGTGCTGAGGCATGCTCAATGAAGTTGTCCCTTGGCCAGGGAACCCCAGCACTTGGGAGCAGAATAGAGAGTCGCCGTCCCAGGAGCTGTGGGCTGAATGTTTGTGACTCCTCCAAATTCTTCTGTTGGAATCCTGACCCTGATGTGACAATGTTGGGACGTGAGCCTTTGAATGGGACTCGTGTGTTTATGAAAGAGACTCCAGAGAGCTCCCTGCCCCCTCCGTCGGGTGAGGACACAGTGAGGAGGGGGCTGTCCGGGCCCAGGGTGGAACTCCCTTCAGAAGGTGACTGCGCTGGCACCTGATCTCGGGCTTCCAGCCTCCCGATCTGTGAGAGGTAAATTTTTGTTCTTTCTAACGCACCCAGTCTATGCTGTTCTGTTACTGCCGCCTGAACGGACCAGGACACCCAGAGAGAAAGAATTAGATTCTTTCCGGAGCTAGACGGAGGTCACCGTGGTAGGACAATGTCAATGTGCCTGATGGCGCAGAACTATGCACTTGGAAATGGTTAAACTGGTAAATTTTGGGTTATGTATATTTGACTTAAAAAAAAATATATAAAAGGGTCAGCTATAAACTGGCTTGGAGCACAGACCAGGAGCCACCCAGACAGGGAACCCCCTTTTTGGCTTAGCCCTTTCTCAACTGCCCACCACATCTAAAGACGTGGGCTCTCAGGGGTCACCGAAGCCACGCTCAGAGGCCCGGGGAGCCAGGAGGACACGCAGAGAGGAGCCCAGCCCCTCTCCCAGGGGGCTCTGACCCACAGCAGGAGAAAAAACTTGCAAAAGGAGAGAAAGGATGTGCTCACTTCAGAATCATATCCCCGAGTTGAGTCCTGAAGTGACCATGGGCCTGTCTACCCCAGGAATTAGTAGAAAAGTCTCGGGTTTGATGCAAGGGAGGTGCCCGTTTACTCCCTCTGAAAAGCTTTTGAATGGAGAAAGAAGTGAAGCGATGCTTTGATCCCTCTTGAGGCGATGTGCCTATTCAACAAAGGGCTACAGGTTTTAACATTTCTTCATGCTTATATTATGTGTGGGCTCTTGGTTAAACGCCCTTGCTCAGATGGGCTCGGTGAATCCCTCTGTGAGGTAGGTCCCATGATTAGTCACGTTCAAGGTACGGAGAGGTTGTGCAAGTACCCAACCCCGATCTCCACCTGACAGCTGAGACGCAGCCTTCTCTTGAGATCTAGACTCTTGAAGCTGCCTGTAGTGACCGCCTCTGTTTACATCCAGTTGGTGCCAAGTCTGGGCTGACCTGCATTTGGAACCCTGCTGGGACTCGGCATCACATTTGGAGGGTCAGGGGGGCGCCGAGGCCAAAGTTCTGGCTGTGGAGGAACTTTAGGCCAGAGGGCACCTCTATTTACTCATCTGTAAAATGGGGGCAGTATGTCTTATCTTATAGAAGGAGGTGCCCCCAAAAGTGCTAAACACAGTGCCTGGCATAACGAAAAGGACTCCATAAATGACAGTGGCAATAATATTTGGCTCAGAGCACTGGGAGCTAGGGAACGTTGAATTATGACTCATATTAACACGCTTTCCAAACCGTACTAATGATCAACAGCACACATTTAAAATTTTCACAAATCTAGCAGAGATGATACTGCCACCGTGAAGTGATAACAGTGCAGAATGCTCAGAGCTTCTTCTTTGGGTGTCCTGGACACCAGGCTCAGAACGTGATGCATTAAGTAAGTCGATTCCAATGATTCCTTTTTTTTTTTTTTAAAGATTTTATTTATTTATTCATGAGAGACACACAGAGAGGCTGAGACACGGGCAGAGGGAGAAGCAGGCTCCCATGGGGAGCCCGATGTTGGACTCAATCCCAGGGATCACATCCTGAGCTGAAGGCCGATGCTCAACCACTGAGCCACCCGGGGGCCCCTGATTCCATTGATTCCAATGATGTACCTTCTCCTCCAGTAACATCTTTATCCCATTGAGACCTTTCTCAAGATCCTAGATCTGAGTTGGTATAACGGAGAAATGGCTTGTTTTGTTCAAGCTTTCTCTTGCCTCGGAGGGAGGCTTCTAGGTGGAGTCTGCTCCAGGACGTGTCTGGAGAAGGGAAGTGGGGTAAACCCTCATGCTAGTGGTTTCCAGGCAGACTGAAAATAGGAAGAGTTGGTGGCCTCACTGGAGTGAGTGGGATCGGCCAGGTAGGCTTTCCGCTTCCCGGACTCCTCTTTATCCCGTGATGCACCCCATCTGTTCGGATGAATCGTAAAATTTGCAAAGGAGGAGTCAATTGATCTCTAGGCCCCTTCCAAATGGGCCACTCAAGGCTCTGCTTCCACCTTGGCAAGTCCCCAAGGCTGAGTGCCATTCACTGAGACACCAAAGGTTCTGTTTGCTCAGTTAGATAAAGGGCTTCCAGTCCCTACTCCGAAAGCAAAGTCTCCGTCTCATCTCCACGGAAGAATTCCTCAGAATTCCGAAGTAACAGGGTGTCACGTATCAATATTCCCTTTATCAAACAACATGCCGAAAACAAGGCCTACATTAATCTTTAAAAAATATTTAAACTGATTAGAAAGTTGGTTCTGTATTTGATTAAGTTCTGCAGAAATTGGGCTTGTGATGAATCATTGAACAAAGACACTTTTTTTTTTCCCTTGGTACAGCAATAAAGCCTCAAATGATTAATTAAGGGCACAATGCCAAAACAAGTGTCTTTGTTTAAAACGCAGTGGACAAGACAGCCTTGGGAAAGTTGATGTCTTAAGTAGACGCCACAACATGTTTTTAATTATGTTCAGGAAGACGAACAAGAATAGGAATCGCCAACTGTTTAGAAAGATAATTTTTTTTTGAAGAAAGATTAGAATTAAAAAAAACAAACAGAGCATTATTGATTTAACACAAATGCCATTTGTCGGGCCTTTTGTAATTTCCTTATTTGTGTCATCATTCTAGAGTTCACATCCCCCCTCGTGTGATAGCGTTTGGCATCCGTTCAGCTCTCAGCAATATGATACAGTAAACATGCAGTGACTGCTCATATTAAAATGTTTTATTTGTTGTAACTGTACAGATGATCAAGCGGTGCAAGTCCTAAATTATCCCAATCATTGCCCAGGCTAATCGGGAGAGAGGGAATCAGGGACCGTCTCCTCGAGCTGAGCAGGCAGGCCTAGGGTGCGGGGCGAAGCTGTCAGTTGGAAAAGAAACAACAGCAGAAAAGTTTACGCAACATCAGCTCTCCGTTGCGCCATCCCCAGAACAGCCCAGACGTCGGCGGCCACGCGATGCGCCAGGGAGAGATGCGATGGGAAGCCACTTAACTTGGAGTTGTATCAGGCAGTCAGGTTCCATTTGGATCAAAGGGTCCGATCTCCATATTCAAGGTAATGACAGGGTGAGCTTTAAACAAGGCCAGCTCTTAATTGTGAAACGCTGGCGACAGAAGACGAGCCTCACGCTTTGGCCCCTTTCCCCTAAACTGTCAGGAAACGGCCTGCGCTCATTTGAAATCGATGGAAATATTGCAGAGTGCGGCCTCGGCATTTCAAGAAGTCACTTAGATGTGTCACTCCAGGTACGGGCTGCTCCCTGGCATCCTTGTGGTCCATCCCTCTAGGTTTTGAGAAATGGTTAATTATTCATTTGGCTAGAAAGTAATGGCTTTATCTTATCAGAAGCATCAACACGATCAGAGAACGGCTTCAAAACCGCGCCACAGTTGCTCTGTCTTTTGAACGGTCCTCGGTTTCCTCCTTCCCCTAATGTGGTTTGAGTCCCTGCTCAAGCCCTGGGCTCTGGGACAAGTGCTGGAGGCATCGGCTCCCCGCCCCCTCCCCGAGAGCTCAGGCTCCAGATTTGGTCGACTGCAGGGAACTGCATTTCTGGGGGAGGACTAGCATTCTGGGCCCTGGCGACCTGGGGGCGGAGGGAGGGTCCAGGCCCAACTGGACGCAGGCTCTGCTCTCTCCCCAGGAGGACGCTGAGACCTTGCCACGCTGTGATCGACTCGGGAATCTCGAGAACCTGATGTTTGCCAGGGACCCCTTCAATCAGGGTGGCAAACTAGGGACCGTGGGCCACATTCATCCTGCTGCCTGCTTTTGGAAGGCCTGCAATCGAAGAATGGTTTTCATGTTTTTATTTATTTATTTATTTATTTATTTATTTATTTATTTATCTATCTATTTATTTATTTATTTATTTATTTATTTATTTATTTATTTTTAAGACTTTTAATTTATTTATTCATGAAAAACACAGAGAAGAGAGAGAGAAGCAGAGACACAGGCAGAGGGAGAAGCAGGCTCCATGCAGGGAGCCCGACGTGGGACTCGATCCCAGGACTCCAGGATCACGCCCTGGGCCAAAGGCAGGTGCTGAACTGCTGAGCCACCCGGGCTGTCCGGTTTTCACGTTTTTAAATGGCGGAGGGGGGAGAAAACCCTGAAAGAATAATAGTATTTGTGACGTGTCAGAATGTCATGGAATTCAAATCTCGGCATCCAGAAGTAAAGATGTTTTAAGCGTAGCTGCAACCAGTCCGTCTTGCACATGGTCTGTCTCGGGGCTGTGTAAGGATTCAGCTCTGCGCTGCAGGACAAAAGCAGCCACCGATGATCTGTAAACGTTTGGGTGGGGTTGTTTTCTAGCACCATATTTCCACTGGTTTTTCCACAGTTTGCCAACCCCTGACTGAAACCGAAGTCCTTAGAGGCACAGCAGGAATTCAGCTACTTCCTCCTCTGGCCCTGACTTGACGCAAGGAGAGAGAAAACATAGACCATGGACAGGAAGTAGGTGTGCAGAGATGGCTTCTGTCTCTGCTCATTTTCCAGAAGATTCTGGGCTTAACAAGAAGGAAAGTTGTAGGGGTACACCAACCCACAACCCATTTGCGGGGTGACAATGGGGTTCAGCAAACTCCCCCTCCTGCCCCCTGGAGGACATGCTGAGTGTTTTGGGGAGAAGTGCTTTCTCCAGCCCTGTGGGATGGGTGTGATGAAGCCCCTTGAGGGCCAAATGGTCACTGGTGACTTTTTCAGTAAAGGTCTTTGTTTCACGGAACATGTTGGGGTGTTTGTGGGAGGAATCAGGAGTGACTAGAATCGCCTGCTTCATCCAGGGAAGCAGGCCTGGATGCCGGAGGGCCCAGAGGGATCAAGAATAAAGCTGAGTTGGGTCACAGGCAGAGGAGAAAGGACTGTCTGGGATTGTTTAGAGAAATACGTGAGAGACTTCATCAGGTGTTGCCCAGCGGCGTGCTGTCACCCCGCTTCTACATTTCCCTTGTGAAAATTTACCCATGTCTCTGTTCCTCATCAGTGCTTTGGTTTGGAGAGGATCCTCTTGAGGAAAACTGAAGCAGTGCCAAGTTCATCAAGTGAAAAAAGAGGTGACATGGCGGGACTAGAGAGATTTGGGAAGAGCTGACATTTTTTGATGCTACCTCACCTGGGTCCGAGCAGTGTCACGCCCTCCAGGGGCATGTGGCTGTCCTGGGCACGTCATCTGAAGTAGTTGCCCTTCCCTCGTTCTCTATCCTTCCCATTGTCATGCCTTGTTTTAGTTTTCTTCAAGATGTCTAGTATCACCTGACATATTATATAATTTTTTGGTTTTGTGTTGGATGTTTCTCTTCCCTACTGAGGTCTGTGAGAGCAAGGGATGTTGTCTGTTTTGTTCACTTCTGCAGCCGCACGCCTTAGGACAACGCCTGGCACATAGTAAATAGAATACATTTGTTCAACAAATGCTGCAGAGGATGCAGGGGTTCCGACAAGCTGCCACAAGCCCTCGGAGTAGCACCTGCTCGCCCGCCTGCCAAACTGAGGGCTCTACCTTTACACTGTCACCTCCTTAACTCAAGCCAGTTGCTGTTGCTCACATAAAGGCACCAAGAGCGTCCTACATGTCTGCTTGCCTCTACTCCCACCCCCTCTGAATCTAGGCTCCACACCATAGACGATCCTTTTCATTTTTTTTTTAAAGATTTTATTTATTTATTCAAGAGAGACACAGAGACAGAGAGAGAGGTAGAGACAGAGGCAGAGGGAGAAGCAGGCTCCATGCAGGGAGCCTGACGTCCCCAGGATCAGGCCCTGGGCTGAAGGTGGCGCTAAACCGCTGAGCCACCTGGGCTGCCCCAGATGATCCTTTTCAATATGTAATTCGAATTATGTCACTTCCTGGCTTAAAACCCTCTCATCGCTTCCTGTCACTCTTAGGAAAAAAAAAAACAAAAAAAACTATACTACTTTTCATAGCCCACAGAGCTTCCTAAGTGGTTCCATCTTTCTACTGCCATCTTTGTATTCTTGCTCACTCTGTTCTAGCAACACCCACCTCCTCCACGTTTTTCCAAAGCATCACACTCACTTCCCATTAGGTCCTTGACACTTGGTGGTTCTGTTCTCCTTGAGCCTCCCCTGATTGCCTCCTTCACATCACTCAGGCCCCAGCTCAAAGATCAGGCAACTCAGAGATGCCTTCACTGACCATCCTGTCTGGGGTAACCCAACTCAGCCCATCAATTTTTATCACATCACCTAGCTCTGTTATCTTTTCCTTCTGGCTCCTCATCACCAGCTGTAATTCTCTTATTTGTCTGTTGTTTATACTTTATTGTCTCTCCTCCTCTCTCAGGATGGGATGGATGTTGGCACCTTGGCAGCAGTGACCTTGATCATCTTATTTATCACCAAGACCTATAATAGTACCTAGCATATGGTAGGTGCCCAATAAATATTTGCTGAATGCATGATTGGATTGATCTAGGCACGCGGAATTCCCTGACAACAAAGGGGTCGCTCTCCTGCCCATCATCCAGTGCCCAGTTCCTCAAATATTATATGTTATCTCCTGGTAATTCTACCCACATAATTCTTATGATCATCATAGAAGATCACATACCTGGGAATTCCTTGTATTTTCTTAGATATTACTTTGCAGTTATATGGAGACTCAAAAATTAAGTGTTATGTAGCTTTAAGTCTTAAATCTATTGTTTGGAAAGGTCTGGAAGATGAGACAGTGGTCAGAAAGTGACCTCCAGGTCCATAATCTTTATGGAATTATCATAGTTAAGTCTTTTATTTTATTAATGTTATTAATTTTTTAAAAAAGATTTTTGTTTATTTTAGAGAGAGCAGAAGGGGAGGGTCAGAGGGAGAGGGAGAGAATCTCAAGCAAACTCCATGCTGAGCGCAGAGCCCAACACAAGGCTTGACCCCACGACCCCGAGGTCAGGACCTGAGCTGAAACTGAGAGTCGGATACTCAATCAACTGAACCACCCAGGCGTCCCCATAGTTACGTCTTTTAAACAAAGGTGTATCCCTTTTTTGGTCCTGCCATAAACCCTGCACTTCTCCAAACAAATCAAACTCACTAGCTGTTTTGCAGGTGGAGTGATTGCAGACTCCAACCCTTGGCTGAGTTAACATGTAAAGGGAAGTCCTGGACTTGGGTAATTATAGGATATTTCCTTAATAAACCTTATCTGATCCTTTTCCTCTAATAATTGTATGTAATTATATTTACACGTGAGAACACTGCATATTAATGGAAAGTAGGGCCCTGAGGATTTAAAGAACTTAAGAAGCATTTGATTGGATACCACCAATCATTACGTGTTATCCAAAGCATAACAGGAGAAAGGAATTTGTTGAAAAGGAAACTGGATTGTAGGAGAAATCCAACACTTTCATTAATTGATAATATTTTTATTAGGTTGTTACTTTCGAGTGTCTTTTAGTACTTGCACTTGAATTTAAATGTCTGAAAAGGAATGGGTATTCAGGAAAAGAAAAGTAATTACACCCTGTAATTCTGATTTAATTACAAGGAAATAGATGTAACATGATGTGATAAAAGTTATGATGAGCTCTTTAAATGATATATGTCATTAACATGTTAATTGGCATGAAATCTGAACTCGGAGCCAAAGAAATCTTAGGTGAATATGAGGTCAACTCTATTACAGGCAGCCTTACAATGAAAATTCCATAAAAGCATTTTGAGTTTTATTCTGCAATGTACTTTTTCCCGTTTATATTCAATACGATGAAATTCCAAACCTGCTCTTTAAAAAAGAAAGATAAAAAAAAAAAAGGGCAAAAAAAAAAAGGGCGTCCCTAAGATGTCGAGGTGGTTAACTTGAACTTGTAATTGAGTAGACATGAGGTCTGGACTACATGAAATGTGTATTTTTCTTTTTTTTTCTGAGCTCAAAGACCAGGTCATGTTCTAAAAATCCAGTTCTTTCAGCATCTTAGCATAATGAGGAGATGAAATGCATAAAGATTTCGATGATGGCAAAGACTGCCATTTCCTCAAATGCTCATCCCCTGCCCTGTTTATTTTATTTAATTATAATTCTGGGGCTCATGGCTGTGGTTCGTAATCAAACGTGTAAAGGATGCATCTATTCAGCAGAAAGAAATAGCCAAAGTAGACTAGGGTTACTGCAGTCGGAGGGTGGGATGCCACGTGGGACCTCAGTCCTTCAGTTGGACACACGTAAGACTCAACGCCCAGATCTGGGGCCAGGGTGGCGGCCACTGATATGCTTCACTATTGAAAATCCTGACGTGTCATCTCACCCCACAGCTCTCAGCAATGGAAGCGTTTCTGTTGGAGGAGCCACACCGATGCTGCTCCGCCCCATAGACTCCCCACATACACACCCAGGCTGGTGCCGGTGCCAGCAGACACATTGTGAGCACCCAAGGGTACTGTGCACAGATGCTTCTCGGAGAGTCCCTCTCTGTTCCTCACCTCTTGGTGGACTTGTATCCTATTCAAATCCCCATTATTTAAAAAGAGAACGGATTCCAGAGCGTCTCTATCTGGTAGTTATCTAAACCTTATGAAAGAGAGACTCAGAGAACCGGCAGAGGGAAGGACCCTTACGTAAAGTAGATGTTAGGACTGGAGCCGATACTTTGCAGACTCGGACACAAAGGACAGGGTAGTGGATAGGAGACGAGGAATCGGATTCTAACTGCAGTTCCACGTACCTACACATGATTCAGCCTTCCCATTCACTAAATTGGGGCAGAAAGGGTCTTCTGGATGCTTCCCTAATATCCCCAACTCACTCCTGCCCCAGGGCCTTTGGATGTGATCTCCCTCACCCCAGAATGTGTTCCTGCCACTTCTCTCACTTTGTTCCGGTCTCCTATCAGTTCAAATATCACCCTCTCTAGCATCCCTCTTTGATTTAACTCATCACCCCCTACCACATCTTTTACTCTCTAGTTCCTTCGCTTTGATTTTTGTCATGGAAATGATCTCTATACTGTCTCAGATGTGTCTTTATTCATCACCTGTCTTGTTGCCTCTAGAATGTAGGCTCCCTGGGGACAGGCACCTGCTCTGTCTTGTTCATTGCTATAGTCCCAAACCAAGAGCAGTGTCAGGCACCCAGACATAAGCATGTGCGTATCACATGAACGATGCAGGGACATGTCCTGGGGCCTGATTCCCCAGCTGCACATCCTTGGGCTGGTTGCTTAATTTGTAGATGCCTCAGTAGCCACCTTGTTGGTAAAATGGTAATAAGAGTTTGAAGAATAAAATGATTGAACGCATGGAATCTTCTTAGCATGGTGCCTGGTACGTGTCAAGTGCTCAGTATGTGTTGGTTTAAAAATGAGAGATTTTCTTTAGAAAGTTGAGACAAAATTAGGCTGGGAACTGAATTTTTGAGTCTGTGTGAGGTGGGCGATGGAGGTCAGGAGAACCTCTTGCTGGGTTTTGCTCTGTGCATGAGTTCCCTGTCACTAAGGTATATAATACATCTGTGTATGGGGAGGGATTGGGATCAACTTCCTCAGTGTGTGTGTGCACTTGCTCCCTTCACTGAGCTCAGCTGAAAGTTTAATTAAGGTTAGGGAAGCAGATGAGGGAGGGGCCATATAGATCCTGATTAAGAAGGTGGGCCCAGGAATCAAACAGGTGTCTGCTTTGAAATCCCAGATCCCAGGGCACCTGGGTGGCTCAGTGGTTGAGCATCTGCTTTTAGCTCAGGTTGTGATCCTGGGGTCCTGGGATCGAGTCTTGCATCAGGGAGGTCCCCCGCAAGGAGCCTGCTTCTCCCTCTACCTGTGTCTCTCATGAATAAATAAATGAAAAAATATTTTTAAATAAATGAAATCCTAAAAAAAAAGAAAGAAAGAAAAAAAAAGAAATCCCAGATTCCACTGCCTATTGACTTTGTGACTTGGAGCAAACGACTTCACCTTACGTGCCTCCATTTTTTTTCATCTGTGAAATGGGGCTGGAAAGCATATTTTTCCTCATAGGAAAATCCTCATATTTTCCTCCACAGTGAGTAAATGCAGTTAAACTGAATGCACTCAAGGCAGTAATGTAAGGAGCGTCCTGAGCGAGGGGCATGGCACAGAGGGAGTTTCAACACGCGCCATCCACGGGGACGGCAGGTTATGCTGTGTCTCCGTGTCCAGACAGCAGAAGGGGTTCAATGAACACTTGGTCTCAGGGGCTTAGTTATAATTAATTGAGCCTGAAAGGCCACAGACAGGAAGATGCCCTAAATCAATGATAAACGGGAAAAGAAAATACACGGCACCTGCATACAGTGGGTGCCGCACAGTGGGCGGCCAGCCCGTGCTCAGCACCCTACGGGGTCTTCTCGGCCACCCAGGGAGGCACACCACCCCTGCAGCTGGAATTGGGGTTTTTCAAAAGCAGTGATTTAAGAAACTACACAGCCACCCACTGTTCGGCTGCCAACCAAAACACAAACTCACTCCCTGGGACCTTGGGACCGCCAAGCCAGGTTGACCAGACCCTGGACTTCGTTGGCCTTTGGGAGCTGTGGCTCGGCAGGTGACTGGCGGTGTTGAGCCTTTGCCAGGTCTCCTGGGCACAGGTCCGGGTTGGAGCCAAGGCCCCTTCGTGCACCTGCAGAATGTGGGGGGTGGGGGTGGGGTGCAGGGCCGTGCTGACACAGCCCCTCGGGCCGGGACCCAGCAGCTTGCTTTGGGCTCGGAGGGTCTGTAACTCTAGCTTTCCATGAGGCTCCAGCCCATCAAACCCTCCTGCAAGTTTCTGATTCAGAAACCACCTTGCAGGAGAACTGCTTGTCTCTCTCCATCCCTTCCCCCCCCCCCGCCCCCCCGCGCCCCGGGAGGAGCACCCCCACTCCTCACCTGCTATCACAAAGACAAGAAGGGCCATTCATAATTTAAGCTGGCCCTTTCTTTCCTACACGCCACCAACAAGAGCCGGATGCTGGAGGAAAAATTGAACTCTTTCTCCCAGGATACACTGAAGATCAAGCGGCATCTCATTAAGGCTCACTTCAAAGATTCGTCCTTTATTTCCATACAAACAAGTTTAAATTATCGTGCGTGAATCTGCTGTTAGCAGGGACTCTGTTCCATTATGCATGATTCCTTACTGCTCGTATCATGAATAATGGGCAGCGCTCCATTAGCGATTTCCAGTAATATGCTAAACTTAGGGAGTGGTCACCATATTGGGTTAAAGTTCTGTCGTTTGCATATTTATTTTATTTCTTACTCGAGCTACAAGGCTCTGGTTCATCAAAATAGGTGTTGCAATCCTGTTGTAATTAAGCACAGCCTAGCACCTGTTGTAGCTATGATTTCCTTATTATTATTGTTTAGAATTTATTGAGCATTTACTATGTGCAAAGGAGAGTGCAAAGGACATTATCCCTGCATGCATAATATTATTTAATCTTCACCAGAACCTCGTGAGATAGGTATGATTATTATTCTCATTTTTTCAGCGAATAAACTGATAATTAGGGGAGGATCTAAATTGCCCCTGGATAAAACTCATGATAACTGGTAGTGCTGATTCAAACCGATTTGTCTGAGTTCAGGTACTCCTAATTATAAAATATATATATATTTTAGAGTGCTATTATTTTCTGATAATAATAGCGCTAGAGCTATTATTATCTATGTCTATGAGCTTTCCTAGACACACTATCATTTGGGGGATTTTTGATGCCCATTATACAGATGGTAAAACTGATGCCCAAGAGGATGCGTGATACCCGGGGCCAAGAGACCCTTGTTTTGCCTCCATTTGATCGTGGACAACTAGTCTTCCTGGAAATGATGATGTGGTTTGCACTATGGATTCTGTGAATTTTAGGGTTGGGGGCAGGGTTTTCTCACTGTTCTCTCTTTATCACTGTCTCTGGAGATTCCTTAGGAAGACACGTGCTGACTTTGGTTTACTGATGGTGTGATCTTGGGCCAGTTGCTTACCTTCCTCCGCCTCAGGTTGTTCATCTGTACAATGGGGATACGTACCTATCTCTTTTAGGGTCATCGGCAGGCATAGACAAGGTGGGATAATCTGGGCAGTAGTTGGCATGTGGGAAGCCTTGTATACAGGTGAGCTAATATTTTTATATCATTCCCTTCAAAATTGTTTTTGTGTTTCAACTTATATTTCTCTGATTAGCCCAAAGTCATCTGGCACGTTATGGGAACATTTCCCTTTTTAAAGCCCCCTCGACTCTTAGCATCTCACGGCCCGGCCAATGAAGTCATAATTCATTTCAGTGTTCCTTCCTGTCCCCTCAGCCCAGGACAGAGATTAGCCAATGGCACATCCACTTGGCTGTGGTCATGAATTAATGAATCATGTTAAGATGGTTTGAAGAAATCAGTTACAAGCACTGTCTCACAGCCCAATCTCAGATTATTGAAAAACAGTTTGGAAGGGAAGTTTGAATTGGCCACAGCTTTTATTTTTAACTTTTTGAGTTAGCTGATGTCAAATCCAGCCTCATTGTCAAGACAGGAAATGCTGGGGTCCTCTGGAAAATGTCTTCATAATTTCTGCATTATTTATTCAAGATATTTGGCTAGCTCAACTGGGAATGATTTTTCCATTTGGAGATGTGTCACAGAGTGCCCCAGACAGGAAATAAGCTTAAGAAGCTTGACTTGGGAGACCGATCTGGGCCCTTTGAACACACCCAATCCCTTCCCTGTACAGAATCTTTTCTCCTACTGGTGCTGCCATCTGGACCCGCTCTTCTTTTGCTCACTCATTACTGCTAATTCCATAGGTCCGGATCCTATCAATTCTTCAAGGTTCATCTAAAAGTCATATATTTTTTTTTTATTCCAGAAACTGCTTCTTCAAAACAGTGTGTTTATATTTTGCTTTACACTTTTTGAAGTGCCTTTGCAGATATCATTGAATTAATCCAGTTGAGTGTTATCTGTCTGTATTGTTGGTAGCATTTCACCATCTATCTCCTGTGGCCAAGCTCTCCCTCCCTGTGGTGGTATTTGAAGCTTCTCCCCCTTCCCTGTATGCTAGAGAGAACTTTCTCCACCAGCATGGCTCTTAGGCCTTGCTCTTTCTATTAGGAAATGAGGGAGTGGAGTAGTCAAAGGAGCCAATGCTTCTTTTTTAAAATTGAATTCAGGTTTATTTAAATTCAATTAATTAACATATAGTGTATTATTAGTTTCAGAGGTAGAAATCTGTGATTCATCAGTTGCATATAACACCCAGTGCTCATCACATCATGTGCCCTCCTTCATGCTTATCACCCCATTACCTCATCCCCCCACCCTGCTCCCCTCCAGCAACCCTCAGTTTGTTTCCTGTAGTCAAGAGCCTCTTGGTTTGTCTCCCTCTCTGATTACATCTTGTTTTATTTTTCCCTCCTTCCCCTATGATCCTCTGTTTTGTTGCTCAAAATCCACATGGGAGTAAAGAAACAGTCCCCAAAACCAAAAGACAACCTACAGAATGGGAGAAGATATTTGCTAATGCCTTATCAGATAAAGGACTAGTATCCAAAGTCTATGAAGATCTCACTAAACTCAACACCCAAAAAACAAAAAATCCAGTCAAGAAATGGGCAGAAGACATGAACAGACACTTCTCCAAGGAAGACATCCAAATGGCCAACAGACACATGAAAAAATACTCCACATCACTTGGCATCAGGGAAATCCAGATCAAAACCACAATGAGATCCCACCTCACACTGGTCAGAATGGCTACAGTGAACAAGTCAGGAAACGGTGGATGTTGGTGAGGAAGCGGAGAAAGGGGATCTCTCGTACGCTGCTGGTGGAACCAGTGTTGTCTTAATTCGTTTACACTCACAGAGCAGGTGAGTCACTTGGGGAAAGACAACAGGAGGTGGATGGGAAGTGGCAAGCAGCAACAGGGCCAGGGGAGGCTGGCTTGGAGGGGCCTTGGGAGCATTTTTGGAGAGAGCTGTTCGGGACCCCTGGTATTTCAGGAGGAATGGAGCTTTGGGGCAAGTGGATGAGTGAAAGGAATTGACAAGCAATTTTTAATGAACAGGTGCCCCACTCCTTTGGCAATTGGGGAGAGGCTGCAGCAAAGATTTATATTTTTCTACAAATATCCTTTATGACGGATGGGCACTTCTCCTGAGTATAACACACATGCCATAACTGGCCTGACCAATGAGCTGAGGTTTGTACTGGAATTTATGTAGGTGTCTGTCTATTCCTTCAACATGCACACACTCTAGGAAGCTTCCTGAAAGCAAACCTTTGGGGGTTACCTCTATTCCTCTTAGCCATGGGGTCTTGCTCCACATAGGTTTCTTCAGCAAAACAACAACAATAAATGCTCATTTGTCCATAATTTGGAGACAAATGCTTCCTGATGAGTCCAGGCTCCTGCTTGCGTTGTGGATGGTCTGTCTGGTTGGCGTTCTCAGGCTACTCATCTGGAGTAGACCCAGAGTATACAGCGGACAGGGCACAGTGGGCTCAGGTGCAAATGTGTGTTTGCACGTTCAGGAATGCACCCTGGGCAAGTTATTTAATCTTTTTGTGCCTCAGTTTCCCATCGAAAAATTTTGTCTCCCCTGGATCATTAAAAGCAAGTGAGCAAGCAATATGGTTCACTCTATCATTCCATAAACTGGAATCATAGAATATAAGGGTCAGAAGAGAGGGGAGGAAATGAGCTGGTTCTGAGATGGCAAATAATTTCTGTTTGCTGTGGACTCTCATCGCTGGCAGCATCCACTTACAGTGGTTTTCTTCTGTTGGAGTCACTATGCTCTCCTGCCAGGGGACATTTGGCAATGCCTGGAGACATTTTTGGCTGTGACAACGGGGAAAGGGCAGGGTGTGCTATTGGCATCAAGAAGGTAGATGGCGATTCTAAAATCCTATCATGCATAGAGCCTTCTCCAACAGAGTTACCCACTCAAAATGTCAACAGAGACAATTTGTTCTGAAGGATGCAAAGTCCGTGTCTTCCCTGAAACTCATTGGGGAAGAATGCCATGATTGATTAGTGATGTCTGCCTCAGAAACAAGAGGTAGGAGCTAGGGAGCATGTGTGTTTGTCATTACTGTACAAAGCCAAAAACCTATTTTATAGAGGAGGAGATGAAAGTCCACGTAGCTTTTTATGGCACATGGCAAGCGAGTGGGAAAGCTCAGGCTGTAATCAATTGCTTTTTTTTTTTTAAGATTTTATTTATTTATTTGACAGAGAGAGAGAGGGAATATAAATAAGGAAGGGGCAGAGAGAGGGGGAGAAGCAGGCTCCCTGCTGAGCAAGGAAACGGATGCGGGGCTCTATCCCAGGACCCTGGGATCATGGTCCGAGCTGAAGGCAGATGCTTAACCATCTGAGCCACCAGGCATCTCTGCCTTTTTTTTTTTTTTAAGATTTTATTTTTAAGTAATCTCTATACCCAGTGTGGGGCTCAAACTTACAACTCTGAGATCAAAACTCACATGCTCTACCGACTGTGTCAGCCAGGCGCCCTAACAATTGATTGCTTTTTGACCCAAACTACATTCTTCAACAGAAACTGGCTCAGTCTAGCTCACTCGCACATCTCCAGCATCTAGAACAGTACCTGCACGTGGTAGACATTCAATAAATATTTGTTGAATTAATGCATCGAGTTTTTGGCAAGCACGGCTGCTATTTTACTAACTCCAAGCCTGTTTTCTTAATTTATATAAAACCTATTTTCAGTTTTAATAGTACATGTAAAAATAATAAAACTAATACCAATGTGAAAACACTTGAACAATTATCATTTTCTTTGAGAGGATTGCTTGCTTTCTGCCTCTTCTTACACCCAACATCACCTGGGAATGTCTGTTCATGGAATTCTGGGTTCTGTTCTGAGGCCTTTACCCAGAGAATACCTTCTATTGGCATTTACCTAAAGGAGGGGACATATTTCTGCTGAATGAACATTAACCCTGAAAGACACAAGACAAGTTCTGGGGGAGGACCAGCTACTGGGAAGGATCCAGGATATTCAGTGACTCGATTTTGTGTTTTTCCTGCTGCCTTTCTGATTTACCTGTCACTCAATGTGTCAGTTTTACCTTTTGCAAATGAGATCAAACGACCCCTCACTACCATTCCCTATTTCGCTTGGATGAGTAAGAGATGCAAATTATGGAAGCAGCTGGAATCTTTTAAAAGATTTAATGTATTTTAAAAGATTTTGGATTTAAAATATTTATCGACTCACAGTAAGTTGCAAAAATAGTAGTTTCACCTACCCTCCCCCTGCAGAGTCCCCGAGTGGTGACATCAATCTTATACAGCTGGGGTACAATATCAAAGCCAGGATATCGACTTTGGTATCATATTGTTAACTAGACTATAGTTCTTGTTTTGATAATTTGTGTGTGTGTGTGTGTGTGTGTGTGTGTAGCTCTGTGCAGTTGGGTCCGTTGTAGATTTATGTAACCACCACTACAATCAAGGTGGAAAACTGCTTAGAACAAAGAATGATGATATTATCAACTACCATTTGTTGGGTACTTACTATGTTACAAGCACTCTGCCGGGCACTTTTCTCATATCGCATTAGTTAATCTTCACAACAATTTGGCAAGTCAGGTGTTATACGCATTTTGCAAAGAAGTAAACTGAGGCTCAGAGGGCTTAAGTAACCTTGCAAAGGGGACCTGTCTATACAGTGAAAGAGCAAAGCTAAATCGGTTGGATGCCAGCGCTCGTCCTTTTTAAATAACTCCATGCTGGGATTAATTTTAAGAAAAATCACTCCATTATCTCACCATTCAGAGATAAACCATACTTAACAATTGAGTATATTTCCTTTGAGTTATTTTCTATGAATATGGAGATGTAAGCTTAATTGGGATCAAACTGTATGCAGAACTTCTATCTCACTTTTTCTTGACTTAACATCACATCTTATACATCATTAAAATGCTTCAGAATAATTGCTTTAAAGTCTGTCCCGTATTCCATCGTTCCACGATGGAAGAAGGTTTCCTTGATGCCCTGTTTTTGGCCAACAAAATTGCCAAATTTTCATTATTATAAGTATTGCTATAGTGAACATCTTTGTACAAGAACTCATACGTGAAGATCCAAAGATATTCTTAGGACTAGATTCTGAGATGTGAAATTATTGAGTCAAAACATAAGAATAGTTTTATGATTCTTAATAGTATTGCTTAAATATTCAGAAGACAATGTCTTTAAAATATGGTACTAGCTACTCTGAGTCAGGGGCTGGTGAATTATAGCCTCCTGGGAAAATCTGGCTCTGCTGCCTTGTTTGTCAATAAAGTTTTATTGGAACACCATGTAGTCGTTGGAAACAAATATGCTCATATGTTTGCATATTGTTTTCTGCTTTCGCACTATGTTGGAGTGGATTAATTGTGAAAGAAAGCTTATGGCTGGCAAACCGAAAATATTTACAACATAGCCCTTTAAGTTTGCTGACCTCTGCTCTAGAAGAAAGCTATGGATGAGAGATAGTAATGGTAGATGTTTGGTCGGGACAATTATACCAACATAGCCTCATGGTGTGGACGTCTGTCGGAGAAGAGGCTGTTATGAGGTACTCCAGAGCCTGTGGGTACAAGCTCTCTGATATCTTGCTCTCTTATGCCAGGGGAGAGGCACACAGTTGATGTTTAATAAGTGCCTTTTGTTTGCTGTTGTTGTAGTTGTGGCTGCTAAGCATGGGGTTGACAACAAATATGGTGACATCCGGTCCTCCCTTCTCCTGGCTGTTTGGCTCTTGGAATTGTCCTGGGTGGATAACTTCCTTTTCACACCACTGGTGCATATAGGAAAGCAGCTCTATTATTTAAATTCTCCAAGATCAAGGATGTAAAATGAAGGCTGCCCCTGGCCCCACAAGACATCCAAATAAATCTCACGGCTTCCAAATGTGACTGTGTCACCCTGGGATTAATACCAAGTAATCCAGTGCCAACATCAAGACAGTGAAAATAAGCATTTACTCTCCCGGAAAATCATTTTATACTGATTACAAGTTGTAGCCTGTCACTAGGATGTGAATTGAAAATGTGCACATTTGCAAGGTTAATATTTCTCTCTAAAGTCACTCTCTCCCCTGCCTCCCACCCCCCACCCCAGCCCAGCTCACAAGGAGATCCAAATAAATATTTGTCCTGAGACATCCTTATTCCAAGAGACAAAGTTTAAACCAGCTTTTCATTTACCTCCAAGACGGCAGAACAATATGAAAACAAGGAGCACTGGTCTAGTAGCTGATGGTCTAGGGCAGGCTCTTTCAACTTCAGCTCTAGGACATGTCAGGCCAGAGAATTCTTTGTCGTGGGGGTCCATACTGTGCAGTGTTGGCTATTAGTAGCATTTCTGATCTCTTCCAAACTCACCCTCATTTGAAAAGCACAGGTCTAGAGACCTTGAAACAGGGGATAGACAACCTAATAATGTCCAACCGGCAGAGCGTGGCCATCTTCCTACATTTCTAGCTTCATCTCTGTCACTACTTTACCTCCAGCCTTTTAACCCAGAGCATGCATGTTTTGTCACCTCCTGGCGTTTGCTTGTCCTGGCCATTCTGCCTGGAATGTTCTCTACTAATTCCTCCTTATGAAGAGTCACTTCCTTAATGAAGTCTTCCATGACTACCCCTCCTCCAGGCCTAATGTGGAGTTAGACACAATTTCCTCTGTGTTTTCATAGCCCTTTCGATAGGCAGTAGAGACATTATCATATAGGATTTGGGCTCTAAGTCACTGCTTCAAGCAAAAACTGCACAGAACAAAATCACCCTTGGAAAAAAAAATCCCTTAAATCTCCCTTAAATACAATATGAATGGTTTTGTAGGGTCAACTCTTTGTTTTAGTCATTTTTATGCCTACTCATGTTTTAGATGTTTTGAGTTACCCTAAAGGAACAAATCTGAGGGAAGTCTATGGAGATGTCTGGGCCTTCAAATCATTACACCTTTAGAAAATGTCTGATAACAAATGGAGAAAAGGTCAAGCATTCTAGTCTGTTCTTGCTGGCCTGCAGGGTTTACTTCATTTTGTTTTAATATCGAACCTCTATCATCTTAATATCGGTGAATAATTTGCCATTGGAAGGCTTAAACCAGATAACATATGTCAAAACACCTAAGTATAGTAGCGGGCGTAGAGTCGGTGCACAGAGAGGCTTTCAGAATTTAAACAGAAATCTACAATGTTCTTTGAAAGTGACAGACAAGATCTTGGCCACACACTCCCTGTATTTCTCAACTGGCATATTCTCCGGTGACCACAACCATCTGGCTCTTGGCCATTGGCCTCGGAACCTACTGGGTACCCGTGCCATCACAGCGGGCTTGGGTATTATTTGTGTTTCCCATGGGACTATGAGTTACTTGAGGACAGGGGCTCCGACTCACTTGTTTTTGTGTCCTGAAAATCTGCCACAGAGCAAACGATCACTAATTTCCATGTCAAATGAAGGCATGAAAAATGTGAGTTTGAATGAACAATGTCTTCAACATATCTTACTCTCAATTAAAAACCTGTTCCCTATGGGATAGAAACATTGTAAGTGCTGTATCTTATGGGATCCGTGTATCCTATTATAAGCATATAACATACTTTTCCACCCGTAGGAGGTGCTCAGCAAATATTTGGCTATTTGTTGTGGAGTCTTTAAAATGTTTCAAATATACAGCAGAACTGCTCAACGGATTGGTACGATGAGAGTTTTCTCAGGTGGTTTGGCACTGATGGGTAAATCCGACCATACTCTTCATGATCTTTTAGCGTATCCTTAGCTTTTCATCACTGCGTTTGCAAAGTCTACCAGCATGAAGGCAAGGAGCAGTAATGAAGTTTTCAATTTAAAAGCGGAGCCTGAGAATCAGGTTGGTTTCTTCCCCAATGGAGAACCGAGAATAAGAGATGTCTGGACATCCCCCAACCCTGACTCGATTTACCCCTGCTGGCTTTTGCCTCGAGTGCAAAATACCCCTGGCCCTGGCATTTTCTATGACTGCTGTTCTGTCCTGCCTAACAGGTACCCGGATCTGTACTTGCAACAGAAACAGAAGCACAGAACCCATCTGAACGTGATCCCCCCACCAGGACCTGGAGGGCCAAGTGGGGCCAAGTGAGGCCAAGCGAGACCAGGAGCCAAGACCCTCCCTGTGTCGCTTCTTGTAGGATGACACTGCCCTTTAGACAACTGCCATCTTCATTTCGTGCAGTGGGCGCATGGGGTGCTCCTAACAGAACCTGAGACCCCTTGGGGCCGGAGATGATGGCAATTTGCATCGGGGCCTTGATGAAAATTCGAGCGAGAGCCACCGCTCCCCACTTCTAAGGCTCCTCTCCGTATGGGCGAGTGTGTGAAGTCAGAAGCCAAGGAGAAGGAAGTGACAGCCATCTTTCCAGACCTCTGAAATCTGGGTGACATCAGAAGGGGTTATTTAATTCTGAGGTGCACCAACAGGCTATTCACACAGAGGGAGGAAGAAAAGAATTTATATCCCTTTCATATATAAAAGGAAACAGATGTGATTTTCTTTACAAAAGAGCATTTCATTAAAAAAAAAAAAAAAGAAGAAGAAGAAGAAGAAGAAGAAGGCAAGGCGAGGCAGAGTTAACATAACCATTATTCTCCATCTCGGAAAAAGCAAATCCTGTTTGCCTGTCATTATAGAAGGTAGCAAAATCCTTTCATCCAGTGATTAGTTGTAAACATTCCGCAGCCTTCTGGGAGCAGGCCTCTGTTTCTCGTCTTACACTGAAGCCATTTTCTTAGACTAATGTTTTATACACACAGCTCAGATACAATGCAAACTCCCGGTACCCCAAAGGCAACGGGGCATTCGTTTATACTAAATCAGAAGTGTCACCCTTGGCAACCTGCAGCAGTGAAACATTTATTCAGTCTTGCATTCCTGGCACTTAGAATTATTTCTTTCATGCCTGATAGCCAAATTACAATATGGCAGGTTTCCCTGGAGCCATAGGATCATTAGTGCCAGCTCACAACATACTTTCAACTGATATGGCATTTCATGTACAGCTGCCAATCAAAAAATGGGATATGCAAATGAGGATGGGAGCCTTGGTGTACAATTCCTGTACCGTGAGCTCCTCACAGATTTCCTTAATGACTAGCAGTCATTCTGCTGAGTGGAAGAAGTGGAAAGAACACAGAAAAAAATTCCCCCAGGAAGCTGGTTGCAAGAGCCAGAAGTTTTTACATTTGATTTCCATATTTATTCTCTTTCTTCCCCCCTCTGTGTGTTTCTAAACAGCGGGCCTAAAAATACCCGAGCAAGGCTTGTTATATAAATACAGAGCCTTGTCACCGCAGTTGGGACGCTCAGGCGACCCTAAGGTGCGCGCGAGGGGTGGGTTCCATTGGAAGGCGGGATGGCAGGTGCCGCTGGTGCGGGGACTGGTGGGTGCTGGTGGGTGTGGAAGGCCAAGGCCGGGCTGACTGTGTGGCCCCGTCTTCACTGGGGGTGGGGCGAGCTGGGGGTGTCACCACTGTGTCTGAGATGATGCGTGGCCCTGTTTTCCCTGGGGGTGGGGGTGTCACCATGGTGCCCTAGAGGAGCTGCACCCCCACCCAAGCCTTCTGCCCCTGCTGCTCTGGCCCACTCTCCTGCTCTACTCCCTAGATTCTTGCTTCCAGAACATTCTGTTTGCAACCTTAGAAGTTCCAGGCTCCTTCTCACCTCAGGCAGACACTGGGCTTTGCTTCTCCTGGTTCTCACCCCTCGTACCCCACCGGGGGTGCCTGCGGAGGAGGTCAATCATCCGGATGGAATGAATGAGTGGAGCTCCCCGCAGACCAGTTACTGCCTAACTGAGTAGAACTACGCCTGGGGACCCTGGATTAAAGCCCAAGGTCTACCACTAACCTTAAACCATCTCTGCGGGGGCAGGCGGGTAAGAAAAATATTGGGGACAGACCGTGAGAGATCCTTGTCCTGCTCCACGAATGGAGACTAGTGTCCCCGTCCTCCCCATCACTGCCAGTCCTCAGCTCGTCCTTCACCACTTATGGCTGTAATCTGCTTTTCCCACACCGAGGAGGCCGGGGATGGACCCAAGCAGTATATCACTATCGTGCGCTGGCCTTTTTCTTCTTGTGGGGGTGAAGATATCTCCTGCACTGGTGCATGTGAGATACTTGCCTCTGAATTTTCCTCTATTCTTTATTTTTGAAAAGTTGAAATATCACCAGGCCGTAATATGATGTTCCAAAGTGATAAAAATCCCTTTTAAGAAAGGTTTATCACCTTTCTGCTTTTTGTTTCCATTTTATTCTTACTGTACGCGGGATACTTTTCCTGTGCAATTAGATCCAGATTGATTCCTTTATTCTTTAACTAGATCTAGATTTATTCCTTTATTCCAAGAGAAAATACAATGTCGTTTAACTGCAGTTTTAGATGTGTCCTCTGTTTATGCCTAAAAAAAAAAAAAAAAAAAAAAAAAAAAAAAAAAAAGCTGATTTGGAATGCTAAGAAGTGCAGGTACCACAGGGCCCATCCTGCTTCATCTTTTCTGCTCAAGGAGTATTTATTTGCACTTAGAACTGGGTCAAATAGCCATGGCCATCATTTTATAAAATTGAACCCAGGTCCAGAGAGGTCAAGGTCCTTGCTGAAGGGACACAGCTGGGAAGTGGTGAGGTTGGGACTGGTTGTCAGGACTGTAGTTGGCAAATCCAGCACATACTTAACCGATGTTACTATGGCAGGATTTCCAGAGTGTCACAAAAGTGAGGCCATAAATTAAGAAGATATGGAATATACGATGCCTCCCCTCCCCACCCCACCCCACGGCCAAAAAAGAAAATAGTTTAAAATGCTGTATTCTAATCCTAATTTGATTTAAATAAATATGTCTGTGCATGGCTGGAAGCGAATGGCTTTATTTATGAAATAGTTTGGGGACTGCCCTTTTGCCTACCTTCTTTCTGGGGTTTCCAGCTCCAGTCAAATCTCCCGCCTGTGATAATGAATGTCTTCCTTCCTCTCCCTTTTGTTCCTTCCTGCTATTTGTCTGTAAGCAAGACCAGCTCACAGCTCCCAACTGTGTGCTCCCCACATAAATTTCCCTGTATTTCTGGAAGAAATCCCTCCATCTCATAGCTCCTCAGGGAATCTGGTTGGCTCTCACACCTCCCCTTGACCAAGGTCATGGGGGGAGGGCCTTCCCAGGGGCACCGTTCTGACCGGTTCAGATTTCCAAAATAGCAAAAGGGCGAAATGCAGATTCTCAGGTGGAATTCCCATGTCATCCTCCAGAGTGTTCTGGGAACACGCCAAATTGCAAAAGTCCAGATCTGGCTTCTTTAGGAAGCTAAGCTTTTGGGTTACCTCCTGAAATTACATTAAGGGAACAGCTGATCATTTATCATGGTAAACTTCCAGGATCGAAATAACTAGTAAGCTCAAATAAACGGGGTATTTTAGGAGGAAATGGAAATAGTGCATGGTTTTTGTAACGGTCAAATAGTTGTAAAATAAAAGTCATAGATTTATCCACCTCTTAAGACTCCTAGGGTACACCCCAGGATTGGGGCTCTGTTGAAGCTGGTTGCAGACCATGAATAAAAATGATGTGTAGTCTTTTTGGCATAAAAAGCATTTTCATAGATAATCTCTCAAAAGCCCTGTACAGTTGGGGCTAGTATCCCATTGTACAGATAAAGAAACTGAGCCTGAGAGAGGAGTAGTCACTTGCCCAAGGTCATAGAACTAGGAGATGGAGAGTTGTCCTGCCTTGAGCCCAAGCTGGAGGACTTTGTCCTTCCCTTCATGGCACGTTGTCTCTTTGGTCCTTAGAGTTCCGGGTTTGGTGGACACATGTGTCATTACTATTAATCTTGTGTGACTCTATGGTCCGAGACTCTGTAGGCTTGAATGATATAAGCCAGACAGGAAATTGCAGGCTCCTGGGAGCCACAGAGTGCCTGAGAAAGGCCAGCAGGGCTCAAGAGGAGCAATGTAAATATCATTATCCTGAGCCTTCTATTTCTTGTCTCATCTGACTTGCCCTTACAGCTGCTCCGAGTTCCCGCAGCCCCCCTGCACTCACCCACACCTCGGCACCCTCTGTCGTGTTGGCTCATGTGGTGGGATAACATTGGGATGATTCGTTAATTTCTTTGGCTGTTCTCGATTTGGATGGGGGAGAGTCACAAAGACACCCAGGACCTGGGTCCAAACAATAGATTTGATAAAACACTTACTGAGCCAGGCTTTACCCTCATTCATACCTCACCCTAGCACCAGAGGTGGTAAGAAATGTCGGGATTTGGTGAAGGAAAGGAGTCTCAGGAGGATCTCTGAGGATGGGTTCTGGTGTTGGGGTTAGGTCTAGGTAGGGAATGAAAAAAGTTTGCCTAGGTAAACTAAAAGGAGACCCAGCTCCTGCAGCACTGGGAATGCCCTCAGCTCTCCATCCTCCAGCACGGTGGGAGCCAGCCCTGCCTTGGTTTTCATGGCCTCAGAGGAGTTTTTGGAAATAACCAACATCTCGCTTGTCTCCAAGTAAAGCCAACATTTCTCTTGTTCCCAAGAAGGGCACAGAGTTCAGCCGAGAAGAAATTGCTGGCTGACCTATGTCACTCTTAAGGTACTAGAGCATTGTTCCTTTGTGAGAATGGCTGTCCAATGGAAGCAGACAGCTCAGTGAACAATGGGGATAAAGAGAGTGTTGGAAAGTCTCGAAAATGATAGTTCTAAGCTCGGAAATCCAAGATCAATAGAGAGAATGTTGTGTGGTTCTGGAGTCTTTAAAGATTTGTAGTCTATGCTTCAAATAATCAAGGGCCTACCATATATGAATTCTCTCTGAAGAAGAATTCGGTGGCATCAGCATGCACTGTGGACCTACTACTTCATGCTTGGTATTTTATACAAATTGTCTGCATTCTCCGATGTAATCATCATTCAAAGGTGGGAACCATTCTTCATGTTCCATCTTCATATTAGATAAGAACCATCTTCATATTACATCTTCATAACCATCTTCATATTACAGATGATACAATCGAGACTTAGTGGATACACAAGTCACAGAGAAGTCACACTGCTACTAAACATTGGATCCTGAATTGGAACCACTAACTTGGGATTCCACATAGGGTGTGCTTGAACTATAACCTGAATTCCTAGTTCTAGTTATATAATAATTATATAATCACATAATAATATAATAGTAGTCATTATCCTTAAAAAGTAGAGATATACACAACTGCCACTCCCTTGAACCATCACATAAATAATCCCTCTGAGATATAAGACTTTGCCTACTCGTTCACTTAAATGCTGGCAATGAAGATTATTTTTCAAGGTCTCATAATCAAACTGATCAATTAGATAATTAACCTGGATAATCTAAGCTTGGAAAGTGAATTTTGCATCCCTGGTCTGTATCCCCCATTACTATTTTTGTCTTCATTGGGTTCTATTACGCAAAGGCTGCAGACTCCTTCCTTTGCATTGTGTATTAGAAAGGGCCCCAGCTCTGCTGTACAATAGCACTCACAACCCTTGGTCATTTGGGAAACAACCTTCATTGTATGAGTGCTAGACCTGTATTCAGTCATTTCCTAAATAGATTTTTCAGAAAAATTAACACACCTTTAAAAAACAACTGAACCTCATTCTAAGCAACAATTCATAATATTAGGGATGTGTTAGGTGTATTTTTGTTTAGTTACGATTACTAAATTCCAGCTCTCCCCATATTAGCTAAAATCATCTCTTTTGCAGATGGTAGGATGAGATTCACATATCTGGAAACACTGGACAAATTTACCATAGTTTTTGATAAACCTTTCATAACACGCACACACACACACACACACAGCCTTTATCAGCCTTCAAGTTGGGTTTCCCTTGAAGTCGGTGACATTGATGTTGAAATGACCCGAATTACTTTCACTGGGTAAACAGACACAGATTATGCTTTCTATTCTGGGAACTGGTTTCTCAAAACTAGTTTTCGGCAGGCCAAACTGTGTGCTATCTCATCCCTTTCCAAGTCCCTTTTCTTGGTTGGCTTCATTTATGGCACTTCAGCGATTTTTCTGCTTTGGCTTATGATCTTGCATGAGGCAAGATCTGTGGCAAGGTCTGTGGCAAGATCATAAAGCCTCTGGAAGGAAGAGGATTTTAATCACAGATGTCTCTGATAATTATTAACCAGCAAGCTCCTTGGAAGAAAGCCATTTTTTTTTTTCCCATAGACTCTTGGGGTTGTTTTGACTTTTCCCCCATAGTGTCAAAGGTGTCCCTTAGAAACTTTCCCATTTGATTTAATTGCTATTTAATTCCTAAAACATTGCTTCAATTAGACATCCTGATTTATGGCACGATTGGGCTTCTCTTGGCAAAGACATCCCAAGGGACTGTCCACTTCTAATTGACTGATTTTAAACAAGCTCATCCCTTCTGCTCTCCGAACTTCTGACTGTGGTCAGGAGCATCTGAAATACTATATCCTTGAGTTCGTGTCAGATTGCTTTCCATGACTCAAAATTTACCTAATAATTTGAAAGACAACTTAATTAATTTAATCTCCCGTTCTATGTTTACTGAAGGCCTTTTATGTAGCAAACAGAGTGTCAGGTGAGAGATTAAAAAAACAAAACAAATAAACAAAATCACATGGTGGCTGTCTTCATTGAGGGGTTGGTCCAGTGTTGGAATCCCCACGGTGGGAGGGGAAACACTGGATTCAGTGTTTCCCAAGAAAGAATCATTTGTTTCCTCTGTTCACAATTTTCCGCCTATTCCTGGTCATCTCTAGTATTGTTTTTCTTTACTAATTTTATTTAACCAGCTCACTTTTTAAAAATGTAAATACCTTCTTAGCTTATCCTTAGCAGCATCTGTGAAGTAATAGGTTCCATGTGGCAGTTCTCTTTTTGAAATATATATTAAAATAAATTTTACAATCAACAACTGGACAGTTCAAATAAAAAGTATTCATGAATCATACCACCTTAAGTCTTCTCACTTATTATCAGGGGTGTACGTTTTGCTTTCTGGAAAACACTGATTTAATTTTCAAACGTGCTAATTGAACCCCTGTCAGGAATGAAGGACTCTCCGGGGGTTTAACTTGGTTATGAATGTTCCAGCTATACTGAAATAGGGGAAAGTCTGTTGGGACTTAAAGGTGCAAATTCTGTACGAATTTGAGGAGACTTTTTTCCTGCCCCCCTGCTCAAACTGTGGGAGATTTGGGGTGAAATTTACCTTGGCTACTATTTCATTTTTGTTCTTTGCATTAAGTCCTATTGTGTGGGGATTTTAAAAAAAGATTAATTTACTTATTTTAGAGAGAGAGAGCATGTGCATATGAGTTGGGGGAAGGGCAGAGGGAGAGAGAGAGTCTCAAGTAGACTCCTCACTAAGCACTGAAATAATGAGGGGTTCCATCTCCAGACCCTGAGATCATGACCTGAGCCTCAAATCAAGAGTTAGATGATTATGGACATTGTTGCTATAAACATCGGGGTACAGGTGTCCCAGCATTTCATTGCATCTGTATCTTTGGGGTAAATCCCCAACAGTGCAATTTCTGGGTCGTAGGGCAGGTCTATTTTTAACTCTTTGAGGAAACTCCACACAGTTTTCCAGAGTGGCTGCACCATGAATGGATAAAGAAGATGTGGTTTATGTATACAATGGAATATTACTCAGCCATTAGAAATGACAAATACCCACCATTTGCTTCAATGTGGATGGAACTGGAGAGTATTATGCTGAGTGAAATAAGTCAATCAGAGAAGGACAAACATTATATGGTCTCATTCATTTGGGGAATATAAATAATAGTGAAAGGGAATAGAAGGGAAGGGAGAAGAAATGGGTAGGAAATATCAGAAAGGGAGACAGAACATAAAGACTCCTAACTCTGGGAAACGAACTAGGGGTGGTGTAAGGGGAGGAGGGTGGGGGGTGGGGGTGAATGGGTGACGGGCACTGAGGGGGGCACTTGACGGGATGAGCACTGGGTGTTATTCTGTATGTTGGCAAATTGAACACCAATAAAAAATAAATTTACTATAAAAAATAAAAACCACTCTATCAATAAAAAACAAACAAAAAAGAGTTAGATGCTTATGCCACTGAATCATTCAGGTCCTATTATTTTTATCATTGAAATAGAATCACCTAGTAGAAGCTGGATTTTCCCTCATTTTAGGATATTTTTGTCCTCACAGTTCCCCCAGCACACTTGGAGAATATTTATAATTGAGGCAGTCATGTAATCCAGAAATGGGTAATGGCTCATGGCCAGGAGCTTGTTTTAACAAATAAAGTTTTATTGGAATGCAAATACTCCACCCCGTTATGTATTGTCTTTGGCTGTAATGACAGAGTTGAGTAGTTGGGACAGAGTCTATAAGGTTGCAGAGCCTAAGACATATATCTACCTAGCCCTTTGCTGGCCTCTGATAATCGATGGATTTTGGACAAGTGAGGGAGAGGCAACGAATGGTCTTGCTTCCAAGTTTTTGAGAGAGCTCTTATTTGCTTGGGAACTTATAGAGAGTCATGGGAGGATGTAGGCCTTCCCAACGTGCCAAGAGTCCACAAGAAGAAAATAAAATTACTGTATGAGGCGCCTAAGGCAGATAAAGATAAATATCTTTGAGCTGAGGTGAAGGTTACCTTCAGAGATTTGCTCATTCTCTATCTCATCACATGGGATGTCTTGTTGATGTGAAAAGAACAAGGGTAATGCTCTTAAAAGGAACTATAAAGTGTTGCCCTCTGAGAAGGCCTTGACTCACACAAGCCTTGATCAAATGTATACTTTTGAGTTATAGTTGTGATGCCTCCCCATCTGTTTCCACAAAGCCAAGCATATCCTATTGCCAATAGAGTCCACCATGATTCTGAGAGGCAGACTGACCCAGAGCATCTCTGGAAGAATAAAGATAGTCACAAGTTCTCTGCTATCCCTTCCATTATAAGGAGAACCACTTCCAATCTTTTTTAATCTGTCCTGGGTCTATGACTCACTTTGACCAGTAGAATGAAACAGAAGTGACTTCTAAGCTTGGGCATGAGAACTTGCAACTTCTTTGGGTCTCTTAGAATCCTGGCTCTGGGGAAGTCAGTGCTGTGTGAGAAGTCTGACCACCTCTGTCTGGTGAGCAAGCTAAGTAGTGATATGGGAAAGCTGGAAAGAGAGAGAGAGAGAGAAATACCCAGCTAGCACCCAGCTACTCCAATCACCCCACATGTGAGTTGCCACATGTGAGTGGAGAAATCCCTCTTGGGTATTCAACCCAGTAAAGCCTTCAGGTCACTGTAGCCCCTATTGCTACCCCACTGCAGCTGCATGAGGCCACCCAAGTGAGAACCACCAGGTGAGTCGGGTCAAATTCCAGAACTGTGAGAGATAACAATGAAATAATTTTTTAAGCCACTAAGTTTCAGGGAGTTTTGGTATGTCACGATAGACAACTAGAAGAGCATACCCTTGTCATCCTGAGGTTCTGAGGAGTCAGAAAAGATGGCAGGATCCGCTAATAGAGGCTAGTTATTCTAAACCACTGTGTCTGCTCATCCATCCAGCCCTATTTAAGACCACTCTTCTTATTGCTTCTACCAGGATGACCCACCCATTTCAGTTTGTCAGAGCTTTGCCAGTCTTAGCACTGAAAATCCCACATCCTGGGACACCCTGCAATGCATAGAAAACCAGGACAGTTGGTTCCCTAACACATTTTGCACTAGTATTTCTTTCTCTTCTTCAAACATCAGGTTCCTTCAAACCTGGGAGCCTTAGTACATGTTGGTGTCTCTTCCTCATTTGGCTAACTTCTCCCCAAACTTCATTTTCTCAGGGCAGCTTTCTCCTCCTGCCAAGGCTAGGTGATGCGGGTGATGTAGACTCTTGGTAATATACACTAGTACAACATTTTGAACTTCTTGAGGACACTAAACCCAATTGCCCATTATTTATGTATTTATTGGATGAACTTCTTCCTTGCTAGATGGTGAGATTCAAGCCTATGAGGATCGTGTCTGTTCTTTTTGCTGTTATCATATCAATATTTGGTGTAGGTGGCACTCCATAAATAGAAGGATAAATAAACAAATAAGGGCAAGTTGGCAAAGCTATATGGCAGCCAGAATCTCCTTTTTTTGTCTCCGATTGAGGGAGAAGGTATAACGGTTCAGAACTTTTCAGACCTTGTTGCTAATGAGATAACTCGATCCCAATCCCATGGCTGGGGCCGAAAACACGATTTCTGTGAAGTACAAGAGCATTTCCCAAAAGTTCCAACATGGGAAAATGGTGATCTACATGGGTTCGCATCCAATCTGATGGTCTTGTTGCCCCTGGAAGGGAAAACCTGCCGGTCTCCTGAGATGGGGAAACCAGCAGATTTGTTGCTCCACTGTGTGGCTTCTAGCAATTGCTTGCCTCTGTGCTCCATCTTACTTCCCTTCCTTGGTAGGTTAAAAAGAGACAGAAATGCTGTGATGACTAATGGGAGGTCATGGAAAGATTTATTGGACAATTATCAATGTTTTTCCTCACTCAACTTTCCTTTAGTAAGTCATTATTTCATTTGGGGAATAAGTACCACTCATATCACCCCTCAGATTCTGTCATTTATTCTCCTGGCTTTATGCTAGTTTGTCGCCTTGATTTGTGGAAGTATATAGAGTGTGGATCAGAAGAACTTGCCACTAACTGAATTTGAATTTTATTCTCTTGTCACTTTCAGGCATGCGGATAAGAGTTGATATAATTCTGTGTTTTCAAACTGCACTCATATGTGGGCCACCCTCATAATTTTTGCCATGTTCTAGAAACTATATAGTTATGATTCTCTGTCTTTTTTTTTCAAAGATTTTCTTTATTTATTCATGAGACACACGCACAGAGAGGCAGAGACACAGGCAGAGGGAGAAGCAGGCTCCATGCAGGGAGCCCGACGTGGGACTCGATCCCAGGACCCCAGGATCACACCCTGAACCAAAGGCAGACAGACGCTCAACCACTGAGTCACCCAGGTGCCCCTATTATTATTCTCTTAATACTTAAAAAATTTACTCTTTTTTAAAAAATGAGTCTCACTTCTAAATCATCCTCCATGTGATTATAAGTTTGATGGGCTGGTGTGTGTGTGCGTGTGTGCGCATGCACAAATGTGTGCATGTGCACACGAGTAATATAATTCTCAGTGAAATAAATGCTTGAAAATTAGAGTTTAAAAACATGCCCATCAAAGCCATAATTTCATGAATTATGACTTGGGATGAAACTGTGTTGCAAAGTAGGTTTTTTTCAACTTAAAATAATCCTGCTGATGTATGTGGTGAATATGTCACACTTTGGGAACCAGTGATATAATCCAAGAGATCTGTTCCTTTTAATAGGAAGCCAAGTTGGAATTGCTACTGTAAAGGTAACTGGTGGCCTAGAAGGAATCCTACCCAGGTTCTACTTCAGCCCCACCCAGCTCCTGGTTCCAGTAGCCTGGTAACTCTGACTTTATAAAAACCTCACTCACCGAATCTTAGACATAGCCTTGACCTATCGCTTTGGTAGATTGCACCATCGGCCATCCACAAATGATTGCACCATCCACAAATCCTATTGGCTCAAGCTTAATTAATATATGTCCTAAATCCCCCTAATTCTCATGACTTCCACCCTGCTTTCATCAGCACCATCTCTTTGAGTTGACCACCTAACTGGTTTCCCCATTTCCACTAAAATGGAAACATAAAAAGAAGAAAGCCATTCTTAGTCAGTTATTATGTATCGGATGCAAATACACTCTCATTAGGGAAATAAGAAGAAATGTAATTTAAATATTTAAAACACTTGGAACACAAATGATGGAATAAAAAAGACTAAGATGATTGGCTGGCCTCATAATAACATCTCAGGTCAAAATCAGAGAGCTTCTTTTAAAATTCCGCTGAACATATTTTCTTCATAATTTGTCATCCCTCTTGGACATAGCATCCAGGGCGATTTTAAATTGATATGATATAAGAATAAATACCAAACCAGTCACAGAAGTCAGCAAATGTTCAAAATTATAGAAAACCATAGAAATGGGCTCTAATTGCATCATTATCTAATCTCCTTACTTTTGAATACCATTGCTAAGAATGGACTCACTCATCTTATGTCATTTTCTTTTCTTGTGAACTTTTCCATTTTCTCACAAGAACAAGACATCCATATTTTAGGGTTTGCTGTACTTTGTCGTGCAAAGCAGTAAAAAGACTCATCAGAAATGTGACGGGAAGGAAATTCGTCAAGAATTGCAGTTGGAAGAGGCCATAAAGGAATATGACTGGCAAAGGCGTGGAGCACTTTTCTTAAAGTTCTCTATTCACTAGGACAAAGAAACTGAAAACAGAGTTTGGTTTTCCTCCCCTGAATGTGAGACATCATGGTTCTGGTAGGTAGTTTTTCAGGGGGTTCTGCTGGAGCTTCAAGTTTAGAAGTGAGGAAGTACCAAGTGACAAAATTTTAGAGGAAATAAAGCCTTCCCTTCCAACCTTGAAACTACTTTACCACTAATGTCTTTTCAAGTTGGTTCTGGAAATTGGTGTGGGTGTTGGGAAATGGTTGCGTGCTTTGGCAGGAAGTAGCTGGGTGGACGGATCAGCAATGACTCTCAAAGATAAGATCATCACAGAGTCAGGTAGATGGGAGGGATCCTACTGGCAACAGAATCTGTACTGGTTTGAATAGACTTGCCCTTAAATTCATGACTGTGAGATTAGGGTGGGTGCTAATTATGTCCTGAATCCCACTATTTCTCATGACTTCATCCCTGCTTTACATCATCACCATCTCTCTTTGGGCTGACCACATTGTCCTCTTAACTGGTTTCCACATTTCCACTGAACTGAGAGTCAAGAAGAAGCCAGTGGCTGGTGTCCTTATAAGAAGAGAAGAGGACAGAGAGACACATAAAATAAAAGGAGGCCTAAGCTGAGTGATATAGTCACAAGCAAGGAACACTGAGGATTGTCAGGAGGCACCAGAAAGTTAGGGAGAGGCAAGGAAGGATCTTTCCCTAGAGTCTTCTAAGGTTGTATGTTCCTGCTGAGACCTTGGTCTCAGACTTCTGGCCTCCAGGACTGTGAGAGAATAAATTCTGTTGTCTTATACCACCCCCTGTGTGATAGTTCATATGGCAGCTCCAGGAAACCATCCAACACTGTTCTGAAGGAAGAGCATGCCTGACTTGGCCCAGGTCTGAGGCCTAGGACAAGCCACTTGGAAACTTGTACCATCTCTCTTCCATTTATCATTTTCTTCCTAATGAGATGGACATCGTCAATCTTACAGAGCAGGTTCTAATCACTTCATGGCTTCCAGATTTCTAGGGCAGAACCTTTACCCTACAGGATTCATAATAAAAGCCATTTAATTGTAGAGTGTTGAATCAAATCCACTAAAAGATATGACCAAGTTCTAACTGGTGGTTCCTGTGAATATGATCTTAGTTGGGAATAGGGTCTTGGCAGATATAATCAATCAGAGATGAGGTCACCCTAGATTAGGAGGGACCCTAAATCCTACAGCAGGCCCTTTTGAGAAGAGGAGAAGACACAGACGTATAGAGTAGGCCAGGCAAAGAAGAGGCAGAGGTTGGAGTGATGTAGCGGCAAGCCAAGGAACGCCAAGGAATGGTGGAAACTGGAAGAGGTAAAGAAGGATCCTCCCCTAGAGCCTTTGGAGGGAGCATGGGCCTATCAACACTTTGATTTCAAACTTCTGGCCTCCAAAACTTGGGAAAGAATGAATTTCTGCTGTTTTAAGCCACCCAGTGTGTGGTAATTTGTTATGGCAGCCCTAGGAAACAAACATATCACTCTGTAGCTGAACCCAGCCCACCCATGTGTTTTGTGGGCTACACAGTGTCGTTTTGACTGTTTACAAACAGGGAGCCACAATTTCTGGTTTTTTCTTGAAAAGTTCAAGGAGGTGACCGTAACCTCAGGATTTCTTTCCTGTGTGGTGACCATGTTGCTGACTAGAGCTCTCCTTTTATTAAGAGCCACATGGCCCAGCTCTGGGGGTCCTGTCCCTCCTTGTGGCCAGGTCTGCTCGACTTATTGACTCTACCCTACCTGTGTACTCTCTTTGTCCTGTGCGCCTTCATGGATTCAGGCTCCTTTTAAACCGCTCTCCTCATTTTAGAGGCTAGAAAAGTGAAACCCAGAAATAGAATTTCCCTGAGTGACGTCACCCAGTGTGTCTGCGACAGAGGAGGGCTGAGGTGCCCACACTTCCTACTGCACCGTACCGCTTCCGCCTACAGAATGCCACAAGATGTTTCCTAGAGCAGACATCCCAGACTCCTAGATTTCACAGACCAGCTTCAACAAATTTCAAGGAATTGACAAAGAGTTTCCAACACTTTAATTTGCCAAGAAAGAATGTTTAAAAAAAAAAAAAAGAACACTGCCATTACCATCTTTTCATTAAAAAAAGGTGATTCTATCACCAACGAAGCAGGAAACACACAAGCTCAGAGTAAAAATAAAAATTGTGTTGGCTCAGACAGGCTTTCATGATGTTCTCGCCAGCCTCGCCTCTTTCCTTCTGTTCCCTCCACACTCACCTGCCCTGCACACTGGCCTCCTTGCCCCTCTTCCAATACGTGAGGCCATTCCTGCCCCAGGGACTTTGCATTTCCAGCTTGCTTTCTCCAGAACACCTTTCCCAGATTTCTCCGAGCCTTGTTTCCTTAGTTCACTCACGTGCCTACTAAAATGTCATCTTTTCAGCCTGGACTCTCCTCACTCATCTCAATGCTCCTACACATGCTTTTCTGTGGCACTTGTCACTACCTGCGTAGTCCAAATTTATTGATTATTTCTCCATGTTATAGCAAGAACAAAGAGCCAGGATTCCATCCTCATCAGTACTTAGAACAGTGCCTAGCACATAGAAGATATCTAGTAAATTTTATTGAATTGGATCAAGTAATAAAGTACAGTACACCATACAGGACAAATTCCACTTATTGACAGACCCCAACATCATTTTTATGTCCTCTCATTTTGCTCATTTGAGGTGAAAATGTTATCCTACATATATTTTTAAAGGTTTTATTTATTTATTCATGAGAGACACAAAGAGAGGCAGACATAGGCAGAGGGAGAAGCAGTCTCCCTGCAAAGAGCTTGATGTGGGACTCGATCCCAGGACCCCGGGATCATGACCTGAGCCAAAGGCAGACGCTCAACCACTGAGCCACCCAGGTGTCCCTGTTATCCTATATTATTATCAGTTTGTGGATTGACTGTTATATAACATATAAATAAATTTATATATATAAATTTATATATATAATAATATATATATATAATATATATATATAATATATATATATATATATATATAATTTATACATATATAAATTTTGATCATGGTGGTGATCAAAAGTACCATGGAGCCTAAACCCCTGTAGGTCTTTTGGTTTGGTTTAGCAGTAATCATATTGTGTAAAGATCTTGTAGCTTTTTGACAACTCAACCTCCTCTAAGACAACCCCCACCTCCGACTAAAAACACACACATTAAAAAAATAATAAGCAGACAAATCATTGGATGGCAATCCTCCTGGGGCCTTCGACAAGCTGTTGCAATGTCCCATCATCCCGCGCAGGAGTGAAACAAGTGCACGAATCTAGATAGTGAAACTGGTGCCATGCATGTATAAACAAGTGTGCAGAAACTACTGTATAGTATCAATGTTTACTGTTCTCTGATATCTGAAGGTCACGAAACTATAAAAACAAATCTGTCTTTGCTTTTCACTTCTAGTCATTTGTTAGTCAAGAAGAAGAAGAAGAATACTGAAGGGGGCACTTGATGGGATGAACAATGGGTGTCATGCTATATTTTGGCAAATTGAACTCCAGTAAAAAAATATACAAGAAGAAGAAGAAGAAGAAGAAGAAGAAGAAGAAGAAGGAGAAGAAGAAAACAGAAGAGGGGGAGGAAGAAGGGGAGGAGGATGAGGAGGAAGAGGAAGAGGAGGAGGAAGTTAAGAAGGGGAGGAGGAGAATGAGGAAGGGGGGATGGGGAAGAAGGAGGGTGAGGATGAGGAGAGGGAAGAAGGGAAATGTGGTTCTGCAACTTTAAGCAAGTCTAACCATCTTAGGATCATCATGTGAAGTAAGTGTACAGTAAAGCCAGTCTAATATGGATTAAGTAGAAGAAAGTTCCTGCAAAATTCGGAATTGTTTGGTATTTGGAAAGCGAGGCGCAGTGGAGTCCTCATGAAGGGCATAGCCTATGGAGTCAGATCCAGGTTGGATCCTGGTGTCTACACTTAAAGCTATAAATCCTGATCAAGACGTGTGGCCCAGGCCTTCCCTTCATCTGTGCAGCTGGGCTGACCAGTGACACCTCACGGAATCATTGCCAGGATCGAATGAGACGATACATTCAAATTGCCTGGCACAGCGTAAGAACCAAATATGAGTATATATGGTTATTATTATTTGAAAGGACATGTGGTTCTGCTACTTTTCAAGAATGTGCAATAACATAAGCACAAAGGGGGAAAATATGGAACACAGGATGGTCTACCTGCCTGACCCTAGTAATAACCCCACTGGCCACACCTCAGATGAAATGGGTCCTTCTTATCTGTCGGGCCCTCGGCGTAGCTTCTCTCACTGAAGACCTACAACTATCTGTGAAGGAAAGCCTATTGCCACCTGCATTTGGGAGGAGAAAACGGGTTGGCAGAGGCTGAGTCATTTTCCACAAAGGTAGCATGAGGCGGAGCTGGCATGAGATCCCCAGCAGTTGGAATTCAGCACCGAAATATTTATTATCACTCTTGGAATCAACCTATGTGTTTGCATGCAAAAAAAAGGCAAAAAAAGTATTTTCAAGGACTTAGTTCTTAAATAGGCTAAAAATGCTTCCCACTACCTATTTTCATGACAGATAGGCAGACACGCGGACAGAAAGACAGCAACGTATCTCGGCTCTACAGAAAGGCTCTCAGTGAAAGTGTGGGCGGTGTGCCCGGTTGGCCAGGCTCCCGGCTCTCCCGAAGGAGTCCAAGAGGCCCTGCCTGTGTGGTGGACGGGCAGCCGTCGCCCCTGTGACTGACACCAGAGCAGTAACGCTCTGGGACAGGGGACCAAGAACCCCTTCTCCAGAAGAGGGGGGTACAGGCGTTCAGGGTCTTTTACTGCAGGGATGTGGCAGTGCTATTCCTCCTTCCATCCCTATGCTCCAGCATGTTTAAATGCTGAGCCCTCCTTTGCCTTTGGGGAACTGAATTACGGTTAGTTCTGGCTTTGGGCCTAAAGAATCGAGATTTGGAAGCAGGGAAGAGTGAAAGAGCAGCAGAAGAAAGGTGGTGTGTGTGTGTGTGTGTGTGTGTAGGAAACAGGGAACTCTGTTTTGGCAAGAAAAAAAAAAAGGATCTTCATATCATTCAACCAAAAAGGGATTTGAGTTGATGAAGAAGAAAATGAGTTCCAAAAGCAGGGGGGCGGGCAGGGGGGGAGTTCCCAGAGACCTGAGCTGGAGGGACTTTTCTAGAAGAGAAGCCAATCCAGGCGTGGGAGCCCTTAGGCAGGTAGCTTTGGCTAAGGACAGGAGGGAAGCACATTGGCCGAAAACCTAGGGGCCATGTGGCATGGAGACACTGCCAGCAGGCCACCGCGTGTTCACATCGTGCACCATTGCTTGTCACCTGTGGTGGGCAATCACACCTCCACTCTGTCGGAACCCAGCATCTAGTCGGTCACTTCCTGGCCAGGGCCGCACACACGTGTGCCTTAAGACGTCGCTCAGTTTCCACTTGACGTATTCTAGGTAGAAATCCCCACTAGCAAAGCCTCAGACATCATGAGCCGCCCCCCCCCCCAAAGGGGGTGGGGTGGAGAGGTAGTGAGGTGGCAGTGTGGGAACCCTGGTGTGTGTATTTTAGGAGTGCATGTTGAACGAGCCAGCTAGAGACCCTCCAACCTGGGAGAGCCATCAACAACATCCCTGCCACATGGGCACACGACATGCCAGGAACCTATGGTTGAGAGCCAGATGGGCACTTAGGAGAATGTTTTAGGACCGGAAAACAGGCCAATCATTTTTGCTCAACCATCACTCTTCATGACAAAAGCTCCCTTGATTCTCAGGCCTTGGCTTCTTCAGGAGCCAGAGAAATCCATAAACACTCAAGGACAAAGATTCTCTTGACTAGTGAAGAGTTAGGACATCTTTAGTAATGGGCAAACGAATTATCCCCCTGTTTCAAGGATGGTTTCTGCAAACTTGCATTGTTGCTCTTGGCCGCTCTGCCTCTTGGCACGCGGGGCCAGCATCCTGGAGAGCGCCCGTTAGCACCTCTGTGCTTTACAAGGAGCATCTCTCTCCTAAACCCCGAGCCGTTCCAGCCCACGGCAGGATGACGGAGGACTTGGCCACTGCTGTCAAAGTGGAGTCATTAGAAGTAATCAGGCCTCTGCCCAAATAGCGGCTTGGATGAAAGAGGGTCGTAAAACTCCCGCTGGAAGTTCCGCTAGAGTTGGCAATCGCACCCTCTAAATGTTGGCTGGGCTCTGCCAAGGCAGGAGCTCCTGTGAGCCAACCTGGCTTTCCTATCTGGGGCGTTCCCCCTGGGATCTCTAGCAACATGCCATCCTGAAGTGTTTGAAGAAAGAAAGAACTCACATCCTCCCCAGTCAATTACTGGCTGTGCAAGGAGATGCTTCTAGAACTCTGGGTTTGTTGAGAGGAAGCGAAGGCGAGTGGGGCCGGATCACGCTCCCCTGTGATTTGGTTTCCCCTCTGCATCCCCCTCTCCCTTTCCATCCTTCCGGGGAGGACCGATGGCCGTGGGGAGAACAGGGCAGGTGTAAAAGGCAGCCCCCCGCCCCCGCCCTGTCTAACTTCCCGACTTTTGTTTAAAACACACTACGGAGAAAGTTTGAACACCTGAAGGATGCCAAAAACTTTGTGCTGCTTGCTGGCAGCCCTTGAGGGGGATGACAAAGCTCTAGGTTTCCCTTGGAAAATCTGAAGACCTGGCAGCTTTGGGCTTTGGCATCTGACATCGCAACATTTGCTGCAGCTGAGTTGGGAGCACCTTCTGCGGGGTGGACCCTCCTAGCGAGGAGCTGAACCCTGGGTGCCTGGCTGCTGCCATTTCTCACTCTCGAGCTAGGTCCTGGCTGACCCTCCCCTCTAGGCCTCCTTCTTTTCTGCATTATTTTTTTCCTATAGTTAGTCTGATTATCATTTCACACAGTCCATATGACATGTATTTGCTTCCGAGCAGCCTCTCCCAACTTGACAAGAGAAATGATTTTGTCTGCTTTGCTCACTGCTCAGTGCCTAGCATATTATAGATGCTCAATAAATATTCACTTAATGGAAGGGTAAATGTTCTATGACCCCATGTTTCTATTAAAAGTGGGAAAAAGAAGATGATTCTATCTGTATGACTTTTCTTGCACCTGGACAGCTTTGCTCATTCGAGTTACCTGCTTTATTTCTATGGGACTGGCACAGCAGCCTCTGGAGGTCAGAAGCTAGGCAATAGGGCTGGATTCCTCAATGCTGAAGAAGTGTCTCTTTCTCAGGATTGGCTCAGAATGAGGAGAGAGTCTCCGTCCTGGAGGAGACATATGCGGAGGGATAGTTAACATCCCACAGATACACTCCTTGGCATTGTACACTACTCGAAAGTTTGACAAAGCCTGGAGCAGGGGCTCCAGTGTTAGCACACTCATCATCCTCTTTCCGAATGAACACTTTGGAAAGTTGGGTTTCTCCAGAAGTTTATCCTGAGACAAACACATGAGATGAAGTATTGTATATAGGAGATGATTCTAGAAGCGCTGTTGGGTGAATGGTATCATGAAACAGAGAAGGACGAAAAGCCAATTCAGGATGCGTGATCAAGCAAGTTACAACATGGCAGCTGTGGCCCACCCAACTGGGGGCTTCAGGGGGACATGCAGAACACGCCTCAGACTTATCTCACCCGAGGGGTGCATTATCCATCATCTCGCCATGTGCCATTGGTCAAGGGCCACTTCAAGGTCAGGGGAAATGCCCTGGCACCGAGGATGGCAGGTGATGGCAGAGGACTTCTTTCTATGTGCGGGGATGAGTGCTCTGGGGTTGGTGGGGGCATTGACAGAGTGTATACACTCCCTAAAATTCTCTATCTCTGATCATAACTTTTTAAAGGACAAAGATGCGGAAAATATTTATAATAGGCTATGTGTGTCTACATTTAAATACTTGAGCTTGCCACACCTGAACACATGATAAAGTGGTGAGATGCTTGTCCTTATACGCAGAAACACTGAACTCGACAGCCACAAATATAGGTCAAGACCTGTGTGTTGTATCAAAGACTTGAATGCCATTCATGGTATTGACTTTACAACATGATTTTCTGATTGCAGAACAAGTCTTGTTATAGTTAGAACAAAGTACAGCCCCCTCTCAATTTATATGGCATTTACATTCTTATAAAATTCAGTGTGTGTTAAAACCGTGTAAGGATACTTTGAGTACATATGTCCAATAGATTTAGGGTCTGGGCTCAGAGTTATATGCTAGTGCTTTATCTATAGTGATGTCTAGTGGACATCAAAAGTTGAGATCTCCAGACAATTCTCTGCCTTGTGGGATTGTCTCTTGCACTGCAGAACATTTGCCACCTCTAGATTCTGACCACTAAGTGCCAGTATCACCTTTCAAACTTTGTGGCAACCATATCCCCAAAAGAATTTTCTGGAAAGCTCACTAGGAGCCATATCATTCCCATTTACGAACTACTGATTTAAAGAAAGAGTGGATGGGAACCTCCCGGAATGACTGAGCCATCATTTCCTATTAATTGAGATGAATGAGAATTTGAAATAAAAACCAAGCTGAGTTAAAGGAAGGAGAGTTTGTTTTGCGGGTACCTCTGACTTTTGTGGCTAGATTCACATTCACTGTGAAAGCAGAGAGGAATGCTGGAGAAGCCTCAGCCTATGACCCACAATGTTGTAATTTTTTTTTTTCCTGAAGGAACTATCATTTATCAGCAGCGCAATACCTGCCTATTATGTTGCAGGCTTAGGGAAGATGCTAAAAAATATCATTTCTCTTGAAGAACAGCATCTTGCAAAAGTGTCATTCTTTCTTGACCCAGCATCTAAATTCAAAGATCCTGGGCAAATGATAGAGGAGTTTGCTCATCATTGGGGTGTGTGCACCAGTGCAGAAGAATCTGACAGGCTTTTGGGTGTGTTCTCTATTTACTAACCCTCAGCAGTGACAGTATGGGAAGGGCCAGTGAGCACAGCCTTGCCAGGCAAATCCTGGGGAGGTGGGGGTGGGCAGGGAGGTGCAGAGCCAGTATGGAGAATCTCTAGTGCATGTGGATTCCCTGTGCTTCGTTGGTTCAAGAGCAAAGCCTGAACTAGCGCTCTAGGGTAAGACAAAGAAGAGGCTTGAGAGAGCCTTGTTGTGCAAAAGACCGTATTAGCTAAAGTGGAAGGGAGATTGGCTATTGGCATTGATCTGGACACACACAAGTTTTTAATATAAATTTTATCATGGTACAATAGTTAGGAGGGCTGGCTTTGGAGTCAGACTTGCTGAGGTTTGACACCTCAGGTCCATCATTTATAAGCTCTGGGTCTTGAATAAGATACTTAATCCCCAGCACCTCAGTTTCTCCATCTGAGAAATGAGGATAATGTTAAATATTGGACTTCGTAGGGATTAAGTAAGGTCATCTGTGTCAGAGCTTAACATAGTGCCTAGCACATTGTTAGAGTAGGCAAATGTTGGTATAATCATTAAAATCAGGGACACCTGGGTGGCTCAGTGGATGAGTGTCTGCCTTCAGCTCAGGGCATGATCCTGGGATCCAGGACCGAGTCCCACATCAGGCTCCTAGCAGGAAGCCTGCTTCTCCCTCTGCCTGTGTCTCTGCCTCTCTCTCTCTCTCTCTCTGTGTCTTTCATGAGAAAATAAATAAAATCTTTAAAAATAAATAAATAAAATCAGGACAAAACCCACAACTTTTTGGGACAACGGAATATCACTTGTTTGGCATGCTAGAAAGAAAACAAATTATACTTACTACAAGCTTGGTGAATTCAGGACAATATCTTTTCTACTTCTAGAACTCTAGTTGCCAGCACTATGCTTGATGCAGAATAAAAGCTCAAGAAATGTTTATGGACTTAAGTTGATGAAGGTAGAAAGTTTGGGGCAGAAAGCACAGAGTAGGCTGACCAAATAGCTATAACCCACCAATTCTAGCTTAGGAAAATTAAATCTTAGGACACAAAAGGAGGTGATATGTGTAACAAGCAGTGTATAAGGTTAGGGATATAATGAGGTACCATCTTACACTAAATGGTTTTGTTATTATTATATTGTGTTTACAACACATTATATATATTTATACTATATTTATGAAATATATCCTTTCTCCCCTCACTTGGAAATCTTGGTTTTTCACTAAGATGCTTCCATGTTACAGAGAAACTCAGCTTTGAGGTGAGCATTGATGCTAGCTAGCCCCCTGAACTTAGAGTCCACTGAAGTTGCACCCATTCCTGGTACCAAAGTCAACATAGGAGTTGAGTGGCTGCCATATTTATGAATCTTTTCCCTAGTCTCAGAACCTGAGACTATTTATTTATTTATTTATCTATTATCTATCTATTTATTTATTTATTTTTAATTTTTATTACATATTTTTTTAATTGGAGTTCAATTTGCCAACATATAGCGTAACACCCAGTGCTCATCCCATCAAGTGCCTCCCTAAATGCCCATCACCCAGTCACCTCCACCCCCCGCCCACCTCCCTTTCCACCACCCCTTGCTCGTTTCCCAGAGTTAGGAGTCTCTCATGTTCTGCTGAGACTCTTTATATGGATGTCTTAAAGATAAGTTTTCCCCTATAATGTGTGTTGAGAAACTTGCCAATGAATTGATAGGGCTGACCCAGGCTTGAGTCCTGGCTTTGCTGCCCACCAGAAGTGTGACCTTGGACTGACCACTTAACCATTACTAGCATGGCACCGTTGTCATGTGACACGGTTTTTATCTCCCTTTCTGACTTTATCCCTGGTGCCTCCCCCACCTCTCACGTTTCAGTTCCATCCCCAAGCTTTTTCTTTCTGTCTCTCAAATACATCAGGCACATGGCTCGGAACCGCTGTTTGCTGGCTTCCCTGCTCAGACCTTCACTCCATAGGGCAAAGAAAGATTATCAATAATCTCATGCCAGCATGGTTCTGTCGTTTTTACCAAAATAGTGTTGGTGTGAAGCCACTGCTGCTCGATGGTGCTTTATGAAAGCACTTTAATTTTCAGAGATTTTGGACTTCAGAATTATGGCCAAGGGATTGTGGTCCTGTACTATTTCCCCCATTCTACAGAGAGGAAAACGAGGCCCAGAGAGGTTATAACTGGACTAATCACACAGTGAGAAAGATCTAGGTGTGACCCTCATTTGCCTGACTCCAGCCACTGTGGGGGTGCTTCTTTGTGAATGAAGATCTCTGATCTTGAGCTTCTTTATCTACCAAGCGGGATTGTGACTCCTACTTCCTGAAATAGTTGAGAAGATCAAATGAGAGAATACGTACAAAACACCTGGTACCATAGGCCCTCAATAAATAAAATAGTACCTCTGGATATTGGCTAAGAGAGCAACCAGCAGGAAAATAATAGAAAGGGAATATTTTTAGCCAGAAAAAAAAGCATGCCATGGTGGAAAGATTACTTAGTGTAGCTCTTAAACATATGTTCTCAATAGATATTTGGTTTTTGGCTTTTAAAATAAAACACAACATTCAAAGCCATCATCTCATAAGGAAAGGAAGGAGGATTTTGTTGCCTGGATTATCTGCCAGCTGAGTGAAGTTTTATTTTTGCTCCATCAAGTGGCAAAGGACCATTAAAAATAATGGATGAATGGTTTCTATAGTTTATTTCTCCAAGTAAGTCTAATTTACCATTTTATTTTACGCACAAATTGGTGGATTTTCCCATGAAAGAGTTGGGAATGAAAAAAAAAAAAAGGATAGAACTTTTTTCCTACCAGGTTTCAGTTGCAAGAGTTTTTTTTTTTTCCAATTTACCAGGTCCAGTGGCTGCATGGAAACAATTCATGGCAGGTTTGCCTTCTTTCCTTTTTCTTTCTTTCTTTCTTTCTTTCTTTCTTTCTTTCTTTCTTTCTTTCTTTCTTTCTTTCTTTTTTTCTTCCTTCCTTCCTTCCTTCCTTCCTTCCTTCCTTCCTTCCTTCCTTCCTTCTTCTTTCCTTCTTTCTTTCTTCTTTCTTTCTTTCTTTCTTTCTTTCTTTCTTTCTTCTTTCTTTCTTTCTTTCTTCTTTCCTTCTTTCTCTCCCTCTCTCTCCCTCCCTTCCTCCCTCCTCCTGCCCCTCTCCTTTCTCTCCTTCTCTTTCTTTCTTGCATAAGGAGAAGAGAAAACTGTCTGGCAAATTAAAAGGATATTAAGTGGCAAACGAGAAACACTTGCTTTTGTCTCAAGAAATAGTCTGTGTGCCTCGGGTACATTCTTGCCCTTAGAAGAGACAGGACTTTGTGTTGGTAAATGTGAAAATGGAATTAAACCAACTACCTCTGATTCTTTCCAGGAATGATTTTCCACTTTGGAAACTCCATCCTGGATTTAGAGTAGAATTAATATTTTGTTTTCATAGAAATATCTTCTTCTGTGTTGTCTCTGTATTCTGTGCTGGCGGCCTATATCCTAATATCTTCCATTTGTATGCAATTGCTCACTCTGAGAATAAACAGAGTCGGGAGGTCCCCATGTGGGGTCGCCCTGGGAGAGCCCCGGGAGACACAGGGAACGCTTGTCTCATTGCTCAGAGAGCCAGGGACCTCATGGTTTGCACAGCTAGGCTAGGCGTGTGGAGACATTAGCGCCTCGCCAGGAGAGAACAAGAAACCATCTCACTATAAATCCAGATGCCTATTTTTACTCCTATTATTCTTTTTTTTTTTTTTTTTACTCCTATTATTCTTAAAGTGGATAATTCTCTTTTCATGGGTATGTAATTGTTTTCTGAGTGCAAACAATGTCCAGGAAATTTTGCACCAGGAGATAAAAATTTCATCATTTGTGTTCAGCAGCTTGGAAATTAATTGGGGGTTGTTTTAAATGGAATTGAGAGCCTACCTTTGAAATTTAGTTTTCTTCTAGTTATAAATAAGCCCAGGCTCTAAAATGATAGTAATAAGTAATTATTGAATAAATTAATTAGAAGATTAAAAATAGCAATTAACATTATTTATTCTAGAATACACATATTCATATTTATTATTATGAATATATTCTGGGTACAGAATATTTTATGATGTAATAATGATTATTGAAAAGTACCCTTATAACCCAAGCTGGTCTCTGAAACAAAGAAATTGAATTCATGCAACCTGGTGAAAAACATTAAACTGAATGCATTCGTATAAATCAGAAGTACTGCCTTTGTTTTTTGTTTTTTTTTTTTTGGGGGGGGAGCGATTTAAAAAACTCTGTTGGTAGAGGTAAATACACGATTTTAGGTATCCTTCAGAAATGAAAACAAACCAAAGAAAATCTTTGGCTTATAATCTTTCTTTTCTACTTATTTTTATTTATTATTATTAATAATAGTAATAACACTTAATAATAATTATTATTATTTCCATTTTCTGGAAAGAATGTTGCCACTAATGCTAAGACTATTGATAAATACAGGATAACAGGAAGCTGAAAAAGATAAAAGGTTACTCCATCATCTAACTATTCCTCAATATCAGAATGGGTGGTCACAAGTAAATCAATGAGCTGTATCCCTTTTGGATTCATGGATCCCTTTGAGTATCTGATGGAAGCTGGGAGTTCTCTCTCCCAAAATGAACATGCATGAGAAATTTCATGTTTAACTTTAAGGGTGTGGCCTTCCTCCCTTGCCAGCCTGTTCATGACCTTCAGTGGGTTAATGACTCCTTCTGTACTAAAAACTCTAGAAGGGAGAAATGCTGGCGACATCATTTGTGGGGTCCTGTACAAACTGAAAACCAGAGGCCTCTAGTTCAAAAATCATTAAGCATTTCAAGATGGTGATGACAGAGCACTAACCAAGTGTGGGATCCTTCTAAGCTGGGGGCCATGTGTAGCTGCACAGGATGTATGTCTACCCGTACTTTCAAGTGTAGCGTACTGGTTAAGATTTCAGGCTCTGGTGTGGGATATACTAAACTCAAATCATAGCTCTCCATGAGATTTCTTGAGCAAGTTACTTTTGATACCTACCTCAGGGCTATTGTGAAGGATAAATAAATTATTAATGGGAAATCCCTAGAATAGTAACGACTCGGTATTGGTTGTTGTTACTCTTCTTAAAGAAAAATGTTGTCAACTATAAATCACAGCATGTCACTCCCTTGGTTCAAATCTCTCAATGGCCCATAGCAATTAGAACACCCTCCACAGCAGGCTTGAGCATCCTACATAAGCTTACTGCTGCCTGCCTCCCCGACTTCTCTCAAAACTTCTGCTTTTGCTCAACACACTCAAGCCATCCTTCTCTTCCACCAGTTCGTTACACATGCCAAGTCCTCTTTCATCTCAGGGTCTTTGCACAGACTCTCCCTGCCTGCCATGTTCACCCCAACCTCAGCCAATCTCTCTTTGCACATATCCCCAGGTCAGCTTCAACGTTACCTCCTCAGAAAGGCCTCTCTTCTTTGTGTCCACCTTTTCTTCTTTTTGTTTTTACTTTACTGAGATATGATTTATATACCATAAAAGTTTCATACCATAAAATTCATGCAGAGCTGGGAGACAGGGCTTCATCCGTATCTGAATCTTCATCAGCAACTTACTAATACCCCCAAGTACCACAGGATGCTTGCTATGCAATACAGCTTTGGGGCAGATCTTTGAGGCTCTCTTCCAACCTGATTCACAAACCACAAGCCCCTCTGTTACTGACATTCTCACACCATCATCTTCTGTGGATGGTAAGATGATGATTTCTATTTTTTTCTCTTTTTTTGATTTCCTTTGTTTTCTATTTCTTCCTAAAGAAACGTACATTACTTTGATTTTTTTTTCTAAGTAATACAAATCAGTTATTGAGAAGAAGGAACTTGTGGGAGATCTTTTCATGGTGGTAAGTGGAGAAATTAGGCAACCATATAAGCAGAGGGGGTGGCAACAGGAAAAGATCATTTGCTGGACATGGTATAGACTGTCACCCACAGGGGACAATTTTCACCAAAAAGATTTGCAGCTCCCCCAATTATCCTTCTATTATCTTTGAAGTTGATGCCTGAAATCTCCACCTTATTTCTTAGAGTGAAGGCTTCAAGGGTCTCTAATGGAATCCATAAGGAAAGCTAAGTGATCATTAGTCATTATCAGCTTGGTGGAAATTAATTTGTAAGACTATTTCCACTTACTTTGTGCGGTCTTATAAGAACAGGACCCAGGCTAGCTAGTTTTTGCTGAAAAAGGCATGGTGATAAAGGTTTGGACTTCTGGAAACACACAGGGTTAGTCAGCTATGCAGTAAATCCAGGGGGTAAATATTGAGCTCAGGTGAGGAGCAAGAATGAAATGCAGAGGGGTAAAGAACTGGCCCCGGCCACACTCTCAACGTAATACAAAGCTTGATACTTGGATTATGCTTTTCTGTGTTGTTTCATGTGGGTGGACTCATTGTTTTAGAATCAGAATCCAGATTGCAAAAGAGTCAGTGAATGATAACTTTACAGGAGAACATTAAAAAAATAATAATAATAATCATTACCTTTTGTTGTGCACCTAGTATGTGTAGGGCACGACACTAAGTATTTTGCATATTTTATTTCTCTTAATGCCTCAGATACATTTATGAGGTTGTATAGAGCAAAGGATGATTAGGAAAGTTTCCTAAAATCATAAGACCAATAGTGGAGAATTTGAACTCAAATCTGTCTGATCCCAATTTTCTTCCCGTTTCTTTCTCTAAGGCCAATAGGGATATATTTTTCTTAAGGTCTCCTTTTGTGTCCAGCTAGAGAAAATGCTTTACTTTTAAAAGGATCCCCAGGTGGGATCAGACCCATCTGAGACAGATCATTTCTATAGCCTAAGGTCTACTAAATTGAGGTATTAACTACATCTGTAAAATCCCTTTACTGCAGTACCTAGATTAGTGTTTGATTGAACAAATGTGAGATGGGGATCGTGGGGAGACCCTCTTCAGAATTTTACCTACCACATAGAGTCTTTCAAACTGTTGGATTGATGATAATTGAATTAATTTTTATATGACCTAAAATGATACTTCTTTTGATAGATAATCAATTAATACTTGTAAACACTAAGATTAATACACTGGCGTTAAGTATCATTAGGATCCTATCTGCAAAAAAAAAAAAATTCTCTTAATTTCCTTCATTTTATTTCTCCATCATATGCTCTTTGGGTTATAATACTATGTTGTTTCGTCACATAGTTTTTGAAGTTTGCAATTTGTTTGGAGTTCAAAGGAAATGTCACTTCCCACCCCCCCAATTTTTAATAATGCAAAATATTCTCTAACTGATTTCTGGATAAAAACACAGTTGACAGGGAAAAAAATCTTTTCACTCAATAAGGGAAAACAGTGAATTAATGAGTATTTAGTTTAATTTTTTTAAAAAACTGAGTATTGGCAGATCAGAAGTTGACAAAAATTATTCTGGTCCAATTTGTGGATCAAATGCAAATAGCCCCTTCTTTGCTTCTTTCTAATGGATTGCAATTGAAATGTTACATTTTCATTTTAGACTGACAGAAAAAAAACACCCAGCAATATTCTGAGGCCAAAAATTATGGCTGGAACCTCTAAGTAAGTCATTTTATAATAGCTTTGTTCCCTGGATGCTGGCTTATCAAAAATGCCCAGGATCTTATTGAACTGAACTATTCTAATGAAAAAGATGTGGTGAACAGACATGGCTCTAAGCAGCAATGGTTTTCCAGTCTCGCTTCTGGTTTCATGTGGGAAAAACTTGAAGCTGCAGGGTGACCACAGAGTATGATAATATTCAGAGGAATCCAGGATTTTCCAGGTGGAATATTGGCAGAATCGGCAAAATATGTTTCATCTTTGTGAAAAACAGTTATAGTTTCCAAGCACTGGAAAAGCGCTCAATATCAATCACTCGCTCATTTAGACGACAAGTGTTTTTTTTCATTGCCAGGCGTGCCAGGCACTGTCCTAGGCACTGCAGAATCAGCAGGGAATGGAACACAATCAAAATTCCTGACTTGATGGAGGCTGTATAAGGAGGGGTTTGACCAGGGGCCTTAGGGGAATGTGCTGTCTTATATGTATCAAGCAGGATGCACCGTCATGATCAAACTTGCAGCCAGATTGATATGCTCCAACGGGACATGTACGTGGGGTTTGCATCCTTGAATGGTTGCAAGCCTGACATTGACGGCCAAACATAATAATATCCTCACAAAGCCACAGAGGCAGAGCATTTCAAGAGACGGCACCATGCTGGAGATCCCATCCCGTCCTAGATTTCAGTTGCTTCCTCCGAATCGATTTTCTTCCCTCAAAACGGTACAGCGGAGCTGCACAGAGTGGTGGGAGGGCAGTGACCTCCTCTGCTGAGAATCACTTCTTCCCTAAAATGAAACCGATTATGGTAGGCTGAATAATGGCCCCTAGCATGTTCACGTCCCAAATCCCCAGAGCCTGGGAAAACCTTCCTGTACGTGGTAAAAGAGACTGCAGATGGGATAAATCAAGGATCCGGAGATGGGAGAGATGAGTGTGGGTGATCCAGGCGGGGCCAGTGCAATCACAGGGGTTCTTAGGAGAGGACAGCAGGAGGGCCAGGGCCATTGATAGGAGAGATGAGGGCAGAGAAAGTTGGAAGGTTGGAGAAATTCGAGGATGGGGCTGTGAGCCAGGAAATGCAGGGCAGCCCCTAGCAGCTAAAAAGACAAGGAAACATTCTCCCCTGGAGCCTGCAGCAGGAAGCAGCCTTGCTGACGCCTTGATTTTATCCCAGACAGGTGGATTGGGACTTGAGACCTCCAGGACTGCATGAGGATGTGTCTGTGTTGTTTTAAGCCACTAAGTTTGTGGTTATTGTGACAACGGCCGCGGAAATGGATGCATCGCTGAAGTTGCCCTAAAACTGTATGTCTGGTTACTTAATAATAATGATTTCCAAGAAGAGGCAGCATAGCCACTTTCAGACTTCAGCTGGGAAAGCCACACTGGCATTAGGAAGGCTCACGCAGGGACGCCTGGGGGGCTCAAGGGCGTGATCCTGGGGTCCTAGGATCGAGTCCCACATTGGGTTCCCCGTGGGGAGCCTGCTTCTCCCTCTGCCTGTGTCTCTCATGAATAAATAAATAAATAAAAATCTTAAAAAAAAAAAAAAAAGAAGAAGGCGTAGGCACATTTCTTATAAGAAGAGTTGCTCATACCTAAGAGATGAGCCCTGCTATGTGTCAGGCACCGTCCTTCGTGCCTGGCAGATCATCATCTGCCATCAGGAACTAATTTAGTCCCCCAAAGAACTCTTTAAGGTAAGACTATTATTATGCCATTTTGCCAGTGAGAAAACCATCCAGTGTCCCAGCCCACGGTGAGGGGGGACCTCTAGCCGAAGGGCCGTGACCCCTGAGTCCCCCATCCACTGTACCTGCTACACCTACACGCACTGGCCCGTCCGGCTCGGCAGAGGGATCAAGTCTTTGAGCAAAGCCAGAAGTCACTTAGAATAAAGGATAGTGAAGCAGGCCAGGTCATTTTGCTGAGTTAAACGGCTTTTGATCTATGATGAAGTGTAATTATAATGATTATAATCTCGTTATCTTGCTATCCTTGTGGGGCTCATCAGGCAGCTCCTGAAGAAATTTTGCAAAAACCTTTGCAGTCGAGGCAACCATGTTGGGGGAAAAAATAATGTTACATCCTCCTCGGGGACTGCTCCGAAGAAAACATCTATTTACCACCGACACCTGCAGGACATCCTCTTCTAAGAGAAGCACTAGGGAAAATGAGGTGGAGTCTTTACAGGAGACAGAAACCCCAGACCAGGGCTTTTAGGATCCTGTCTTGGCAATCTGCTAACGGGCCCCCCTGTGGGACCTAGCCCCTCTAGATCTGGAATGGGACAGAGAGGTATCCTGGTTCTCGCCTTCAGATCCCCTGCAGCAGAGGGGAGGTACGCTAGGGGGGAGCGCACAGAGGCTCCCCCCAGAGCAAGGTGTGCCTCTCCTGCAAGTCTGACCCACGTCCTGGCAATGTTCCTCCGTTGTAACAAAAACAGATGCTTTCCTGCGGCCCAGTGCCTTCTGGTGGAAGCCAAGGACCAAATTCTCCTCGAGATCCCAGGCGGGGAGTGGCCTTCCCCCGCCAGGCCAGGCCAGGCCCTTTGTCACCAGGAGGATTCTGAGCTTCCTTCCACCAGCCCTAGAGGAGTTTTCCATGCAAAGCTTCACAACCACAATAAGATATTTACTGTCTCTATCGGGGAGATCAAACCCACACCCGGATGTCACATTTCTCAAATTCCATCAGTAGATCAGACAAGCCGTCTCTGGAAAGAGGACATTCCAGCCGGCAAGTTCAGAGCGCGCTGGCTTCCAGGGCCCTTCCCTTCCTATTTCCTGTCATGCACCTCGAGCCTTTGTTGTCTCTGCAATGCTGATAAATCAATCCATCAAAAAATTTCCTCAGTGAAACTCAATCAAGAAAGGTCATGTCAGCGGGAGAGGAACAGATTAAATTAGCATCAAATTAGACATGGAAAGTGAGTTCTGTCAAAATCATCGCAGCGCTCAGCACAATTAGAATATGTTAATTATGCATTTCATTAAGGTGGATGTGAGATGAAATGTCACTGGGGTAGGCATCCGAAAAAGGGAAGATTGCCAGGCACAACTTTCTCTAGACAATGTGTGACACCTTCATTAACATCAAGAATCACAAGTCTGCCTTGACTTTTTCTGTAAAGGATTAAACCATTAACTGTTTGCTGGCTCCTCTCATTTGTGCGGGGGTCCCTGTCCTGGTGCGGGGGGGGGGGCCCCTCCTGAGTGACTGGCTTGCTCTGCCACCACCATGGCCCCAGGGGCTGCTGGGAGTGCCCGGTGGGCAAGGGAGAGGGTGGCGGGTTTTAATGAACTCCCTGGAAGCTTCGCGGGGATCACGCCACTGCCTTAGGGGTGGCAGGGTGCTGAGAAATGAGGGGTGAGGATTACAGGGGGAGGGGAGGAGGGGCGGGGGGGTGGAGGCTCTTGGCTTCATTCTTGGGGATGAAAGATATAATCAACGTAATGGGGGGCGGGCAGGGGGAGCAGATTTACAAACTTACACCCGGCGAACTCTAATTTGGTGAATTATTTTGCGGATCGCTCTGAGTCATGGTAACCAGGAGGCTTTCTCCTGGAGTGAAGTGGTTCTTGGCGAGGCAGCTTCATAAAGTACTTGCTCGATGCTTACGGTGGTAGGAGTTTTCGTGTGTGCTGCCTCCTTCTGTGAGTTCTCCTAACAGACCCTTCCTGAATGTTCCTTTGCTGGGGGAAGGATGGGGCCTGTCCTCTGCATGGGTCACCTCCCTGACATTTGTCCCCTCTGCCTCCTTTTCCAGGGGTCCGGAGGCAATGGCCCATCTGTGGGGACTCCCAATTGCCTCCCCGGGGGGTGTTCTCTCACCCCTCTCTCGTGCTGGCCCCCACCTTCCACCTGCCCACCCCGCTCCCGACCCCGTAACACCCACAAACACGCTCATCCACACTGGGCCTCGTTGCTCCTCAGCCTCTTCCTCGAGTCTCCAGGGAAACCTGGCTTCTTCCAGGAGGTCGCCCCTGACTCCTGGCCTCGGATCTCCAGTAGATGCCTTCTGCTCTGCTGGGACCCTGGCCTTGCTTGGATTCACCAGCATCCCCTTCTGTGGATTGCACGACAGTAACTGGAACACACACACACACACACACACACACACACACACACAGGGCACCGCGATCCCCGTGGAATTGTCCATCCACCCGCTAGGTGGTAAGTTCTCTCTCTGGATGCGTATGTTTTGAATCTGTCTTGGTAGGTAGAGTGTGTTCATCAAATCCAGTTTTTAGGGAAAAAAAAATGAATGCTCAGGTTATGGAATTTTACCATGATCTACATTCTGGCTTTTACGGGTAGGAGAGAAAGCGAAGGTTATAGACTTTATCTCCAGCCTTTCTCAACAGGGTTGCTTTTTGTCATCTTAAATTAATACACACCCATCAATATATACCCATTTCGAACATAGCCAGTTGGAATTAATTTTCTCTAATGCTCAGTGTTAAACACAGTGGCTGACACACATCCCTGCTGCCATTTTTTTCCCCTCACTCATCCACCAAGGAAGTTATTCTGTGAATTTGCCTGATTTTTCTTTTTCTCCCTCTCTTCCTCCTCGCCATCCCTCCTCCTCTTCTTTGCTCTCTTTCTCTCACTCTCTAGGATAAAACCATTGATCAGCCCCTGGTTTCTGACCACACTCCTAAGACAACCACTTTTAGATCCAAATTCTTTTGGGGATTTGCACAGCGGAAAATAACCTTACTCTCAACTATAACGGCCAAACAGACAGAATGATCCACTAAGTGACAGGAGGCTGTTTTCTCGTCTAGGTAATGTGAGAATAACCTTCTTCATCGCATGCGTTAATTAGGAGAATATAGGCAAGACGAAAAGAGCGGGATCCAGCACGTAATAAATCCCCTAAATGACAGTGATGATGAGTAGGAAGACGATGAGGATAAGAACCATGAACTGGTACCTGTGCAGCAGTCGGAAGCTCACAGCCAGCCCAGAGTCCTATTCTGAAAACATTGCATCAGCATAAATATCTCAATTTACAGGGAGAAAAGACAGCATTGGCTACCATGGCCCATTTTAAATTTTACGTGAGAACAAGGAAACACGCCGGGGATCGGGACCCTCTGGCAGGAAACACTCCGGAGCTGTGGGGTTCTGGAGCAAAACTTTGCCCTGTGCCAAAGGCCCAGAGGAATTCCAAGGGAACCGACAAGGGAAATTGCAGAGTCTTGCTGGAGCCCGGGATGGGCTATTCATGCCCCGCTCTCCAAGCTGTCTGGTTTTCTGAGCTTCATTTAATTTTTAGGATCACCTGGGGCCCAGCCTGTTAGAAAGGGGAGGACAGTGGAAATTACTCATGAGCTGGCTCTGATTTGATGAAGCCAACTGCTTCACCTCGTGGCAAGAGCAAGTGGAAGGGGAGGAGGGGGAGGGCTCGCCCGCCTGGGTACAAAGCCTCCTCCCAGCCTGCCGTGCCTTCTAGCTTCCTTGTCAGCACTGCCATTGATATTAAAATCAAGGGGTTGGCACAAAGCTCGTGGTAGCATTGGCATAATTCCAGGCTGGCTCTAATGAGCCTCACCTGGGCTAATTACATTTTTTACAAACCCCCGCCGGAGAGGTTGGGGTTGCCAGTTGGTCGTTTGCAATGATAGTGACTGGGATTTCTCAGCTCTGAGATCTCATTCTATCTGCTGGCAGTCGGAGCTCCAGGGGGCCAGAAAGTGGCCCAAGGGGCTCCGGCTACTTCCCCGGGTGGCCACATGGCAGCTACCGTATTGGTTCCAGAAAGCAAAGTAAGCTGTACAGTCGGCGGAGGTGGTCCTCAGCCTGGCTACTCCAAGGCCGGGCTCACCTGCTGTCCCGTTATACATACGGGCCCTCAGGCCTCACCCCAGACCCATGGAATCAGACTCTGCACTTCTAACGGGATCCTTAGGTACAGTCAAGGGTGAAAAAACCCCCAGTATAGACTTTCCACAAGGGGAGAGAAATACATTTCTCAAAACGGTGCAATTGTCAATAGGGAGAAAGTATTTCCTATAAGTATAGAGCATAAAATGTGCAGAGGCCTTGTGCGGGGGGGGGCGGCATCCTACCATTTGTCATTTGTTGAGTTGCGCCAGGGATTTCACTTCTTTGAACCTCAGTTTCCTTGTCTGTAAAATGGGCATAATTTTAGTCTCTCCGACATAGGTGATGGTGAGGATTAAATACTATAATGATATTTGTGGGCTTCGTAGCAGGGTAGTTGGGCCATAGCAAGCACTAGAGATATTACTTGTCATTGTTGTTGGTGTTACTAGGAAATCGTTGGTCCCCAGTGGAAACTCACATTCTCATTCAGTCCTTTACTGGCCGTCACATTGGGCCTTAGCTTCAGTGGCTCTCTCTGTAAAATGGAACAGTAGTAATTTTTGTGAGAGCATTAAAAGAGATACTACAGGCCCCCTGGCTGGTGCTCCTTGAAATTGTCAAAGTCACCAAACAGAGAAAATGTTTGAGAAGCTGTCACAGCCAAGAGCAACCAAAGGAGACAGGGTGCTGTGTCCCGGATGGGAACCTGGGGTAGGTGAAGGGCATCAGGGAAAAATAAAGGAAAGGTGAACCAGGTATGGATTCTAGTTAATAAGAAGGTATCATATTGGCTCATTAGTTATAACCAATGTGCCACACCCATGTAAGATGTGAAGAAGAGGGGAAACTGGGTGCAAGGCATGTGGGAACTCACTGTGTTAGTTTCTCCATACTTTTTCTGTAAATTATTTAAACTTTTCTAAAAAGTAGTGTGTGTACACTCATTTGTGAAGAGGGTGACACACCAGCAGTTCCTCCTCAGCGTATCCTGTGATTGTGCTTATTCTTTGGCTGATGCCCTGTGCCCAGGTCCATCCTGGGGCCCTGTCTGAGCTGAAGGTCCTCCTGCCCCTTCTGTCCTCAGTGTCACTCAAAGCAGCCCATTCCTGGATGAAGAGTCTTCCTGTAAACAGACATGTCTTGTCTTCAGCTGTGAACAGTTACCTCTAGGCTGGTTGATATTCATTTTTACCTTCTCAGTGTAAAATAAAAGTCTAAAAATACTTTTTTTTTTTTAAAAAAAAAAGTAGTGTGTGTATATATATACACACAAATATATGTATATTTTATATATATAAGATTTATTTAAGATGTATATATGTATGTAAGATTTTTATAAGATGTAAAAAAGATTTATTTTAAAATTTATTTGGGGGAGGGTATGCAGAGAGAGAGTCTCAAGTAGTCTCTGTGTTGAGCACAAAGCCTGATACGGGGCTTAACTTCACGACCCTGAGATCATGACTTGAGCCGAAACCAAGAGTCAGACACTTAACTGACTGAGCCTCCCAGGTGCCCCAAAAAGTACAGTATATTTAAAAATGGCTAAGAGATAAGCATGAAAAGCCTCAGCCTAGGTGACCAGCTTGTCCCCATGCACCAGGGCCAATCCCAGCGCTGGGGCTGAGCATCCCCGAAGCCCCTCAGGCTCAGGCTGACCCGGATGGCTGGTCACCCTTCCCGAAGCTCGGAGCCTGGCACAGCACAGGAGCCCAATCTGTGCTCCCCACATGTCTGGTCCCTGGTGGTCAGCTCAGCCTGCTGCAAAGGTGGGTGATTGGAGGTGAGTGAAGGCGAGCTGAGTAGCTCTGCCTTCATATCTACTTTTTCAAAGAAGAACAAAGCAGGGCAGGGAATTCACTGACTGACCTGACGAATATTACTGAGCATCTATCTGCTATGGTCAGAGACTGTGCTCTGCCCTGGGGACAGAGGGGCTGGGGACACACAGATGCAGAAGGCCTTGGTCTGAGGCCTGCAGTCTCATAGCAGACCTACAGCTTGCACAAGAATAATAGCAAGAATTCAAACAAGTCCAGCAACAAACAAGCCTGCAGAGTAGCTGGAGATACCCTTGGCTTTTTCTGACCAGGAAATGAAGGTTCAGAGGGGTCAGACAGCTTGCCCGAGAGGATGCAGAGCCGGGACCTACCCCGCATCTCTCCATCTCCTAAGCGCTGTGGCTTTCCAGTTACCCCATAGCCACTAAATTGACATTTAGTTCAGGTGGAGAACATATGAGAAAGTTGCATATCTTCCACACTGCAATCTGTGGACTGGTGAGTGTTTTGTTATGTTTAGTTTTTACCCATTGCAGGTATAGCCTGACTCTTTTGGTGACTAAGTCGAGCTTAGTTCTTATTTCTGTCTTCTGTTCTTGTAGCCGGTGACTCAGAGGGGAAGAATCTGGAATCCACTCCCATTAGCCCATGCACTGGCCAGCGTGATCCCACTTTGCTACAACAGCTTCATCGGTGGCTCTGATTACTGGCAGCGCTCGCCTGGCTCCTGCCCATGGTTGCAGTGTGCTGACGTAGCCCTGACCTCAAGTGGCCCTGGTGAAAACCTGCGAGTCAAGGCCTGCAGGGAATCTGGGGCAGGACTCTCACCGTCAGCACAGCTGGGATGCGGGGCTGGGTGGCCCTTTGTTGGGGGGTGGGAGGGCTGTTCTGTTCACTGTACGACCCCAGGCAGCAGCCCCGGCCTCTACCCCCTGCCTAGCACCCCCTCCATCGTGACCACCAAAAATGCCTCGGGGCATTGCCAGCTGTTGCCTCGAGGGCAAATTCACCCGTGGTGATTTCAAATCCACCATGCTCAATTACGACAGAGTGACCCAGGATAAATGATTTAACCATAAAATGCCCGAATCACTTCTTTTGGAAAAGGAGATAGTAATTGCTTTTACTGTTCATTCTTGTGTTTTGGATCCGGTGGGTTCTCATAGGAGGACATCCCTGTGATGGCCAAGGGCCTCCCAGAGGTTTCTGTGCTTTGCCCCAGCCCCATGTTCTAGATGAGGAACGTTGAGGCTTGGTGGGGTTAAGAGACTTCCTCCAACCCAGGCTCATAGCTCTTTTTTAGAAGAAAATCTTTCAGTTGGTTGTGGGAAGAACTATGAAAACATTCTCTCCACTGGGGAAATGATGAATGCAGTAAGAACATTTCCCTGGTTGCGGAATGCCGACCCCCCGGCCAGACACCCTATGAAGAGCTTCTCAGGATCACATTTGCCTTCATGGCCATGCTGTGATGCAGATACACAGCATCTCTGCTTTCCAGGTGAGGACGTGGAGGCTCAGAGAAAGACGTTTACTAAAGGTTTACCTAAAGCTCCATGAGCAGTGGGGCCGTGAGCCTGTGATTTAGCCAAATCAGGCCTAGAGGGGCCTTATCTACTGGAGGAGTCATGTGCTACTTCCCCATGCTTGCTTCAGCATTAGCACTTGTCCTATTACTTATTTAATATTTTTTCTTTAAGTGGATTTACTTTTTGGCTTAAATATTTTAAAAAGCATTTTATGGTGCTCCTCTAAATTGAAAAGCCGCTTCCGGCAGCCACGCGTGGAAAGGGAATGAGTAGTTCGTGTTAGGAGTCAATGTTATTTATCTTTGGTAAATGATGAACAAGAATCGAATCTGGGCAGCACGTGGTTGTTCGGCCTCTTATACTCATTAAATGTCCAATAAATAGGTTGTGGAACCTCCTGTGGGTTGGCTCATTCAACATCCAGTCCCAGCCAATTTCCCTCTATCGGAGGGAAATGGATGAAAAACAAAATGCTTCACCTCCTGTCTTTTTTTGCAGCTGGGGGTGATCATGGGCCAGTGAGATGTATGGGGGATGGAGTCCGTCCTTGATTAAAAAGGCAAAACCTTGCTGGAAGATTTTCCTTCATCCACTCCCTCTTTGTGATGATTGGTTTTATATGTCGACTTGGCTAGGCTCTGGTTACCTACTTATTCAAACATTCGATTGAGGTGTTGCAGTGGGGGTGTTTTGCAGAAGTGATGGAATTCCATAATCAGTCGATTTTTAGTAAAGGAGATTATCCTCGGTACTGTGGGTGGGCCTCATCCAATCAGTTGGAGACCTTAAGAGCAGCTTGGGTTCCTGGGTTCCCGTCTGAGAGTTTCCAGCCTACTGGCTTGCCCTACAAATTTCAGACTTGACCGGCCAGACTCACAATTGCATAAGCCAATTCCTTAAAGGAAGCAAGTAAGTGGAATAAATGTATATTGTTGTTTCTCTAGCAAAATCCTTACTGATACGCTCTTCTTCTGCTCTGTTACAGAGGGGACACGAGGTATGAAGATACATCTGCCATCTTGCTGCCATATGAGTGACAAACATGCAAGCTAGGTAGATTGATGTTAAGCCTGATGGAGCAGAAACTTTGGGAAGCAAGGGTCGCTTCACTGCGCTTACCCACCAGCCTGGACAGTCAACCTCCAGGCATCTTAATATATCTGAAACCAGAATCTTCTGATAGGGATGCTTGGATGGCTCAGCGGTTGGGCATCTGCCTTTGGCTCAGGGTGTGACCCCGGAATCCGGGATCAAGTCCCACATCGGGTTCCCCACAGGGAGCCTGCTTCTCCCTCTGCCTATGTCTCTGCCTCTCTTTCTCTCCGTGTCTCATGAATAAATAAATAAAATCTTTAAAAAAAAGAATCTTCTGATAAAAGCTATCTTGCAACTAATTGACAGGGTTGTTTTTGTACTCCCCCCGCAACCCGCTTGGAGGTCCTTAAATAATGACACATCTTACTATGAGTGGTATCCTTGGTTTAATAAACTACGGGAAATACAAACCAAGTATTGACTTGATTTAAGCTATCACATATTTTGGAGGGGCCAATATGCGTGCACTTGATCTCCCTGGGCTTGAAGCTATGAAATAACCAACCCTGGAAGGGAATTGGGAAAATCCACATCTAGCAGCTGTACATGCAAACGTCTCTGCTCCCGACACCTCATCTTTTCTCCTACAGTCAGCCGCCACCTAACCAAGTGGTCACAGGCTCAACCTTTGATTCCTTGGTGAAGGTTTCTTTGCAAACAAACAGAATCCTCCATCTACCTGCATTTTACCTGATGAGAAAGAAAAGCTTTTCCCAAATCCTGTCCCTTCTCACCCCACCAAATCCACTTTTCTAGCTTAATGCAGGTTGAAATGAGGTTTTTTTTTTTAAGTGATGAAAATATTATAGGAATTAAAAACCAAACCCATTAATATCCTGATTAGACTCCCCATGTTAATTGCAGATTCTTTCAGGCGACAGAACAGGTCACTGTCTGGGCTTAATGTGATAGCGGTGTTTAATAAGGCTGCCCGTAGGAGCAGCAGTTTGCAGCAAAAACTTCTGCTGCCTGGCAGATGAGGCTGGGAAGTGATTTTTCCTTTCTCACGCTTATGAGAAGGAACAGCAGGTACTGAGTGTTGCCTCTGGGGAAGGGGAGCCAGATTGCAAAAAGGGAACCGGGGCGCCTGGTTATTTCTTTCCTTTTTCAACATCCTTCCAGGAGACCTCAGTACACATTTTCCCTTTTCTTCCCTCTCCTGCATGTCCAAGAGGATGGTTCAGAGGAATCTCCCAGGCAAACCAACAAACTAACAACAATGGCAGGCAATTTTGGTAATGGAAGCAGTTTCTGGGACCCCCATTGCTGAAATGCCTTCCTCTTCCATCAATGGGTCCTGGGATCGAGTCCCACATCAGGGGAGCCTGCTTCTCCCTCTGCCTGTGTCTCTGCCTCTCTCTCTCTCTCTGTATCTCTCATGAATAAACCAAAATCTAATTCCAGCTTCTCCCACAGTTTTTAAAAAAAAAAAAAACTTTATTACTCTTCCCTACCGACTGCATTCATACATTTCCTAAAGATCTGCATGAGACCTATCTGACCTTACACGCATTAACCCAGCCTCACTCAACGCAAATATTAGTGCATCCAGAATCTGCGTGGACACTTAGTAATTCTATCCAAAGGAAAATGTGTTCTAATGCAGTAACAATTCATAAAAAGCCAGCGGAGGTGTTTCTCCCTCTGTCACACAATTTGCCAGAAACCCTGGCATCTTTTCCTCTTCGCTGTTGAGCCTGAGAACTCCATGCCTTGCAAAGTGTTTTATATTGAGGCCAGGCACATTGTGGGAAGAGATTGGGAAGGAGCCCTACATACTTCAGACGAATCCCAGACAGATGTCAGATAAACATATTTGAATAAACCAAATGTCACTTTCCTCTTTAATCGCTGGCTTCAGAGGAGCTGAGACTTTCTGGACCTTATCAATGTGCTGTCATCTTTGATTCTCCAGTCATATTTCAGGCACACTTTTTTTTTTTTTAAGTGTCAAGATGATAGGGGTGCAGGAGGGAGAAAGTAGAAAGGATTATAAGTTTAGGTGAAAATAAAACATGTAAGCCCTACCAGAAGTCTTGGTCGACGTGATCTGAGAGTGCCTACTGATGCTGATTTTTCATCCTGGCTAATAGATCAGATTGGACTCCTGGGGATTTCTCATGATACACTAATGACGTTTACGTTTCTTCTTCTTCTTCTTTTTTTTATTGTCATATTAAGTCACTCTTAACTTTAAAGGCATCGTATTTCATGTCATTTTTATATTTAAAAAGTGTGTGTATCACCACCAATGATTGCAGGGAAACTGGTAAAATCGGAATCCACTTTGGTTTTGATACTGTCCTAGCGTCAGGCAAGATGCTAACGGGGGAAGCTGGATGAAAGGTGCACAGAACTTCTCTTTACAAATGTTTTTATAACTTCCTGTGGGTTTATGATCATTTTGAACTAAAAAGTAAAAAAAAAAAATCTGTGTGCATGAGATTACATATAAACACAACCACGTAGAGACAAAAAGTGTAGATCATGGGTTGGCAAACTTATTCTGTAAAGGGCCAGATAATAAGTAATAAATATTTTAAGCTTTGCAGGCCATGTAGTCTTTGTTCTGCTCTGCCACTGAATCATAAAATTAGCCAAAGATAATATGTAAACAAATGGGCATGGGAGTGTCCAATGAAACTTTATTTTAAAAACACCAGAAGCAGGGGACGCCTGGGTAGTTCAGCGGTTGAGCATCTGCCTTTGGCCCAGGGCCTGATCCTGGAGTCCCGGAATCGAGTCCCACAGTGAGCTCCCTGCATGGGGCCTGCTTCTCCCTCTGCCTGTGTCTCTGCCTCTCTCTCTCTCTCTGTGACTCTCATGAATGTATAAATACATCTTTAACAAAAATTAAAATTAAAAAAAATAAAAACACGGGAAGCAGGCTGAATTTAGCCTAGGGCCTCTGTTTGTCAACCCCTGACCTAGACTTTGTGTACCAAACATTGCTGTCTACTGAGATGTTAGTAATACACGTTCACATCTTTCTTCCTCCCCACCCCACCTCCCTTGTGGTCTACCTGAATGCTTTAATTTCCCTTTAGCGGGTATTTGTTATTTATATTATTAAAAAAGGTTCTTGCTGGTTTCGAGAATTTCTTGAAAAGATATGGAGGACTACCTTGGATATCTTATGGAACTTGGCACCATTTTCACTTTTCTCCACACCATGATTAGTCCATATAGTTAGTTGAGATGAGGAATCTGTGTTTATGACTAAATGCCCCGTGTGGGATTATCTGGCCATCACTCCAGGGTGGTTATGCTCAGCTGGGCCAGCAAACGCCAGAGCCATGACACTGAGGTTGATATGGGTGACCGGAGGGAGAGAGGAAGCAGGGCTTTCCGGGGCTGAACTTGGTCCTAAGTGGCTTTCATTTGCTAGATCACAGACACATGGGCCTCGGGTCTGCATGCAACCACCACCCCCAGACTTCCTGCTTTGTAGGAAGCCAAGGAGAAGACAGGCTTTTTTATTCTTTTACTTTTTTGCTTTAAGTTGATTTTGCAATTAACAGGGTACAATCGAGGCACTTCCTGAAATTTTGACTTGGGGACAAAGAATTGAAATTTATCACGCTGGATCGCTGCCTTAAGCCCGACTCTAGACAAAACAGTCTCAACAGACAGTTGTCTCTCCGGTTTTTAAAGTTCAACAGGAAAGGAGACAGAAGTTGAAATTCTTTGGCAAATGCATTCCAGTGAGGAGAAACATTCCTGTTTTATATTAAGCTTAAAACCTTTCTGATGGCAATATTCAGACCTTGAATTTATGGCGGAACCTGATTTTCTAGTAGAAATGATTCTTGGCTAAAGTCCTGAAGCTTAACATTTTGTGGAAATGATCAATAATAGTGTCTTTAATTGCTAATTCAACTAACTATTCATACCCTGCCACTGGTAGGTATAAAATTTCTAGGGTACATATCAAGCAGACGAGGGGGTGATGGCTTTGAGGTATGGAATTTGCTTTATTCATATTCCACCTCCCGCCACAAAAAGATTTAAGGCGACATAAAATGGAAATAAATAATAAAGCTAATTAAAGGAGGAGAAAGCAAATACCTTCATGATAAAAATTAAAATAGTTCCTGTGATTAACCATCCAAGCCTGATATGAGCTTCCTGGCAACCAATGCAAAAAAAAAAAAAATAAAAAATAAAAAAAAAAAAAAGAAAGAAAGAAAGAAAGAAAGAAAAGAGAAGAAAAAGAAAAAGAAAAAGAAAAAGGACAATACAACATTCAATCTTTTTATGATCAAGATAGAAAGATGCCAATTCCTCAGTAGAGTAGAAAGGAAATGCCTCACCACAGATTCTACATGAACAGTATTGATTATCGATGGCTTGTCAATAACAAATCATTTATCAGTTGGAGCAGAGGTGTCAGGGAAAGTGCACCGTGTTTGACATACTCCTGTGCACATCCCTCGTCTCGTCAACAGAGTAAAAAAGTTCAAGTTACCGTGTCTCCAGTTCGGAAGCTGCTAAGAAATAAGTAGTCTCTGTCGCAAATGATAAGTCTGTAAAGCTCAGATCCCAACTACTGGTAAGCAGAGTTGGAGCACCTGTTCATGTGAATTTTTTAATAAGATGTAGCACAGAGAAAGCGTGCAGCTAGGTTTACGCTAGTCCTGGAGGTTGACCTAGAGGAACATACAGTCTCTCGTACTTGTCATGATGCAAGAGCAGGTTTGGACTCTGGGTGAGCAGCACTGTCTTGTTTACCTTCCCTTGCTCTGTCACCAGCACACACCCCCTCCCTCTTCTTTAAAACCCTCCAATGGCTTTTTTTTTTTCTTGCATCCTTTTTTAACATGGGCCTTGGGTCCCTGAACCATCTTGGTTCCTTCCTGTCCCTTTGAATTCACCTCCTCCTATTTGTTGTCAAGTCCACAAGGCCTTTCTGTCCCTCACAGGCACAGTTCATTCTTCCTTGGAGGCTTGGCTTGGTGGTTCTTTGCATGGCTGCCCGCTCCTCATGCACTGGTTTCACTTTGGTCAGGACTTCATTGATCATCCTGGGTGCACTGGTTACACCGTCAACCTGGTCAGAAGCGCCTCGGCCTGTGTGGGTGCCTTCAAAGCCTGTTTGTTTTCTCTCTCTGTGCTAAGTTACAAGCTAGTCCTGCTGCGAGCAGGAGCCTTCTCTCATTGTTCACTGCCTTAGGACAGTCCTTGGCACATAACAAGCACTTAGTCAATATTTATTTTATCAAAGAATGAACCACCAGGCAACCACAGAGCTAATATCGCATCTCTTGCAGACAACCCTTGACATTGCGTTGGGAGGATCTTCCTGACCTCATTGGAGCTGTAGGATTTGGGCCAATGCATTTGTTTCTAATGGATAATAGAGTTAATGGCTATGCATCAGGAATTGCTCAGGAACCTGAGAACACACAGCCAGTGGCCAGATGTTGGCCCTCCTTTGACTGAAGGAGTAACGTGTTAACTCTGTGTTCTGGTTTGATATGTTCTCCCCAACAGACTAAACAAATGCATGTGGTGGAGTGTTCTCAGCTCCCAGGGGCTGTGGACCAGGTGTGATCTGAGAACAAGGGCTCACTCTCATCCGTGTCCTGAGCATCCCCCCACTGCACATACAATGTGTGTGGCTTCAGGCTTCCATGACCTTCTTGGTTTCCAATGTTTTCCAGGACATGAACTTATCCACCACAGGAGCTGATTTTCATCCGGGAAATCTGATCATAATAATCGTAGACCTGTTGACTCTTGCCAGCTTGCAAGGGCATGGGACATAGGATCTTCCCAGATTCTCAAATTTGTGAACCCAGGCTTGCTAGGATATGGGCTCCTGGGATTCTCCCAATTTTTATTTTCTTTGTGAGTCACATGTTTTCTGTAAATACTTTTATACAGCAAAGTTTTTCAACCCTCACACATCATGTGATCTCCACAAACTTCATGGCACTTCTCCATAATGGAACAGAGTATTAATATCACTTAGTAGTATGGCCTACATTATGATGAGCGAGGGAGGGCAAAGTCACATTGAGAATGGATGCTGGGGGGCTGACCAGGGGCACTTACTGGGTTATTGACTTGCTCTTTCTCATTAGCATTGCAACACAAATCAAATTTATGCCACAGCAAAAATATAAGTTACCGCATCTCTATCATGTGGGCTGCTGAGAAATAAATGGTCAAATTCACAGATTCAGCCACAAATGCTGAGATTCTAACTAGCTACAAACTGGATTTTGCTTTTTATGTGTGCTTATTCCACGGAACTGTGAGCTCATTCAGGATAGAAGTCCTGTCTTAGTCTTTATTATTATTATTTTTTTAGATTTATTTACTTATTTTAGAGAGAAGGTGGGAAGGGGCAGAGAGAGAGAGAGAGAAACTCAAGCAAACTCCGTGCTGAGCATGGAGCCCGGCATGGGGCTCAATCTCCTAACCCTAAGATCATGACCTGAGCTGAAACCAAGATTGAACACTTAACTGATTGCCACCCAGGCACCCAGTCTTTCTTTCTTTCCCTAGTACTGAACACAAAGAAGGCAATTGCTCCACATTGGGTGACTTGAATGGATGGAATCTCCCAGTACTATCTGAAATTCCACCATTAGCGATGCGTTCCTTCATGTTACCGCTGTCTTTCCTTCCTTGCTCATTCCCAAAGAAGCGAGTTGACAATGAGGAGGCACGTGAGTAGGACACATGTGGACACTTCATCCAAGACACCATGGCTGCCATTTCTAGGACTGGCAAGTCCTTCTTGGTTCTTTTTTTCTATTTCCAAGGATACCCAAAAAAAGTCACACAGTTGGAAACAAACAACGAACAAAACAGTCTACTCACCCCTCCCATGGAGCTCATTTGCCTGAGTTAGATGTTGGGTGGCCCTTTGGGAGAGCTTCCAGAAGGCAGACCTCATGGCGGGCCTATAGATGTGGATGCTCCAGGCCCTGACTGTGGTCCTCTACCTGGCTGCCATGGCCCTCCTGAGTGGGCCTGATGTTCCCTCCACTGGAGGGCAGTGGTGCCCACGCACAGGAGCCAGTTGCCCTCCCTGGGCCTGCTTCAAAGTCTGGAAGAGCTTCCCCTTCATGGCTCCCCTACTTAGCCCTGCGTCCTTACCTTTCTCTTTACTGATGACTTTTTCCCTTAGATCTAGACTCAGGGAGAGTCATTAAAACCCTCAAGTTATAACAAACTCTGACCTGTAAGATGTAAGGAGGCTGATGAAAGTGCACAGAACTTGCTCTAAGACAATGAACGAACTGCTGGAGATCTCAACTTGAGGACATGATAATGGGCATAAGTGTTAAAAAATTCTAAAGAAAACAGGGAAAAATAAAACACTTCAGGTGGAAAAACACGGATCTTCACCTTGCAGTCCTTGTGTTCATAACTCGGTTTAACCAAGACCAACACTGCTTCTGGATTAGTCAGTGCCCCCTGGCAAATCTTTCTCCCAATAATTAGGCCTCAGAAACAGCCAGATTCATGCATTTTGCTGTGGTTGGAGCCACATTGACTCTGGCACTCCATTTACTAATTTGGTCATTTTTTGGTTCACGAATTCAACCAGCCATCAGCGGTTGAGCACAAAGCTGGCTGCCTGACACAGGGCTGAGCCCTGGCTTCCCAGTCCCCGCTCCCAGGTGCTCTCAATGGAGCAGAATGGTAAATAAAATGCCTTTGTTTATTTATTCATGACAGACACAGAGAGAGAGAGAGAGGCAGAGACACAGGCAGAGGGAGAAGCAGGCTCCACAGAGAACCTGACGTGGGACTCGATCCTGGGTCTCCAGAATCACACCCTGGGCTGCAGGCGGTGCTAAACTGCTGCGCCACCGAGGCTGTCCAATAAAATGCCTTTGATGCAGTGAAATCAACACTACAGTGGAGGGACGAACAGGGGACAAAGTACCAGCTTTTCTCTGGAAGGTCAGCAAAGCCTTCACAGAGGATGTGACACCTGATTGCAGACTCAGATGGTGAAAAGGAGTCTGACTCTCTCCCTCCCCGTGACCCAGAGCTGCGGCCCCAGGACTAGTGCCGGGCCAGTGAGCACGAGGTGACAGGGGAGGGTGGGTGCTGCCTGTCGTCTGATGTGGTCAGGAGGCACGAGAAGCTCCCTTGATCTCACATCCCCGTGCTCTGGGACACAGCTCCCACCCCCAGAACCTGTTTCTGTGTGTGTGAAAGCATCTCTTAATAAGGTCTGAGTCAAAAGGCAAGTGTTTCACGTGGAGGGGTGATGAGAGCAGTGTTAGGGATGGTTGTAGAAGGCTCAAGGGAGGAACTGGGAAGCGTCTCCTGGGCATGCTTGTGTACAGGTGAGTAAGCAGAGCTCATGGTCAAGAGGTCAGGTCCAGGCTGAGAGTCAGAGCCCAGGCTACACCCTCTGCCCTCTGTACCTGCCACGCAGGATTTAGCTAAGTCAATGGGATTTAAAGGATCTGATCAGGAAGATGTGATAACACATCTTCAGGAGATAAATGCGGTGGCTTTGATAGGAAGGTAGGACTCCTACACCTGCAATTGTCATCCCCCATTTATCTACATCCAATCAAGCCTTTAACCTTCAACCATGCCCATTCATTTTGGTTACTTTTTACTCATTAAACAGGTATTTCTGGGGGTACTTTCTAAAGCTCTAATATGGTGGAATCGAGGGACTCAGGCTAAGATGGCACGCCAATATCACTTTGTGAACCAAGGAAGACCATTTTGTAAGAATCACTGAAGAACCGTATCGTGACAGAGATTCGGACACTCGGGAGTGTCCCAACCCAAGAGGGGCCTTAAGGTGTCAAGAACACATCTGGAATCACAGTCCTGACATTATAGAGCTAGAAAGAATATTCCATCCAAGGGCTTCTCTGCAGATCAAGCCTTGGGGGTAACCCAGTCGGTGACCGACTTGTCCTGGTTTGCCTAGGACATCCCTGGTTTTCAACTGGAAGCCTGGCATCTTGGAAATCCTCCTTTGTCCTGGGCCATCTGGGGAGGTGGTCATCTGCTCTGTGGGCAAATCTGCTGAGGCTTGGGCCTCTACTCTCACAACCCCTAAGATACTTGTTTCCATAGTCACCAAACACCCAGGCTTCAGTGAGACAAGCAAGTGTTTCATTTCTGTGGGTGGCTCCTGATTTCCTAGGCTAGTGGCTGTTAACCCTGTTGCCAAGAAAATTGCTTTATATTGGATTCTGGGCGTGAGAAGAGCTGGGCCCAGAAACACGGGCTTGGAATCTTATATTTGCTGCGTGGCCCTCTCCAGTGGCAGCACAGAAACAGAAGATAAGGAGGGAGGGAACGTTGATGCCTCTTTCACAGGCTCAAGGTGAGGCAGGAGGGTAGCAAAGGACAGCCAGTGACCCCCCCCCCCGCCCCCCCGCAGAGGTGCAGCTAGAGGGAGAGACCTGAAGAGCTGGGTTCAAGTATTTTACTTATAAAATAAAACCACTGTCATCTAGTTTGCAACACCAGACATTCTTTCTTTTTTTTTCTCCCCAGACATTATTTCTAATCTCCTGTAGAATTGACAAGGTAGGATAAAAAAATCTCTGATTTACAGATAAGCAAACAGTTCCAGAGAGGTTATCTTTCTGCCCAAAGTTATTCAATTATGAATGAGGGCTCTGGTTCCACAGACCCAAAGTCCAAGCTCTTTCCATGACATCCTGCTCCATCCTTTTACCACCTGCATTTGGCTTAAGGCATGTTGGTTAGTGACAACAAGGGGCTATATTTAACCCTCTTACCTACCTGCACTCTCAGAGGGTGAGCTTTGGAAACTGTGAGCACAAATCCCAACTTGGGGCTCGTCTACTAGATCCAGTTCCCAGGACCACATGTGAAAACCAGGCTTTCTCTTTTTTCCCATGAGCATAAGATCAAGTGTTGCTGAAACACATTCTCCCAAGGCATCAACTCCTGGATGTGAGAAGTTCCAAGCCCACTAGCTGAGGCATGGGCAGGCAAGCTTCCTCGGTCCCTAGATGATCCCCTTGCTCAGTTTGTCACCTGCTGGCTCCTTTGGCTTTGACATTTGCTGGAGTTTTTGCAAAGAATCACACACATGGATGCCAGCGTTCTTGAGCTCACACAGAATCACTAATGCAGGAGCTCCTAGATTTGGGGATATAATGGACAGACCAGTGAAATTTCCAGGAAAAAAAGAAAGAAAGAAAATTATGTAAGTGACCAGATTTTTAATTTGCTGTGCATGGACACATAGAACAAGAAAGGAGTTACTATGACCATCGTGTAATAAAAAGAGGAGACATTTAAATTTTCCCAAAGAAGGAGCAAATCTTTCTACCAAAGACCTATTGGGGGCAGCCCGGGTGGCTCAGTGGTTTAGCACCGCCTTCAGCCCAGGGCGTGATCCTGGAGACCTGGGATGGAGTCCCACGTCAGGTTCCCTGCATGGAGCCTGCTTCTCCCTCTGCCTGTGTCTCTGGCTCTCTCTCTCTCTCTATCTCTCATGAATAAATAAATAAAATCTTAAAAAAAAAAGACCTGTTGCCCATAGAGTGGTTGCTCCACAAATACCATTGAATGTATATTGTTGGGTGAATTTTAGATTAAAAAGAGCCCTTAAAATAAACTTAACTTTGTAGAAACTTCACTTATATTGAGACTCCAATTTCTGATTTTTCTAGAAAAAAAATCAATCTGGACCAGAATCAACCTAACAACTGCTTCTTGAAGAGCTACATCTGGAACAACATCTTTATCACTCACTCCCATTAGGCACAGAGTCCAGAGAGGGGCATTAACCTGCTAAAAGACACACAGATCGTTATAAATAGGTCTCTTGACCCATGGGTCCCTGAACACCTCTTACTTCAATCTTTCCTACAATGGGATAAAATACTAGGGAAGAGGTATATTTTATGTGATGCTTGAATACGACATTTCTTTTACTTTTTCTGTCGAGGTCGAAGGTGACCTCTGCGTGATTGAAGGCAAACACCTCTCTAACACTTGTAACCTCCCCTTTCTGCAAAGACAGAGTAGGACTTAGGCTCAGAGCCTTTGATCAGCAACATGTCTGTCAAGAACTTTGAAGCCGCAGTTTTGTGGCTGTTACATTTTCATTGTCATGGTGGATTCCCTATTTATGACAAGCAAAGCTGATTTTCCCTTTATGGTGGAGGGTTTGCAGAGTGTTCATTTGATTTAGGTAAAAATGGTGAGTCAATGCAAAGAAGAAACCTGATGTAAACAGTGGCAGGTCACTCTGGGGGCCTGGGGTGAGTGGAAGGAGGGACAGTCAGGAGGGTTCCCACTCAAGGTGAGGCCGATGGCCCAGAGCAGGTGGCTGAGCTTTCTCTTGAAGAAGGGAAAGCAGATGCACAAGGTAAACCCCATCCAGTCTGTCAAGGTTCCTGGGGAATGAGAAACATTTTGTACCCAGGCCCTAGTGTATTGTCATTTTCTGTAAGTCTCCTGACAGTGACATTCTTGAGTACAGTCACCGGTCTTCCTAACAGCAACGACAGCCCTGGTTAGAGTGCTTGCTCTATTCCAGGGTCCGGGTGAGCACATTGTGTCCATTCTTTTTTTCAACATTTTGTCCTGTGGTTCAGATGCAGAAAGAGGCTCAAGAGGTCAAACAGCTTAAATGCATGAATCTCAAATAGGAAGGTGACAGACTCTGCATGAGGTGTGACCAGCCTCCCAGTCTGGTTTGTTTCCTGCCATGCTTGACTCCCTCATGAAACTGCAGCCACTCACTCACCCGCCTCCTCCTCAGGGCCGTGGCCCTTGTGTTCCTTCTCCCTGGAGTGCCCCATGTCCTTGCTCTGAGGGCCTTCCTAGATCACACTAGCACTTATAGCTGTCCCCTGTCCCAACCTTGGCCACTCTTTACCTCATGACAGCACACAGTGGCAGGTGACAGCAGACTCTGGAGCCAGGTGCCTGTGCCCCAGATCCCTGCCCGAACTCTTGCTAAAACTCTGTCACTCAGTTTCCTCATCTGTAAAATGGAAGTATAATTATAACTTATCTTACAGGGTTCTTGTGAGTTTTAATTGTTGTTTTTTTTCTTTAGATTTTATTTATTTATTCATAAGAGACACACAGAGAGAAGCAGAGACATAGGCAGAGTAAGAAGCAGGCTCCCTGCAGGGAGCCTGATGCGGGACTCGATCCCAGGACCCTGGGATCGCGACCTGAGCCAAAGGCAAATGTTCAACCACTGAGCCACCCAGGTGCCTCTAGATGTTGTATGTAACGGTGTTACATAAAGTGCCTAAAGCAGTGCCCAGCACATAATAAGCACTCAAGAAAAAATAATATTTATTTATTGTCTTTTTCTATTGGAATATAACTTCTACAAGGGCAGCACTTTATTTGGTCTTCGGTTACTATATCCGGTACTCAGTGCATATTAGGTGAATGAACTGAGTGAGTGAGTGAATGATGTTCTGAGCCTACGTTCTCACCAACTGCACCAAGCTGCCCCTCCTGGGCTGTGCCTCCTCCTTATGTCCCTGCGCCAAGCCTGGTGACCAGCCCTGGTGGGGCTCATTAAAGGTGGAGTAGAATTGAAGCCTGAAGCCCTTCCTTCCTCTTCCCCCTGGGAAGCTACACATCATCCCTGCCCAGGATGCCAGCCCTGTCTACCCTCCTTTCACCCTGCAGATCCTGTGTGGCTTGTGTGCTGGGCTCTCTCCTCCCACCCTGGGCGACTTTAGGACACATGACTGCCACTCCTTGGGTCCTCTTCAGAGCATCGCACAGGAAAAACTACTGCTCTAACTGCCAGGCCCTGAGCAATGCCATAAACGGCTGCAGAAGGAAGCTTGGATGCATTCTGAACAACCCTGGCAGTGTTTACTAGTTGAATTCTAGAAGGTTTCTGTGCATGTATGGAGACACTTAGTTCTATTGATCTGTTCAGTGCCTATTTCTAGAAAGGCCTTGGGGAGAAAGATCCATCCTCTGTTTCCTTCTGCCAGAAGAATCATTCCGTCCTTCCCCATCTCCCCAACTCTTATGCATCTTTCAAGGCCCAGGGCAAATCTCAGCTCTTTTCTGGAGCCTGGCTGACTTAGGTATTCTTCTATGATTTCAACTTATTTTTCTGTTCCTAGCATTATTCACCTAGTCATCAGTTTGACAAACACTGGCTGAGCCCCTACTACGTGCCCAGGCCCTGTGCTCTCACTTAGGACATGGGACCCTCTGTGGCCAAGAAGCCTGGAGATGGATGTCTCTCTGCCCGTAGACTTCCCGAGGGCAGAGCCACGTCCCCAACATTCGGTAGAGGGGCTGTCTCAGAGTAGCTGGCTGACCTTGCAGAACAGAAGGTTGATTAGCCAAATAAGGGAGTGATGCATAAATATTTTGCTCTGGAACAGGGCTGCGGGATGTGCAAACAGAGGGCTCTTGACCGGCAATGTCTTTTTTCCCCTTTGAATGATGAAGGTGCTGCTCTCTGTAAGAAAACTAACATTGCTCATCAGGCCTTGTAATACGATTCACTCCGACACATTCCTTGTAAAATCTCTGCGTGCTGCAGAAATTTGTATTCTCGCTTGCCCTGAAACGTGGCGCTGGACTCAAGGCCTGCATGCTGATGTCAAGGGGTGTGTGTGCGTGGGGGGGTGGGTACTGCAAAAGTACTTTTTCCCTCTGCTGACTGGCATTTGTGCATTTTCGAACTTGCTTTCAGGGTGGGGGAGGGGAAGCAGGCAAGGAGCTGTGTCTTCTGTTGGATAAATCTTTATTTTAAGTGGTTCACAGCCTTTCCACTGCAGCCCACATGGGCTGCTTCTGTGGTTGGCAGAGATCAATGCAGTCAATATTTTTGACTGCAGAGCTTTCTATGACTTACACATATTTAAAAGGATAAAACACAATCAACAATTCTCTGTGTGAACCTGACCATTCTAATCCTTATCTTTGATTCTTTGGGATCCAGCAAACAGGCTAAGTCTCCAACATATCTTGCCCAAGACCTGGGAATTCAGACTGGCTGGAACCTGTAGAAACCACGGCCTGGGCTAGAGGGGTTTGTTTCACTCCGGGAAATTGGACTGGAAAACTAGACACTGCCGCATTTTGGGAATACTGGTGGCCTTTTCCTTGGACCATTGCCTTTTGCTAAACACCACAGTGCTTTCTTTCACTGTTATTAACCAAATAATGAGCTACCGCTCTCAGGGGGATTCGCCTCTTGAAAGGCACTACTTGAAGCCAGCATTAAGCCAAAACACTGGAGCTTTAATGGTGGGATTGCAGGCGGCTCATTGAAACAGGGGGTGGTTTAAAAAGATAAAAGAAACGATTAATTGTGATGACTTTCACCTGGAGCGATTTCTCCTTGAATCTAACATTAAGAAAGGGATAATATGAAGCCAAAGAGCAGAGATCAGCAAACTTTTTCTGTTAAGGGAAGAGAGTAAATAGTTTGGGCTTTGGGAGCCATCTGGGCTCTTTTGCCACTACTGATGTCTGTAATTAGAGCACAGAAGCAGCCACAGATAATATGTAAACAAATGGGTGTGGCTGGATTCCAATAAAACTTCATTGAGGGATATGGAAATTTGAATTTCAATTTTTAGGTGTCATGAAATAGGGTTCTTTTGTTTGGATTCCTTTAGTTTTTTGCAACCGTTTACAAATGTAAAATTATTCTTAACTCATGGGTCCTACAAAAAAGGTGGCAAGCAGGATTCAGCCTGTAGGCCATAGCGTGCTGATCCCCCGGGATAGAGAATCATGATTAAGAGCAGACCTTGGGGTCAAGCAGAAATGGGTTTAAGTCCTGACTTGGCCATCTTTTGAGAAATGATGCTTGGCAAGATGCTTAACCTCTGTGAGCTTCAGTTTTCCCATCTATGAAGTGGGGCTAATATTAGCATCTACTTCATGGTTACTTTGAGGATCAATGGAAATAATGCCCATAAAGTACACAGTGTCATGTCTGGGACATAGTAAAGAACTCGATAAGCTCATGTGTCCAATAAATATTTATGGAACAATAATTATGGGACGGGTGGTGTATTTATAATGGTCCTTTGTCTCATTGAACTTAAAATCTATGAGGCTGACAAAGACTGTCAGCTATTGTTATTATTAGTAATGTTTAGGCTTTTTGTGAAAGAAAAGAGGAAATTATAAATCATCCAATAATATAATATGTTATTGCTATGTATTTTTTTTTGTTTTCAAAAACAATTAAAACTCCCATGACCTCCCAGTACATCAGGTTCTTTTATGACCATTTGCAGACACTAAAATGAAAGGTAAAACACATTTCCCTCCTCTTATACCAGTGGCCTCTGGGCCAATAGCATCAATATAATTTGGGAACGTGTTAGAAATTCTAATTCTCCAAACATCATCCCAGACCTATTGAATCAGAGACCCTGGGGGTGCCTCCATTGCTCCCTTTCCTCCCTGTTTTGTGTTTTAACAAGCCACCAAGTGATCCTGACTCACCTGGACTCAAGTTTGAGAGTTACTCATTGGTTTAGCTAGACTGTAAACTCACCAACTTGTTCAAAGTCACAGACCTAGGAAGTGACAGAGTCAGAATTGGAACAAAGATCTCTACAGCACTTTAAATACCAGATTATCCTGGGTTCAAGGACAGGGTCATGCATTAGTGATAAAAGAATCAGCCAGGACTGTGTGTGTATATGTATGTGCATGTGTGTGTATGTGTGTGTGTAAGGGACACCTGCCCCACTGTCCTTCCTCATTGTTTGTTCAGCCTCCAGTGTGTTTAACTCCTCTCCCAGTACTTCCTGTCTCCTCAGAGCTGGGGTGGGAGGACGGGGTGGGGGGGGGTAAGGGGGGGGCTGGGGGGCCATCAGGAATCATCTGGCCCTGCAGGGAGAAGTGTTTGATCATTGATATGTTGGGGTCACTAGTGCCTGGTGATAATGAGAAGCAGAAGACCTTTGCTTGGGTGTTGTTACTCTTATGCAGACAATACACTTCTTTATTGCCTGCCCCCAGGGAGGAACCTCTCCCACCACCTGCATTGGTCGGCTGCTCTATATTAACCTCTGCGTTTTCATGTTTCTCTTCTATAACATGGGCATTGTAAAACCTCATGGATAATTTTCACATTTGGTTGTGTCTGGCTGCCCACCCTACCCATGCCCACAGGTCATGTGTGGTGGCCGCTGCTGGTTGTTCTCCAAAATCCATTCTTCTTTTTTCCTTTAGAATTAGGACCCATGGAGTTTTAGCCAAGAACATGGCCACCTAGCTAAAGACTACATTACCCAGTCTTCCTGGTAGCTAACTATAGCCATGTGACTAAGTCTGGCCAATAGGATGTGATCAAAAGTGGGTGACACCCTTAGAAGGAATGAGCATGCTTTCGCTTTATTTCAATCCCTCTTTCCTGCAGAGGAGATGCAGATGTGATGGGAAGAGCTGAGCAGCCAAGTTAGATCATGGAACGAGAGCCACGTGTTGAGGGTGGCAGAGCCCTAACATCTAAGGAGCTGGGGACCAATACAATGTAAATCCACCATATTGGTCTTGGGATGGCTTATATTTGTACAGTTGAGGTAAGAGAGAATTAGACTAACTTTGTTATTTTAGGGACTTAAAAAAAATAGCAACCAAAATCAGTTTCTTAACTGATGTGTCACTTTCTTAGATAAGGGTTGATTGGTGCCTCCTCTCCTGTTCTCCTACCCTATCCCAGAACCCCAATAGAATGAACCTACTTCTGTCAGGCCCTGCGCTGGAGTCACTGATGAATTATTCAAATGGCAGGGCAAATGTACTTAGGTGACTGGCAAAGCAAGGACACGGAAAGGTATACATGAGTAAAAAAAAAAAAAAAATCAAAATGAGTACAGTTCAGGTTTCCAACCTAACCAAAATTACATCATCAAAATACTTAGACTTTATTTTCAGCATATGTCTTTTTCTTGTTGTTTTTTAAACATAAGATATGATTTTGAAATGCATTTGGGTGGAAGGAAGGGCATAGAAACATTTTCAGTCATTAGGATCTGCTAAAGATCTTAATCTAATCTGACTGAAATGCCTTCCAAATGATTTCATCCCAGCTGTGACTGAGTCTCAGGGCAGCCTTCCTTCCTCCTGCCCCCGCTCCCTATGACAGAGGCTGGGGGGTCCTGCAGGGCTCTGTCTTTTCCTCTCAATCCGTTCATCTTTATTGTATACCTATTGTTATTCATGTTTCTACTCCCAGCCTGTGACATGGTGCCTGGTGCTTAGAAGATGTTATTGATACCCTTAAACCCTCAAGGATTAGCTGGACAGGGATGGGGGGTTGGGGGAGGATGGGGGGTAGATTTCATACAGATGCCTCCTTGTGGGTGGGAGGAGGTTGGAAAGAAGAGTGGCCATTATCCTTTCTCGTCCTCATTCCAAGGCTCAAAGAGTTTGAATATTATGCTTGAGGTTGACAGCTCTTAAGTGACTATTGTAGTTTCAATATCACATGCATGTCTTCACCCTGGCTCTTATCATTCCAGCCACATTGGACTCCTCTCATTTCCTTGAACCCGCCACATCCCATTCTCTTCCAAAGAGCCTTTGTATGTGCTGTTCCTTCTGCCCGAAGGCCCTCCTCCTCAACTCCTTCTTCCATAGTTCTTTCTCCTAGCGGATACCCATCCATCTCCAGAGTTCAGCTTAAATATCACTTCCTCTGGGAGGCCTCTGCTAACTTTTCCTACTAAGGTAGGTCCTTTTGATATAACACCTGCCGTTTTATTTTTCCTTTGCAGCATACACTGCAGTTGTAATTGATTAATTATTTCTTTATTATCCATTTTCCATACTAGAATGTCCACTCCACGGGCGCAGGGCAATGCCTGCCTTATTTGTTGCCTGCATTAGCCTGGCACATAGAATACGCTGAACAAATCTGCATAAATAAATGAATGAATGAACATTAGGAAAGACAAAAGGAATTCACAAAACCCGAGTAGACAAAGTAACCTGTTCTCTCTTTGATAACAAAGCAAATAGAATATCACAGTTGGGTCATTAGATTTGTTGGGTGAACACTTTCACAGAATTTTGATAACCGCAAAGGCAAGGGGCAGCTAGCTATACAGGAAGTTCAGGAGGAGGTTATGCTTCCTTTCACAAGACTTGACTTTGGTTCATCAAATCCTGAATCAAAACTCAGAAACTTTGCTGTCTGTATACAAGAGAAAAGTACAGATTTGGAATCCAATTCAAGAGAAGTATCCAATGAGAAGTGTGGATTTGCTTTTCATTCCTTTCCCACAGGCAAATTGCTATTTACCAAACCTATACTACTAAAGGAAATGATTAGGTACGTCAAAACTAATTGATACTTTGACCTTGAAGGAAAACCTTTAGGCTTCTAATGAATACTATGAAGATGTAGTCAAGTGTGCAGTAGTTTCCAAACACGGTTGTCATTAATTCATTCCCTTCCTGTACATGCATAGATTCTCCCCAGCAAGAGGTAGAGTCTGTTTCCTTTGAATCTCCTTGAATTGTTTTTTTTTTTTTATTTATTTATGATAGTCACAGAGAGAGAGAGAGAGAGAGGCAGAGACACAGGCAGAGGGAGAAGCAGGCTCCATGCACCGAGAGCCCGACGTGGGATTCGATCCTGGGTCTCCAGGATCGCGCCCTGGGCCAAAGGCAGGGGCCAAACCGCTGCGCCACCCAGGGATCCCTGAATCTCCTTGAATTGTGACTTGTTTGACCAGGAGTGATGTTGTGCTAATTCCTGGGCTACCTTTTCAAAGGCTTAGCAACTTTTGCTTTCTTCTGTAGAGGCCAGTCATCATGCTGTAAAAAAGCTAGGACTACATTACGAATGATGAGACCATATGGGAGGAGGGAAACCAGGTAGAGGGGCATCAAGGCATCAGCTGAGTGAGTGAGGACTACTTTGAACTCTGAGTCCAGTCCAGTTGGTCAGTGCAGTCGAGGGAGCTCCCCCAGTATAAAACCCATTGAGCCTAAGTGCCTAGCGTACCCTTTCCTGAAATCCTGAGCCACAGAATTTTGAGAAATAACAAACCATTGTTGCTTTGAGCTGCTAAATTTTCTGTGGATTTGTTACATGGCAAGAGATAAGTGAAACAACATGGTATCCCAAGTATCGAGGGCTCCCTTCTCAGACAGCCTCAACCATATGGAATACACTGGAGAGCTGATATATAAGATAATATACAGCCCACGTACTCTGCTTCCAGCAGGGATGTGGAAGTCCTTGCTCAGGACCTGTACTGTCTATGTTTATGCACAATGTTAACATGTTTGTTTCTCTCATATCAGCGGCAAAAACTATACACTTATCCACATTGGAATAGGTTTTGTGGCTTTTGGGGACAATTTTTGCTTGATCCTCTCACTTTTTGATAGTGGAACCGAGACCAAAAGAAGTTTTTAACATTGTTCAGGTTGACATTGTAAAAGAATGTTTTGAAAACCAGAAAATAATCCTGGATTTCTGCTCATCCAAGGAAGACACTCTTTTCACTTTACCTTCCTATTCTATCGAAGAGACACATTTAAATGTGCAAGGAACAAAAGAACTTTTAGGTGTGATGAGAACTCTACAGGCTATATGTTTTTTAAAGATTTTATTTATTTGAGTGAGTGAGAGAGAGAGAGAGAGAGAGAGAGAATGAGTAGGGGGGAGGGCAGAGGGAGAAGCAGACTCCCTGGAGAGCAGAGAGCCTAACAAGGGACTAGATCCCAGGACGCCAGAATCATGGCCTGAGCCGAAGGCAGACGCCTAACCAACTGTGCCACCCAGGCACCCGAGAACTCTACTGGTTGAGATGGAAAACTGGTTGGCACAATCTCAAAAGCATGACAAACCCCAGTTCCCACTTAGGCTGTAGGGACCCAGAGGCATTCCTTTATTTGAGCCCAGAGCAGCCCAATACTCTATATTCATGACTGTGACCCAGAGTCAGAAAGCTAAGTTTAGATTATGTTTCTCGTATTTTTCTTATGGAGGTAGGGAAGTGTGTAATGCGCTCTCACGAATATTCCTATGCAGAATGGTTAAAATAAATATATGACTTGATGTGCAAAGGGATAAGCTTCAGTTACGTGGAAAACTCACTTACATGGAATAGTCCGCGTCGGACAAATGAGGCATTGCTGCATTTGCAAAGCATTCGGCGAATATTCCAAGTCTTGGCCAGGCTGAAGGCTTCTACTAAATGAAAAATGAGCTTTACTTGTGTCTAAATCTAGCTTAAGTGCACTCTCTAGAACCTTCCTGGGAGTTTTTTAGACAGGTGTCTCTTTTCAAACAGCATAATATTTGGACATTACATTTTAAATATGTGCAGATAAAAATGATATTCCAAATCTGTATTTCACTTATAACCAGATGGGATAATAGGAGTGAGAGTTACTGAGAGACAGTCCTTCATGGAAAAGTAACGGAAACAAAACCTAACCTCTTTCTAACCCTGCCTGGAGGTTTGTGGCTACAGCTTCTAGAGTGAACGTCCTATTATCCAAAATCTGAAATGATTCAATGTGGTCAGAAAAACATAAAATCTACCATCTTGTTTCTACGCAGGGCAACAATAGTTTCCTTTTTCAAAACCTGGGTATTGGGGGGAAAATATAAGCAGATTTTGCCACCGGCAGCCCCGTAAGAAAATGGGGCAATCGGTCCATTGGCAGCATCCAGCTGCAGACCTGTTAGGTTACATCTGCACGGTGTTTGCAGAAGTATCCAAATCTGAATTCTTTTACAGAGATAGAGTGATTGCTCGCTATTTCATCCTGCTTCATTTTCCTCTCTCGTGTCTCCTGCCTGTTCTTTTCTTTTACATATGGACCTGGCTTCTGTGGATTTGAATTTTGACCTCAGACTTAGAACCCTAATTCTTTTTAGGGCAGGAGGATAAAAAGAAAAGAAAAGAAAAGGAAAGAAAAGAAAAGAAAAGAAAAGAAAAGAAAAGAAAAGAAAAGAAAAGGAAAGGAAAGGAAAGGAAAGGAAAGGAAAGAAAAGAAAAGAGAAAAGGAAAGAACAAAAACCCCTCAAAAAATTAAAACAAAAACAAAAACATTAACTTTGGCACCTTTGCTCCATGAAAATGAGCCCAATGCCCATGAGGGTGGGAATTGTTGGGGGCCGACCAGAGGACATGCCAGCCTGAACAAGCAGGACACCTGTGGCCAGGTTCTCTACAATTCTTCAAAAGACTGTGTATGTGTGTGTATCTGGGGATCTGAACAGCCCAGGCATATATCCAAAGTCTGCAAACATTCATTGAATGACTGCTATTTCCCCGGCCTAGTGAACATTTTTTTTCATGTATATTATCTCATTTAACCCTCACCAACAAACAAATCTGTTAGGACATTATAAAGTTTCTGAAGTTTACTTCTAAAGCAGAATGGAATGATCTTTGGAGGCCAGAGGACTGCTTTACTATTCTTCATCCATTTTCTCTGTACTGTTAACAATTTCCATGAAGTTGAGATGGTTTGAATGCCCAGATTCTGAGTACAGACTTCCCTTTAACCTGGCTCAATAATTTTTAAACTTCAAGTTGCATAAGAATTACAGTTCAGGGTCATGCACAATACAGTAATACATGAAAACAAGTGTGCTGTACTTTATCGACGGCTTAAGGGATTTTTTAATGTGGGTAATTTCCCTCTTACAAGCTGCCTTTGGCTTTCTGCACTGTGCCGTGAGTCTCACTTTCAGCTCGTGGCAAGGTATATCTTGCTTTTCAGTGTTTCAAATGATGGTCTCCACAGAATGTTCCCCTGGACAGGTATCTCTGTAACAGCATACTCATTTGCAGCAAAAATAAAATTTGCATATCATGAGAGACTCTTGAGCTGGTCCTCATGATCTCTGCCTCCTGGTGTCCATACCCATATGTGCTTCCCTTCTTGTGAGAGTCAGCAGGACCCGTGACTTGCTTTTAATGGCAAAGGTGATGGGGTGTCACTGCCATGATGCATAGCATTGTGGCTTCCATCTAGCCAGAGGCTCTCTCCCTTGTTGGCTTTGATGAAATAAATGGTCAGTTTGGGGAATCCCACAGGACAAGGAATTGTGGGTGGCTTCTAAAGCTGAGTGTGGCCACCAGTCAGCAGCTAGCAAAGAACTAAAAGCCCTATGTCCTGGAGCTGTGGGGAAATGAATCCTGCCAACACCCAAGGGAGCATGGAAGTGGCACCTTCCTCAGTTGAGCCTTTGATGAGACTGCAGCCCTAGTCAACACCTAGATTATTATTATTTTTTAAGATTTTTAAAAATTTATTTATTCATGAGAACACAGAGAGAGGGAGAGAGAGAGAGAGAGAGAGGCAGAGACACAGGCAGAGGGAGAAGCAGGCTCCATGCAGGGAGCCCGATGTGGAACTCGATCCCGGGACCCCAGGATCAGGCCCTGGGCTGAAGGCAGTGCTAGGCCGCTGAGCCACCTGGCTGCCCCAACACCTAGATTATAATCTTGTGACTCAGCTAGCCTGTGCCTAGACTCCTGATGCATAGAAACTATAAAATAACACAAATATATCATCTTCAATCACCAAATACACACATTAATCAAAATTTGGTGACACATCTCAGACTATTTAAGGGCTTCACGTGGAGAACCTCTGATCTAGTTCAATAGTGACAAGGAAACTGAGGCACATGGAAGTGAGTGCATCCACCCTGGGTCACGTGGCTCTAATTTTGCCCCTTCCACAGATCATATGATCCTGTAACTCTGTTTCCTTATCTATAAAAGGAAAAGTTGGGCTAGCTGACTTGCAAGGGTAATTTAGTCTTTATGCGTGTCTTCTGTCTCCTGAGCCCTTGGCTTGTTTCAAAACATGTTCTTTAAAACACTTGTTTTAAAAGATTCTAGATGGAGGAAATAATCCTGTGGTCAAATTCAGTTGGGGGATGCCGAGTTAAACAACATTTCTTAACAGGTTTCTTCACTCCGGGACCTCTCAGAGCTATTAATTTGCTTTTGTCTGCTGGGAATGTCCAATAATGAGATGGAGCCAATAGCATTTTCCAAACTTATTTGATCTTGAACTCTCCCACTTTTGTCCCCTGAGTTTGGGGACTGGTGCTTCATAGAACACACTAAAGGAAATGATCAAAACTCTCCTCCAGACGCAAAGAAGAACCCAGTGGAAGAGAGTTCATATTCTTTCGATTCTCAAACGACTTGGGATGACGGGAAGTTTGGTGCCCTGAGATCCAACCGTGGCTGATCCTGCCTTGCAGAGGCCAGACAGACACCGTCAAGGGACAAGCGATAATAATATGGCGATGTCGCTCCCCTGGTAGCGTGCCGATATGAGAGGGGTATGAAATACGCCAGAAATACACATCAAGCTAGTTGCCCCGGAAAATAAAATGTTTTCTTCTTATTTGTAATCCACCTTCTCATGAACTGAAAGCTGTCTCTTTAACCTTTTTCTAATGTGCAATGATTTCTCCCTCTCTCCTTCCCCCCTCCTCCTTCCTCTCTGCCTCTTCCTTCCCTCCTCCTTCCTTCTTCCTCCCTCTGTCCTCATTCCTTCTTCCTTCCTTGCTTCCTTCCTTCTTTCTTTCCCCCTTCCTTTCTTTTTCTTTCCCCTTCCCCTTTCCTTCTCTTTCTTTCCTATTCCATCCCTTCTTCTCCTTCCTCTTTGCTAAATGCTTTCTTTTATTTGTTTTCAATTAAGAGCTTTGCATGCCTTGTTCTGGGAAGGGAGTGGGGGTGAGAGGGCAGGTGGAAGAATTAATATCCTCAGATTCTCACATCTGGAGTCCAGAACCCACAGCACACTTGAAACACTTCTGGAAGTAGCCTAACAGCAACAGGACGCTCATTCTTTGAATATATACCAGGCTTTGAGGCCTCAGCTCAGAGCAATCATTTCCCGCAACTCCTGAGCTGCCCGGAGAATTTATGAAAAACCAGTCATCTGTCTTTTGCTCTATTAGCCATTCTGTGGGATGTTCTGAATGTTCTGCTTCGTCTCACCCATTGGTGAGCAAGCCTTGGTCTTCCCTTCATAGAGAGAACTGTCAAGGCCATCAGTCTTTTGCCCCGACTTCTCGTTGTTGAAACCATACCATCTCCTACCACCGCCTCCCAATGCGAGGCTTCAGGAATGATCTAATAATACATCTCAAGCTCAAATCCCTGAAGCCCTCCCAGCCCCGATTTTTAACTGTGCCCACCAGCGCTCTTGAGTTTACCCATAGCCACATGGCCTTGCTCTGATAATGGGTTGTTTTATAAGAGTATAAGAGGAATGTCGAACACCAACTTGACAAAATAGAGGAGACTAAAACAGACGTTATGAATAAAATATGTGGGCAGGAAAATATATAAATGATCTGGGGATGCTGACACAATAAAGTCTTTTTAACTGCCCTCCAGGCAAAATACATATTTTTCAAACTCGTAAGTTCTATACATTAAAAAAAAAAAAAAAGAAAAAGAAAAAAGAAAAGATCTCCCCGGGTGACCCAGGGCAGCTAGACGTGCATTCGACATGGATCATTCCTAAGTGTCGCTGGCCTTTTGCTAGTACGACATCAATTTCCCTGAGTCCTCGGCTTATTTTCTGGCTGCACGTGTACGCACACACACATCACCGCCGAGACGCCCTGCTTTTCCCCATTTAGCAGTTGACATCAGCTTTCAACACCACAGAATTACACTGCGAGTCACTGGTGTCACCTATGCACAGACGGAGCGTGAACCCTGCGAGAGAACAAGACCCGAAATCAACATTTTCCTGAACTCGCCCTTCTTAGGTCAAAGAAAAAAAAGGCAAAAACCGAAAAGGGGCCCGAATGCTGTTTTCCCCGAGAACCTCAAGTAGCCTTCTAAATGGAGATCAAACACGACTCCCAGCTCCATGTGTCTATTTATTCTCTGGTTTTCATCTGATAAATATTTACGAGGGGTCAGGCCCTTTGCTGGGCTTGTGGCGGGTGCAGCCTCTGGCTCCAGGGAGCCCAGCAGGCTGTGGGGAGGCAGACGAGTGGCCACAGAACTCGAGTGGCCCCGCGTTGGATTTAGGACGCACGATCCAGGACCGTTTTCTTGTCCCTGCCTCCATCCCTGTCCACCCAGGGAGGAAGAGCTTTGGGAACGTGGATCATCTCTGGCCACAAAGGGTCCTCAACCAGTAGCACTGGATCCGGATTGCACATTAGAATCCCCTGTGCACGGGCGTCTGGGTAGCTCTGGGCTTGAGCTTCTCTGCCTTTGGCTCAGGTTGTGATCCTGGGGTCCCGGGACCGAGTCCTTCATCGGGTTCCCCGCGGGGAGCCTGCTTCTCCCTCTGCCTCTGTCTCTGCCTCCCTCTCTATGTCTCTCATGAATAAATACATAAAATCTTTAAAAAATAATCTCCTGTGCAGGTCTAAAAATGAGATCTATACACATAAGAAAGTCTCCCGGGAGCTGCAAATGGTCCATATTTTGATGTGCGGGGTGGTTACATGGGTGTGAATGTATGTAAAATCCCCTGAACTTTATGCTTACTATGTATGCACTCTCCTGTAGATAAGATAAACTCAATTTTCTTTCTTTCCTTTTGTTTTTTTGTTTCTTTTTTTTTTTTTAAAGTGAAACATGCCGACGACATCCAGGCCTGCTCTTAGCGGTTCCGCTTCAAACAGTCCCGGCTTCAGGATGTTGCAAAAGCTCCCCAGGTGACACTAATGTGCAACCAGGGCTGAGAAACCGTCTGTAGGTGATTAAGTCCTCTTGGCCCGAGGAAGGGGCTGAGGGGAGCCCGCAGCCCTTTGCGGTCCAGGGTCAGCACAGAGCGGCTCTTGCTCCCTGGTGGTGGGCCCCTGCAAGACCCCCAGGTGTGTCCATGGGGGCCGGGGGCTTTTCTTGGGGCTCTGTGGCCCAGAAAGGGGACGATCAGCTCTTTGGAGGTTGGGACTGGAAGGAGGAGCACCAAGAAGAAGAGGCAGGGGAGGGAAGGTGGTAAGAGTTGTGGGTTCCACATGAGGCGCACTTGACCCTGGGAAACAACCCAAGGGTTGCAGAAGGTAGAGGAGGGGGTATGGGGTAACTGGGTGATGGGCATGGAGGACATGATGCAATGAGCACTGGGAGTTATACTGTATGTTGGCAAATTGAATTTAAAAAAAAAAAAAAAAAACTGATGGGCTCAAGAAGAGGGTTAGCCATCAGGCTGCAGCCTGGGGAGGCAGGGGCTTGGCAGCAGACAGCACCGGCCTGGATTCTAGAAACGCCAAGTGGCTTGGCTAGGTCACCTCCAGTCCCACTTTGCTCATGGCCCAGTAGGCGCCACCGGGACTTCTCTGCTTTAGCCCTGAATGTCCTGTGTCCTGGGAAACCCCAGAGTCCCAGACCAACTGAGTCTGTTGCTCACTCCATCTGAGTTGAGGGTTTTAATTACTACTTCTTGGGGTTGTCGTGAGGACAAACCTTTGTTATGTAAAATGCTCAGCCCGGTGCTTGGCAAAGCATCAGTATCCAAAAAATGACAGCGATTATCACCAGGAGGTTTGGCATAAGGGAGACTTTTTTTGTTCTAGGGACTGGAGGGGGCCCATGCAGTACCTGGCACACAGTAGGCACACAATAAATATTAATAAAATGAACGCTTATCTGAGCCACAGATTTCATTACCCAAATTAGAAAGCTTCTCCCTTCTTAATTACGAGGGCATGCTTTCAAACTGTTTAATGACATCTTGTTTTGTAGCCTGCTTAATAAATCTTTGCTGCCAAAGGCAAGTTCCCTGTGTCGGCAAATCATCTAAATATTTAACTGATTTTTTTTTCCTCCCCAAGGTTTCTTGCAGACTCTTGGCATCGTGTAGCTGATAGGCAGAGAGAGTCAATAGCAAGAAATCAGGCACCTCAAATCTATAAATCTTGGGTCTTTCTCTGGTGTGGCTGATGCTCTTGGATTCCTGGTTGCTTCCTCACCGCAGGGGCTGGAAGAGCAAAATACTCACTGTCTCAGCCTTACTTTCATCTGTGGCTGAGCACCCGTTTCTGGCAAATAAGATGCTAATGGAATTCTTCCAAGGGAGGAGGGTGGTCCAAGGAAGGGTTTGCTTTTTGGGCAAGAGGAGCAGATGAGCTGGGTGGTGTCTTTCCCAGTCTTCCTGCCTTGCACACAGTTGTGATGCTCACAGAGCCAGGGTGGCTCTCTGATTGTGATACGAAGCACGAGGGGAAGGCCATGAGAACCACAGGCACCGTGACGTGGTATGGCCTCAGGACCTCTGGAGTGGCTGCCTTGTTAGGTGAGAAACAGCAGCTCCTCTTGTTTAAGACTCGTGAGGACAGGATCCTCTGTTACTTGCAGCCAAACTCATTTCTAGAGGGTACACATGTGATGCCCAGTAGAAGCCCGAGATTAAGTCATGTTCAAGGTGAGATCTTTGAGGCATCCCCTTGGGGTCCACCTAAAGCCAGAGCTGAGAGTATGGGAGCAGGAGGCAGAGGGGGAACTGGTGGTTGCCTGAAATTTGGGAAGGAGTATTGCTCACGTGTCTGGTCCATCTCTTGTGTCTGGGATAGTTCGGAGTGCCTCAGGACAGGCGCTCCTCTACCCAGCAGGCCGAATGACCATGGCATGGGGGAAAGAAGGCAAGAAACAAACCTTAGTTATTTAAAACTGGAGCAGACTGTGACCTTTTGGGGAGAGCAGAGCTTTATTCACACAGTTCCAGCCACTCCCTTTGTCTTGGCCCAGACCAAGGGAGGCAGAAACAAATTAGGTCCAGGAGGTGTTACCAGCATCGAGAAAGTTCATTAACATCTTTGCTGTGTAAAGTCAGTTGAAGACTGACTTTAGTCTTGGGGCAAAGAATGTTACAGGTCTGCATCATTAACAGAGAAGTTCTGTTCTGTTTTGTTTTGCTTTTCCACAGGGCAGTGGGCTGGTGAGGAATAGAAAAAAGTAGCATGGTCGGCTAGAGGGATTTTTTTCATTTATACTCTAATATTATGTGTCGCAAGTAGGATGGTGATGATACGGCACAGTTACCTGCATTGTACTTATAGGGAACTCTCAAACTAAATATTGCATTATTTGCTCTAATCTCTTCCATGCTTTTTTTTTTTTTTAAGATTTTATTTATTTATTCATGAGAGACACACAGAGAGAGGCAGAGACAGAGGCAGAGGGAGAAGCAGGCTCCATGAAGGGAGCCCGATGTGGGACTCAATTTCAGGACCCCAGGATCACGACCTGAGCCAAAGGCAGATACTTAACCGCTGAGCCACCCAGGCACCCCATCACCTCCACCCTTGATTAAAAAACTCTAAGACCGTGTTGTTTGATTGTAATATGTAGCGGTACAGGGTGGTCAATAATGAAGGAGAAAGGGCTGTGCCTGCCTTAGGTCAACACTAGGGAAGTGACTGGGGAGTCATCACAGAGAAGTGAAAAGCAATTCGGTAATAACAAAATTAACAGTGGCAGACGTGTACTCAGCACTTGCTACAGAGCCAACCTTGTTCGAAAGGCTAGAAAGTTTAACTTACTTAATCCCCACCACAACCCTATACAGTAGGACCTAACTCCCCCATTTCACAGATGGGGTAAACTAAGAAAGCACGGAGGTTACTCATCTTTTCCAAGGTTTCTCAGTAGTTAGTTCTAGACAGTCTGATCCCAGCATCCAGCTCATCGTTACGACATCATATTGCCTCCCCATTGTAGCCGGAAGTGACAAGGAGAAATAGTTTCTGAGAAACTTGAAGAAATGTTCAGAGGGCTCTGGATTTCCAGACGGTGTGGGCGTGTGAGCGTTTCTCGACTGACTGAAAAAAAATGTCAATCGAACCACCACGTTCAGTAATAGCTGCCTGAGATGCAACTGCAGCTTTATGGAAAAATGCAGTTGGCCTTACCAGTTGTTGAAACCATCTTCTACTTTTGCTGTTAAAGAAGAAGATATAAAACAGCTTCCAATTTTGCCTAAAATCAAATGAAGCCTTTTTCAAATTAAAAGATGAGTTTTTAGGGAAATATTTGTCTACTGAAAAACTGCTTCTCTAATTAAGCAATTAAGTCTCAACAAGACAGACCTCATCATTGCTTAAAGGTCATTTAAAATGCAAAGAGGATGCAGAACTCAGCTGGGGCGGTAAATCAGCCCATCTCCGTGGGCGTCTAAAGTTCTGCGTTGTCTTCAACTGCACATGCAGTGTTTATGTATTTAAGTATTTGGGCTGTTGCCTCTGTGTGCCGAAAGACTAAGAAAACTTGGCTGTGTTTTTCGGCTCATCAACATTATTATTTTATAAGGTACATGGAGCTGGAGGGGGGGATGGCCTACAGCGGGTGGAACCCGAAGCATTCTTCTTTGCACACCAGCCCCCAGTTGCGTGGAAATTTGCTACGACTTCACTACCGCCACCTCGGTGTGGAGGGTGTGGTTTCCAATAATTACATTGCTGCTATTTTGAGTAATGAGATGGGGTTCCTGCACAGCAAGAGGTAGATTTTACTGGGTTCATTTAAATTTTATGGAAATGAGTATTTATTAGTTGACATCCAACTGAAGCCCATCTCGAAGGTTTGCCTTTCTTAATCCATGGCTCACTGAGACGAAAGGATGGCGTACATAAAGGATTAATCCCCTTACCTTTTCTTGCTAATATGGCACTGTCTCCACTTAACTGCCAGGAGGGCTGACATTTTCCTATGGCCTAATCCTAAGGAGGTGAAGAGGACTCATAAAACACCAGTAACATCCCACCCAGCACCCACGCTCCTGGGAAGACAATTACTTAGCAGTTTAGGCAGCAACGATGATTTATTTTCAAGGACTGTGTGTGCCACAGGGTGATAGGATAAGACTGACCGACTTCCCTCTAAATTTTTTGCATGCGTCAAAGAATAATAATTAGTCATTAAAGAGGCTCCATGAGACCCGAGTTTTTAAAAGACCAAAGTGGGTGTTGGAATGATCTAGATTATCGTAGAGAATTTTGCAAGGCTCTCCTTTCCTCCCGGCAATCCCCGCTTGATCTCCCCAACGCTTTGCCATCATCAGGCAAAGCCCAAGTGCGGGGGGCTTCTCCATGTGCTTTCCGCCGTCCTCCTGACCCTTGATAATGTTGACAAATTGAAGACATGGCTGAAATGTGGCACTGTCATCCCTCACTTGCATCACACAGAATGGCAGGTAAACAGGAAAATCTGGGCTGGCCCAGAGAATGAGCCAACACACATAAATTACAAATAAAAAAATTAACAGACACCAATCTGCTCCCCAATACCATTTGCCAGCAAGAAATCTCTATGGTAACTGAACCCCCCCCCGCCCCCGCCCAGCCTCCCTGGATAGTCAACTAGTGGATTTCCTCCCTTTCCCTTTTGAAGGAAAAGTTCTCAAAACTGATTTAAATATTATGATAATCTCATCGCCGAGCAATGAATGAGAGATGTAGTCGCGTTGGCTGCGGCGCCTTTTAAAACATATACTTTTCCTTCCCTCAAATGGCACTGCCACACAGGTGAACTTTCTCCTAATAGAAGGTCCCTTCTTTATAAAAATCTGGATGTGGGGAGTTGAAAGTGGTACTGTGCTTTTTGGGATGACTGGATGAAAGTTGCCAAGCAACTAAGGAATGATGTTAAGGGAAGGAGCACCCTCTGAACAGAATATCGCTTTTTGCAAACACTCATTTGTTGTTCGTGAGGTGGCACAGGGTCTCTCATCTCACTGTCTTGTCTCTGTAGCACCTGGTTGAAGTGTTCTACGTGGATAAAAATTCAAGCCTTTGCTTTGCTTGCAGGATGGGCAGATACTAACATTTATTGAAAAATTTCTCCTGCATCCTGAGAATATTGTTACTGACTTTTTTTTTGTTTTAAGATTTTAGTTTAAAATGATCTTGCCACCCAACGTGGGGCTCACTCACAATCCTGAGATCAAGAGTCACATGCTCCACCGACCGCACCGGCCACACCCCACCTCACCCCTGCCCTTGTATTGAATTTTTCATATCCCTGGCAAACCAGTAGGGTAGGTATTTTGTAATCTTCATTTGACAGTTGAGGAAAATAAGACTCAGAGAGGGTAAGTGGCCTGCTGAAGGTCATACAGTCCTTGAGAAAGAATTTGAGCTCAGTCTCCTTGATTTTGAAGTGCATAGTCTATCTGCTATGTGACATTGTTTCTAATATTTCTTTCTTTTTCTCTTTTGGAAATCACTGTCAATAGTCCTCCTACCCTTAGGGTGGTGCCATTCACAAAAACAAGTCCACTATACCTTCCCCTGGGATGAAATGAGGACAAATGACCAATCTTGACCCTTTCTCTCCTTCTTGCCTACTCTGCAAATCCCCAGAGATCCAGCCGAAGCTCTATGGCTTCAGCAGTTAGACTCTCAGGAACGAACTTGAAATTAGAATGCTTTCCTGGTTAATGACATTGACTGATGTGTTGAGCCGATCTGAGGCTAATTATATTCATTCACTGACCAAAATCATACCGACACAGGCAGATACCACTCATTTTAAAAGAAAAAATTGGGAGGGGGGGGTGCAGATAACTCATTATATCTTATATGGGAGACATCAAAAACATTAAGTTTCAGATGAAAAAGAGAGAGAGAAGAAAAAGAGAAAGAAAACATGAAACACTTCAAATCTTTTGTCAAGAAAATCTCTTCCAGGTGAGCATCAAAAGTTGCCTTTCTCAAGAAGTTTGAGCAACTGCCATTAGGATGAGAAAATGAAAAGGAACTCGAACAGAACAAGATGTCCTGAGTGATTTTATGATATTTCTGACCTTAAAAGGCATACATTGGGATGTAAGTGCTTTAGTGATTTTGTGGATTCTGAATTGGTACTGACTTGAAGGCCTCTTGAATACATCCTGAGGTTTGACATTTGCTATGCTTTTTTCCCCCACTCTCTCTCTCTCCTAAAGATCATTATGAAACAATGCCACAGAATCTTCCAAAATGTGAAAGTCTGTGGGAAGTTACTAAAACAGGTAGTGAGGGTTCGCTGGGGGCTGCACTTAACGAAAATCTGAAAATTGCTGGCTTTGTTGTTGGGAGAAATACACACTTGATTCGCAAGTGTCTTTGGCACGTCTTTGTGTGATGGCTGGGTTACAGCCATACTCCCCTGGCAGGGAATTAGATGAACAGCACGGAGGAAGTAAAGAAGATACACCCTAGAGAGGAAAACATGCTTGAGTTTCATTTGTCAAATTCTATTTTATTTTACTTTTTAAGGTTTTTAAGTTTTCGAGGATAAAAATAGGCAATCATGTTGGGCAATGAGTCGTCCTCTGGTGAGCTCTGTGGATCGTTGAGAAGCCGGTGTTCCCTAGCATCTGGAGATTATGGTGCAAAATGAATTGTCCAAGTAAGAACTCTCAAATTGTAGTCACCTAATTAAATTCTTTAATGCTTACCAGCAAATAAGGACACGCGACCAAAATTCAAACTTCAGTGTGGGGAGCTTGCTTGCTGAGCTGTGCCAAAGGCCAATGCCGGCTTCTCTGTAAGGGCTCTGTACCTAGGGTGAAACTGGACTGACTCAGGATATAGCACCTGGGAGAATCAAGAAGCAAAATTGGCACTGGGGTGGGGTTGAGAATAATTGATTCGACTCCAAATTAAAACATACCAAAGAGATGATGTCAGCAGCAAAATGACGAAAGAAATGGAGTAGTCATGCATGAGGCAAAAAATAAAAATAGCACACATTTTTCAAGGAGCAAAATAAAGAAGAAAGCCATTCACCTCTTCTACAATAAAATTTTTTTTTATAAAGGAAATCAGATCCATGATATCTATGCAGAATATATTTTTATGTGGGACCTATGTACCGTACTTCTGTAGGGCTGAATGCATTATGTGGAAAGCCAATGAGTCATTAGAATTTAAGGGGACTAGGAGTTCAAGGTATTTGGTGTAAAGTCTTGGGAGGAAGGATTTGTGTTATCTGATTATCTGCCTCTACTTTTACTTGATCTTGTTATTGTGACTATTTCAATTGGTGTTCAAACACTCCAGTTCTGTCATAAAATAGAGGATGATGGGTCTCTTTAATGGAACAGATGGGGTACAGGTAGCTGTCCAGCATCTTTTCAATTGGGGGGTGCCCAGGAATAAGAAATGCGCAGGCTCCAATTGCTCTGCCCATCCCGGATGACGTCACCACTGACTGGTGGGATTGGGCAGTTCACGGGCCTTGGGAGACTGTTAGAGTCTGTTCATAAGCCAAAAAGTGACTTCCACAAACCCTTTTGGGATGCACAGTTTCTCGTCTTGACAGAGGCACATCATACACTTCTCAAGAATGAGACAAAAATAAGCTCTGGGCAGTTATCAGGGGTGTTGCAAATAGTTTGTAAGCAATCCTTTTAAGGGATGAAAACCTGCAATTTATTTACTTGGCTTTAAGAAAAGAAAGACTGGGATTCTGACCAGTACTATATCACTGTTGTTCTCACTCAGTTACATCTGGACACATGCTTTCAGAGGGTTAGTCAGGCACTGTGCCCCCCGGGCTCACACCTTTCGGATGACTTTCTGGTTTCCTCTGTCTGGGCAGCCTGTGCTCAGGAACCTGCCCAGCTCTCAACCCCACCCTCCTCACCCCAACTCTTGCCCCATTTTCTGTTTCTCAAACAAGCCAAGTCCTTTCTTATATCAGAGACATGCCTTTTTGCCTTTGCCTGGCACATTCCTTTCCCAGATCTCTGAAGCCAGTGCTTTCTAGTTATTTATGTCTCAGCAAGAGGCTCACATCTTCAGTGGCAAGAGGCTAGAGAAACAGAGCCAGAGCCTCATTCACCTAAGAGGTCCCTTTATGGCTACGTGATTTCTCCTACTCGCTTGTCTAGAGAGAAGAGAACAAGAACTAGGCTTAACGTTTTGTAGAATTTCATTGCCGGTCCTCTCATACATGTAAGAGGCTATTAAATTCTACAGTAGATGATCCAGGGTTGATGGATGTTTAAATAGGTCACATGATAATTACAGACAATATTTAGTGTTTTCAGTGTGTCAGGCACAGATATGATGATAACATTTACTTTACACAATAGCCTTAGGAAGAAGATCCTGTTTCGGTCTCCCTTTGATAGACGAGTAAACAGGGGCTTGGACAAGTTACGTCTTGCTTAAGGTGGCACAGTTAATAAGTAAGAGGACCTAGATTCAAACTCAGTTATCGAAACTGCTAGTTCTTGGCAATGACTTGCCCAAGTAATACCGTAGTCAATAGATTAGAAATCGTATCGAGACTCTTTGGCTTTTTTCACTGAATTCTTTTGCCCTAAGGTTTCTGAATTTGGAGTTTTATCATTCACAGTGAACTTATTTCCTGGCATCATTCCTCTTGCTATTTCTTGAAGTACACTAATTCTGTTGTCCTGGGAGGAGATTATAAGAACACGAAACCTCTTTAGATAAAGCGATAGACACTGCCAGTATCGCTAAATGATTGGGGGTCAGGGTGTTATAAGGGGGGGATGCTAATGTCATAAGCCTTCTCCTTGGAGTGGGCTGTGGCAAATGGATTGGGAATCTGAGACCTCGGGTTTACTTTGAGCAAATAATTTCCTCTTTGTTCTTTATTTTTCTCATCTCTGTAATAAGCAGACTCTGAAGCCCATTTTGCGGTGGAGGTCCTCGGCCCTGCAGAAATTCTCAAACTTGGTGTCATCCATTTAGTTTGCTTAAAGAGGAAAAAAAAAATCCAAAGCTTGCATGAGAAACTTGAGTGACAATGCAAAACTTGCAATTGCCTTCAACAGGGAAAAGATAAGGGTTGTATTTCTGTGTTTGTATCACTTCAACCTTAACCTTGGGCCGGGGATATAAAGGAGTTTCTAGGAAGATGGCTTTAACCTCAGACCAAGGAGGAACAGAACAAACTTGAGTTATGATAAAAGGCATTGATATCTCAGAGCCTGTGTTTTCAGAAACAGGGAGTGTGGGAGGGAAGGGCTGGAGACCAGCTATCCCTGGAAGTGCTAGCTCAGCTGGCCCCACTCTTTACACAGCTCCTTCCCCACCATGCAGTGGAGGAAGGAGAACCATGCCGTGCTTACTTTGAAGGAGTTTAATTCTTAAATACTGGAAACTGCAGGCACATGGCATGTTGGGTGACCATGCTATAGGAGAGATTGCAGCCTTTTAATCATAAAACTTTATGGCAACTAACCTACATGATCACACCACTCCTCTAACACACACTGACGTCTGATCTTTTCCTTGAGCCAGGAGGTGGGCTGCTCAGCCCGAGGAAGCCTAGAGCAAATTCCACATTCCCCAGTGAGACCGCAGTCTTTGGACTTCAGAAGAGACGTGAACCCAGACCTCGATCTGAAGAACTTAGGAAGAAAGCAGACTATTAAAAAAAAAAAATTGGAGAAGGGACATCTGGATAATGAGAACTGGCTTAAGAGAAGACACAGTCCTCAAGAATAATATCCCTCAGACTGCTTGGAGTTTGTTGCAGTCATCACAGACCTGGGTGGTATCGAATCCTGCAACCCCATCTTAACCAGACTGTGGGGTGCACATCATTGGGTACGTTTGAGGAGCTTTAGGAAAGACATCAATTCAGCAATACAAACCAGAACTACAGGGTGAAAGGTGGCTCTGGTTTAGATTTTCTTCTAACTCCTTCCCAAGATGAAAGTCTCAGTTCAAGTGTCAAGTTCAAGGACTTAACCCTTCACTTTCTAACCTTTATCATGGCAAAGACAGAGCTCAGCTAGAGCTCAACTTTAAGACTTAGGCAGGCATCAGGGTCTGGGCAGATGTGAAAACATTGTTTAGTTGTCTTTCTGTCTATCTATCTATCTATTTTTTTGTGATTAGGTCCCCTTTTTGGTAAGTGGTACTGGTTTTCATCTAGGCTAGTGATTAATTAAATTTCCTCTTTATTTTATTTTTTAAGATTTTATCTATTCATGAGAGACACACACAGAGAGAGAGAGAGAGGCAGAGACAGAGGCAGAGGGAGAAGCAGACTCCCTGTGGGGAGCCCAATTCAGGACTCGATGCCAGGACCCTGGGATTATGACCTGAGCCAAAGGCAGATGCTCAACCACTGAGACACTCCGGCAGCCTAAATTTTCTCTTTAATAAAAGGGTATACAGATATGGCAAAAAAGTATGACTTTCACTTGAGTGAAATTGGGGAAACATTGCTTTATGATTATAATAGCTAAAACTCTTTTTAAAAAGATTTTATTTATTTATTTATTTATTTATTTATTTATTTATTTATTTATTTATCAGAGAGAGCACATGAGGAAAGGGGAGGAGAAGAAGTAGAGGAACAAGCACATTCTGTACTGAGCATGAAACCCAACTCGAGGCTAGATCTGAGGACCCTAGACCCAGGCTAGACCCTGAGATCATGACCTGAGCCAGAACCAAGAGTCAGATGCTTAATCAACTGAGCCACCCAGGCACCTCTCTTTTTTTAGTGTTAGCCAGGACATATTCTAAATCCTTTATATATGTATTAATTCACTGAAGTTTCTTTTTTTTAAGATTTTATTAATTCATGAGACACACACACACACAGAGAAGCAGAGACACAGGCAGAGGGAGAAGCAGGCTCCATGCAGGGACCCCAATGCAGGACTTGATCCTGGGTCTCCAGGATCATGCCCTGGGCTGAAGGCAGGTGCCCAACCACTGAGCCCCCCAGGAGTCCCAGTTCACTGAACTTTCTTGACTACAGTTTGATATAGATCTTCTTATTATTCACATTTATTATAAGAAAAACTGAGATGCAGAAAGTTTAAGTAAGTTTACACTTAAATTTACAAAATTCACATTCAGCAGGCTATAGGGTCAAGATTTGAACTGGAGGATTTTGAACTGCAGAACACATGCTCATAACTACTGTGCTATCCTATAATCCAGAAGTCTGGCTATGCCTGTGAATGGAAATGATCTGTGACCATTAGTGTTAGTCTATGAGTTTGGGTTGGCAAAGCATTAATCAAGCATTTCTAGTTGCAAATGGAGGAATGGGGACAAAACTCAAACCCAGCGACAGAGCAGAAGCGTGCTGAATGGAAAATGCCAAGATTCTAGTCTACATACTGCATTCTCTAAGATCACAGAGGGCTGAGCAAAGAGTCTAGCAAATTCTAAGAGAATGCCCCACTGGAGCTTCAAGGAACAGAGATCACTGGCCTCTTTATGCAACTGATGTGGTATTGTTGAAGGCAGGCTTGCTACTGCCTTCACCTTTAAGACATGATGGAAATCCTGCTTTTCAAAGGAAAAATTGAGAAATAAGGACTAAAAACAGGGATAATTGAAGATTCCCCACAATGAGGATTGAGGGCTAAAGGATGAAAAGAACTTAAACCCAATGACTCTCAGAACCTCTTGATGGACTGCAATGTTTCACTGAGCTGGTGAGTTTCCAGACCTCTTTCAATTCAACAGCCGCTAAATGAGAATTAGTACCAGGAACGGAGGAGGAAAAGAAAAACGGAGTGAGAAAAAGAACTAAAAATTATGGCTCAGGGGTATAATTTTTGCCTCGCAAAAGATCCTTCTCTGGGTTTTGATTTGATTTTAGTAAAATTACTCCCTTTTTTATAAGCTTGTAACCTTCCAAAGCAGTTGTTGTAGATTATTTCACTTCATCTTTACAATAATGTAAAAAAGAGGCAGGGAAAGTATTTTCTTATGCTTTTTAAGATAACGAAATCGAGGCAGAAGGCATTAGGGATCTATGAATCTAACAGAATCCCAGCTAGTAATAGTGCCATTGAGTGAAAGCCTACCACAGTGCTAGACAGTGCCAACTACTTTACCACATTATTCATTAATCCTTTAGAGAAATTTTGAGGTAGATACTTGCCTTTTGCCCAGTCTCTGGAGGCTAGAGAGATTGAGAGCCTGGCCAGCACGCTTAGCCTCAGCATGTTCCAGCTCATGAGAACTCATGAGAGCCGACTGTGCCCAGCTCTTCCCACAGGGAGACAACTTACATCACAGAACTCGGTAAACACTGCACATCAAGGCTTGTTTCCCTTGGGAAGCCGGTCATGAAACCATTTGCCAGCGTACAACTGGGCACATACCTGGTAACTGGCAGAGTAGGATCCAGAACCAGGCAGTCTGGTTCCAGACTTTTCCCTTCCCGCCTCACAGTAGTGCCCATTCACTGTGAACAGCCTCCAAGACGGATCAGCCTCCTGGCTTCCAGCAAGGGGCAGGAGTTCAAGTTTCTCCTGGAATTCCTATACATGAATTTATATAGAAAAAGGTCTAGAAATGCCACAGGGATGAAAAATATTCATCTAGTTAGCACTAACTGTGAACTTTGTGCTAGATGGATGTGCATTTCAAGTCCATGCTCTTATTTTCGGGGCTGATTCTCATATCATGAAAACCATTTACCTACCTGATTAAAGTCTCGTTGACTGTGAGTGGCCCAAATGATAAGAATGAGTCCTGAACTAAAGGTGTCCCTAATTCCATGTCTGTGAGGGGACAAATAGGGAGGATGTGATGCCAGATGCATGTGGCTTTGATTCTAGCTCTGCTGCTACGTAGCTATGTGACCTTGGCCAAATCACTTCAGCTCCCTAAAACTCAGTCTCAATATGAACATGACGATAGGGTGTTTGAGGAGATTGAGTGAGCTCATTCCACAGAACCTAACATAATGTACACCCTCAATAAGTTGTCAGCTCCTCTTCTGGGTAGTGTAGCTACTAGTAGTCTACATGCAGCGTGGGAAGGCAAATTCTAGCCAGAAAGTGGCTTATGTTTATTTATTGGCCAAGGGATGGAACTCAGATGGCCATCGGCAAGAGCTCATGAGAGGCTAGACAGGCCACCCTGACTGCTTTGCTACTGGAGGCAGAAATGCTCCAAATTAATAGATAAAAATTCCCTCCTTGGCAGGGCAAAGGTTTAAAGTACAAACTGCTCCAGATTTAAATCTCTGTCATCTACAAGTATAGACCTACCAGCCCACCGTGTTCCAGTTCGATCATCTGTAACATGTGGGCCGTAATCATGCTCACCTCCCAGCCTAATGCACCAAAAGCCTCAGTAATTAGTACTTATTACTATTAGGGATTGCAGTAAATGAGATGTTTTCTATTACAGGCCAGACACTCAATGTCTACTGGTCAAAGGTATCCTCTCCCATGGACAAGTTTGGTTGTGCCCTGATGAAAATTCCAAATCTGCTCTTTTTTTTTTTTTTGCCTTAAAAAAATGTCATCTAACCCTATTTCTGTGACATGTTTTTCTGTTCAGAAATTAAGAACGTAGTCTGTGCCACAATGTCGACACTCCAATACTTTGATCGGAAGGACGGTATTCTTCAAGGCAGAAATCATGAACTTGCCTCCCAGCCTCTCTCACAACTAATATTGTAGGCACAGGACCCGGGGTCTGCCCATCAGATGCACCAGTGGAAGGCTCTGAATCAGAAGGTATATTGTTAGGAAGCTGACTCATGATATCCTGTATTCTGTGTAGAAATCACCTGTGCTTCAGAGGCAGGTGGTTTCGGAGCTTCTAGCGGGAAGGTCAACTGTCCTGCTCAGGCAGCATGGGATAGGCGTCTATGTGCATTGCTGGTGCAAGCATGGCTCTGCTGGCACAGTCTTGGCTGTAAACTGGGCATGGGTCCTGGCTGTGTAGCCTTCAGATCTGATTCTCTGAACTGCTGGGTGATTTCATGAACCATGTAAAGCATTTAATATATATATATGTATATTTTTTACTGATAGCTGGTGTAGTTTCATGATGTATCCCAACTGAACCCCCTAATTTTGCTTATAGCATTTCTGACTTGTATGTTTAGAGGTCAACTTCCCACCATGGATAGGTGACCTTCCCTTCAATTCCCAAGTTCTTGGGAAAGGGGCATGGCAATGTAGCATTCCCTCATCTCCTCACCCCCACCCCTACCAAGCATCTACCACATAGGCAAGGGTTGGAAATCTTTTTCTATAAAGGGACAGGTAGTAAATATTTTAGACTTTGTGGGCTATACAGTCTCTGTCGCATCCACTCAATGTTGTTCTTATAACAGGAAAGCAGCCATATGTAAATAGATAGTATGGCTGTGTTCTGATTAAACTTATTTACCAAAACAAGTGATGGGCTGGGTTTGCTGACCCCCTGACAAAAGGTAGCACTTTACAGATTACAATATTACAATGAGCAACATAGACTCTTTTGAGAGTGGACATGACCACAGCTCTCCTCTTGACTTCGACACTGGCACCTGTGTCACCTCGGACATACACATTCGCCTCTCTGTACCTGTCTTTCTGCCTCTACCAATGATAAAATCGACAATGCTGTTTCCTCCCTCACAGGTTGCTGAGGAGACCGAAGGAGGTAACAGATTTCAGAGTGCTATGAATATGTTAAAAGCACTTTAAAATAATGGAGTATATTTTGTGCCAACACCATACTGTTTTGATTACTACAGCTTTGTAGCATGACTTGAAGCCTGAAATTGTGATACCTCCAGCTTTGCCTTTTTCAGGATTGCTTTGGCTAGTCAGGGTCCTTTGTGGTTCCAAATATATTTTAGGATTGTTGGTTTTCTGTTCTATGGAAAACGCTGTTGGTATTTTGATAGGGGTGGCATTACATCTGTAGATTGCTTTAGATATAGTCTGGATATGGTTAAAATGAAAAACACAAGAAACAAAAAGCTTTGGTGAAGATGTGGAGAAAAAAGGAACCCTCATGCACTGTTGGCCCGGTGCAGCCCCTGTGTAAAAATGAGTGGTTTCTCAAAAAATTAAATAGAATTACCCTATGATCCAGTTATCACACTATGAAGTATTTACTCAAAGAATTAAAAAAATGCTAATTAAAAAATACATGAACTCCTATGCTTATTGCAACATTATTTACAATAGCCAGATTATGGAAGCAGCCAAGGAGTCCATCAATAGATGACTGGATAAAGAAGAGATGCTGTATGTATACCATGGAATGTTACGCAGCCATGAAAATGAATGAAATCTTGCCATTTGCAATGACGTGGATAAGTCTAGAGGGTAAGGGAAATGAATCCATCAGAGAAAGACAAATACTGTACGATTTTGCTCACATGTGGAATTTAAGAAACAAAGCAAGTGGAAAGAGGGAAAAAAAAGAGGCAAACCAAAAAACACTCTTGACTGTAGAAAACAAACTGGTGATGGCCAGAGGGGAGGGAGAGGGGAAGATGGGTCAAGCAGGTGATGGGAATGAAGAGCATGCTTCTCATAATGAGTGCTGAGGAATATATAGAATTGTTGAATCAGGGGATCCCTGGGTGGCTCAGTGGTTGAGTGCCTGCCTTTGGCCCAGGGTGGGATCCTGGAGTCCCATGTTGGGCTCCCTGCATGGAGCCTGCTTCTCCCTCTGCCTGTGTCTCTCTCTCTCTCTCTCTCTCTGTGTGTGTCTCTCATGAATAAATAAAATCTTTTAAAAAAAAGAATTGTTGAATCACTATATTATATGTGTGAAACTAGTTAACACTGTATGTTAACTATACCGGGTTTAAAATTTTTAAAAAGAATGGCTATAAAAATTATAGAGTACATTATTATAATTATATTTTTATTCCCCAATAAGCAATGAATGCCATGAGAAGAGGGTCTGTGTCTTTTAATTCTGACCCTCTATTTTCTAGCACATTACATTTCATGGTCAACATAAATGCTTGCTAAATAAATACATAGTTTAGCTCTTGGTTCGGAGGACTTTTAAGCTTAGTGATAAATGTAAGCTAATGTTTGAGTAATCACCAATCCACGCAAATGAACAATAAGTGTTAGGGTAAACCTGTAAAATTGTGGTCACATCTTAAAAGCTTATAGAAGCTAAACAAAAAAATATAAAGTAATGCCGTGGGTTGGTTTACAAAGTGGCAGGAACTAAGGTAAAATGAAGAGAGCACATCTTGTCTGAAGCGAATGATGTTTTTCATTCCAACTAATTCCATGTGGAAATGTGGGACCACCTTTGGCAATTTTTCCAGTTTTCTTTTTTTTCTTTTTAAGATTTATTTATTTATTTATTTATTTATTTATTTATTTATTTAGTGCAGGGGGGATGAGACAGAGAGGAAGGGAGAGGGAGAGAGAGAATCCTCAAGCAGACTCCCCACTGAGTGCAGAGATCATGACCTGAGCCAAAATTACGAGTCGTATACTTGACTGACTAAGCCATCCAGGTGCCCCAATTTTTCCAGTTTTTCAAGAGAAGCTGAAAATCTGGATTTTTAAGTAAATTGCTCTCAATTTTATACAGTGGCAATTAATCCTCAAGATTAAAAAATAATCAGTCTCAGGTCACCTATGACTCCTCGTGTAATTTCTAGAAGACACAATCGAAAGTAATAATCCTGGAATAGCAATGTAGAAAATTCTTAGATTTCATCGTCTTTTGAGTCCCTGATTGTAATTGATGGTCTTTCTTACTCACTGCAACATTTTTGATCATATCAATTTTCAATGATTCTTTGATCATGGAATTATTGCTCTTAGGACTTCTCTAGTCATTATGTTTATCGACACTGACTGTCCCAACTCCCCAGATTTCCACATGGCTTCCTCCTCCAATATATTCAGGTCTCAGTTCAGATGCCCTGTCCTCATGCAAGCCCTCCCTAAACATCCTGTCTAAACTAGCCTTCCTCCCCACTGCCCTTCCTCTTTTTTGGTAATACTTATCAGCGTCTGACATATATTTTTTATGATCTGTCTTCCCCCATCTGGAGTGTCACCTTCCTGAAAACAGAGATGTGTCTCTGTTTCATTCAATGCTGAATTCCCAGAACCTGCCACAGTGTCTGGCAATAGTAGGCACCTAATCGATATGTCAAACGGGTAAATGAGTGATCCTTTTGATCACTGTTGCCAAGACATCAAGACTATTTATTATCCAAGATTTTGGAAAAAAAAATATGGATATGAGAAAGCAGGTTTCTAGTAACAGGAATCTTAGTAAGTCTAAAACATCTTCGCTGGTCACTTGCTTTTGACATTGGGAAAAATCTACAAACCTAAAGCCAGCTTTTTATATCATGTTTACACCATGTTTATGATGGCTTCCTATGGCCGGTCTCCTGGGAATGGTGGGAGGGAGTTTTATGATGACCACACAAAAGCGAGCTTGAAGATAAAAGGTTTTAGGCTGCTCTAACAAATGAACGGAGAAGATCTGAAAGGTTCTTTGTAGAATACAAAATTTTCCATTTTGGAAGACTCTTGGAGGAACAAAGATGGCGGAAAGTCATGAAAAGTTTTAAGGGTTCATTCAGTTTGAGTAATTGAAGTAGAATAAGAAAAATACTGACTTTAAAAAAATGACTTCTACTATCTGCTACTGCGGATTTTATTTGTTGTCGAGGTGACATTAGCACATAGAAATAATTTTAGGAGAGTAGGGAAACTGAAAATCTGCCACCACCCTGGCAGTGACTCTTTAATATTTCCCAAGCCCCCTGCCACTTTCCATGCAAGTTTACTAACCTTATAGTCAATTAAGTAACATCTTCTCTTCTGGGAGAGTCAACAGATGAGCAACAGCTGCTCACTCTGTGAGGGGCACCGGGCTCAGTTTCATTTTTCTGAATCCATGGCAGCTCTGAGGACACACACACACCATACTTTGCACTTGTCTCCCTATCCCCCCTTAATCTCCAACATGTGAACCACAATTCTTAGGAAGTAAGTCAGCACACATATCAATGCCTACCCATCATGAGCCAGACCCTGGCTCGTGTTCTGATGAACGCCAAGTCTGTACTGGAGGAGGTCAAGTGCCAAATAATTTCTCAATATATATATAAACTCTTGCGGTAATTATACCCATTTTGGTCTCTGACAAAGTTGAGTATATTGAGTATGCTAAAGAGTTGCTTATTAATGATGTACAGAAGTAATTTTTCTTACTACTGATGGGCCAAGTGCCCCTCTTATGGGCGCCTCTACGGCCCCCATCATTGCACTCATGCCCAGGCAATGAAACTGTGCATTCGCTTCTTCCCCTGGTCCCCCATGTCATGCTTCCCTCAATCAAGGGGAGGTGTATGGTCTTACTGGTATCCTCTGTGTCCAGCCTAGCGTCTGGCACCTGATTTTCAGTTCAGAAGTGTTACATATCTGAGTGAACTTGTGGAAGGCAAGATGTCCCCAGGGCTTGGATCTGAGAGGACCTAGCTCTCTCCAGCCTACAAACAAAGAAAATTTTAAAAAGTGACATTCCCCACTCAAGAAACAAGTGGGTTTTCTCCATATCCTGAGTAGGGAAATGCCCTGCAAGGTGATCTACAACAGAGGATGGTGAGAGTCTTGAGAACTCTCCCTTATCCTGAACTCCATCTCTTTTATGATTTCACGCTGTGCTCTCCACGTTTGCAGTCCTGACGTCTCCAACTGTAAAAGTATGTGCTTGCCTCACAAAGTCTCGTGACAGCATTTTCTTTTAATTAGCACATTCATAACAGCAACAATAATTCCAATCATTAATAAGCTGCTCACCCCACTTAGGAACAAACCAAATGGCAAGAAGTCAATGTTAATTTTAAAACACATGTAAACAAGAATCCAGGAAGGCCAAACACAATAACCTTCTGGCATTATTAATGGCAAAGAACGCTTTCTGCTGAGCTCGAGAAGTAAATGGTACACGGATTGTGCCCCATACTCCTCCACTTATGCTTCGTGTGATGGAAATCAATTAATTATCATGTGGTGGTTTTTTAAAAAATATGTATGTTTTCCCCCAAATACCATATGCTTCATGAGCGTGGAGATCATGTCCATGTGGCTTCCTGGGCCCACGGTGTTCTCTGCACATAGTAGGTGTCCAATGCATCCGTGTTGAATGAATGAATGAATGAATGAATTCTCAACAGTGTGCTAGCAGATCTCTGGTGAAAGGACAGAACCCTGACATTTCAGAGTATTACTTCGCAACGAAAGTTGGGCACCAGCACCATTCTCGAATATTAAACTGACCCAGTGTTTGGGCCACGAAGGTCCAAGCGTCCACTCAAGAATTTCTGAATTTTATTTTCATTCTGATCAAAAAATGAATCCAGTTATACCTTGGATCCTCAGGATAAACAGACTTCTCACTGAATATTGCTACACAGAATCAATGTCTACCGTTGTGTTTATCCTTGTGATTGAGTGGGTGCCCAGCCATCAGGGAAAAAGGACATCGCCTGGCTTTTCAATAGAGCGTTTCTCACGTTCTGGGGGCTGGCACATTTTCTCAGTTCCCAAGTTTGGGAAACAGTTGTAGCTCCGTCTTCCCCGCTCAGCACTGTGACACCCATACGTCTGGGCAATGCCTGGGGCCACCATCTGTCTCCCTCGCCTATGACTCCACTGAGCGGCGTCAGGCTCTAGAGCCAGGGCCGCATTTCAGCGCGGGCCCTCGTGACGGACCCGGGATGTCTGCGATCATTTCCTCTGCTGCCTTTCATATCACTGAACTGAAACGATCAGACCTGTCAAGAGCGAGGGCCCCAGATGAAAGGCCAGTGCATTAAGACAGAGCATAATTGCCAGCTTCTGAGTTTCTGACATTAATCGTTTTACTGAAAGAAGACAGTGGAGCTCCTCTCTCTCTCCCTCTCTCTCTCTCTCTCCATCTCTCTCTCTGTCTTCCTCTGTCCATCTCTCTTGTATTGCCAACACACAGGAATTATGGAGGGGTGGGGGCTAGAGATTAAAAAAATCCCCACCTCCAGCAAGGTTCGCTAATTAAAAGTAATATGCTTCCCCCCTGGCCCCTTCCTTTTTTTTTTTTTTTTTTTTTTGGCAATTTGATAGCACAAAACACTTCCTTGGGGGCCACAGGGGGAAACAAACTGAGACAGATAAAAAATGTTTTGTGTTCATCCAAGCACAACTATGTTAATGCGTATTATCCCATTAATGCGCATCAACATCGGGAATCGGCTCACCAATGCAAGCAAGAAGCATACACTTATCATCATTTGATAACATGTTTAATGACAGATTGACGGGAGATTTGCAAATGTGAACTGGCATCAGTGTTGCTAACTTCAGCTTCTGCCGCCGCCTCTGCTATGCCAGCATATTTATGTGCATAATTTGATTTCTCAGCCACACTGTTAGTACATTTTTAATATTAACTATGCGCGAACAGACAGCCGAACTTAAGTTGCACTGGTGGTTGGAGTTCATTAGATTGAAAAAGACGGGCATGCATAACTAAGGTGGAGGTGGCCGTCCAACATCCGAGAAGCGCCTCCGAACACACGCTCCGTCCTCCACGTGCCCGAGCTACACATCGCACGTTGTTGCAAGTGGCAGAGCTGTTGGGAATGAAGGAAAGAGGGGAAGCAGAGGGAGGGAGCCCCCCCACCCTGGGCCCCCCCGGCCACACCCGCATTGGCTTTCCCTGCTCCACCTCGGGTCCCTCCAAACCCATCACGACCCCACACTGGGGCCCGTTGCTTCGGATGGAGCAGGAGGGCCCTAGTTGCCTCTGGTTCCCCATGCACCAGGCCCCGACCCCCAGGAAAGCCTCCTTGCAGTGGGAGCAGGGCACGTCAGAGCTGTTCTGGGGAGGCGTCCCCATCTGTGATTGCCTCTTGTTCCCATCACGTAACACGCGGCGGGGCCCACCCCACGGATTTCCCTTGCTACCTTTCCATCTCTTCATCTGTCAAATGGGCATGAGAACATCGCCCCCTCCACGGGGGTGCGAGCTTAAGGAAGCTGCAGAAAAGGAGGGCTGAGCCCAGCATTTGGCACGCAGCAAGCTCGCCGCCTATGTTCATGCTTATTATTTTATTTCTGCTTTTTGGGGGAGTCATTAAAAAATTCTCTAAGGCTGCTCCCCAGACACTAGGATCATATAAATCTGGGGTTTCAAATCCAGCTCCACGAAGTAAAGGCTATGTGGTGATGGTTAAATCACTTAACTTCTGTGGACTTTGGGTATCCCATTGGGAAAACGGGGTGATCCCAGGGACACGCCTGGCATCCTGGCAGGAAGGATAGTATGAGACGGTGTGTAAAAGGGTCTAAAAGGCCTTGGATCCAGTACACACTCAGTTGGTCTTAGCCTTTATTTTCTTCGGGAATCAGGACAGTGCCTAAGTTCTGGCAGTGCCAGGAGGGTCAATAAAAAATACATTCAGGGACACCTGGGCGGCTCAGTGGTTGAGCATCGGCCTTCGGCTCAGGTTGTGATCCTGGGATCAAGTCCCACATCGGGCTCCTTGCAGGGAGCCTGCTTCTCCCTCTGCCTGTGTCTCTGCCTCTTTCTGTTTCTCAAGAATAAATAGAATCTTAAAAAAAAAATACACTCAAATTTTGGTCCTGATGCTTCCTAACTGTATGATAACCTTTGTAGCACTCAGTTTTTTTTCCTCCTACAAAATGGGGACCCATCATGGAACCTACTTCTGTGAATTTGGGGAGGATGAAAGGAGAGAACACTGGCAATGTGCTCATTCCACGTTAACTCATGGTTACTAAAGCCCGTGTCTTCGGGGCTTCAGTGCTGCCTGGTGCATAAGAAGTGCTCAATAAACGTGTGTTGATTGAACAAGTGAGAGAGATCACTATGGCTACAGGCAAGGCTGAGGTCAGTCCTGGGAAAGATCTGTCCAGGGAACAGGGCAAAAGGCCTCCGAGAGTCTGTAGCTGAGCTCAGTGGGTAACCAAAACAGCACAAGAAAACAAAGAGTAGGCTTTTGAATGCCACCAGAGACACCGATGAACAGCCTTCCCTATTGGTGCCAACCAATGAAGGAGAGGCAACTGGCACTGGTGGAGCACCTACTACGTGCATCGTGCTAGGAGCTTCCTTATCTTTTCTTTTCACTTAACCTTCCTCACAGACTTTTAGTGGGGTATTATTATCCCCATTTTACAGATAAGGAAACTGAGGTTTGAGTGTGTGCCGAGTCTGGAGGGCAGAACAGGGGCTCCAGGAATGCTCACTCCACATTTGCGGACTGGACCTCAGAAAGGTTGGCCACCTGCTGAGAGGGACTCAACTTGCAAGTGCCAGTGTTTGGACCCGAGTGCACTTCTGGAACCGAGCCACACACACGTTCTAGCTGTGCCTTTCAGGTGGGAGACTAGAAGGCATGAAAGCAAAATGGTTAACCGGCCACTGCGTGTGCGCTGCTCCTATATGAACATCTATATGAAGGTGGCATTCCTGTGTCGTGGCATGTGATTCGTGTCATTCGCCGGCAGACGCGAGGAGGCCTTGCAGGGACTCACCCTCACTCTCCGATGCAGTGGGAATGTGGTTGCAGGGAAGCCCATCCAAAGAGAGCCCTGTAGTGATGCTTTGGGTTCCTTCTCCTCGTACCTGCCTCCTGCCTCCTGCCTGTTTGTCCTTCCAACACACGCAGGTGCAACTGTCTTCCGTGGGTGGCCCGTGGCTACTGGAGCTGCTCTGCCTACGGACCCTTCCAGCTGATGCCCCGCCTGGGATGGCTCCTCACCAGTGATGGAGCGAGGTCAGAGTACCAGAGCCCAAGCCCTGACTCCAGAAGAGTCAAACTCGGAGGCATAGCTAACCCCCTGGGGGTCCCCGGGGGACTGAGGGGGAGGCTGGAGCTTTCCCTGAAATCACACCCAGGCCTAGCTTTCTGCCCTCCTCTTATTGGTTTCCTCTGGAAGCACATTCCTAAGAAATGACTCATCCAGGAATCTTCATACCAGGGTCTGCTTCTGGTCCCTGCGCCCACGGTGCCATCCTATGAGACCAGGCGCTGGCAGGCTGCAGCCCCTGCACCAAATCCAGCTCTCCACCTGTAATTGTAACTAAAATTGTATTGGCCCTCGGTTGCCCCTACTCATTTATGTATCATCAGTGACCATTTTTGTGGTGGAATGTCAGAGTCCGGTAGTTGTGATATATACTACAAATTCCACAAACCCTCAGGTGTTCACTCTCTGGTTCCGTGATAAAACAGATTTGCAGAGCCCTATGCTACCGAATGCTTTGAACACACTGAGCTCTTTCCCGCCTTAGGAACCTTGCGTGCACTATTCTTTCTGTCTGGTGTTCTCCTTCCTTGACTTGGTGGATGATCAATTGGGTCTCACTTTTTAGGTCTCCGCAAAAATGTCACTTCCTCAGAAAGGCCTTGCCTGCCCACCCATCTAAAGTTTAGCCTTCATCTTCTGTCTGGTTGCCCTGTATTCTCAGCACTCATGGCACTGAAATGACTGCCTTTGTTTACAGGCTGTGGTTCTCTCAATGTTACCAACTCGCGTGTAAGCTCCACGAGGGGTAGGAAGATGTAAGCTCCATCTTGCCCATTCCTGGATCCTTGTGCCTGTATGTAAACCGACTCAAAAATATCTGTTTCCTGACTGATGAGAAAGATTGTAAAACCCTTCAGATGGCTGTGTCCACACCAGCTAGGGCTAGAAGTCAGGTGCTGCTTTATGACGGCAGCACCTGGGTAATCTGATCCTCATTTTGAATCTGTACTCCCAAAGCAATGGGAACATATTTCACACTCCAGCTGCATTAGTGCCTAGACATTTATTGCCTCTGGTATTAATTTGCTTGTTTTGCCACATTATGTAATGGGAGGTCACTTTATGTTATAAGCTATAATTTTTGAATTTTATGATATAAATTGACCTGCTTCAGGAACCTGGCTATAAAGAGACTGGCTGTCAAGGGGTCAAGGAAAAGTTATGCTGTGTTAATGGTTTTAATTAATGCATTAATTTCACAAGGTTTTTTTTTTTTTTTTTTTTTTTGTGTGTGTGTGTGTGTATGTGGGGGCTTAATATGTGTAGGGTCCTTCTGAGATGTTCAAGGAGCTTCCTGGTGAGCCCATTCACACACATATATATCTGTGATTCCGCCCGCACACGAAAGCCAGAACCATCTTTAGACATGCCAATTGCATCATGCCATTCCCCTATTTAAATCCTCCCAATGAACTTAGAATAATCTAAACTCATCACCATGGGCTGGCCACTTGAGTCTGTGCTAAATATTCAAACTTCTCTCTGAGCTCAGAGTTCTGGCAACACTGACCTTCTCTGAGTTTCCCTCAACGCTCCCAGCTCTCACTTGCCTCAGGGCCTTTGCACTTGCTGTCCCCATCTCAAATCCCCTTTTCTCTTATTTCAGGACTGGTTCCTCAGTCCTTCATATTTCAGATGTCACGCCTCAAAGAGGTCTTCTTGGAGCACCCAAAGTAAATGAACACTACTGCTACCTTCATGGGATCTGAAATGAGCTTGTTTATGAGGTTGTTTTCTTGTTTCTTGTCTTTCTCCTTGTATAAGATCTTCAATGGGGAGGAACATATCAGTCTGTTGGCTGCTATATCCGTGGAGCCTAGCATGGTGCCGAGACATAAGGAAATGCACAAGTAAATAACGTACTATCAGGTAGCTGTAAATCTAATAAAGGAAATAAAACAGGGTGATGGGAAAGAGACATTTGAGAGGGCTGAAAGGCTCTAGATCAGGGCTTGGCAAACTATGGCCTGTGGGCCAAATCTAGCCCATCGCCTGTTGCTATGGGGCCCACAGACTGGTCCTCACATTTTTAAATGGTTGAAAGAGTCAAATGAAGAATGCTTCTTTATGATACATGAACACTATATGAAATTTGAGTGTCAGAGTCTCTCAATAAAGTTTTATTAGAATATAGCCACACCCCTTTATTTACACATCTCCTATTACTCTTCTGTGCTGCCATGACAAATTGAGTCGTTGTGATAGGGACTAGGTGGCCCTGACCCAGAAAATATTTACTATCTCGCACTTTACAGAAATGTTTGTTGACTCCTGATTTAGATAGATTTTTCAGGGAAGAGCCCTTGAAGAAGATACTGTTTAAGTTGATATTTAAATAATGGGAATAGTTGATATAAAGATCAGAAAGACCCTATTTGAAGTCCCTCAGGTAGAAAAAACACTCATGAAATGGCATCTCTTCTCATTATGCTGTGAGCTTCGAATTAGGAATTTTAATCTGGCAGTCATGGGCTGGGCAAACTGGCACAGGGTAGTAAGTAGAGTCCTGGCAAGAGATAGGATGCGCTTCAATGATCCTAATCTGTGGGGGGATGTGTGGGGGGATGCTGTAGAAACAGAGGTGGAGCAGGTGAAATGGTGGAAGTATTATGGAGGTCTAGTAAAAAAAATTAGTAATGAAAGGAACAGCAGTGGGAAAGATGAGAGAAAGAGAAGCATCCATCAATCCCGAGCTGAGGTACCAGGGGACTAACGGGACCACTCTCTGTCATTCGGAATCAGAAAAATTAGTAGGTGTCAGGAGAGTGAGCGGATGGCCTAGGTCAAGCTTGAAAAAGATGAGTGGAATTCAGGATCATCCTCGCCCCCACCCAAAATCTCCACTGATATCACAACTCCTCTGGGCATACCAATCTCAGCCCAAGTTGTAACACGCTGAGCTCACCCAGTGCTTCCAGGAGTGTGCAGCTGACCCAGGCTGAAGAGACAGGCATCCTGTTTTCCCAGCCTAAGGCATTGCATCAAGAGTACTGTGACCCTATAGACCAAATCAGCTCAGTCTCCATAGGTGGCACTCCTGGTGAACAGACACGCTACTGAAACCCCTAAGCTGGCGGGATATAACCCTGGTGCTGATCCAGGCAATCTTGCTTTTCCTCTGAAAATGAAGACAAAATAGGGGGGAAATCTGAGTTGAATGATGGGGAAAGACCAAGTTCCAATGACATACGTCCTTTGAACTCAGGATTCATCTGTTCATGAAACCAACTCTATCCTTGGATGAACTGGCAAATTCTCTGGCTCACTAAATTAAGTTTGATTTGGTTTGGAGTCACTTATAAATAACAGATTGTGATAAACACAATTTCGAGTTAGCATGCTGAACAGTTTTAACTATTGCTTCCAAAATAATTTTGCGTCCCATCTTCTCAGAGTTACGGAAGATATTAAGCTAAGTCAAGAAGAGGACCTATCCCCTTGCCTGACAATCAAGGCTCTTGAGATGGGAAACTTCTGATACAACGGAGTTGTAGAAACAACTGAGTTGGTATCGTGTATCCCTTTATTAAGTGATCTCAGCAGAGTCCTAGAAAATTCTGGATCACCTCCTCCTTTCCTGGATTTCATTTCTCTCCTCTGGTTGCTTCTGTAGGTCCGTGTCTACTCTCTGTTTGCCCCCTCTAAGGGACAATCTAGATGGTCTCATCTTCTTGGTCTGACTTGATTTTCTACACTAACCTAGGACCTTCCTTATAGTTCATGCTGCTTCTTCACACAGGACAGAGTGTCAAATAGGCTCAAAGACTGAATTAAAGCTAATAAAGCAAACTTTTTTTTTTAGAGCACTCACAACATGTCAGGTACTGTGCTTAAAGAAGTGGGTCTCAAAAATGCGGTCCTTGGACCAGCCTCCTGTTATCATCTGGGAATTTGTTAGAAATTCAAATCATCGGGCCCCACCCAAGATCTACTGAATCTGACACTCTGGAGAATGGGTTCAGTCATTTGGGTTTTAAGAAGTCTTCCAGATGATTCTCAAGTTTGAAAACCATTGTCTTAGGGTTTTGTACCAGGATTGTCTCCTGCAATCCTGTCTATCAAGCCCAGAGTCCCCATTTTATAGATAAAGGAACTGCCACTTGGAGAGATTAAGCACATGCTCTTACTGCTAGGGAGCAGTGGCATGCGGATTCATTCAAAGCCACAAACCTCTCCAGTGCTCTCCAGCCAGGGTGGACATAGCACTTAGCACCTGTGTTCTCAAATCCCATGCCTGGCTCACATTCCAGTTGTCTGGCAGAGATGCTACCTGAGATTCACATGTCCTACTGCTGTTTTGCGCTTTCCTAGGGAACCTTAGGACCATTTCTCAACCTCCAAGAAACTTTCCACTTAGACCAAAAAAATGGCTCCATGAAAAAGAAAAGGCAGCCATAGAACAGAATCCCAGCCTCATTTTTTAAAAAAAGACTTTATTTTATTTATTTGAGAGAGAGGGACAGTGAGCATGTGTGGGGTGAAGGCAGAGGGAGAAGCAGACTCCCCGCCAAGCAGGGAGCCAGATGTGGGCCTTGGTCCCGATACTCCCAGGATCACGACCTGAGTCGAAGGCACACACTTAACAAACTGAGCCACCCAGGTGCCCTAGAATCCCAGTTTTAGACACACCTCAAATCAGGTCCACTGGGGTCCTGAAGATTGGCTCAGTGCACCAAGGAATTTGTGATCATCAGCTTGCAACCTTGTCTCTTGAAAATCCCCTTTCTGAGTCCCCTTTCTCATACACTGTATTTCTCCCCAGCTAAAACCGTGTGGTTACAGATGCCACTTTGCTCACAGTGATTTATAAGCAATCGCTAATGTTCGGTTATAATTCCCCATTTCAGATGTGAAAATGGCTCATCATATTCACCACAAGGGCCTCTCTACAATGATATATAATTTAAAAATTAACACGAGGACAGAGGAGGCTTTGCATTTTTGAACTAGGAACTTAGAGATTCAGAGGTTACAACTTGATAAGGTGAGCTCAAGGAATTAGATGAGTCATTAAAGCAAATGCCTCTGTTCCGTGTTTCCATGACTTCAGAGCTTTTCTAGCATCTTCCAGTTCACTTGCACTTGTCAAAGTGCAAGCCCACAAATGGTATATTTATATTAGGGTATTTTTCCCCATTGTTACGAACAGTCTCTAATTCCTGACATAGACCTTTTCGATATAAACCATGCTGTCGGAAAGCAAGCAAAGCAGAAAAAAATCAATGCTTGATCTCCAGCAGGGCCAAACAGACCTGAACAGCACAACCAGAAAGAGCTTATGGAGATTCTCTGGAAGAACCCATCGCTGGCTTTGGGTGGAGATGGACCCAGAAAACTTTGGAAGGTCAGATATGCAGCACACTTCTCTCCAGAGAAGCAGATGGTGACAGTGACTGTCACAGCGGAAAAAAGAAGGCAGGGACAGAGCAAGTGAGCTGGTGCAAGAGGGGGAGATAGCGTAGTGATTTTGCATGTGTAACGCACGAGATACTTTGGTGCTTGTATTGGTTCAACCATTCACAGCCCTGTGACCAAGCCATTCTCCAGTCTGCTCCAGCATCATGTGGTGGCAATTATGGATTGCAAATTTATTGACATTTGACATCCACATCAGCCTTTCTCTGATCAACAGAACTCTCTACCTACAAACTGAATAATTACAGAAGATTTCAGCATCATGGGGATGCCAAAAAGGTCATTAAATCATTTTGAAAAAAAAAAAAAAACCCAATGTGTTCCTCCATTTCATCTTGCCAGTAAATCTTCCGTTGGAGTCGGGACCACCTAGGGTTGATGCTTGGGCGGGGGGGGGGGGGGGGTTGCTGAATTACAGAATGGAGAGAGGAATTAAATTAGGATTGAAAAATAGGAAGGCAAGCACTGCAGAGGCCTCTTGTTTTGTACCTCATAATTTCTGGGGAAGTAGAAAGATCGTGGCTTACTTTGATCAAGAAATGGATTCTCCTTGGGAACTAGGCAGTAATGGCTCACTTAGGAGTTGGGAGTGATTTGGGAAGAACGGTTGTATCTAGAAGCCCACCCAGGGCCCCACGACATGAAGCCAAATTTTTCCTAATGTTCTACATGTCTTCTCGGTTTGATACCTCTTCTTCTTTCTAGGCAAGTATGGTTGTGAGTGGCCTGGAAGCCCCTAAAGCCCTTTCTTCTGCTCCATGCTCCCTGCCTACACTGCCTCCAGATCACCACTGCCTTTCCCTTCACCTCCTCACTGACCTCCTGCTTTTGCCCTTGACTGCTCTCATCTATTCTACGCTCAGTAACCACAATGGTCTCCTGAAGGACAAAGTAGATCGTGTCCTTGCCCTTTTAAACCCCTTCAACAGCTTCTCATTGAGTGTAGGGGGGAAAAGTCTAAAGTTCTTGAGATGGTCTACAAAGCCCTGACCTACTTCATGGCCTCACCCCACCCCAACCACGCCCCTACCCCTCCAGCTCAGCCCTCAACACTGGCCTTTCCCTGAATCAGATGTGCCAACCCTTCTGTTGTCCCACCTGGGAGGTCCTGTCCCTGATTTGTCACATGACCAGCTCCTTCTCAACCTCCTTACTCTCCTTCCCTGACCTCCCTCCCCTTCCCCGTTTAAAGTGGGTGGCCCTGTCACAGTCCCTCACGTTGCACTATTCCCTTGGCAGCTCCATATTCTACTTTTGTTTATGTGCTCCCAAATGTGAGCTGTCAGTGCTATGATCAACGTGCATCCTCTGATTAGAATGTAAGATCTGCTTCTCCTTCCTTCTAGGTACCATGTGGCCCAGCCCTTAGGACGAAACCTGGCTTGTGGCCACTTCTCCAAGAGCATGAATTAAAGGACAACTGAACGAAGAAGTCTCTGATCCTCCTGGTGCAGAGAATGCAGAACAGCTTGGCTCATTCACCTGAAGCCATCTCCTGACTCTGCTCCCCTGGGTGAGCGTACTTCAAAAAAAGCCAGTTCTTAGCCCTCGTGGCGATGTCAGTCCTCTGGACAAATCATTTGATGGTGGACTGGGACTGTTTCTCACTTTCTCATACTTTTCTGGACTGCACAGAGCCTGGCGATTCCTTCCTTTGGGGCTTCTCTTATGTGCTATGCTCTGTGCTAAAGGGTTCCATCTGCTTTATCTATTCGATCTGCCTCACTGATGAGTGACACAGGCCTTACTGCCATTTCGCACGTGGGGAATGTCAGAGGAAGTGATGATCACCTCCTAGATACTCTCCTTTCCCTCCCTCCCTCCGTCCCTTTCAATATCTGTAGAGTCTGTACGTGGGGAGCTCATCAGATGCAGCCCCTGGCCTCCTGGACCTCAGGGGTGGAAGCTGTGTTCACACCCAGTCCAGTGCCCCACCACCTCAAAGCCCTACAAGGTCAACCTCATGGAAATGATGTTTGAGTATTTCAGTAAAGCAAACCTGCATTGAACATCTGTCTCTGTGAGGCTCAAAAGATAAATTTATATGCTCGAGTTGGAGCTATCCTATGTATATCCACTAGCTTCTTGGCCTGATCAGCATCCCCTCTATGCCATCTTCTCCCCTAAACAGCTCCAGTCACACTGAACAACATGCATTTTCTAGAAGGAACCCCGCCCTCACTCTACCTCACTTAAAAGACTTTCCTCTCGTCATTCCTTTTGCCATGAGATTCTCCCCCTTTTCCACCTGTTAGCTCACTTCAGACACAGCCTAGGTCTCTGCTTATTTGGCTAGATGTCCTCGAGCCCTCTCAGCTCCCCATAGCTCAGTACTTCTCTGGCGAGAGCACTGAGCTCAGTTGAAGCCTTGGTTTCCTTCTTCTGTGACCGACTGTCAGCGTTCTGAGGACAGACTCTGCCTCTGTGTTGCTCCCGCTGCAGTCCTTGCACAGGCCATAGGCCCTGACATGACGTTTTCACATTTGTCTTTCCCAAAGAGACATTCCCAAGATGCAAAATATGACTTGGTTGCAACACATGATACTTGTGGCTGTAGCTATTATAATGACAATTGTCAGACATGTTAACTCACCCTTGATGCTAGGACTGCTGTATTTTAACAATTATAAGAGTAACTCTCTTTAACTGATGATTTCTACATGCCCAGTATTGTATCAGGAAGACACTTGGTGGGTTTTCTTTAATTTTATCCTTATAATGCTACATTCAGCCAGGCTTCCTGTGGCCACTTGACAGAAGAGGCAGCTGAGGGTCACAGAGGTTACATGGCCTGCTCTAGGCCTCTCAGCTAGGACGTGGAGATGTGGCCCTCTGGGCCCAGGCCTGAGGGGCTCCAGAGCCTATGGACCTCCCTCTGAGTTTTTAGCTCCCTGATGCTTCCCTTGTGGGATTTCTAGGCATCAGGAATTCCCGTCTCCTGTGACAGGCCCACCCTCCACTTCCAGCGTCCTCTCGCTTTCCATTCTCTTACATTTCTGGGATGATGAGGTCCTGATTGGTCCTTTGACTTCTAAGCCAGAGCAAATGCTACCCAATAGGGACCCATCTCCATGGTTACTGCACACCAGAGCATCCATAGGAAGGCAGCATAGGGGCAAGTGGGGGCTACAGCAAATATGGGGAGAGGAGGGAGTCATAAACAATTAAACATGACAAATTTCTCTGGTGAACAAAAATAGAATTATTTGACTGTGAAATCGAGTAATGTAGCATTGAAAATAACATAACCTGAAACATTATTTTTTTTTTTCTCCATAGATGAAAAAAGTACCAGATAAAACCAGGCACGGTGAAAGTGCCAATTCGCTGGAGGGCCCGAGAGGGAGAAAGTTGTCTGTGTCAAAGATTTGGGCTTTCAGATGATTGAAACTTTTTTTTTTATTTGCCCCCTCAATTTCTCTCCCCTGCCAATAACTTGGGGACAGGGTTCACATCTCACATTTGGTACAGCACCCAATAGAATTTAACTCCCTAAATACCAGAAAGGTTCTGGGAAAAGTTTTGGTCAAAATTCTGCACTTGATCTTAGCCAGAAGGCCCAGAAGCAATCGGCCAAAATTCTGGCTTGAGGTAAATCATGCATTTGCCCACACTTGAATTTCCTGCTCCACCATGGGCTAGCTCTGTGATCTTGAGGATCACCTCACCTGTCTGAGGGCTGATTTCTTCACCTGTAAGCTGAGTATCATAATAATTCTTTCTTTGTAGAGTTTTGGGTTAGGATTGATTGAGGTTATATGTGAGATGCCCTAGTACAAGAGCAGGAACACCGTAAAGGCGCCGTAATGTTAACCGTAAATGTTAATCCTCTGTCAGTATTGATCACGGCGAGGACAGTAGTGGTAGCTGACGCTGCCAAGCACTGTTTTCTTACCACATCTAATCAACATCATCACCATCATTATCTGCATTGAAACTCCAATGCAGACCTTCCTAAGCATGGCAAGGCCACTGGTGATTTTGGACTGTAGCAAATAGAATTTTTCAAGGTAGCTGGTGGCAGGGAGAAAAAGTAGAAGTCGGAGGGAAAGAAATGCAGGTAAATGCTCTATTCCATCCTTTCTTGGGGCACCCAAACACCACCAGATACTTCCATGCCCCCCGTCCCCCCGCCCATGGCCCAGAGCTGATTTAATTAAATCTGTACTCATAGTCTCTCCTTATTTCTTCAAATAAAATGGCACAATCCATCTCACATCTTGATTTAAGCCTTCAGCAAACAGAAGGGGATTTTTTTGAGGCAAGTGATCAAGGTGGGGAATAAAGAGGAGAGGAAAGTTCATTGAGTACTCGCTCAGGTCCAGGGCTGTGCTCTGCCCTTACTCTCTTTTAGCTAATCCTCAACACAAACCGAAGAAGAAGAAAGGAACTCCATTTACTGTTGCCACCCAGCCTCTGCCAGTCTTGCTCATCAACCTGAACATGTTTTTTTTTTTTAAGTTTTCACAGCATCCCTAGAAGATGACCCCAAAGAGAATGTCCTCCATGCCTAAAATATACAATATGCCTCCTGCAAGTGAAAAAAAAAAAAAAAAACACCAAATAAAAAGACCAAAGGCATAAAGACCATTCCAGGCAAAACAACCACCAGCACTTTCCACGTGGCCCTGGCTTCCTGGGCTTTGGGGGGGACGTGGTCTCGACAGCAGCACAAAGTTCTCAAAAGCCCCCAAAGGTGACGGGTGCCTTCAGCTCCTGGCATCCCTCCTTCCTGCCAGGTGAGCCTCATGTAACATTTACACTGGATTTAATGGGAGAACATGACACGCACTGATTTTCAACAAACTCCTTTTCCTTCAGAGGAAGAGTCGGGAAAGCAAGCAGCTGCACGCCACATCCTCTGCTATTTTGGTCCCCCGAACGTGATCTCCGTGGCCTACATATCATTTAACAAACTGCCCTGCGATTCTTGTAGGGCGTGGCGTCCAGACTGATTTAAAATCCCTGCATTGCTAAAACTGCATTGTTCTTCATCAAGTTGAGTCATTTTTATGTGAAGTGTCAAGCTCTCTAACAAATAATTCCTGCCAGACAAATCAAGTTCCTCGTCTTAGAGCCGTGGCTAAATAGTTTATAGCTTTAATCTGCTCACCGAGGTGTGCAGTCTATGACAGTAATTATAAATGCAAGGAGAAATTATAGCTGAATGCTTTAACTGCATTAGGAGCCGTTTGATGAACAATCATGAGTGCCTGCTCGGTTCCAACAATAGAGGGCAAGTTAGTGTCAGTGCATTAGAGAGATTTCAGTTCTGCATGGCTTTTCCTCCCATTTACCACAGAATGTCACTTGTCTCCTATAAAGTAGAAAAAAAAGCACCGTGGAAAGCTTTAAACTTGATAGTTAAAAAAAAAAAAAAAAGACAAAGAGAGAAATGCAAGGGAAACTGTTTATCATTATGATTTCTTTCTTTTTTTTTTTTTTTTCGCCTGTTTTGTTTGGCGTCTGGTTCGGTTTCAAATTAGTTCGTTGAAGGTAGCTGCTTGTTTACTTACTAGGTGCCTTAAAAAAAAAAAAATCCCTCCCCAAGCCGTTTCCGTGAAATCTTTATAGAGGAAGACTTCCTTAAATGAAGGGGCAAGTTCAGAGTGGGCCCAGGCCGAAGCTCTAGCCGTCCTAGGTGTCCCCCCCACCCCGTGAGGTCCTGCTCTCCATCTGTATCTACCTAAGCTAATGACACAATTCAGCTCTTTATTTTCCCCTCCTCACTTTCGCGGAAAGACGTTTTTAATTTAGCTGAAGAATTACACAAATGTATTTTAAAGACATAAATCCATATAAAAAATATGAGCTAATTAAAACATTGCACTCCCTGTCGCTCATGGATTTTCAATTTAGCGAAAGAAAAAAGAATTGCATCTGGTTAAATGAAAAGATGATACTGATGGCAGATTGGAGTAAATGAAAAATAATGTTACTCTATATTAAAGCACCAAATTATACACGTCAGGGTTGAGATTTCGAAGGTCCCGATGAGGGGGACAGTGCAAGGGAGAGGGGGACCGGCGATGTGCGAGGGAGGCAAGCCAGATCGCTTGCATAAAATGGAAGCATTAAAACAGATGACACATTTGTTTCTTGCTGTGTTGGAGATACGCTAGTCTCATAGCTGACCCTGTTTCTGAATTCTCATTTTGCTTCCCCCGAGTGAGAGTCAGGATGAGGATCAAAAAAAGAAAAATAGGGTACGTGTATATTTTCCCTGGAATGCGGGTCATCCCTTGGTTAGACACCGAATGGTGCAGGTGGACTTGCCTGGCCGGGCGAGGCCGTTGCAGCCGGGGGAGCGAGGATGCCTCCCTTCACCCCGTGGGCCGCTCCCGGGCTCCCGACTTTCAATATTTGCTTTGCAGCTGGAGCCTCGGAGAAGCTCAGGGGAGAGGCTTGCCGGGCTCTGGCTCTTGTGCCACTGGTACAGCCTTTTTCTGGGCTGTTCGGTGTCCACGTGGCCAGGGGTCGCACCTAAAAACCATCAGGCAAGGCGGCAGGGATGGGGATGCCAAGAGGCAGAAGTAGGCAAGGAGCGTGGAGCGGTCCCGGGCTTGAGTCCACCTGCCCACTGCCCTTGTGCTGGTGGACGAGTCACGAAACCCTCCGGCTCGTGGCAAAATCAGAATGTCATGGATCGCCGCCACGCCTGGCTCGCCGAAGAAGCCACTCAGTGGGAGTGTTGCTGTCATTTGCTATCGTTATGATCAAATAGCAAGTGGAGGCCTCCATGGGGGCACCTGGGGAGAAGCCACACGTCTACGCACTTGAGGTGATCAAATAGCAAGCTGAAGGTTCCATGGGGCACCTGGGGAGAAGCCACACGTCTACACACTTGAGGTGATCTAATAGCAAGTGGGGGCTTCCATGGGGGCACCTGGGGAGAAGCCACACGTCTACGCACTTGAGGTGAGGCTGAAGAACACGGGCCTCCCATAGAGGCTGTGGAGCACTGACTTTTCCTGTGAACCTCCTAGTTGCCAGGCTCTCTGGAAAGGAATTGCACAGGCTGATTTAATTCTCACAAATTTTCTATGAGGGGACAACTGTGCTCCCATATTATAGACCCAGAAGCGGGCCATGTCTTGGGGAGAGTGGATGAGTTAGGATTTGCACCCAAGCCGGAGAGCCTGGGCAGCCAGAGGAAGCTCTAACATCGCGTGCTCCCCAAAGCCATCATGCCCCCTCCTGGGCCTCCTCCTGGGAGTCAGGCAGATGTCCCTCCTGTGTGCTCCAGTGAGCATTTACCCCAGAGCTGCCCATCTGCATGTCTACGGCGAGCCTAAAAGGCAGGCTCTGGTTCTGGTCACTGGTTTATTCCCTGGGATTAGCGTGGCGCGTGGCCTGGAGTGATAGCCTTCTGGATAGGTGATAATGAATGAGCGAGGTTATGAGATCGCAGGAATTCATGCAGAATCTCTCTGCCTCCTTTTCCTCCCCTGTTACACGGTTGAATCAACCCCTACCTTATAGGGCTGCTTGTGAGACTAAAGTGGAATAATGTTTGGAAAGCGCTTGCCGGAGGGCCAGCACACTTGGCTATTATCATCAGCACGTCTGCTGGTTCCCCATTACGTAGCCATTGCTGAGCAGAGGCTGGTGCACAGTAGAAGCCGAACCGATGTTTGTTGTAAGATGAAGGAAATGCAGGGAGGGGACACAGGAAGGAGGGAGGACGGATTGAGGGAGCTAGGGAGGAATATTTATTTAGTGGATGAATGAAAGGGTGATGCCTCGTATAGACATTAATTAATCCAGCCCATTTTGCTTTTTCCAGAATGTCCTATAATCCATGCTGTTAGGGTTGCCAGATTTAGCAAATAAAAATACAGACTGCCCAGTAAAATCTGAATCTCAGATAAACAATGCACACTTAAAAAATTTTTTTTTTGAGTAAAAATATGGCCCCTGCAATATTTGGGACACGCTTATTCTAAAAACTTATTTGTTGCTTATCTGAAATTCAAATTTAACTGGGCATCCCGTATTTTATTTGGCAAGTTTACGAGCTGTTCACCCTGAACATGTGTTTTTATCAAATCACCCACAACAAAGGCGGCAGCTTATTGGACTAGAATTCATTCTTGCCCCCAATTTCAAGGCTAGGTGTGCTGCAAAACTTGTACACTGTATTACACGATAATGACTATAATTTCAAGTCCTTATGCATTTTAGACTCATTGATTTGCTCTTTGTTTAATTTCTATTATTTGAGAGCATGTGGTTTTTAAAGATATATACAAATACTTACTGAAATTGTTTTAGATTACTCATGTCCTAAAATAGGGATGCACATTTAATATTGCCTAATTAATTTTTAATGAAACGTTGCCTTTAATATTTGGCAGAGCCTTCTGCAGGATTTAAGACCTATCTAAGAAAGGAAAGAAAATTCAGGCCAAAATTTGTGTCTCACAGAGAACACAGATACGATAGAGCTCCCAAATTTTCCATAAAATCTTGACCGTGCTTTCTAAGACATCATGTCATTTTGTACAGTTTGTGCTATCACGCATACCAACTAAAATTAGAGTTCCGGATAACAGGGATCTCGTTTTGTGATCATTGAAAAACATATATTTGCATAACTCTAAGCAGTGGGCAAGGTACTGGATGGATGTTGTTCTAAGAGAGGATCTCGAGGATGAAGGATTTCTTCCCTAGGTGGCCAGAGGGTCAGAGAGCCACTTCTGTGCAAATGTGGGAGCTATTCAGGCAGATTATAATATCATTAGTATTAATAAACACACCATGCACCCGCACCGGTTTTTTTGTGTGTGTGTACACACAACACACGTATACTCCTATGGTTTAGGATGAGGCTTAAATACTCAAACTTGTTTCTCTGTAATCCTATCTCAAGAGCACAGCATCACGGTGTTTACATACGAATGGAGCTTTGGTTTCATATAATAACTCTGTGATGTGGTGCTTCAAAGGTCCAAATCAGAAATATTTATTTTATACAAATGCAGAGGGATGAGAAGAGCTATCCAATCTAGGTATTTAAACAGATTTGTTAAGTGCCTTTGTGTCGGGTTTTCCAAATGATCAGTTTATCTTTGCTTCCTTAGAACAGACATGTACGTTTCAGATTTTGACTATGGCTTTCTTTTTCTCCCACCTTTCTATTTACGTATCGCAATGTTTTGGCAGTGATATTATTATTTTTTTTTCAAAGAATGATTACAAACCTAACAGGTGGAAAATTGGTCTTTATTGTAGCACAAATAAACATTACCTATTTGTCCTCTTCACCATGGTTTGGACCTACCACTATGGGATTGGAAACATCTCTCTTCTCCCTGGGTATTCTGTATATATCCACCTTTTTTTTTTTTTTTTTTCCAAGGACCAGCAAAGTATAATAGCAAGTTACATAAGATATAAAATGTTATATAGCAAATAAATAGAATGTTGCCAAGCCCCAAGCCCACTTATAGATTCAGTAGATGAATTTTGGCTTTTCTTTCAATAGTATGAGCTGAACAAATCATGCTTGGAAAGCAAGAGATGAATCTGCTAGTAACACATTTTAATTATCATGATAAAAACATGCAAACAAAATAACAGTCTTCATTCGGGCCCACGGAGCCATTAGAGTTATAGGATGGGATCCCCCTCCATCGGAAGCTCTTAGATCTTCTCAGTGAGGGGACAGTCCCAGATTTTCACCCTCGATTTCATCTTGACCATCCTCACACTTGGCAAATCTCCCCACCTGATGTGGGGTGAGCCCAAAGCCATACCACGTAAGTACCCCTCCTCCACCTGGAGCTCTGCTCCTGCTCATACCTTTGTGGCTTGATCTAAAAATCTCCTATCTAAAAAACAAATGCTCTGACACTAGGGGGTGGTGAGGGCTTTTAGGTGATTACTGACTGTCCATAATCTTACTGTGAAGTAACCAAAAGAACTAATCTGTCACCTAGCATGACATAAACTGGACTGGCAAGTGCGGAAGCTTTAGGTCAGGTCAGGTCCCTGTCTGGGGTTGGGTGGGGGGTGGGGGGAAGGCCCAGGTAGAGGACAACTTGAGTGTGTGTGGAGGTCCCTAGCATGTAGGGGGGTATCATGCTGAAGAGCAGAGAGAAGGAAGCAGACAAAATACCAAAAAAAAAAAAAAAAAAAAAAAAAAAAAAAGGAGATGAAAGGATTACGTGAAGACCCAGCCCAGATTCGAAAGCGGCCGGTGTGGCAAGTCTGCCAAAATTATTTGACCTTGGTCTCTGTCCTCTTTCCTGAAGGTGACATAGAGAGTCTGGGCACCAGTGACTATACAAGGCACAGAACTTCTATGATACAAGATGCAAACGATCTTGAAGCTGTGGGACCGACCCCAAGTGCATCGGCAATGGGTGTTCAGAAAGTCGTTCGTTTTCTTTAGGAAAAGCAAACTGTCAAGGGCATGCAGCGCATCTATCTTTGTTAAAAGCGGCCGCCGATACTGGTGTATCCTAAAGAAAACCAGAGGACGAGGAGAGAAGAAAATCGGCTTCCTCTCTTTTCACCCCAATGATCTGCAGAGTGTATTTTGCTGCCGTCTGACTACAGGGCAGACACTCTTTGCTAGCAAACCTAATGGAGGTAAGAAACCGAGGGGTGGGAGGGGAGGGTATAGCGATTGCCGAAAGGAAGCTGCCAAAAGCATTAATTACAAGTAATAGTAATAAAGTTCACGAGCCGATTAAGAAATCTCTGCATAGTGGCTGCCCCCAGGAACTCTACAGTGTTCGTTCTGTTGCTCACCCTCCACTCACTTTCTAAGTCATTAGCATCGCTGCGGGAAGGTGAGGGGGTGAAACGGGACAGTGACGTTAGTCCGTACGTATTAATTAAAATGAGGTGTAGCCTTGGCTGGACCTTCAGAGTTGGGCCTTGGGGTCACTAAGGAGATCACGTATCCTGAAGCAGTAATCTGTGAACTCCATCTCTCTGAACCCATTTCATTCTATTCGCCAACTCTAACCTGGAGACATCGAGGTGGGTAGGACTTATCGTGTTCTAGTCTTTCATACAGATAAGTCCTATTCCAGCAGGCTACTGTCCTCTTGGTACTGGGAGACAGGGGCTGCCTCTACACAGACCCATCTCCCATCAAGAAGCTCCTCACAAGGCTACGGTCCCATCACCTGGGAGTAAAACCCATACCTGCAGAGCTATTCTTCATCCACGTCTGTTACAAACTGTGAATGGTGTTCGGGTGACTTGCTGTGCGTTTTGCTTAGGTGGAGTTTTACTGCATGTTTGCTCACAAATGTCCGACAGCACAACTTACACTTGAATTTAGAGTCTGTGTCCTCTTCGCCAGCTATTGTTTCCGGAGACCTCTGAGCCGACGACACCCGGGAGATCTCTTGTTCCACTTTGCTTTGCTGCTCCACCGCCAGGCGCGTCATGTCCTTCATTTGGAAACCTAGGTGCGACTCTAAGTGACTGATGTAGGTAGAAGGGGTTCTAAACTGGGAGGCACAGTCACTGCAATAAAAGATAGGGTGTCCCTTGTCCATGTTTTTCAGAAATTTTGTCCCGCCCGTTTTCCTAAGTTGGTACTTGACGTTTGCCAGCCAGTGGCTGATCGTGGTCATCGAGAGCCCCGTGAACTTGGAGATCTGCATTCGCTCCTGAGGGCCCAGGTCAGACAGCAGGTACTTGCCCTCGGATGTCTGGAAGAGGCTCGAGGCGAACTGCGCCTGCAAGATCAGGAGGTGCTGAGGGTTCCAGTTGGACTGCCTGCCTTTCCTCTTATGCAAGGTGGAGACCTCGCTGGAGACATCCTCGAAGCGCCTCACATCCATTTCCAGCTTCACGGGGGCGGCCCGCGAGGACGCGGCGGGCTTCGGGGTGGTGGCTTTGGGCAGGACCTTGACCATATCGGCGATGTCCGACAGAGCGTGCTTCTGAGGTGGGGACGTACAGGATTGTGCTTGCGCGGACTCGGCCTTCTTGCTCTTGGACTTGGTCAGGTCGATGGGCTGATCGTTGCTCTCGAACAGGTAGCGCCTGGACACGCTGGCGGGCCGCGTCGGGGCGGGACTCAAGCCCGGCTTGTCCAGGACGCTGAGATTCGACTTGTGGAACATGGACATTGTGCTTGAGCTTGGGCTGGAGCAGGAGGGGGAGCGCAGGGGTTCCGTGGCCTTGCCCAGGTGATTGTTCAGGACGGACTGCAGGGCGCTGAGCGGGTTGATGCACGGCAGGGCGGGCGCCCGCGTGGGGAGGGTGCACCCATTGCTGAGAGTGGGCGCGGGCTCCAGGGGTGGTCGTTTCTCGGGCTCGCCGCCCTCCTCCACCAGCCGGGCCTCCTCCTTCAGGAGACGAGGCTCGGCCTTCTTGGCTTCCGAAGGGGCTTCGCTTTTGGAGAAAGCATCCCCCTCACTGTGGCTGAAAGGCGAGGCCTCTTCCTGGGGGCTCTCCTTCCCGCACTCCTTCACGGCTTCCTCTTTGTCGTCGGGCTCCTTCTTCACTTGGGTGTACGGGGCCGGGTTGGTGGGCATGGACACCAGCGGCATGACTTTCCACTTTGGGGCAATTGGCCTCAGCTTGTTGGTGAGGTTGGGCCGAACCTGCAGGACCTGGGATCCCAGGGGCAGAGCCGGCTTGGCGCCCTCCGACAGCTGGTAGGCCGCGTGGATGCTGGGGTACGCGCTCCAGCTGGGGGCCCCATTCTGGGCTTTGTTGATGGCTGTGGTGACGGTGTTTTCCAATGACTTCAAGATGTCCCCTCCGCCCTTGGAGCCGTCCTCCAAATCCTCCTCCCTTAGGTACTGATATTTTATGGTGGGGTCTAAAGGCTTTTGCAGAGGATCATCATACTCCTCCCTTTTCATGACTCTCTCGTCCTTGTCCATCTCCTCTGGTTTGTCCTTCTTACTTTCTTTCTTCGGCTCGGTCGTGGACGCCGCACCGTCAGAGGCTGAGTTACCTGATGGCTTGGGGGCCAGCGAATCACTGTTCGGGGCGTCTGACAGCGACTGCATTTTCTCCACGGCCAGGGGGTCCAGCACCAGCTGCTTCCCTTTCTTGGAGGCCGAGCTGGTGACCTTGAGGAAGTGCCCGGTGACCATCATGTGGGTGGTGAGCTGCTGCAGGGTGTCGTGCGAGCTGCCGCACTCCATGCACTTGAGGATCTGGGACTTGCAGGCCTCAAACTGCCAGGTGTAGCTGGCGCCGTTCTGGTAGCCGTAGCGGTTGTTGGACGACAGCTGCAGGCCACCGGTCTTCGGAGAAGAAAACGAGTCTGCAAAGGAGCCTGTGGTCGAATCGGGGGAACACGGGCGATTGACATCAAAGACGCGTTTCTTGGCCGGGGTGACCATTTTCGACGAAATGGTTGGTACTGGCTCCTTCAAAGGCACTTTTTGGTAATGTTTTGTTTTTATCATGTGGACGCTCAGATCTTGGAGGGAATCGAAGGAGTCGCCACAAAACATGCACTTGAGAACCTTCTGAGCGTCCTCCTTGTCCATATCCTGGAAAGCCCTCTTCCGGGGCTTCGAGTAGCTCGTGGGTCGCAGCTTGTCCTTCTTGCGGTTGTCATCTTGATAGTGGCCCGTCTCATTCATGTGCACGGTCAGCTCGACCAAGGTGTCGTAGGCGGCGCTGCACTGGCGGCAGCGGAACCTGCTGGCCCCGGTGAACACGGTCCCGCACATCTTGCTGCTCTGTCGGTACAGCTGCACCGAGCTGAACAGGCTGGGCTTCCCCACCGACCTGGAAGGCAAGTTCTGCTGGAGGCTTTTGGACAGTGCGTCCTGGTGCCAGTCGAAATCCGTCTTGCTGCTGCCATTGCGGGGGTCACAGTTGCGCCTCTCGCTGCTGGACAGCTTGAAGCCCAGGCCCAGGCCCGACCAGTAGGAATCGGACAGGATGTTGGCGTAGACGGCGGTCATTTTATCCATGCAGTTGTGGCTTTCGCCGGGCAGCTTGGGGTGCGCGCTGGCCTTCTTGTCCGAGACATCCCGCCCGCAGATGCTCTTGACATCCGACACCTGATCGCTGGCATCGCTCAGCAGAGACTCGTTCTCCACGTCCTGGTTGGACAGGTGGCTCCCGGGAGAGTTCTGGTAGCTGAAGCAGCCCTTCTGCTCCGGACCCGTCTCTAGCTCCTCGTCTGTCCCCGGGTCATTGCTGCCCTGAAGCTGAGCTACTGAACCACTGTCCTCCTCCTCCTCCTCCTCTTCTTTTATTTCCTCGTCTTCCTTCAGCTGTTCCTCCTGGGCGTAGCCTGCGAGAGAGAAGAAGAAGAAGAGATGAAATAAGGTGACAAGGGGACGCCTTCCGTCCTAGTTTCCCCACTTGGACCTAAGTGCTCCCAGGACCGAACGGAAGAGCAATTGAATCCACGCTTTTATGACCTGCAAGCCATGGACACGGGAAAAAGCCAAATGGTGTGTTGGGTGCTATCTCGCGCCTTTTTCTTTTTAATTGACAGGAGTCACAAATCATTATAAATGCCTAGAATCCCAAGTTAATATGTTATTTTCATGTTGAAGGCGTATCTCTCTACTGCTTCGATAGTGGGGCAGTTGCTAAATTTGTAGGTAGGACTTTCAGGAAAGCTGGATGGCAATTCAAATCCTACAAAGACAGAGCTCTACAGAGAAGGATGTTGGCTCATAAGAAAACTAGACTTGACCCTTGGCATCTCGGTGGTAAGGTTTCCCAAGACACTTGGATATACTGGCATACGATTATCTTAATAAATCATTTTTGAGTGCTCACAGGTAAATTAGATGCACAGCCATTATATTTTTGATAGCCAGTGTCTTTTTTGTTATAACATTTTTATTTGTAGAGAGTCGCACAGCAGGAAGAGAGATTATGGAGTATTGAATAAAATCTTCCATTGATAGCTGAAAAATTATGTAAGCTCGGCAAACATAATGATTTTAAAATAATAGCAAATGGTGTTGGAATGGGAGATTTGGGGAATATCCTATTATTCTCAAACAGGTTTATGAAGACCTTTTCAGACAAGGCTGAAAATGCCCTCTCGATCTTGTGCCTGTAATTTCAAATGCTTTGTGATTTGTGGGTACCCGTCATGAGATGCCAATTATACGTTTGATTTGTAGATGCAAAGTGCTATTGGGGATGCATGCCTTCCCTTCTCTGAGAGGATTTAGGGCCAGTAATTGCATAGGGAAAATGAAGGCATGAGAGAGCGGGTGCAAAGGGAATTAATGGGCAAATATCCATCAACAGAGATGGGGAAAGTGACTATTTATGCCCATGTGTTCATTTCCTTCACCTGGCCTTTTCAGAGCCACGTGGATAAAATGTAACTAAAGTACCAAATCAAGGGAGATTCAGCCTTGGATTTGCAAGGCTTGCATGATCTCCGTGCAATGTTTTCTTTCCTTGTGAGCCTCTCTCTCCCTTCTTGGTGCAGGTGGGCCCTTGGGAGAAACCCTAAGGTGTGGGATCACATTTCCACTCACCAGCAAGAAAACTTGGAAAAGAGAGATCATGCCCAGAGGTTTGTCCTGTGAGACAGGCAGAGGGAGTTAGAAGAAAAGGGGGTTTTGCTGGGAATACGGCAGCTCTAGCTAGGAACTCCAAAGGCTCTTGGTTAAGAGGAGGCTCTAAGGTTAAGAAATTTGCCCATGGCCACAGAGCTAGTGTTGTGGAGTGACATGCCTCCGGTCTGTTTGATGAGAGCACCCATGTCCTAATCACTCCACTCCACTCTCTATGGCCAACCTAATGAATAAGAAAACTTTGCAGAGGCCCAAAAGTTAAAGGTTCATTGAAATGTCATTAAAGGGGGGCCTAGGTGGCTCAGTTGGTTAACCAATTGCCTTTGGCTCAGGTCAAGATCCCATGTTGACCTCCCTGCTCCTCAAGGAGTCTTCTCTCTCTCTCTCTGCTGCTCCCCCTGCTTGTGCTCTCTTTCTCTTGGTCTCTCTCAAGTAAATAAATAAAATCTTTTAAAAAAAGAAGTTACTAAATAGATAATCACTTCAGAGGGGAGAATTATGGGAATGCTGGAGAAGAAGAGCCCACGATTTGAAAGGCATGATACAGAGCGCCTGGGTGGCTCAGTTAGTTAAGCATTGACTCTTGATTTTGGTTCGGGTCATGTTCTCAGGACATGAGATCAAGCCCCATGTCAGGCTCCGCACTCATCAGGGAGCCTGCTTGAGGTTCTCTCTCTTTCCTCTCTCCCTCCACCCCTTCCCCCATGCTCTCTCTCAAATAAATATGTTTTTTTAAAGGCATGATACCATAAAACAAGATGAAATGTAAAACCAGTTTAGCCACTGGCTTGGTGGTTGTGCTCATTATTGTATTGTTACTGGTGTTGTGTTTTTGCTTTCCTAGTACACTGACAAGTGGATTTTTCATTAAACTGGTGTTGCTGGTCCCCAGTTCCATAGATTGATTAGAAGAAACAGAAGCTACTCAATCTAGTTGAACAACCATTAGTCAGTGGTCACTCCATGCAAGAAAAACCCAGTTTAAAATCACTGGATGACTAAACTAGACCACCCCCCTCATCCTCGTTGCATTTTCTTTTTCCCGGACTAATTTGTATGTTTGCAAATTAGTATTTGGTATGTTCATCATATCATTAAGCTCAAGGAAAAAGCCTGTTATAAAATTAATAAATGAGTTGTTACAGAGCCAAGCAAAAAACCTCCAAAGAGTCAGGCAGATTTTTATCAATCAAACAGGGTCACTTTTGGGAATTAGAAGGGCTTTCTTGCTCAAAAACTGGGACAACACTCATTAGCCAAGGCTGTTCCAGGCCAACCAAGACATACAGGTACCATTTCTACAAGCAATATGATCACAGCGTCACAGCAACACATGCATACACATAACTACACACGAACAGCCGGTGGAAAAAAATCTAGGAGGGAAAAGAGGTCTTCTGTTGCCACCATGGATTAAGAGTGTGGCCTGGTTTTAGTCAGGTCAGTACTTGCAGTGCCTAGCACAGGGCCTGACATTTGGTTGGAGGCAATTCATGTTATTGTGTGTGTGCGTGAGTGTGTATGGATAAAATATACATGTGTGTGTGTTCCCCTGTGTGTGCACCCCTCCCCTCAATCTGCGCAGCCAATACAGTCATTTTCACACAAGGAAAAAAGAGGTGTTTTTGTTGGCTTTTTTTTTCCCTGCTGACATTTGGAAGCTGAGCTTTCCAGACCAGCTCAGCTTCACAATCTACTTTGTCCTTCTAAATGGATTCCCCAGAAGAAAAGTCAGAGACAGCAAACGCCTCCCCCACAATACAGATAAAATTTTCTGCTTAATTAGGCATTGACATGTTTACTATAACCTTTACAGAAGAGTAACTCGTGCTGAGAGACCCTTTTTGTCTGTTTTCTTCTGCAGAACAGACTAAATCTCATGCACCCGATAAGGTAACGCATTGAAAAGCTTCATAAAAAAAAGTGCCAAAGCATCCGTCAAAGTGAGTGTATTTTAACGATGGCTGAGGGTTCCAAGGAGTTTTTAAAACCACATTTTAATATTATACATTTAAAACCGTTCACTTGACTTAAGTGATTTTGTTTGCCACCGGCAGCTGACACGAGAGGAAAGACAGCCAGAATATGGGTGATCTGGGTGCGTAATGAGTTATCTGTCTCTCTCTCTCTATCGATGATTTGTTTAATAAGACTGCATCATGTGCAAATCTTGGTAAAGTGGATGAGTGGCAAGTTTATTCTTATGAATACTTATTTAACAAAAGAAAATGATCACAATTATGCCACGGCACAATAGAAAGAACGGTTCTCTGTAGAACCTCCTTGTGGATCTCAGGTTGAAGATCAAACTCCGTGGTGGCAAACGTCTCCCTTTCCAACCTAAATTTCTAATCCCGGCCCTTGCTGCTGCCCGACACTGGCCACAGGGAGCTTGCGCATCCCCAGGACAGCGAATTCCTAAGCAGAGCCTCTCAGCGCTGTTCTAAGTGACTGACTCCAGGGACCGTTTCTCTTCCACTCCAGGGCCACCGCTCTGACTGTGCCTTATTGTTCACTAGGGTGAGTGAGTGGGCTTCCTGCTTCTAGTTCCTCCAGGTGGTTTTTCTCAGAACTGCTAGAAGATCCTTTGTCAAAAGAATAAGATATTGGGTGGGGGCATTGTTCTGTTCTGACTCCTGCAGCATCCTTATGCTGCACTAAAAGTGAAGTCCAAACCCTCAGCCTGGTCTGCAGAGCTTGCAGGACCTGGCCTCTACCTCCCTGCCCCATCACTCCATCCCCCTCACCCTGCTCTCCCTGCCAGAGGCATGAGGCTCTCCCCCTCACTCGCTCCTTGCTGCACCTGCCCATCCCTTCCGTGACTTGGTTCTTTGCAGATGCGGATCTCTCTGCTCTGAAAATTCTTCCTCTGGACCTTCACGTGGTGGTTCCTTTTCATTCTTCAGGTCCCGGCTCACAGGGCTCCTTCTCAAGAAGCCTGTCCTGACCAGTCTCCCCTTCTCTTTGTAACTCCAGATCACACCTACCTACTTATTGAGATCCCTGTAGCACCGGCCATACTCTGAAATCATCTTGTTCCCCGCCCCCCATTGATGGTCTCCTCCCACTAAAGGTAAAGATGGAATGTTTGCACCCCATGGAGATGGAGACCTTGCTTCTCGCAGCACGCAGATCGCACCCTGGCACAGAACGGTGTCCACAAATTATCTGAGCGGACGAATGAATCGATCATAGGATGCAAAGGGATTATTCCAGTTGCAAACCTCCACTTCTTGATGGTGCAACCGGCACCTGGGATGAGTGAAGCTCCCTCCCCTAACCTTCCATATAGATCAGGTGTGAATTACAACCAGCCTGACCGGCTCCCCTCAATGATAAAGCCAGAACATCCCCATAAATCATCTTTGCAGACCAACCAGCCACCAACGGTCTTGTTGCCAGAAATCCCTGAGCTGTGAATTTAAACTTTTAAGTATGAAGATTGAAAATAAGCATCAAGACTGCAAAGCATCAGAAAATGCACTCTTAATGTGAGCAGACTCTGATTCAAAAAAGACTCACACATGGGAACTTTGAAAGTAGGGACTAATTTTGTCATGAATTTGGTAGATTAGCTGTTCCAGGATACAGGTTCCACAAATATTAGGGTGGTCTTCTCCTGAATTCTTGCTTTCACAAAGGAGAAATGTCACTGGAAAAATATATTTTATATGCTGTGAACTTTTTACCCTATTAGTGTCTGGCTAAAATTCAGAAACAAACCCTTAAATTTTAGAAATTCCCTCTTATATCAAAGGTTAAAATAAAAAACAAAGGAGGAACAATTTAAAAAAAAATCCCCACCTCAATTGTTCCAAAAATGTCTATTCAGAATGATTTAAATGAAATTGTGCAAAATAATTCATGGGTTGCATGATGTTAGATAACAGATTTTTTGCCAGGCATACATTTTTGTAGTTGCCTTGAAAATCCACAATAGAGTGTTTACCGTAAAAACACTGACAGTTTTTAAAGTGGCAGTAGAGGTGGAACAGTTATAACCCGAGAAGAATATAAAATTCAAGAAGGCTGATTTTCAAAAAACTAAACCAGAACTCAACCAAGACCTCATTTAAAAACATATCCAGTGGTGACAGGATCATTTTCACCAATCTACCCCACTAAATGACAGTTTAAAATCACATGAAGATTCCACAGTGTGCAGGGCAGACGTAAATGAAGGGATCGCAAGAATTTCTCGCCGTGTACCCAGTAGGTACGCTAAATGATGACACAGAGGAAGGCCTCCCTGTCACGAATCTCTAGTGTTTTGGTGACTGTGGTCTAGAAATCTGTTAATATGTATATTATTATTGGCACTAATTGGCACTCTTGTTGGCAGGCTGAGTAGAGAGATAAGAGGATTTAGTTCAAGGAGACTGAGCTACTTCCAGTGGTGGCCAGGCCCGGCGCCGAGGGGGTCCGAAGCTCTCTGCTTCAGCAAGTGGTGGGCTAGAGGGCCGTGGGATCCCTGACACCGCTCAGGAGCACAGACTTGCCTTTCTGAGAAGCTGGGTAGCACCAGCCCAGGCTCAGTCTCCCTGCGGCCGGGGGGGAAATCATCTTAGTTCATGCACCTTCCGAGGCAGGACAATTTTCAACAGGAAAAGTAAAATTCACAGCATACAGATTCTTCTCCCTGCCACGCTACACACGACTCATTCCCATAAGGGTGACTTGTACACACAGGTCAAGAGAGACGAAGGGCTTGTTCCCTCCATCTGAAGATCAGAACCAAACAAAGAGAAATCCCTGTTTCAAGAATGTTGGAGAGGGACTTGGTGCAGCGCTGGGGGCGGGGGGGGGGGGGCTTCTTCTGAACCCATAGTGCACTTAGTGATGGACCTAGAGCTTTCTGAAGGTCATCAAGAACAACGCATCTCTTTGATTACTTCCTGTAGACCATTCGACTAATGGGAACACTTTGCTTGTACAATGGGATGCATAGCAGATGGGGTCTGTATGAGGCAAAAAAAAAAAAAAAAGTCCACTTAGTTAACACACTCTTGCTGTGGGCACTTTCCTGAGTCCCCGACAGAGCACATCGGCCCATAAAGCTGTTTCCTAATCGTGCTCTGTGTCTTGCTCCACGTCTTGATCACAAGGAAAAAAAAAAAAAGGACACGACGAGTTTACATCGGGGGAAGTGGATACTCAGTCATCGCTTTGTGGTTCATCTGTTTATTCATTTAATCAAGAAATATTTATTCTGCAGCTACCACAGGCAAGATATTTTGGTCAAGTTTTGCTGGAATGCCCATCACAGTGGTTCTCCAAAGGCCAAGGAGAAGAGAGGGCGGAGTTACGGAGAGAAGTCAGACGCTGCGAGGTTGGGGAGAACCAGGTCATGGAAAGGTCACACATGGCTGGAGGTGGGCAATAACTTAAGTGGGCAGAATTGGCCACAGATGGAAGAAAAAGAATCCTCAGTTGCGAAGGTGGGTGGTGCTGGCACTGGTCTAGACAGATGCAGAGGAGCTGCGGGCAGTGGAATGTTTATATCACAGAGAAAAGGTGCAGGACGAGCCATGGGGGGGCGGGTCTTAGGGCTGCCAGATATTTTGTTTGGCCAAACCATGTAGATGAAACCAAGTATGTCTGGGACAGATCCGTTTGCAACCTCCGAACCCAGGGAGCTAGGAGAGGCAAAGACTGTGAGGATCTGGAATGTTCTACAGGTGCTTTTGCATATGCCAGCTCTTTGACCTTGATTCCTTATCAAGTGGATCAGGGGTGACAACCCCAAGCCCGCCTGCCTCATCGGGCTCTGTGGGGACACAGGGGAAACTGGAAGAGAAAATGTACAGTAAGGCCTCGCGACTCACAGGCTGGTCCTTGGAACCACAGCAGCATCACCTGGGAACCTGTTACAAATGCAGACTCTCAAGCCCAGCCCAGGCCTCTGGAGGAGGAAGCAGTTCACAAGATCCCTAAGGGGATTCCTACCTGCAAACAAGTTTGAGAAGCCCCGCCGTGAACTGCAAAACTGTTAATTAGTAGCAAGGTATTTAGCAATCTGCTTCTCTCTGGCTGGATTCATACGGGTATGTGGGTATCAGCTTTGCCGAAGGAGAATGTATCTTTGAGAGGGCCAGGCCCTTTCCTCTCCAAGGACCAGAAGATGAAATCCTGGGGCTTAGACCACTGCCCCCAGTTTATGCTGGGAAGCCCTGAGCAAGAGGAAAACAAAAGTCACTGATTCCAGGACTGAGCAGCTAATGAAGAAATAGGATGGCCCATGGGCTGTGGCACCAGCAGGTCTCTGTTCAAATCTGCCACTTACTGCTTCATGTGATCTTGGGAAAGTTGCTAAAACTTTCCCAAAATGAGGAGGCTCAGCTTCCTCATCTATAAAATGGGAATGAGTACAGTGTCTACTTCATAGGAGAGATAGGAGGGTCAAATCCGATGAAGTGTATAAAACGCCAAGGTACAGGACAACCTCCCAACTTCCTGGGCCTGTTCTAGGCATTTTATAAACATCGCACACCCTGACCTCCCACCTGAACCCACAGGCGGCCGACATCAATTGACTTTGGCATCTTTTTATCCCTAAATCCTATCCCAAGCCAACAGCTTTTGGATGATATTTGCATTAGATATGAACCAGCTCTGTATTTGTCATGCATAAGAGCTTCCTCCAGTTTGGGGTTTGTTACTTGACATTAAATCATTCTTATAAGGAGCCAGTGGTATGTGTGCTAGGAACTTCCGTAGAAGCAATGTGCAAACATCGAATAGCAAGTTATTAGGTCATTACCCATAATGATCATGTCTGCAGTCTTCAAGAAATAAAGCAGCCCACCATCTGAGGGGAAAGGTCTTTGTTGGAGGTCTTGGGCTTTGCATGGAGAGAAATGACAAATGCTCAAAGCAGAAGGTCTAGAAAAATGCTCTGTATTTTACTACCTACAATATCAGTCCAGTGTATAGTATTATTGGGAAGTATCCTGGTGACGATTTTAAAAAGCAGAAGGAGAAAATATTCATGGAGGAGGGCTGGAAGGGGGCCGGTTCATCAGCTTTCTGGTAGTTTCAGGTTAGAAGTCATTATCCTTATATTATCTTCATGCCAACAGAGCCATAAATCAGAAGCAGGGGATAAAATGAAGTGAAACGAAACAGAGACAAAGAAACTACACAATAGGAGTGAGGCTCTCCTATCAAATGTAGATCTTTAGGCTTTGACCTTTCAAGTGGTAGCAACCATTTTCAGCAAAACGTGGATTCTGATTCTCTATACATTTTCCTCTCCTAGGGAGATAGAAACACACCACATATATAGTTCTTTCCAAGACTGGAAAGTTTGGAGGGATTTCCCCCTCCAAGAAAAGGGACAGTGAATTACTGTCCAGAATGACCTTCAGAAAGCATATGCAGCTGAGGCACCATCTGTATTTTTTCAGACATATATTTCCATTTTACTTGAAATAACATCAGCACAGCCATCCCACAGAGTGAGAAGGTGATTTTATTCCCCTCTTGCCTGGCCTGATGTCAAACATCTTTTCTTCTCTCTCTCTCTCTCTTTTTTTTGGCCAATGCTGCTTTTTTCTCTGAAATATTTCGTGCAGATAATGGATAATGACCACTTCTCATTGCCTTTTCTCAAAGACGTCTAACTGCATTAGCCAAGAAAGGAGAAATTTTAACTTGCTTCTTTTGCTAAGTTCATGGCTGTGACCACTTCCCATTAAGAAGAAAGAAGAAAGAAAGAAAGAAGAAAGAAAGAAAGAAAGAAAGAAAGAAAGAAAGAAAGAAAGAAAGAAAGAGAAGCTCACTGTTCCCTCAGAGAAGCTAAATTGGCTCTGTCAAAAAGCGAACTGGCCTTTGCTTTCCTGGTGAAGTCTATGCTGTCTCTAGAATCACAGAAGCTTGAGGTGGAAAGGTCTTTCGTACCTTGTGGGCAATTTGGCTTTAGCCAGGGAAGGACTTTCTTGTCCTGGTGTTCTTCAACTCTTCAATTAATGGATTAAACATTGGACCTTCCAACTCTTCTTCATGTTGGATTCCCCACCATGACTGTTATGACCAGTCTGGTTATGAGCACCACCATTCCTCGCCATCCTTTCCCCTAGGAGTTGAGCCAGGTTTCCACCATGATACTATTGGATCAGATCTCAGGACTGGGGAAAGCTTTTAGTTCAAGCTTTCCTGCTGTGCTTTCCTCATTTTATTAACACTTTAGTCAAGTAACCTCTCAACATATACTTGAACGTCTTCAGTAATGGAGAACTCCCAGCTTTGAGGCAGCTCATCCTCTATTAAAAAATACTAAGAGCCAACATCTATTGAGAGCAAAGGTACAAGCAAGAGCCAGTGGGCTAATTTTTTATATGTGTTACGTTATTTGATCCCCACAACACTGTATGTCTTTCCAATCCCGTCTTAACAGATGATGACATTGAATTGCAGAGAATGTTAATTACATCTCCAGAGTCACGTAGCTGAATTGGGACTTCTGTCGAGCTCTACAATCTATGCTGCGTTCTTCTTTTTCCCCTCACTCTCTGTATCTAATTTGTCAGCCAGAGATGTCAATTCTATTTCCAAAATAAATCTGAACGCTGCATGCTGTTATCCACCCCCATACCACTGCTTGGTCCAGGCTGCCATCAGTTCTTCTCTGGTAGATGTCATGGCCTCCTCAGTGGGTGGCCGGTCTTCCTTTCCTACAGTCCATCAACCTGCGTGGCAGTGACTGGGGACCTGCTAACTGGAGGCCCAGCTTCCTCTGCATAACCCCTCTCAATAGCTCCCTAATGCACCCTGCAGGCTCTGACCCATCCTCTTTCCATTTCACAGCTCCTCCCAGCTGTGTCCCCTTGCTGAATTCTCCAACCTATCCCCAAACTCACCAAATTCTTTGCTCTGCTAAGGCCTTTGAAATTCTGCTTCTTGTATATGGGAGGTCTCCCCCTTTTCTTACGTCTAATTCTTTCTCAGTCTTTTAGTGTCAGCTCAAAGGCCTGTCTTCAAAGGGGTCATCCCTGATCCTGTAACCACTGCTCACTCCCCTCCCCCAAATCCCTAACCGCCAAAGTTATTTTTTATCTCAGCCCCACCCTACTTCTTCCTGTACAGTTTTTATCTCAACTTGCAATTACTTTATTCTCCTATTCACTGGGTTGTTTGGCTTCCCAATGGGACCAAACATAAGCCCCCCAAGGGCAGGTGGAGTCTATCTTGCTCACCACTATATTCCATTGCTATCCAGGGCCCAACTTGTTCAAACATTTGTTGAATATAGGAAGAAATGAAGGAATGGCCAAGTTGTGAAATGAATGAGTGAGCGGTTGCATCAGGAAAGGACAGTTTTTTTCTAGCTGATAAACTTAAGATTTTACCCATTGGTTCCAACCCACTCTCAAGCCATAGAGAATAACACAAAGACTTTTTAACTGGATATCCCTTTGGATGGCTGAGGTGCCATATAGGATGGGCTGGCCTTCTGGGAGGCAGAGGAAGTCAGGGACAGATGGGGGGTGGATTCAGAGGCACTGAAAAGACCCTTTCCTCCTCAAGTCTGAAACACTCTTCTTCACACCTACTTCTTGCCTCAAACCCCACAATTAGACTCTTGTTGATTTGGCATATGGCATACCAAGAACTTATCCCCTGTAAAAATAAAAAGACTTATTCTCTTCTCTCACCTTGGCACTTTAGGGTGAATGAGTTGATCAGATCATTTCCTGGTAGCTGGCTTCTGTAGAAGAACATGTGGGCCTAGGAGCCAATTGGGTCATCAACAAACTCTAACATAGGGGTTCTCAATCTGGAGCAAGTCTGCACCCATTGGGACATTTGGCAATGTTTGGAGACATCACTGGTTTTCACAAGTGGAAAAGAGGTTCTATCGACAACTAGTGGAGAGAGAGGCCATGGGATGCTGTTAAACACCCTACAACACATACGACAGTCCCCTAGAATGAAGAAGTATTTAGCCCCAAATGTCAAGAGTTTAAAAATGCTGCAAAGTCAAGGTCAGCTACAGCTTCAGGAATTGGTGATGAGGAAGGGGGATACGCATCCTTAGTCTAGTTGTCCGTGAGGCAGGGGGCTGCCTGGAGGACAGCACTCAGTGCCGTTAAAGAAGATATCAGAAAGGAAAGTGTGGGCACCACCTTCACGGCTGTCATGACATGGAACTGAAGAGCACAGTGTCTGCAGCAAGGCTGCCTGGGTTCAAATCCTACCTCTGCCAAATCTCACATTGTCATCTTGAGCAAACTAGCCACCTCTGTGGGTCTCATTCTCTTTATCTATAAATTGGAGGTAATAATAGTACCTGCCTCAAAGATGACTATGGGATTTGAGATAATTGGAAAGAACTCCAAATGCCTGGTAATAGTAAGCACTCCATACATACCTCCTCTTATTATTACAAGAACAAAGACCTAGCCATGAAGAGCAACATTATGAGGCTGGATTTCTCAGGATTTTAGTATTTATTCTTTCAAGTGTTGGCTGATAATAAAAGAAAAATCCATCATGTTTTTAGCATTATTTTCAATCAATTCCTTCTGGATTTATTTAAATCCCCTTATCAGATTGAGTATTTTTATACTACAAGCAACAAACAAACAAAAAAGTTAATGATGAAAGGGATTAGCATTTCTAAATAACTCCGGTAACTCTGTCAAATAAATCCTGACCTATTTCAGTTCTTAATTAACTAGGTTAGCTTTTAAATGAGGCAACTTAAATAAAACACCCAAGTCTGATCTAGGGCCAAATCCCCACTGGACAGTTGGATGAAGCGGTTCTTGGAAATGACCCAAATTCTGGGAGATACAGAGGTCTGTGATCTTTTGAATCAACAGTTTGAATAATCCAACAGAAAATTCTCTTGGGTTTTCTGACCCTTTGATTTTAAGGTAAGGGTTGGTTTAAGATGGCCTTTCAAGACTTGTCACTTTTCCTCAGTCTCCATCTACAAAGGAGGTAGGTAAATAAGAAAAGTCTTGAGGTTCCTATGTTAGTACCCCCCAAATAGTACCAAATTAGCCACTGTCCTGGGAGAGGGCAGCAGAAGAGGTCACTATCTGGTGATCTAATATCCTCCAATGGTGAACACTGATAGATGGCTCATAATACAGCCACTATCTCGTCTTTGGTATTCATTCTGGCCTATTTCTGTTTTTTTTTTTCCTCTAGAAAAATCTTCTGATGTTGGTTCTCAACCAGCTCCGGAACAACCCTCATCAAAGTGAAATTGATTCTCCTAAAAAATAACAATATATGTATTTTTTCCCCCTTAACAACAACAAAAGGGCAGTTTTCAGCTAATTGGTTGGTTTGCGTTTTGGTGTCAAAGGTAATTTTTCTTTCCCTGGAGAAACTATAAGAAAAAGCACCAGAACTTTCTGAGTTGGGGGCGGACAGTTATGCATGGGTTGGGTCACTGGAAAAGCATCTTATCTGCAGCCTCTCACACTTTTGAATGATTCTTGGGAGATAGGCAAAATTAGCAGGCACACCTAAGAGTTTCAAAGAGGATATCGGTAGCCTTTCCAGATCTTGTCAATTTTTTGTTACTTATAGACGTTTAAGAATGAACTTCGCTAATTCATGGGCAACACTGAAAAATCATCAGTGTTCCCTGATAAATTACAGTAAACAATGTGGTTGCTCCCCAGTCTATCAAGTATGGGTGGCATTGGTGCCACCCAAGTCTGTGTGGAGGCTCCACTTCGACTAATCTAATCACATTGGAATAGTGGTTCATTTAGGTGATTTCCGCCTAACCTAAGCCAACAGGGAATCAACACTCTCACTCTGATTGGATGGTTAAGAAAGTAAAGGTCTCTCCCTTTCTTTTTTCCCCATTTTTATACATGAATAATCTTATAAACTGCTAGCAGCAATGTCACTATCACGAGGGACGTTAGCCTGAGGACCAAGCTAACATACATGACAGCATAGAGCCAAGAAAATTATAACAAATTGGAGCTAGAATCTTGATCAGACTCCACCAGAAACCTTATTGCTTTTGTACTTTGGAATTTCATGAGCAAATAATTCTCTTTGCTACTTAGGATAGTTTGTGTTGAGTTACTTACAATCAAGAGCTCCAAGATCTAGCTACTCATCTGTGCACATTTCATAGTATTGCTTTAGCTATTACTTTATAAATTAGATATATTTTTATCAATACATGTACATTAGCCTTGCAATATATTCACATTTTGCACGATACACGTTGTTTTATTTGTTGGTATGTATATTCTTTTGCCCTTAACAATTATTACCTTTTTTCCCCGGTTTAACAAAGTATAAGGCAATCCCCTTTTGCTATTCTGTCCATTAATTATCCATGATGATAAGACAGTCAATACTGTAAAAGTTAGGATTCCTGTTCCTAGCCAAGCACCTAATCCATCATTAGTTACACACTATTTTGAATTCTGAACCCACCTCACATGCCATATCTGCTCTAAGCGCTTTTTTCCAAGCTCCCAGAGTATAGTCTCCCTTTCTCTGTGGTCCATAGGACTCGACCCATATCTACTACTGGACAAATCAAATTGTGACTCTTGATCTCACCTCTCAGATGGTAAACTCTTTAAAAGCAAGGAGGTTGTTGGTGTTTATCTCCATGCACCCAGCCCTAGGAGTTTGGGGCGCACAATAAGAACTCAACAAATGTTCTTCTATCTCCTTGCCTATATTGTCTTCTATACATTTTTGCATGGTCTTGTATTTCAGAATATTGCTTAAATAGAATAGCAGAGGCAACGTTTACCCAAGGAGGGTCCCAGTCCCCATGGGCACACGTAACCGGAGACACATACGGGCTCCCATTGCTCTTTCTGGGGATACCTAACATATTCTTGGCGACCCAGCTGGGGATGATGTTACCCCCAAGGGACATTTGGCAATGTCTGGAGATATCTGGATGGTCCTAACTGGGGAGGCAGAGTGCTGCTGGCATCTACTGGGTGGAGGCCAGAGATACTGCTGAACACCCTACAGTTCATAGAACAGCCCCCACAACAAAGAATGATCTGGCCCAAATGTCAGCGCTAGCAAAACTGAGAGACAGCACTGGAAATCTTTTTCTCCGATTTAATCATGAACCCCACGAACTCATTCCTGCATTCCCAATACAGGGGAATGCAGTTCTTGAAGTGACTACTGAGGACACCCTCTACTCTCCACTGCGGGCTAGCATGGTGGGGTGCTCTGCCTCCATACCTTGTCCCTTTGCTTTTGCAATTCGGGTGAGTTTGTAATTGAAATCAACTCCCCTTTAAATTGAAAACATCTCCCATGTTAAAATAGGTAATGTAACTGATTTTATTTTTTAAGGCATAAGATCACCTTTGGGATTGATGTAGTTAAAACACTGTCAGAGCTAAGCTATATAAATCTGCTCCCTTCTTGGGGTGCCTGGGAGGCTCAGTTGGTTAAGCGTTGGCCTAAAGTTCAGGTCATGATCCCTAGGTCCTGGGATGGAGCCTTGTATGGGTCGGGCTCCCTGCTCAGTGGGGAGCCTGCTTCTCCTCCTTCCTCTGCTGCTCCCCCTTCTTATGCTCTCTCTCTCTCTCAAATAAATAAATAAAATCTTAAAAAAAAAATCTGCTCCCTTCCAGGCACATTGAAAAGAAGCCAGCAGAACACAGATTTTGATCTTTGGGAAATTAATTTAATGAGACTCCAGTGCTGCTAGACTATTTTCCAATAAGAATAATCCAGATTGTGCCTGTGTTTAAATGTTTGGTATTTTGTTTAAAGAGCAGGGAGGTAGAACAAAAACATAAAAATCTTCTCTTTTTTCTTTCCTTTTTATTTTATTATTTTTTTTTAGTATAGGCACACTATCACAGCCTGGCCAATCACTGTTGCTCCATAGAATTCAAATTCTTTTTTAAAAAAATCCATTTATTGATTTATTTTAGAGAGAGCACAAGTTAGGGGGAGGAACAGAGAGAGAGAGAGAGAGAGGGAGAGAGACAGATACTCTCCACTGAGGGAGGAGCCTGTGATACAGGGCTTAATCCCATGAGCCTGAGATCATGACCTGAGCTGAAATCAAGAGTTGGACGCTCAACCGATTGAGCCACCCATGATGAGCCCCTAGAATTCAAATTTAGACCCTATGACTCAAGCATGAAAAATGATTGAAATGGATCCATCTTGACAAGAGCATCAGGAAGAGGTCATCCATTGATTCTGTCCTCTTGACCTTCAGGGTCACATTGGCCTCTTTTTCAGTGATCTGTTCCATGCTCCTTCCAAAATACATTGCTTATTTGGATTCAAGTTAGCCAGAGATAAAATTTGTTATTCACAACCAAAGACACCACTGGCTAACAGATGGTGCTCAATACATACTTTGACTAAAAGAATGAATTTGTTCTAACTCTAACAAAGTGGCTTCTTTGCATGTTAGAATAAAACAAGCTCAAGCTCTTCGTGACGTTGCTCGGCATTCAATAGAGGGTAGTTTAAATGCTCACAGACAAATGGGCAGACCGTCACTCAATGCTAATCAGAACACCTGATTTCTGGAAATCAGAAATTTCCCTCCAAAGCCAGAGTGTCCTCCATTTAGATGTACCTTTTTCCATAGAGCTTGGCTGAATGTATGGGTCTGCCTTGAAAATGCTTTTTAGAAACATATCATCCCCCAATGACTTGAATGTACCCGTCTAGAGTATGTTTCCAGCGCTCATAGTCTATTGTGTCAATAATCTGCATATTTAAGAGTCCCCACATGCTCATTGAGACGATAGATGGGGCTGGTACAGTCTACTGGGTCAAAAATCTGCTTTAAATAGTCTATATACACAGTCGGTTGAGTAAATAACAGCATTTTCAAAAAGCCCCTAAATATATAATAACATGATAAATCGCATCAGCTCCTAAAGATGCAGTCTCGCTACCGCTGATCAGGAAAATGATGTGCACTTTAACAAGCCACTTACAAATGATCTCATCTTTTCCAGCCGTGGGAACATTATCTTTTCCTCTGCTATATTTTTCATATATAGAGGAAAGGAACCCACCCACCCACATACACACACCCACACACAGAGGCATATATGTGTGCTCTCTATCATCTTACGCAAATAAACTGGGTTTGAACCAGTTGACCCGATGTAGGGAGGCAAGGCCAGAGAGCAAGGTTCTTCTTACTTAGGGCCGGGAGGGTTCTCCCATCACTTGGCTGTGTGTGATTCCCAGTTAGAATGGGATCCAAGTGCACAAAACCGGTTCTATTGAAATCAACAAGAGGCTTGGATTTGGGGACCTCCATCTGACCTCATTTGGCTGTGAAGATGACTTGCTTCACACCATGTCATTAGAACCCCATTTTCCTAAAAACAGCTTCTGTCCATATAATATCCTAATAGCCCCCACTTACTAAGTGCCTTACGGTTGTTTTACTTTAGCTTCCTAACACTCCCATGGTGGAGGTGACATTATTAGCTTCGCTTTTAAAGACGGAAGAATTTAAGCTTTGAGGAGTTGAACAACTAACCGAAGTTCACACACCCAGTGATTGGTGGACTCGGGCTCCGAGGCTCCCATGGGCTCTTGGGGCTGTGTATTCAGTTCTCAGATGTATCCTGCTTTATTCTGGTGCACCTGATGCAGGTGTGTGTCTTTCTCTCATGCAGTGTATGTTCCTCAGCAGTGGTTGCATTTTGCAGAAGCTTGCATTAATATCATAGTGTTTGCGGCGGGGCGGGGGGGGGGGGTATTAGGTTAGGGCAGACCAGTTCAAAACTAAGCAGGTAGGTATCCAGAGCAGAACGGAGCAAGAGTAATAAAAATATTGGTCCAGGTAAAAACACTCGTTAAATTTATTAAAAACCAAGGAATGTGATAGCACATAAAGGACCTCACCCTATTGCTACAGGAGGGATGGTAGTGGGTAGGAAGGAGTCTTTGGGGGTGATGAGATTGCGGGGTTATGGATAGGTCGAGCGGAAAAGGGTAGGGAGAGGTGACAAGTAGACTTTCAAGGCTGACCACCTGAGTAGGAAGCCATCTACAAACTGATTGCATTTTCTGTGGGTTCCTGCAAGCCACTCTGTCATCTGGCTGCTGTTTCTCAGTGGTGCTGGACACTATCGTGTTGGGGGAAAAAAAAATCACAGGTGAATTGATGTGACGTCCTCATTATATTCATGTCATTGACCAATTTGCCAATCAGGAACGAGCTAATCCGCTTTACAGAAATTGGAGTTGCACCAGAACCGATGTTATTTTATCTTTCATCCTTAAAGACCTTTCATGTTCGACTACCTCCGTAGCTAAAATCCTGGGCGCTTCACCAATAAAACCTTAACACTGAGTTAATGACTCAAACCAACCAACTTACAATAAAGATGGTAAAATCCAAATATCTTCCAGACCCTGGAATTTGCATCTTAAGGAGTCTCTTGTTGTTGGGGAGACACACAGTTGGAGCTTCCCCTTTGCTTCTCTGAGCGCCCCTGCCCCCCCCCCCGCCCCGTGTGCCTGATAGAGTGGGAGGTATTTGCAGTGCTCTTTATTCTGGAAATAATCCCGAGAGGTAGGCATTTTTCCTTCCATCATAGAGGGGAGGAGCTTGAGGCCAACAGAAGAGACAGAGCTGGGTCTTCAGGAGAGCCTGGCACAAGCAGGGCAGAAGCCAAGCACGCAGCCCCAAGACCCATGCTCCACTGGCCCATTGCATGGGGAGATGGAAGAGGCACAGGCCCAGGGACTGAAAGGGGAAGAAGGGTCACCATGTCCTCTCTTCTCCTGCTACCTCAGCTCCTCCAGGGATTGATTCCATCCCTGCCACCTACACTCAGTTCTGGAAATTCTTAGCAGTCAAGATGAAAGATACATCAGATGACGTCACTTCCCTGCTCAAAACCCCCCAGGGAAATCTGTCTCACTCACAGAGAAAGCAGAGGCTCTCACCTTGGCCTCAGATTTATGTGCATGTCAGCTCGCCCCTCTGACCCCACCGCCTCTCCCCTTCCTCTCTCCCTCGGTGGTTTTCTGCACCAGTCATACTGGCTCTTGGCCACGTTTCCCAAGCAAACCAGCAACACCCACCCCATCTTAGGCTTTTGCACTGGCTGTTCCCTCTGCGCTTTTCCTCCACCTTCTTTAAATCTTGGCTGACACGTAATTTCCTAATGAAGCTCCCTCTGATCGTCCTGTTTAAAATTGCAACTGGTCTCCCGACACTTGCAGGATTGCCGATGGATTCTTTCATCCTGCTTTACTGTCTGTTTTTCCATCGTGCTCACCATACTCGGACTTACCAGAGAATGGGCTTCTTCCTTATGTCTGCTGTTCATTGTGATCTTTCTTTGTTAGTCTGTGGCTCCATAAGAGCAGGGACCTTTGTCTGGGTGGTTGGATGCCGTGGGGTCAGCGCCTAGAGCAGTGCGTGGCACAGAGTAGGTGCTCAGTAAATACTCGCTGAGTGGAGATTTAAAGAACCTTGTGCATTTTTAACTCCATAAAGTGAACAAACGTTACCACTCACCAGGACCTTTCTGGGTTGTGGTGGGTTTGCACTGACTTCCTATTCTCTAAGATAATAAATAGTGGCTCGCAAGAAACTGGTCTTCAAAGACTTCCCAGTATGTCAGACTTTTGAAAATTTAATCTGGATCTAGATGTAGGAGTAAATTCAAGAGCAGAAACACAGACATGCCTACTGTAAAGTTGGAGAGATGCCTCTTAGTCAGAAAAATACTTCAAGGGTCCATGCTTCATGGGTTTATAGCCACATAGGCTCTGGGCTGCAAGGGACCCACAATCAGGGTTAGTGAATATATTTCCTGAAGTTACTTAAGCCAGGCATTTAAAAACTTCTTAGTTGCTTGGAAGAAACTTCCAAAGCATATTCTTTTACCGCATCCTTCCGTACCTCTGGTCCTCTGACACTGTGGTCCTGGGTTTCAGGATGCAGGGTTTCTGGCATGGATGCTCTTCTTTCTTTGTTGGCCTCCAAAATGACTTGGTAACGTCTGGATTTACCCTGGAGGGTCTTTCTCTGACCGGAAGTTCCTCCTCACTGTGCCCCTGTAAGGCAGCGAGAACCGAGTCTGCCCAGGTGAACGAGCAGATCAGCGTGTCGTCCGAGGCCAGGAAGATCCCAGCCCTACCACCTACTAGCTGTGTGTTCTCGGGCAAGTCACATCAGCCTCCTGAGTCTCAGCTTCCTCATCTGTGAAATGGGCATGATTACAGAGCCGGGCCTATGTGGCTGCTGGGAGGCTCTAATGAGGACATGACACCGTTCGTTCTCTTTCCGCCATGTGTTTTCTGCCTCCTATTCAACTTTCCTGTCTTAGCATAAAGATCCTTGGAGGAACTTTCTCAGCCCTCTGCCGAGGAAAGCATCCCCTCCCTTATCAGTCTCGTGGGAGTCTCCTCTGGTGGCTTCCATCAAAACTGCACTCAAACAATTATATGTGTAATTGTTAAATTCTGAACCTTGCCACTGAGACTCTATGCGGGCTGGGACTTGGTGTCTCATGAATTGCTCTATCTTCAGCATTTTTTTTTCACAGAGCCTGGAGCATAGCATACACTTTACAGATAGCATTTCATTGATTCCAAGACCTTTCTTTTATATTTTTAACATCTCAGAAATTAGGGTGCATCTTACAATCAATGGTATCTTAATATGGCTGCCAGGGGGCAGTTGGAAGCTGTTCCAGGAGTGCCTTAACCAATTTATTTTGCTTATCTTTTCCTTTTTATATAAACATAAGAGTGTTACATTATAAAGATCATTTAAAAATAAGTCTTAAAGCGTCGTTCAGTAAGTATAAAATAGAAGCTCTAAGTGACAGGAGGAGAGCTGTGGGTCACGGTTTAATTGTAACCACTTTTCTTTCTTGGTGGTGCAAAATATTAGCGGTGTGGTCTGCGGAATGGGCTCTTAGATGAAATATTGTGATTGCGGAATGGACGAAGGAGGGAAAGGCCCTCTGCACAGCTCCTGGTACCCAGAAGGTGCTCAATACGTAACTAGGACATTAGGATTTTAATTATATGGAGTCTCCGACCAATTCAGCATTTTGAACAGCACCAATATTTTTACTTAGCAGTTTGGATTCCCCTGCAACATACCTAAGTTTTTTGCAAAAATGTTCAATAGCAGAGTTTTTTGGTTAGGTCAGCACAGCCCCGACGGGAAATGGGGTCCTTGCTGTAGTCACTGTTCTGTTCTTTCATTCCAGGCTGCCTGGAACCCACTCTGGGTGCATTTGTTTTCCCAAAGCCTGAAAGATAGTAGGCTCCAGAAATGTTAGATGGCCGAACAAAAAAAACCCCAAATGTATGAATTACTGGAAGTGAGGGTCCAGGGGAGCAGTGTCCTGTCTTCGTTTTATGGGAAGAAAGTCAAGGCATTGCTCCCTATCGGCAGAGGCTCCATCATTATTTTTTTCTTTGGCCTCTAGGACCAATTCTCAGAGATTTATGCACATAATTTAAAAACTTAGGAAAATTTAATAGAACTTTCAAACTGTAAAGCTTTCCATGCCTTGGCTGATAGGTGAGCCGCAACTAGCGTGTGTTTCTCTACATTTTCCCATAGGGTTGCTGACCACAGTCTGCTGAGCATCCTTTCCCTTACAGGTTGGGAAATTCCCTACAGGCCAGGAAAGTGGACTTACACGAGGCACATCATAGGTGCCCGATAAATACGTGTTGAATGACTCAGGACAAAGGCCAAGATCGTTGCCAATATCATGAAAATCCTATTGATAAGCCCTTCTGCCATGGATTCTCCCTTCTGCTTTGCTCCTAACTCCTCTAGAGATGTCATTGGGCAGCCACTTCAGTGCTTAAATACCCTTTGGGGTGGAGTGGCTTCCAGGGCCATCTCTTGCTGTGACCACCCTAATGTAGCGGAGTTGACTTTGTAGATAACCCAAAAAAGAACAGCTCTTCAATAAACCAATTCATCCATTGCCAGTTGAAGTCAAATCACTTTCCTGCAGATTCTTTCTGAAGGGGTGCGTGGATTGATTTACAAGTGTAGCTAGTTAGAAAGACAGTCAATGATTTGTATATGCAGGATGTCAAGTATGCCCTATATTCTCCCTCCCGTCAGGATATGAATGATATCCTCTCAACTGTTTATTCCGTTTGTTTTAGCCAAACATAAATAGACTGCAGACATGTCTGGGGCTGAAGGCATTGCCGAAAATAAGCTTCTTCAACTCTAGATACACTGACAATGGAGACAAAGTGAAGTTGCTGCTGCTTTGACAAACACCCTCCTTCTCTCAAGAAAGCAAAGCACACAGACCGTTCAGCTTCTCCATGCTTAATGGAGTCACGTCGTTAAGGACTTTGAAAACCTCTTCTTACTTTTGAATCTCTATGGTTAATTTTAATCTCCATGGCTGGCTGTAGGGACTTCAAAATACTTTCTTTTTTATTGATTTTTTTTTTTTTTTTTTTTTTGCCAGTCAATGTCCTCCTCCCTTCCACCTGTCTGCAGAGGTCGGGGTACCGCATTTCTGTTCTGTTGGATTCCTTGCACATGTAGGCACAGCATTCATGTTCCCTGGGCCACCCCATGGAGGAAACAGGTGTTTTCTTCCAGCTGTGACCGTGGAATCTATTCAGGTCTGTGCTGTGTAGAGACACAACCACCACGTGGCAGCTGCTTTGCTGATGGGTATGGACATCTGGGTCAGGGGAGAGGGAAGGTGAAAGGGAAAAGGAGAAATAAAGCCACTATCCTTCACATTGAATTATGTCATCTACTTCAGGGGAAGTGATCCAACCACAATTCTGCATTTTATATGCTTTAATTTATGTCTATTACCCTAGTTGCATTTATGTGAGGCTTGTGTGTGTCCACTTCGAGCACGATATGGTGAGGTACTAGCAATAAATAAACCTATGAGAAAAGTGAATGAGTGAATGATGTTGATTCCTTGAGGGCTGACACTGGGACAGGTGGCAGGACACATTGAGAGGGACTGGGGTCTGCATGGCTCTATTCTGTTGGTCCCACTTTCCCCTTTTGTTCCAGATTGCCAGCTCGAAAGGCAAGGAAGGGATGCTCTTCCCCAGGAGGAAAGGTGGTAGGGTTGAAGATGTTTCTGGCCCCCTAATTAAATAATTAGTCATTTAATTTGAAACACTGAGCACCTACTGTGTACCACTCTGAGGACCAGAGATGGCAGCAAAGAAGCTGTACATGTTCTGACTTCACAGAAATTAGAACTCTGCAGGCAAGGGGGACATTAAATTAATTAAATATAATCTCACAATTTTTAATTAGGTATATGATAAATCATCTGTCTTTCAATGAGTTGGACATAAAAACATATTGCTATTTTTGCTGATTTTAATAAAAGCATGAAGCCAATGGCAAGGTGGCACCTTGGAGTTTCTGTTTGAAAAGTTGTGACAAGTGAGCCAGGGCAAGGGTGGCTGACTGGGTGGGTCAGCTGTGTCTCTGTGGGGTGGGGTCCCTGAAGGAAACATTGACAGAAGTCACTTTGGGGGTCACTCATTGTGATTTACTGAGCTTTTGTAGACAAGTGATGCCTCGAGAACCAATGCCACTCGGCCCAGGGCCAAGCTCTCCGGTCAGTTTCTGAAGGTTTTCATCTTCAAGACAGTAAACTGATGCTCTGCTTTCTGTTTCTAGAGGGGAGCTCTAAAAGCAAAGGAGCAGATAGTGCTGGACTCCTGAGTCTGGGTCAAAACTGTTCTGGAAAACTAGCCTGAAGACTGATCCTGTGAGATAACCTATCTGGAGAATTCCCCATCGTTATATCACTTGTTGAAGTGGAGTGATCGGTACCCTTTCTATTCTAGTGGATGCAAACTCCCACATCTTAAGAGCACTGATCCTTAATCAGGAGGCATGGGGGCAATTTTGTCCCTCCAGGGGATGGGAGGTGATGTCTGGAGACATTCTAGTTGTCACAACTGGGGAGGGGTTGTTACTGGTATCCAGTGGAGGTCAGAGAGCCTGCTAAACGACTTACCAGGCCCAGGACAGTCCCCCAAAGCACAGAAATCTCAGGCCCCAGATGTCCATAGTGGTGAGGTTGAGAAACCCTGTGCGAGAGACAATTTCACTGCATATAGGTCCTAAAAGACTATTATGTCATTTCAAAAAAATAATAAACCTAAGTAGTTCTCTAATTCACAACCTGACAAGAAAACATGGGGATAAATTTGAACTCTCGTCCTAAATTTTGTACAGTTCCATGCCAACAGTGGTAGCTGGGAAAAGTTAATTAGAGGCGATTTTTTTTTGTCCTCATTCATGGTGCCCTTTCACTAGTGTTGAGAGGGAGTTCCTAAGTGGCAAGTTCCAGAGGCACAGAATTCTGAGTTAAACTTCCCAAAATCTGGTGAATTGTTTATATCCCCCTTTCTGTGTGTGTGTGTGTGTCTTGGAGGGAATGTCCACCTCCATATCAAAATATCTGAAGTGATATAAGCAACTGATCAGAATCAAAAGAAAAAAAAATGCCACCATTTAGAATTATAAAGATCCGCCATCTGCTAGATACTTGGAACTATTTGATATGAACTTTGTTTTATAAAGTAGACCATGGTAAAGCTTTGAAACTTCAGTTTGTTAAAAAAAAAAAAAAAAAAAAAAGGAAAAGGAAAAAAATGGAAGAAGGAAAGAAAGAAAAATGGGGGAAAATACTGTAACAGCCTCACTCCCTTTGAAGTCACTACTGATATAGCTCTGAACAGATCCATTCAAGTTCAACTAACATCAGACAAATGTTTAGTGTATCAGAGGAAGCCACAAAAGCAAGGATTTCATCAATATTTCACAACAGCCTCAGGGAAACTGTAGATTGCAATGCTGTAGGGCAGCTAATGGAATTACACACAAGGGTTTTGTACATTTAAAATAAGCAGCTACTAAAAAAAATTACCCTTCAGTTTGATAGAAACTGTATAAAACTGCAGATAGGAAACAATTAAATTGCTCCCAACATTTATCCATGTCACTCTGATGGGTCATTTAATAACAGGTATTACTGCTTCTGTGTTTCTCTACCCCCCCCCCCCTTAGTAAGGCAATAATAAAGATTAACATTTATGAAAAGAAACATAAAATATAGCACAGCCAAATGAATAATTAAAGACAGTTTTGAAGAACACTTGCCATTGTGCGCCTGTGAAGTCTTTCCCCTAGTCACAAAATATGTTTACAGAAAATATAATTATAAACAGGCAGAAGCTGCAAGGGAGACCCACTGACCCTTGTTTGTTTTGACGTTAAAAAATAATGTGGAGGTATTTCCTCGGAATGTGTGGGTTACCCGGACCCAACACGTACATTATTATCTGGTGGGACTCAGGATGCTGAGCGGCCGGCTTTCTCTTTTGGAAAATGTACAGAGGTAGACCTGGAGCTAGCAAAACGCTGTTCAATAAACCAGTGTGAGATCAGCATTTTCGCCCCTAACGCCCTTTGCTAGAGTAAAAAATTCTGCATATGAAAGCAAATTGCATTTTTGAAACTGATACTTCTGTGACCACAAAGACATCACCTGGCTCTCCTTACCCTTGCAGCTTCAAGTCCCTCAGCAAAGACCCTGCTATTTATTCACATTTCACAGGAGGGGGAGTTTTCAGACACCTCTCCATCAGTGGTTCTCAACAGGGCCACTCTGCGGCCCAGGGGATGATAAGTGGCAGGATCTAGGAGGCATTTCTGTCTCCCACCGGATGGGTGAGGATGGTGGCGAAGCTACTAGCAGCCCATGGATAGAGGCCAGGGATGCCGGAGAACATCCTACAACCAGCAACAGGGCCGACAATAAGGAATTACTGGTCCCAGGGGGCGGTACTGCTGAAGTTGAGAAAACCTGTTCTAAGCCATTTGCACACCTGAGCTTATTAAAATAATAACAGCCTTGTTAATGTGGTGTCCTAACTTCTCAACCGTTTGCTGGTTTCACACGTGTGCATTAAAGAGCTTCTGTGCGAAACTTAGAACTCTAAGTCCTTTGGAAAAGACAGAGGATTTGACATGGTTATTGACCACAGACTAGTCCAGCTGAAAGGGGAAATTTTATACATATACGAATATAAATTATACACACACACACACACACACACACGCACACATTTGGTAACAACAGCACCTGCTGTTTACTGACCACATAGCCATGTGAGACGTGCTTTGTATACAGGTATCTCCCTTTACTTTTGTAACAACTCTGGAGGGAAATATTTTATAGTGCCCTTTTTATGGATAAGGGGACATTGCTCAAGGTCATTGCCAGAATATGGCTGTGGCAAGGCTGAGACCCAAACCTCAGGCCTGTCACCAAAGCTCCCAAGGCCCCTGGCTTATTTGCAGCTAAGCTAGGAGTGCATGCATGTGCATATGCACACGCGTGGGCGTGTGTGTGCCTGTCGTGCCAGCGCGCAAACGCCACTTTCCTCTCATTGGCAAGGAAGAAGTAAAGGATGACTCCGAGGAAGACGGGAGGAGAGCACACCTCACTTTCTAGGAGTTTGGAGATTACAGAGAAGAGAAAAGCAGCCAGGCAGCTTGAGCAGGGGCCGTTGTCACGCGGGGGCAGTTGTTTGTTCCATTTGTTTGCTTTGAGAGGGAGAATGTGTAAGCCCATGTGCAGAGAGAGACACGGAGCTACAGCAGGTCAGGTAAGAACGAAGGACGAGGAGGGACACTGAGAGGGGAGTATGCAGCAGCAGGTGGGGAGGTCACCTGGTCAGAAGAAATTTATTTTTAATTCTGAGCCAGCAAGTTAAGAGAAACGGCTGCAGGAAGAGTCAGGGAAACTGAGCTGGAGAGACAATCTGGAAAGTCTCAGGACCCAGTCTTAGGGAGACAAGCCATCTGCCGTGGAGAGAGGCCGTGGGAGAACAACATGAGGGGGGCTCGTGGGGAGAGCTGGAACTTCCCAGGGCCTGGGGGGCAGGGAGGTAGGATTATGGGACACACTGGGGGATCCCCTGGGCCCTGTTGGGTCTGCAACAGAACAGACTGGAGGGTGCAGGCTTCTCTGGCCATGCCTGGCTGTCTGGGAGTGAGAGACAGGTGAATCACACCGCCCTTTCCCTAATGCATCTTCACTAGAAAGTCATTCCCAGGTTAAGGAAAAACCTTGTGGCTTGACTCTTAGGTGGGTAGGACTGGAAAGCCATTTGGGACTCACGGAAACTGCCATCAGAGTGCACAGGCCCTTATGGGAAGGCCATGCATCAACACTTTGCAGATCGACCAAATTAAGCCAGAGGTTAAATTTAGCCCGTGAGCCATCTATTTCGAGCTCCTGGTCTGCATCCTTTATAAGAGGATACGTGTATGGGCACATATACCCTTTCTCATATATGTGCATATCCTTCGTATCGTATATATTCCTTATTATTATAATTTATAGTGTTACATATACTTTGGTACAAATGGGATTCTATCATTAAATATGCCCTAGTAGAATTTTTCACTTACAGTCCAAATAACACAAAGTGGAGTGTATTTAAGCCTGTCTCTTCCTCTTTTAGAGTTCAGAGTTCTCACTGTGGCATTACTGGGGTAGAGACCAGGCCACACTTCCATGGGTTAGAAATTTCTATAGAGCAATTGTGACATCATGGAAAGAGAGCTGAGTTTGAAATTGGGATAATTAGGCTGAAGTCTCAGTTTTCCCAATGAGTAAGCTGTACAGTTTTAGCAAAACTACTCGGTTTCACTGGGGTTTGGTTTCCTTAGTTATATATCAAAGCCCCAAACAGTTGCCATGGTGGTGGTGTGATGATTTGGACAATTAGATGTCATAATATCGAATAAAAATGTTTGCACTCCCTACACTGTCAAGTCGAAGTGAGGGCTGCATGAATGTGAGCATTCCCCTCTGCTCTTAGGGTGAACCCACCTGGGGAAGACTGGCCTTCCAATCTCTGTTATCTTTGACAAGACTTGCCTCTCTCTGAATGGTCAATCAAGCAATCAATTAATATTTTTTAAAAGCCTACCATGTACAAGACCCAGGGGACCTGTGATGGGCTCCAATCCAGAGAAATACACATGGCAGGACCCATAGCGAGTGTAGTATTTTGACTTGACTTCTGGTTGGCATAGGGATGGAATGGTCCTTAAGCAGGGAGAAAGTGGATGAGAAAAGGGGGAGGAGGATGGGTGGGTCTGCCTTCAATAGTCTCTCCTTCCCTCCAAAGTGAATAGAAGAAGATGAGTCAAACCAGGGATTGGCATTGTACAGCCCACAGGCTAAGCCCAACCTGCCAGCTGTTTGGATAAACAGAATTATATTGGAACATAGCCACACCTAGTCTTTAATTATGGTTGCTTTTGTGTTGCAATGCCAGAGTGAAGCAGTTGCAACAGAAACCATATGGCCTGCAAGGTCAAAGATATTTGCTCTCTGGCCCTTGACAGAAAAAGTTTGCCAACCCTGATTTAAGCAATCATATGAATAATTAGTTATGTCTAAATTTTATGCAACAAGGTGCACCTATCCAATGACAACAGCCATTTATTCAGTTCGTAGAGCAAGCTGGAGAACACACTAGTATTTTACCTACATTCTCATATTATAGCTTCAAAACAACATCATGAGAACAGTACTGCCATTCTTCCCGTCTTGTCGATATGGAAACTGAGGCTCAGTGACATTAAGTAACTTGCCCAAGGTCACACAGCTAGTCTGTGGGATTTGATCCCAGTTGCGTCTCATTCCAGAGCCTGTTTTCCTACTCACAATGTCAGAGTTTTCCAGACTCCAATCTCTCATGTACCACCCTCATGATTCATTTTCATATTCACATCCCCTTTACTATTCCTTGCTACTTTTTTTTCCCCTTTGAATAATGGATTGTCATGGCATTTGTTCCTTTAAGCCTCATCCTAGGAAATGATATTCAAACAGTTTGCATTTGATGTGCTAGTCATATATATTTTTAAACGCTTTTTGGAGATAATCGTAGATGCACATGCAGTTGTAAGAAATAATACAGAGAGATCCCCAGGCCCCCAGTGATAACATTATGTGTAACTAGAGAGCGAGACCACAGCCAGGAAACCGACATTCACACAACCCACCAACCTGTTCAGATTTCGCCAGTTTTACCTACACTCGTGTGTGGGCAATTGGGTCACACGAGTAGATTTGTGTGACTACCGCTGCCATCAAGATATGGAAGAGTTCCATCATGAGGAGCCCCCCCTCAGCTCCCATGGAACTCTTTTATAGCCACAGCCCCGTCCCCCACTCCTGCTCCCTGGTAATTCCTAATCCGTTTCTCATCTCTGTAATTTTGTCATTACAAGAATATTCTATAAATGGAGTAAGGAGAGTTTCTGAGTATGTAAGCTTTGGAAGTTGGCTTGTTTCACTTAGTGTACTTCTTGTCATATATATTTTTTAAATTCACCCTGAAATAGCTATATAACGTCTAGAAGTTAAAAAAAAAAAAGTTCATTCATAATAAAATGATCTTGAGTGCCACCTGTGGTACCTATGCCAAACTCTAGGAAACCATGCCATAAGCTGTAATAATATCTGCTAGATGAATAGAGAAATAACACAACCATAAAGACATTTTTGACTAACAAAAGTCTCTAGATCAAGGCTGCTCATAGGACTTGCTGCAGTGACAGAAATGTTAGCTGTTTGGACTGTCCAGTATGGTAGCCACCAGCCTCATCTAGCTACTGAGCACTTAGAATGTGGCTTGTTTTATTTCACTTTAATTGATTCAAATTACATTTATATAGCCATGGGTGGCTAGTGGCTTCTCTGATGGACAGTGCAACTCTTCTAGGTATTATGTGTAAAACATTAAATAGAGGTAACTATATTTCTTCTTTTCCTATATTTCATCACTGTCAATGCAACAATAACCTGAAATAGTAAGGAACCTTTTTAAACAGTCTTCTAATGGATTTATTTGTTGGGATCTCACCTTGTTCTAGAAGCTTGCATGTGCCTAAGTCAGATATTAGCCCTCTAGGCACCCTTGCTGATGCTGGCCATTTGGCAAATCCCACTTCATTGCCAGATAGCATTCAGGGTGAGCCGAAGGGAGCCTACTCCCAAGGTTCCTGCTTTTAACTGACACTGTGTCCCTCAGGACACAGGCCCAAGTGACAGAGGCTTTGGACACACAGTCATAAATTAACTCAGACACGTTGAGCACGGGGTCTTGTGGACTTTGCAAAGGGCGTGAAAGGTCCCGTTGATTCTGAAGGACTGAGAACAGCATGCCTTCTTTACGGAGAGGCACATTCCAAGCAACTGCTGGTGGTAATAGTCATAAATCCTTGCTGATTAGCAGGACCTGCTCTTGATGAATTTACTTTGCACCACTGGTCTGGAACAAGGTGCATCATTGAAAGCTGAGTGTCCGGGGAGATGCCAGGATGGTGAACTTTCAGGGGATGCTGGCAGCAGAGAAGGAAAGAAATAGCAATGACAACTTTGGGTACCTGGGGACTGACTTCTAAAGAGTCACTTGGCAAAAGAGGTAGAATTTGTGGGGAGGTGGGGTAGTGTGGACTGCTGGAAATATTCGCACAAAGCCAGGTATGTTCCTGGAAATAGGAAGAAGTGTGGTCTGTAGCTCCTTCTTATTTCTTTTAGCTGAAATATCATGGGCAGCAAAAGCTAGCTTTTGACCCTTAGCCACCCACACTCTTAGAGACACGAACCCCTTAAAACACAACATTGGCATGAAGGTCGTTACCCTGGCCAGTCTCTTATTTCGCCTGACTTCACGGATCTGTAAGGCGTTAGCAGTTGCAAGAGATTGATATGATAGTTTGTGAGTAATTTGGATGAACTATAACACTAACCCAGTAAAGTATTATAATTTTAAATGTGTCCAGAAAATAATTGAAATTCTGGCTTAGCTTCATCATAATGCAAACTGCTGGGTATATTTAACAGCTGACTAGCTTAGCATGAATATTGCTTTAGAAATGGGGTCATATTGTTTTTACGAAACAATATTGCTCTCAAACACGTTTAGGAGGGGGAAAAAAGCAGGAGATTATGAGTATACTTTTAACCTTTCTGTCTCTTTCTATCTGTGTTTATTACGGTGATTTAGGTGTTTGGTGTTGTTTGAAGGCAAACAAAGAAGGTGCTGGCATTTAAAACAGATCTGGCAATGAGCCCTTGGCCATCAGATTCCTTCTTATTACTACTCTGTCACAAAATCTCAGTTCACCATCAATCCATTTTTCTGTATCCTCGTCAGGAACATGAAAGATAAGATTATCCCCTCCTGACCACAATAGATATCGCTAAAAGGTTGCCCCCTGTAGTTACCCAGAGGGTAACACAGTGTTTTCTTTCCTAAAAATATTTTTGCCAACATTTAAAAAATGGAAAATTTCACATGAAAATCCAGATTTGTAGATGTTCCTGAAAAGTCAGAGGATTTGGCAACAGTGAGTCTGCATTCCTGCTGGAGGACACATCCAGGCTCTGTGCGGATACTCTCACCTTAAGATGCACAAAAAGCATTCCAGTTTAACACAGTTAAACTAATTTCCCTCTACTTGAGTTTTTAATTCCTGGTACTCTATATCATGCTCTTGGTCCTTCACACACAGTTGGACCCTATGGTGCATCGGGGTGCATGATTGATCCATAACATCTAGCAGTGGTCAGCAAACCTTTCCTGGAAGGAACGAGTTTGCAAACATTTTTAGACTTTGTGGGTCAAACCATTTCTGTTGAAACTATTCGACTCTGCTGTTGTACCACAAAAGCAGCCGAAGGTGATTTGTAAATGAATGGGCGAGTCCATGTTCCCATTTATTTATGAAAACAAGTTGATCCCATTAGCTATATCATTTGCCAACTCCTGACATAGGGTGAAAAAAAAACCAACAACCAATTGGCCCTGAAATAATAACCCTGTAGAGGAATTTTTCATCAACAGAGCTCATATTAGATGTGGAACTAATTCTTCCAAAGGAGGTGTTCAACCTCTAAAACTACCATCTTCCAGCATATGTGGGTGTGTATATACAGGCGTGGATGTGTGTCCTTAACTCATTTCCCATTTTGTTCATTCTAAAAATATTTACTGACTCCTGGTAGTTATTTTCTCTAAGTATCATTATCAGAAAAGACTTTCCTCCTAAGAAAAATGGAAAGAGTTTAAAATCTGTTCCTTCATGGAAAATTAGCCCAGATAGGTTATTCTGACTATAGGGTTAGAAGGAGTTTCCATTGAGAATACTTGTCACGATGAGGCAAAAGCTGAGAGACCTCACTATTCTTCATTTTAGAGGGTAACAGTTTTCTTGTTGTATCTCATAGTCAAGCATGACCTAGTGCTCTAGCTGGCGTGGGTGTGAATGCTAGCTCTCTTTCCCTGTGTTTTGAGTGTTACTTAATAAAGCCACAGCCTCCATTTTCAGAAATGAAGAGCTAGAACCAGATCAGAGGTATCTAAATGGTGACTTTGGGCCAAACCTGGTACATGTACATATTTAGTTTGGTCCAGAGGATTTAAAAACAAAACACAAATTAGTTATTGCCCCTGTGAAATCAGAAAATCAGATTTAAAAAACTATTTGAAGATCTGGTGACACTGAATACTCATTCTTCCATGGGGCTGAGTGGAGGTACCTCCTTTGATCATTATGAATTCATTACTAGGCTTGTTTCACCCACATAAGTTACCTGTGCTGATAAGCCTTTGAATTTATAACCTAAGGACCACATAATTTACAGGTTTCCTTAAGGACTCAGCATCTAGGATTCTAGTCTCTCCAAGTAAAGGCAATAGACACAATTGGTCAGCTTGTAACATCTCCCAAACTTTGTCAATTCAAGGATGAGTAATGATGACCTGATCAATACAGTGGGGAATAATATTGCTTACTGTGGTTCAGTTACAAATCTAATACAAAATGATGCAGAAATGGGAATACACATTTCATTGTCAGCCCTTCTCAACTGCAGGAGGAAAGAGCAAAAACAACACTTGCTTTCCGTTGGGGGATGTCAAGCTTCACAAATTTTATTTCTTGTTGCTGGCTAAGCTGCTCAAGACTGTTCTCATGTTTAAAAAGCCTGAGGGAGGGACATATAGAAAAGAATAGATGAGGACACCCATCTTACAGGGGGAATTCACAGCATTTCAAATAGACTTTGGGTTAACCTGAAGTCTCGGGCTAATGGAGAAAAGAGGAATTGGCGTCCCATGGAAATACTGCAAAAGGACCTTAGGAGGAGGAACACAGTGAGAGCCTCTTTCACCATCAGTAAGTTTCCCTGTTGACAATAACACCAGCCACGGAGCTGGGGGCTCGGCAGGCTGTAGCTCTCATTTTGGCCAGCCTTGTTTTGAATCAGCTGATCCCTGATATTGGACTGATTAAGGCTCTATGGGATAGACCATATTACTGGACTAACCTACATTAGACCCTATTAGACGGTGTCCAAAGTCGGTGGCAAACAGCTGCTGAACAGGCACCAGGAAAGCAACCCTACATCATGTAATAAATATGATAGAATAGTCTTCACCTCCATAAAGAAAGATGCCCGCTCTCGTTTTTCTTGAAAGCTCTCAGCCCGTTTTCCCACTTTTGAGAGACACCAGCACAGGAGACATCTCATTTTCTTTATGAGAAGAACGACAAAAACACAATGATAAATAGCTTCCCATCTACGGCCTCAGGGAGACAACAGAAATAAGTGGCCATTGGGAAGACCCGCTAAGAGCCTGCCCCATGGGAAGGGACTGGTTACAACCCGGCCCATCTTGCCACGCACAAAGAACAGTGCAACAGAGTTTGAGATTTTGCAAAAACAACATGGGAATTTGGACTTTTGGGTAGACTCTCCTGATCGTTAAATTTTGGCAACACTATTATTGTTGTTTATTATTTATTATAAATAAATTCATTATTTATTATTATTGTTATCATGACCACTGCTAGGCTCCTTGAGTATTTTGTGCGGGCCAAGGTAAGTAAGTCTGCAGCCCAAATGCAGTCGCCCCCTGTGCCAACCGCTCTGAAGTGTGATCTTGCTTAAGGCCGACTTGCAGTGCTTCCCATCGCTCCATTTGAATCATAATAGGTGCCAGCTGAGACCGTGTGGATGGGCGAGCACACAGGCAGCTCTGTGGCTTGAAAGCCACTCAAAGCAAATGTTCTAAACCACAGGTCAGAGGCCCTCAGCCTATAGATGTCGTCTTTAGAAAACAAACTTAGCGCAGAATGAAGGCAACACGGAGCGTCAAAGAACCAGACTCGTGCAATCTGCGCTAGCCCAGCCCTCGTTGGGGCCTCTGCTTTCTCATTTTCCCAAAGGAGAAGTTTCTCCCAAACTAAAATACAAGGCTGTGCTGCTGGGTGGAGACATCTGGAGCCCCAGTCTGAGTCTTCTTCCCAACATGAACTCGATTTGCGCACCTTCCCCTGGGCTCCGTTGCGAGGATGACACTGCAGCCCTGTCACAGGACTTAGGGCCACCTAGTGACATGGGGCAGCTCCACGGACACCGGGGGCGGGTGGATTACGAGATAGGGGGTGGCCGGCGAGTTTTGTTTGGCCTACACATCATTTTGAAATTGGAAAACTTCACCTTGAAATCTGGGGCTGCCGTCTGTCTCCCGAGAACCGAGTCCTGACACCGTGGGCCCTGCGGTGAGGCCCGGCAGGGCTACGCCACCTGCTACCCTCTCCAGACTGAGCAGGAGGGGTCGGCCACGGCTGCCCCCCAACTCCCTACATCACACCCGGCTCTCTGCTCCTTGTCATTACCTGTCTGCTCTTCAGATGTGTCATCCCTGGGCTCGGGAACCCAAAACCCCAATGCAAAACATCCGTTTGGGTTGTTTTTCTAATATCGTCATTCCTTCCCACCTGTGAACTCCTGACTGCAAGCCACAGAGTCACTTCTCCGGGGCTCAGTGATCTGGTCTTTAAAATGGGGATGACAAGTGTCCCATTTGGGAGCCAGGGGCCTTCGGGCTCCTAGAGAGCTGGGCTGCGGGACGTCCGGCCAGCAGAGGGCGCCGGTGCGAAAGGTTGCAGGTGCATCCAGCCGAGGGGCGCAGACAGGTGAGGCTGCTGGGCAGGGAGGAGCTCTGGCACATTCTGCGTCCCCCACCCCCACCCCCTTGGGAGGACACCACTTTCCAGAGTGGACATGACAGTGAGCAATTACTCCTCTATCGATAGAGCCGCACATCACCAGCAATGTGACTTTCTGGAATATGTAATGTGACCACAAACTTTCTAATGCTGCAGCCTGACAATCAGACGCTAAAAATAACGAACGGGCTGCTCTGCAACAGAAAGAAATGGGCCCTCTAGAAACCGGAGCCAGGCCAGCTTTGGCTCTGCCCGCTGCCCGCACCCCTGTCTCTGGGCGGTGGGCTGGGGGAGAGTCTGGGGGGACAGCGCTTGGCATCCGGTCGGTGTGCGCGCTTTGAGGCAACCCGGTCCCGGCAAGATGTAGACAAATTGGAGCCAGTTCAGGGAAGAGCAAGCTAGATGATTAAGGGGAGAGGGGATTGATTTATAGGGAGAGATTAAAGCAGCCCAACACGTCTGAGCTGTCTTCCGCGGGTGACAACCCCGGGAGTGACAAGCTGGGACTCCACACACCTTTGAGAGGTGTAAACACCAGAGAGGAGGAATTAGCACAGTGTGAGTTGCTTTTAACAGGATTTTCTGGGATGATGTTGACACCAGAAAAATGTTGGTGGCCAGTAAGAGCTGGTGGAGCAGACCTATGCCTGAGAACCGCTTATTGTCCTGATTGCGTCTGCCAGAAAATGACAATTTCTAGCTAGACATTCGTGGCCTCTGTAATCTGGCCCTGGCCTACCTTTCCTTCTATTTCTGCACCCTGTCCTCCTTGGCAGGGACCCCTCCGCCCCCCCGCTGGCCCTACTGCTGCTCCCCCAGACTCTCTGTACCCCTGGTTGTAGCCGCTCTTGACCTTTGTCTCATTCCCCCATCAGGAACTAAAAAGTGGAGGAGCCAGCAGTAGCCAGGCTGGTAAGGAGGGCTGAGAGAGACAACACAACTTGTGATTGCAAGGCCCGAGCAGGTGGCGGTGACATTACTCTGATATTTATTTCATTTGACCCTGAAATACAAGTGTCTTCCATTCATTGTTCTCAGATGCTGTTCTGAGTACAAGGCCAGAGACTAGAGCTAATGCTCTTCTGATTTTTTTTTTAAAGATTTTATTTGTTTGAGAGAGAGAGAGAGAGAGAGATGCATGAGCAGAGGGGAAGGAGAAACAGACTGTTGTGGGACTCGATCCCAGGACTCCAGGATCATGGCCTGAGCTGAAGGCAGATGCTAAACCAACTGAGCCACCCGGGCGCCCCTGCTCTTCTGATTTTTAGGTTTGATTCTCTGGGAACTTGGAGTGGAGAAGCGAACCTTGCCTAAAATAAAGAATCGTGGGAGATGAAGAGTCCTACCTCAGAGGCAGGCAGCTGGTTCTAAGAGGGGAGGAGAGGACAGCAGAGACTCCAGCTCCTTACACAGGGATGCGTCAGCCTCAGGGCCAGGACTGGGTGTTAGGTCTAGGATCCCCTCTAGCACTTTCTTTCCCATCCCTATGATACCACTTTCTTGTATGTCTAAGATATTCTCTTCTCCCCTCCTCCCCTCCGGAGGAAAACATATCTAGGAAACTTCCATTAGGAAAATCTGGGTGTAGACCAGAGCCGAAGCAGCTCTGGGAAGTAACCAACTGTCTAATCAAGGCTGCTCAAGCTCTCTTGCATACCAGGGAGGCAGAAAGAAAACAGCAACAGGCTGTCCTGGAATGGGTTAGCCAGTGCAGGGGATGGTGAGGGCATTTTGAATATGGCACATAACTATCAAACAAATGCTGCAGTTTGCGTCTGTCAATTAGCAAAATATGCTGAAAGATTGAAAACCCATCGAAGTCATGGGATGAGGAGGGCGGCTCTGGTGGAGCAGCCCGGACAAATGTTGGCCAAGTGGGGATGTGGGTTCAGTGCTGCTAGATTTCATCATTTTGTTCACAGTAGTGCCAGTTCAGGTTTTGATGAGATGAGCTAAAACAAAACACAAATAAAAACAAACATTTCTGCGGGAGTGATGCACGCCAATGGGTCTGCCCGTTGGCAACTCTTGGTCACAGGACTTTGGGCTTTTAACCATGATTTTCTCTTTCAAATGCCATCGCCTTCACAAAGCTTTCTTTAATCAGGCTAATTGCAATTACACTCTCCTCTCAGATTCAGGGATCCTTATGGTAACAGTGATAATAATCACAGTAGCGTTTATTGAGTGTTTACTAAGCACCAGGGCGGTGGTGCAAAGCCCTTTATATATCTTCCCTGGAGTCATTCCCTTCTCTGTTCAAATGCTGGCTTCTTAGAGATCTCCCCCGAATATTCTTTTCTTTTTTTTTTTTTTTTTTGAGAGAGAGAGTGTGGGAGTGAGCATGTGTGGGAGCAGGATGTGGGGAAGGGGGGCACAGTGAGAGAGAGAGAATCCCAAGCAGACTCCTCACTGAGCACAGAGCCTGATGTGACCCTGAGATGGTGACCTGAGCGGAAATCCAGAGTCTGATGCAACTGAGCCACCCAGGCGCCCCTCCCTCAAATATTCTTTATTTTTTTTTAATTTGTATTTATTTATGATAGTCACACACACAGAGAGAGAGAGAGAGAGGCAGAGACACAGGCAGAGGGAGAAGCAGGCTCCATGCAGGGAGCCCAACCTGGGACTCCATCCCGGGTCTCCAGGATCGCACCCTGGGCCAAAGGCAGGCGCCAAACCGCTGCGCCACCCAGGGATCCCTCAAATATTCTTTATGCAAGTACACTCCCCTTCATCCCCAGCTATGCCCTTACTTGCTTGTTTTTCTTGCACAGCATTTAGTGATCTGATATCGTTTATAATTTATTTGTTCAATAGGGCACTGTTTCCCCACTAGAACGTAAACTTCACGAGAGCAGGGATCCTGAGAGTTTTGATCATTGCTCTTTCCTCAGTACTTTGAGCCGACCCCATTACATAGTCATAAGTATTTAAGTAAGTATTTAATTACACCAATTTGGCTAATTTCATTTGTTTTGGGCTACTTATCATATTTTACTTTGAAAGTAAAGTAAAAATCATGCAAGTTTTGGGTCTTCGTACTAGATTTGGAGCAACACGAGGCCAAGATCATCTGAGGATCATCTGTGCATGCAACTCCCCAAAGTACCTAGCAGAAAGTCCAACTTAGCATGTGCCCTACCTTTATTTGTTGAGTTAAATTATCTTTCCAGACATGGGAGCCATAGGATATTATAAAGCCAGCCTGGACTTACTCTTAGTTATCACCCTTTACAAGTCCAGATAACAGAGCACTTTCCATTGGATTCTTCAGGTTCTTTTCAAGTCTTAAGTGTTAAGTACAACCACCCCAGGTTGGTTTATCAGTGTTCATTGGCATGAAATTGCAAAAAAAGTCCAATTAGTTTGTTGATTACATTTTTAATGGTATCCCAAATAATGATGTTATCAAAAGAAATTAAGGTCCTTTCTACGGGAAATATTTCTCCATCAAACTTACTCGTATGCGTATGAAACCTAGTGCCATGTTTTTTTTGTTTTTTTTTTTTTTGCTCAGGGTCTGGAGCTCAGTTTTTCTTACTGGCTGAGTAATTAAAATTTAAACATTTGTGGCTGTGGATTTGGGCAGCTCTGTGGTCAGCTGAGTTCAGGCATGGACAAATGCTGCGTGGCTCTAGTTGTAATCGTGCATCCAGATACAGCAAAAGAAGGAATTCAGAGACCAGTCTTTTTCAAGGACTTACCCAGATGCTCAGTTGTCATGTTTCTTCAGGGAGAGCCAACAGGTACAATTTTGTACGAATTTTCAAGGCACGAACAAGGCAATGGTAACACGCTTTTCAGCCAGAATTTTCTGATGGCTAACCTTCTAGCCATTTAAAAATTTATTTGAATGCTAACTAACTTGAATTTATTTTTTATTTTTTTCTACTAGAATTTAAACAAAAATTTGGAAGGAAAAAAAAGCAAAAGCATTATGGTTTTTTTAAAAAAACATTTTTTGAAAGTTTTTGTTTTTGCTTTTTTTTGAGGGGGGTAATTGAAATAGAACGCAAAACTCTGTAACTAAATGGAAATGGAAGTGTTATCCTACATACTATCAATTACATATTGCACTAGGGCATCCTTTAAATTTTTTTTTAAAAGATTTATTTATTTATTCATGAGAGACACAGGCAGAGGGAGAAGCAGGCTCCATGCAGGGAGCCCGACATGGGACTCGATCCTGGGTCTCCAGGACCACGCCATAGGCCGAAAGTGGAACCAAACTGCTGAGCCACCAGGGCTGCCCCCATCCTTTAAATTTTTGATTGACAATGCCTTGGTTTGGATTTTCCTTAGCAGTAGAACCACTGCACCCCAACTCTTAGGTCGTGTGATCCAATGGAAGCTAACCCACCCCTAGCCACCTGATGAGCCTGTGCCCCAAGCCAGCTCTTCAGAGCTCTCACTACTCCTGGCTGCAGTGAGTGGCCCAGAGATGGGTTTCTGACCCAATTCTGAAAAATAATGGTTATGGAATTTCACTGGAGTCAGTGGGGGAAAGCAGCTCCTGCTGGCTCTGAATCTAAGGTACCACTTTGATTTGAGAAGGAAGCCAGCGCTGCGGAGAGCTATCTGACTCCCAAATTCAGCCATATCTGAAGCCAGTTCTGCTACCACACTATTTAGTTGGAAGACCCAAACCGGTCTCTGTTGACACCAACTTGAGTTGGGCTTTCTGTCCTTTGACAAGGTAACAGTCTTATTGTATAAATTATATTCCTCCAAAATGTGTCCTGTTAATTCACATTTCCACTTGGGAGTTAAAAGTTCATGGACTAATGCCCATCACACCTTCAACCGAAAGTTGCCCTGTGTTCTGGGGGAAGAATGGTAAGAAAGAATTTTCCAGCAAGGATCTGTTAATATCCTTTGCCATAGCTCTTCATTACAGGAGCCTACCCCTAAACCAGTATCATCATTCAAGCAACCAAGTGACAAGAATTAGGTTTCTCTAAGCATTTTTTCCCCCTGAGATGCAGTTTTTAAGTGTCTGCCAGTATTTAGTCACTGCTTATGTAGTAGTGCTTATTAGATGCATTACAAAGTATTACAAAGTCCTTTCCCTTTCACGTCTATATTCCCTGTGCCCTGTCATGCAGGGGGTTCCAGGGGGATGGCACTTAAATAGATGGGGTGAGGGGCACTGCTGTGTGGACATCCAGGCCTCCTGCAAACAGGCCCCTCTGGACCACTGTGAGAGCCAGGAGTGACGCTGAATTGCCAGTTTATACAACTTGATGTGATTTAAACTTGTTTGGGCAGTGCTGGTGAGGCCAGGGAGGTTGTAAGACTTTTGTGGGACCCTAAGAACTTCTGCCTCAGGGGATCCTTCCCACCACAATAATACCGATATTAAAAATTATTCTGGGGGCACCTGGGTGGCTCAGGCGGTTCAGCATCTGCCTTCAGCTCAGGGTTCCAGCTCCCAGGGTCCTGAGATCGAGTCCCACATCGGGCTCCCTGATCAGCGAGGAGCCTGCTTCTCCTCTGCTGCTCACCCTGCTTGTGCTCTCTCTCTCTTTCTCTCTCTCAGTTTCAAATAAATAAAAAATAAAAAAATCTTTTAAAAAAATTATTCTGAATATGACTTTAAATGCTTTAACATTTCTATTTTTTCTACATTAAGCAAAATTTAATCAATTTGGGGGAGGCCCTAAAATTTCTATTTTTTGCTGATGTGAGAAAAAAAAATCTTCCACCTTAAAAGTTCATTCTTTTCCGTCTGATTTTAAAACAAATCCAAATATTTTTGCAAGCCTCTAAACGTTTCGGGAGCCCCAGGTCTACTCTGCCTACTGGAGCCAGGGGCTCTGGGTGGGGGCCTCTATGGAGTTCTTGTTTTACTTTGCTTTGTTTCATTAAAAAAAAAAAAAAAAAAAAAGAGCTTTTGTCTTTCATCAGAGGTTTGATTTTAAATGGGGATCTTAAATAACTGTTTAGTGACCTCGGCTGAGTTCCCTAAAGTTTCAGGGCTTGTTTCTTTATATGTAAATTTGACATAATAGTAATTCCCCCCAACTCATTATTATGAAGACTAACATGACTCAGGTCAAGTCATGTGCTTAGAAGAGCCTGGCACACGGAGAAAATGATCTAATAAACACCAGCTACTAAAACTACTACTGCCATTCTTCCTACTATTTCCAGATGGACTCTCTGAGAGCATAATTCTCATTTGTTGTCTCTTCCTTTTTCTCTCTTCCTTACCTTTCTTCCTTTGTGTAATTGCCAAAGAAATATTCCTTATAAAAAAACCAACCACTACAAAAATATTTAAAGTAATGACTCCATTTCACACATCCTCTCGTCCTCCGCCTACCCAGAAGCAATCTCCGCAAAGAGTTTTGTGGGAATACAGACATACACATGCAAATGACTCTCACAAATACACACACACAAACTCATACACACAAATACACACACTCACACACACAGCTGGATGGAGACCATAACTGTATCTTATTAGCTTGTTTCTTTTTCACTTAACTCTCATGGCAGCAAAGCTTCCAAGTCAGAGCACATCTGTAGAGGGCATCTCTTCCTTGTCCATGACCTCCTGGAAGAATGGACAAAGATCCACCACTCTCTCTGCCCCCACTAGTGGAAAGCTTTCTGTTCTATGGGATCATGTGGTCAAGGCCATCGCTCAATGGTTTTTGTCTCATGTCCTTCTAGGCAAGTACTTTTCAAATGTTACCCAGAAGTGGGGGGCATGGGGGAGCATATTAGGAAGCCCATTTTGGCTCAGTCCCAAGCCAGCTTTCCCCCCAAAACACTGCTCCTGTGATTCCATTTGGACTCAGGTGTTCAGTTTTTGACTATCTGGAACTAGGATGGAGGGCTTCCCGTTCAGCTCTCTTCAATCCCCATAACATCGTGCTACCTATCAGTATTTTTTTGTGGCTACAGAGTACTGATGTATCTCAAATTATTTAACTACATCTCCAATGGTGAACATTTAAACGGGTTCAAAGAATTCATGGCCCTGGACAGAGCCCTGAGTCTGTGAGCCAGCCCACGAACCCTTCTGCGCTGCACTCAGGTTCCACCAAAGGCGGACCTGGGGCTTCAATCCTGTGTGCGGGTTAGATGCGTTCAAGTCACATCATCACTATGTCATTGTTGGTCTTTAACCATCTTTCTCACAGCTCAGAGAAGTTGATTTCATGCCAAGCCAGAATGGGTGGGTAGAACAAGTGACAGATGTGTCCTCATGGGGGTAATGCTCTTAGGGAAAGGGGAGGCAGTGCATAGTTAGAAATCTGGAGGCTCTCCTGGATTAGCTACTAAGCAGCAAAGGGGTCCCTGAGTGTCACCAACTGTGCTTGCTTGATATGGAAATTAACCAAACAACTGAGGTAGTCCAGATAGTGCTTAAGGGGGTGGAGAGGGAAGCCTTAGGATTTGCTGTTCTCTAGCTGCGACCTCTGGGGAGTTGGCCAACTATTTGGAGCTTGTCTCCTTGTCTATAAAACAGGGATGACAGTAATACCAACCTTATAGGATTGTTGAAAATGACAACAACCCTATCATGCTGGTATGGCACGGCTCAGCACACAGATTGCCTAGCACCTGATAAGCACTCAATAAACGTTGGGTGTCATTATCAAGTGACATGTGGGAGAACAACATGTTCTCAGAGGGTTTCATCCAAGTTCCAACACTTGGGGAATTCTTTATTTCCCAAATCTCAGCTTCCTCATTTGCAAATCAGCGTGAATCATTTCGACTTCAAAGAATTGACCCGAGGATTAAATGAGAAACGTGGGTGACTGTCTGGCACAGAGGAAGTGAGTCCGTGAGTTCCCATCTTTCTCCACTCCCGTATCCTCCAAAGGCCGAGAGATTCCGTGCAAAAGATGATAGCCAGATGGGAGTGAACCTCCCACTGGTTCATTAGCACCACTGGTGGGTCCATGAAGAGAAAAGGCATTAGGGGGGCCTTCATCTTTCACATTAGGGTGGTCTTCATCTTGTTGTTGCTGTTTTAATTAATTAAACTAAGCCTTCACATTTTCCAAAGGAATTGATCTTAGGGCTAATGCCATGCACTGTGAGCTAAAGGGGAAATCGGTGGTGGAATTCACACCAAAGCATATCTTGCAGACGTCGGGGCTATTTACATCCGTGTTGTTTCACAGGCTTTTTTGACTTGATCTTCCAGTAAAGAGTAACAAACACCAATTAGAGGAGCTATGGCCTAGAATCTGGGATCTGGAAAGGTTTCTAGAGTTTAAGTCATGGAAGTGGGGTTTGGGGCATTGACATCCAAATATGTGGCATTCGGTAAATGTGGGAGTCAAAACTGGTCCCCCCAAGTGAGCACCATGATGGCGAAGGTGGGCAGCCTCAAGCATCTCTCATCTACTGACCTCAGGCTTCTGGGACCTCACCTGCAGGTCCTCGCCACCACACTTCAGGACTTCAAAACACACCTGGTTTGAGAAGAGGGACCTGGTACTCCCTCCCACTTTCTAGTGACAGCAAAATAAGATGCTGGACCCCCACAAGGGCCGCTGTCTGTGAGCTCTCTGATCTGATCTTTGATGTGCATGGATTTCCCAGCCATTCCCACGGCCTTCCAATCTCTCTTCTTTCTCACGGCCTTAGCTAGGGCAGCAGTGAGCACTGGTGGCGTGCCTGAATTTCAAACAGGGCAGGCTGAAAGAGGAACAACTGTATGTTTATTAGGGCATCATTATCCCTCTGAACTGCATCATTTATATCCCTGGGAAGAGACCATGCCAGGTCAGGAGCAACAGTTTGAGTCGATAATTTGTCAGGTTGGAGCAGGTGGGAAGGGGTGGCGTAAGAAATCACCCGAAAGGCGCCACAAACTGAAATGGATGGAGGTGGAAGAGTAATAAGAAAGTGATCAGTGAATCCACAAACAAGAGCAGATAAATCACACAACGCCAGGTGGATGGGAGCAAAATGGGAGAGATTCAAATTAGCAAGACCTGAACCTTGTCAAGGCAAGGTTAGGATTTCACCTCCCTGTCACTGTTATCCACCCTGGCCTGGAGAAGTGCCCACGAGAAAATGAATCTTTCCCGTGCAGAGAGCTGGAATGGAGGAGATTTCCTACAGAGTATCAATTTGGATTATAAAAATCCCAAGGTCTCGTGCACTGACAGGGTGAAAGGTAGAAAAATGGACGAGCCTTCTTGCAACTGCCACTCCCCAAGGAGTGCTCGATGCTCCTCAAATGTTTGCACGTTCACACAAACTGTGCACAAAAGCTGGGAGACAAAAGACCCAGCTGCAAAGCCTTGAAGAGATAAGTGTTTCATCCGAATACCCATGACCTTGGGGGCTCGTAGATGAAATATTTTCCCCTCTCTATTTGTCTTAACTCTTTGATAAAGTTTAGTCCTGAGTATTAGGGTCAGGGGAGCAAAGGCAAGAGCTGAGAAGAAAAGTATCGTCATTGTGACGATGATGATGATCATTTAATAACAAAAAGGATTGTATTTGAGGACCTGCTCTGTGCCAGCATCTGTGTTGAGTGCTTTTAGACCTGATCTCTTTTATCCCCCTAACAATCACATGTGCTGACTGTTATTGCCTTTATTTTTCACATGAGGAAACTAAGCCTCTAAGACTTTAAATGCCTTGACCAGGGTCACAGCTCCTAAGTTGTGCCATCAGGATACACTCCCAGGACTCTCTGAACCCAAATCTCACACTGATCCACCCTCCAACTGGTACTGAATATTTTTGGAAGCAGATGGTTGGAAGCAGATGAAGGCACAGGGACAGGGCGGAAAGGGTGTCCATTCACAGTCTCCCCCGACAAAAGCATGAATCTATTGCATAAAAATGTGGACAAGCATCAGGTCCAGATGAATAGATAGACATGGGTCACATGTATAAAAAGTCCAGTAGGTAAAGTTCTAACCCCACCAAATCGACAGTGTGGCCACAGGTTTACATAAGGATAAAGACGGAGATCCTCTCATGTGAGTGTTAGAAGGACTTAGGATAGGTTTCTTAACATTTGGAACTCCTCTTGTGCATTTCAAATGTGCTTCAAATCACAGACACTTGGTCTATACTCAATGGAGAAAGAAAACGTACATTCTGCCCAAAGCAAAATACACCTGCATGGGAATACTTCCTCCTTTCTGAATTTACATGAGCATTGCCCACAAGTTTCAAGTTGGAAAGAAAGAATTTCTTGGGCTCGTTCTGTGCTATTTTAAGCTCAAGCACACGTCTGAAGCCAGCGACCAACACTCTTCAGATTTGTCCAAATTCTCTGTGTGTTTCATTTAGTTAGCACGGTTGTTAATGGGCTGGGTTTTACTATCTGAAAGATCTGTAGGCAAATCCAGAATTGGACCCGTCATGTGCTATGTGACTCCCAGTGAGTTACTTAACCTTTTACCCTGCCTCGATTTTCTCATCTATAGAATAATGATAATACAAATAAGCTCAAAGGATTATTTTGAGGATTACATAAAAGAAAGCTCAGAAAGGGTTTCACAGAGTGGTACTGGTAAATGCCCAATAACCAGTAGGTGTGATTATTATTGTGTCTGTTAGAGAGGGACAAAGGCCCCAAGCAGATGTAGAGTTGTCCAGTAAATGTAGAATGTGAATTACATATGTAATTTTATATTTCTGGTAGCTATATTAAGAATGAAAAAGAAATGAGTAAAATTAATTTTAATAATATATTTTATTTAACCTAAATATCCAAAATATTACCATATCGGCATGTAATAAATATAAAGACTAATGAGATATCTTACATTCTGTATGCCTTTGAAATCCAATGTGTGTTTTGTGGTTTTGGCACATCTCAATTTGGACAGCCCAATTTCAAGCACTCAGTAGCCACATGTGGCTACCATTTTGGACAGTGCAGGCCTGGAGACTCAGATTAAATCCTCAAAGCAAAATTAATAAACTGGATTCAGCTTCTAGATAAGTTTAGGGTGTGCAGCTAAAACAAACAAATTACCAAGATCTAAAAATCAGAAGATTTCATGTACAAATTCAGTTTTCTGTTCTACTTGGCAGAGCCTGAATGTGGCAACAGGGCTACAATCCACCTGGCCTCCTTCTCCGGAGCGGAGTCCAGCTGCCCTCTTGGGGGTAGGAAGGTGCTGGAATATCGATCTGTATCCACCCACTTCAAAGCCCTTCACATGCAGCCCATTTGGCTAATAAGCCCCCGTAGACCTATGAGTTTGAGACCCCTGTGCCCAAACCAATGAACCTCAAAGGTAGAAACTCAAATTTGGTTCTGCTCAGACCCAGGTCCCTACCTTACACCTATAAACTTCATTTATCTTTTCTCAATCCACTTAAAGGCAAGTTTTGCCCATGGATTCGTCCAAGGGAACAGCTAAAGTTATATAAGGACAGCTATAGCTCAGAACATGACAATGATTCATATCGAAAAGGATGGAAGAGACCAAACAGCTCCTATTGTGTACCTTGATCTGCCTATGTATGATTCATCTGTAATGACTTTGTACATGGCCATCACAGCTAAAGGAAAAAGGCAGAGTGAACAGAGAGAGTGGTTGATTCCTCTCCTGAAATGAAAAAGCACCCCCGTGTCCCTCCTTCCCCAAGATCGGGCGTATTAGAAGCTATCTCAGACATCAAAACTCAAAGCCTAAAGCCATCAAGAAAACAGTTAAGTCTTATTAGGACCTAATGCTAAAGTTGACTTCCTTTCATTGGATCAAAGCACCCTGGGCCACGTAGGATGGAGGCAACATGGTAAAGAAGAGAAGAGCAAAGGTTTAGAATTCCGACAGTTCTGAAATATATCACCTGTTTGTGCTTTGGGAATTTGGCTGAGTGGCTTCACCACCCTCAGTCTTATGATCCTCTTTTATAAAATAGGTTGAATGTTGGTTCTTATATCTCCAGGCAGCAGGCATAGTGCCCGATATATAGTAAGTGCTCAGTAAATGTTAGGGCTGACTCAAGAAGCATATCAAATTCTGAATAATGAGTACCTCTGTGCACTGTAGAGGCCCATACACCAAGTGGCAAAGTCTTCGTCTTTAGTTTGTGTTATTCATCTTGTGTGCGGATTCCAAAGCACTTAGCTAACTAGGAGTCTTAAGTTCCATTTGGAGGAGAAAGTGATGCCAGGGATATTAAGTTCCTCTCCCACAATGGGGAAGCAAAGGTATAGGGAGCCTATAATTAGGAAATTAAAGCCAGTGGGCATTCACTGAGGTCTTTCGAAGCTCCAAGCACTGGGCAGGTGGTGGGTAAAAGGAATAACAGCCACTACCTTTATCCTTGAGCAGCAAAGCAACTAGTCAGGGCGATTAAATAGGCACAGGACAACAGTCATCTGCTGCCATCTCTCTACCTCCATGCTGCCCACACGAGGAACACGTTCCCAAAGGAAATTTCTCTCATTACCGGCAGTGCTTAGCAATGGGAGGTGAGGGAGGCTAGCAAAGCCTGTCTGTCTGCCACCAGAATATAGCCAGGATCTGGTCACTTCTCACCATCTGTCATTGTCTCCTCATCCAGAGGCTCTCAACCTGTGGACATTTGGCAATGTTTGGAGACATTCTCAACTGTCACAACTTAGTGGGGGAAGGAGTGCCCCCTTGGGGGATGACGCCATCCAGTGGGTCAAGACCAGGGATGCCACAAACATTTAATTTATTCTAATGTAATTCAATTTAATTTATTTACATAATTTTTAGAGAGAAAGAGCAGGAGGAGGGGCAGAGGGAGGGGGGGGAGTCTCAAGCAGATTCCTTGCTAAGCAGGGAGCCTGATACAGGGCTGGATCCCATGACCCATGAGATCGTGACTTGAGCCAAAACCTAGAGCCAGACGGATGCCCAACGGACTGAGCTATCCAGGTCCCCTGACCACTAAACATTTTACAATGCACAGCTTAGCCCCCTACAACAACAACAAAAAGCATCTGTCCCAAGATATCAAGAGTGCTGAGGTTGAGAAGAAACCACACAGCCCTCTTTCACATGGAGGCCTGCAAGAGCATCCTGCCTGGATGCTCTGCTCCATCCATCCCCACCATAAAAGGCAGAATAATGGCCCCTTAAAGATGTTCATGTTTTAATCCCCAGAACATGACAAATGGGATTTTGCTGATGTGATTAAATGAAGGATTCTGAGATGGGGAGATTATCCTGGATTGTCTGGGTGGTGCCCATGGGTGAGCCTCAAAGTGGCTGGCAGAGAGGCAGGCTGGAGGGTCAGAGTCAGAGACGGAGATGGAAGCAGGGGCTGGAGCAACACCATTGCTGACTTGAAGATGGAGGAAGGGGCCACGTGCCAAGGAATGTGGCAGCTTCTAGAAGGAGGAAATTGGCAAGAAAACAGATTTTTCTCCCAGGGCCCCCAGACAGAATGCAGCCCTGCCAACACCTTGATTTCAGCCCAGTAAGACTGATTTTGGACTGCTGGCCCCCAGAACTGAAACATAGCACGCTTATGTCATTTCTAAGCCACTAAATCTATAGTAATCTGTCACAGCAGCAATAGGAAACAAATAGAGCTCTCTACCCTCCATGCTGACACAGCAGTTACGAGCCTTGAGGAACACACATCAGGTCAGGTTACTCCTCTGCTCAGAACCAGCGGATGGTTTTTCTGCTATTCTTAGAAAAAAAAAAAGTCAATTAACCAGGCTTCATGGCCTCTACCATTGACTCTTGCCATTTCTTTTACTCAACTTCTTTTCTTCTACGTTTTCTTTTTAAGTGGAGAATTTCAAACATATCCATTTGCATGGGAGAACCACAACACTTAAACAGGTTGTCTGAAATCACATAGCTAGTGAGCGTCAGAGGTGGGATTTGAACAGAGATATCTGAGCATGGCAGGTTATTATTTCTTGTGAGGTTTAGCGGTAGAGACATTAGGATTAAGACAGAGGTGGCTCCTAGGATCCTTTCCTTCCAGTATCATTAATATGCCCAACATATTGAATAGATTTTAAAATCTGCTATCAATAGAATTAAGTTCAGGCTTTGGAACCATTAAGGAAAAGATATGGCAATGACCACCAAAGTTGGATCCAGGGTCAGGATAAGCCCGTTCCAGCTCAGTCCCTAACGGTTTAGCCTGGGAAAAGTCTTAGGGCTTCTCTGGGCTTATTTATCTCAAAGGCCAAATGGGGGAATTGGACTAGAAAATGTTCAATATGCTTCACAGCTCTAAAATAGTAAGAACAAGAGAGGTAAAGCTTATTTATAGCTTTTGCTTTAACCCAAATCCTCCATTTGACTTGGCTGGGAAATCAGACTATCTGGATTTGACTCACGGCTCCTTTGCTTAGCAGGTATGTGACATGGGGCAAGTCACTGACCCCTCTGAGCCTCAGTTTCCCTACCTGCACAATGGGAGTGACACTCATACCTATTTCTTAGAGAGTGTTCTGAGGATCCAGTGTGATAATGTGTGTTAAGCCCTAAAAGAGCATCTAGCGCACAAGAGGTACCCAATCCACGAATCCTACAGTCCATCTTGTTTGGCATCCTTACATAAGAAAACAAAGACAAGCACTCTATCTTCACATATGAAAATCATGTAATGAACTGCATGATCACCCGTTTTTAACTGGGCCCCCTATCTGTGAAGATAGGCCTCCCAGGATGCCAGAACCCTGAAATCACAGGTAATAGTTCTGCGTCGTTGTCTGAGAAGGTGTTGGCTTTCACCAAATCCTCAATGGTGGTAGTGGTGGTGGTGGTGTGTGTGTGTGTGTGGGGGGGGGGGGTCCATCACTGACGGTCACCGCTCTAGAGAACTCTTAGTTTTATGTTACGGGGACAATGATGTCTTTTGCATATCATTTTCAAGGGACAGAACTGAATTCTGAAAAACGGGATCATTTTTGCAGAACCATGGAAGCATTCTTGGCCAGACAGAGACTCTGTTGCCTGTTGGGACACTGCCCAGCTAAAATGCGCTTACCTATTTCAAAGCAGATGGGCTGAATTCTATTGCAACCCAAGTATATCAGCTGCTTTTCCTTTGAGCCTAGGCAAACAACCTCCCTCTGAATTGCTGCTGGAGAAAACCATGTAAGCTCAAAGGAACAGCCAATTAAAGGTCAGAAATTCAGATGTTTGTCTGTTCTGGCCCAGTATAAATGGGTGGCTGACAGGTAGAGGCAGCCATGCCTGCAAGAGCATTTTGCAGAAACGGGAGACTAGGTTCCTCCATTTGAACTTGGTAACATTTAAATATCAAAAACTTTGTTTTCTAATGAGGAATGTATTGAAGGGGGAGAAATAAATTATATGCTTGATGGCGACTGAAGGTTGGGAAAATTAGGGCCATTTCCCACGGTGTGAATATAGTGATTTCAGTTTGCAAGAGTAAATTAAACCTTTGGGAGGATTTGTCTTCCATTAAATTGAACAGCTAAACAGACACAGAAGATGTTAATGTCACCACCAGGAAACCCCAAAGGTTACAAATAAAAGGAAAACATAGTTTCTTTAAAAGTCGCCTCCTGTTGCACCAACTACCTAAGAAACGCAAAGCCCCGAATTGCATGTTGAGAATCAAAATTAAAAAAAAAAAATTAAAGATCATAATTCCATTGCTATACCATATGTTATTAATGTCTGTCAACACTGTTTAGCCAGCAACTGCTGACAGTTCCATATTTGCTATCTAAATACATCATAAATAAATCAGTAATGAACCGCTTTGGTAAACCTTCCGCGCTGATTGGAAATACAGATGGAGTAAACAAACTCTGCTAAAAGTATCTACAACTGTTTAATGTCAAAGACAAAGTCACACTGTTATTTAACAAAACGGAAAGGGAAACAGGGATTGGGTTGAGGGCAGGAAAAATGGGGCTGATACAGAGAGAGAGAGAGAGAGAGAGAAAAGTAGTCGGAAGGGATGTGACTGTTGTCTTTGAAAACACACAGCTCAGGATTGTCTGTGGACAAAGAAGGCCCCAGGAGAAACTGGGTTTGGGGAGGGGAAGCAGGAGCTGAACTGTCTATGCCTGGCTTGCAGCCAGCGGGTTGGGGTGTAGGAATTTGGGCAATTTCTTTCAATTTGCACCCTCCCCTCCCACCCTTGCAGATCTGGCAAGTCCGTATCACCAGATGCAGGTCCGCAAAGATTTGTGCCACTCAGTGTTGAACACCTTAGAACCGTCTGGAACTTGACCAGCAAACACCCACCCACATGTTGGGTCTGAACAGGATTGCTTTTCTCTCTCTGCCTTTAAAAAAAAAAAAAAAAAAAAAAAGTGGGTGATTTGCCATCCTGAACACTTCAAACCAGACATCCTGAAACCAGGTATCATACCAATGGGCTAGGTCCAGACAGAGATAGTCGGACTATTTTAATTTAATGACATTTTCTTTTTCTTTCTTCCCGGAGCCTTGCGTCTATACTGCAGGTTTCCTTCAAGTAAGAGATTGAGGTGAATTGACTGTAATTAGGCCTCCTAGCTTTATATCCGAGGTGGCCGGCTAATTAAGAGCTTCACTAGGGGGCGTATTCTAATTTGTTGGAAGCACATTTTAGCAGCAGATTCTCCCTGCCTCTGGGATCTGGTCTCTGGGTCTGAGTAAGATCTACAGAAATTTTTAATTATTCTGGGGACAGGCAGCATGGAGAGAGGAGAATCCTTCTCGCTCTGGGCGAGGGAAGAGGACTCAAAGTTATTAATCCCATGAACTGACCCAACTCTTCCCATCGGTCGGCGCCTTGAAAATGCTTTTGATCAGAGGCACAATGAAATCCACGTAGCATAAACAGGAGACGGCTTATTGACAGAATTCAAATAGAGGGAGCAGACCTCACCACAGAGACCTGCAGACGTGCTTGCTGGAATAGGCTGCAGGTAGGAGACAAGATTGGCCTCCTTGTTATGCCTTACCAGCAGGCCATCAGCGCTGCTCTGAGCACAAAAAAATAGAATACATCATTCTGAATGGGTACATTAATCTGCAGCTTTCCCGTTTCTGAGTCACCTGTAGTTAGGTCTGCAGACACTGTGTATACCATATAAATCTGATTTCTGAGCAGGGGGGTGGGCAGAAGGAGAAGGGTTTCCCAGTGAAATACTAGTTCGGCAACAGTTTACCTGCCTTCCAAGGCTGTTAGGAGGATTAATAGCTTCTGGGTCATTTAAAGTTTGAAAAGATCCTTGTGCTCTTTCCAAGAAAGATAAAATAATAAGACTAGCCATTTTGTATGCTGGAGGGTGAGCACAGCAGGTAAAGAAGGAGCTCTTTAGGGTCGCTGTCCCAGGAAACTGAGGTGCATTAACCCTTTGGGTTGAATAAACCCGAGCTTTTGCAAACATATAGACCATGGGCACATTTTGTGCTCTGTGTTTGGAAACTTCCAAGCCCCGAGCCTCTCGAACACCATCTAGGAAGGGTTCGTATTCAAAGGGAGGAGGTTAGCACTGTTTGGATAACAAACGTTCATGTTTTATGGCTTTTCACTTTATTTACCTATACATCTTCTGCTGATATATTTGTTGTTTTCATCAGCCGGGTAAAACAGAGCTATGCATAACTCAGGGATAAAATTGCTATCAGCGGGCTGTGGACTCTCTGAATGAGTAGATCCCAAACATGTATTTTTCATTAATGACCCCGATTACCAGCTGCAGACTGCCCCTAGGAGAGCACCCCCCCCCCCACCCGTTTGTCCAGTTACCCAGATTTTTTGCCCCTTTCAAGTGTTCCAAAGGCTTGAGGCTGGGAGACCCAGCTTGGCCATTGCCAGGAACCAGCCAGCAGGGAGAAAGTCCTACAAAAATCCTGCTCCTCTGCCTACAAATCCGTCTTCCACCTCACCCCCTTGTCATCACTGCCTACCTTCCCGAGCGTGAAAAAGGGATAGAGACTTGGAAAAAAAAAAAGAAAAAAAAAAAAAAAAAGAAAAAAAAGAGCAGGAGGAGGAGAGGGTAATTTACAGAGCCCGAAATAGCAGCTGCTAATGGGTCTTTGCACTCATGCTATAATCTTTGCAAGGTCACAATCAGACTAGCCATGATTGATTCCGAAGGGAAACTCAGCACTTCACATCCATAAGGGACGTTTCAAAACAGAGTAGAGCTGGTTCAGGAGTCTGTGTGTTTCTCAAGTGGCCCCAGCATGAGCTCCTGGTCCTGTGTGGGTCGGGTGGAGCTGGGCCCAGGCTTTACCCGGGTCTTAATAATTAGTGCGGTAGGCCCAGTGATTAACGCTACTGGCTCGGTGAACCCCCATCAGTTGCCCAGGCGGACCCCCTCAGCTGCCATTTTAGAAAGTTTCCTTCTTGGAGAGCGACCCTGAAACGCATCCCTAAAGGGTTAAGGGGAATGAGTGACAACCCTTCGGCATGATTTACAACGCAGAGCCCTGTAGTGAAACCAGGACTTGATGGATGATGCTGAAAGTCGGAGACTAACCATAAATCATGTCTTTGAATCACTGACAAAGATAAAGGAGAGAAAGAAAAAGCAGTGGCATTGACATTCACTCTCCCAATAATGTACATTGACTAGTTACAATGCGGAGCCTTAATTAAAAAAAGCCAACTCGAGGTATTCACCTCGGTGGAGAGATCCTACCTCTTGGGAGGCTGCTCTTTGAGATTACAAATCAGGGTTTGAGCCTCTTGCAAGAAGGTCATTGCCACTGGCAGAAGACTTCCAATGTGAACAGCGCCAGCTCCCAGTGAGGCAAAACAAAAACACCAAAACACAAAACAAAAGAGTTCAGGGCACCTGGTCAAATGGCCCCGCCATTGGACTCATGGAAGGCCGTCCCTGGAAATGGCAAATATCAAGAGGGAATTAACTGAATACAACGCAACAGACGGTGTTTTCCATCAGAAAACACCCAGCTCAGATAAATGAATCATCAGAGGTGGCCAGAAGACACAAATAGGTCAAGCAATATAACTTGTGTTCTGAAGTCAGAGCACTGAAGGGGAGGAGACGGCAATGCCCGCCAGCTCATCTGTTGTCTTTTTCCTGGGGAAGCAAGAGAAACGGGTGGCCCCTTCCTCAGGTTCTGGAATCTCGGCGGGCCTCTCTTTTACAACGCAAGGTGGGTCTCCTCTTAGTTCAGGGGAGACCTGCCTTCCTGCCGTGGGTGGTGGAAGCCGTCTGGGATGTGCTTTCTCTGTCCTCCACCAATACTGGATGCGCACCTGCAGGCGCTGGACCATTTCAATGCCATGAGCATCGGAAGGGTGGTGCCTCTGTCAGTTCATGCCATCAGAAATATTTATTTGACATCAGCTGTGTTTTCAGTAGGTCACTGGTTATATTTGGGGAAGATGGTGATGAACGAGATGGATCTGGGCCCAGTCATCTTTAGAGGGAAACAAACAACAAACAAAGGAGATGGGAAATAGGAGTGTGGTCGAAGGGGGGGGGTGTACTGAGTGGCAGGGAAAGGGCACAAAGCACGAATGACAGCAGCCACTGCCTGGGTGTGAGGCCACTGAGGACACACACTGCCATCCCAGCACGGGAGGAGACTCTCAGGAGTCAGGAGCCCAGGAAAGGGGGACAAGACAGAGAAAGCGAGGAGACTGGAACAATATTCTCATTTTTCTCCAAATCTCTGGGAGTTGATCTGAGATCCTTTTCTGAACCACAGGGAACCTGATGAGGTACTTTTTAAAACCTATTTTTAAAAATTTGAAAAAATTTGCCCCAAGTAAGAATATTCTTCATGATTCTGTACAGACAATGCATACAGGTCAATACCTGGTTTGAGGCCTCTGCACAATTCCGTGGGCAAGCGGCGCGCATAAAAGAACTCTGCGTGTCCTCACCATCATGTCTGCCAGCTGGCTCAGCATCTCAGTTTGCAGGCAAAGATTCTAGAAGCTTCCTACTTGGAACTGGATGCCTTAGCATCTATGGCTTACATCCGGTCTCAACCTGACCAGTCTTTATTCTAGCTCTGGGAAAGACTATCTTTCTCAGTGGGACCCAGACAAAATGACAGAAAGACTGGAAAAAAAATCACCCAATGTTGAAAAGCAAGAGGAGTGTGCTGAAGTTGTGGGAGAAAGGACCCAGGGTGTCTTCATAGCCGAGCTTTGCCCATGATGAGCTGGGTGCCCGGGGATAAATCACTTCACCCCGTGCACTATCGTCTCCTCTCTGCCCTGCTCACTGTGTCCCTTCTCATAAACCAGCTCTCTCTCTCTCTCTTCTTTTAAAAATCTAGTCAGCAGCGTGTCCTTGTTTTTGTGCTTACCTTAAAATTGGAAAAACCTCGTTTATTTCTCAGCTCCCAAACATCCACCGGGGATCTGCCTCCTTACCTGCTTCTCCCTTTCTTTCTCATTCTATATTTACCAAGCTCCTACTCCGTCCCAGGCCCTGTGTTTGGAGCTGACAATATAAAACACACAGGCAGAGAGAGGTCCCTGCGCTTTGTAAGCCTTCTTGTCTGACATACACAAATAACATTTTCTAACCAGGCAAGGCTCAGAACAACACGGATCCCGAGATGGTCCGCAACGTTGCTCTGACACCTGTGATGTCCATCCGGCATCAACAGTGAAAAGCAACCTCTTACCGCGTATTAGCTGTGTGACTTTGTCCAAGTGGATTAACCCCTCTGAGCCTCCGTTTCCCCATTTGTAAAATGAGGCAAATAATGCGATCTACTTGTAGGGTTGTTTTGCAGGTGTGACCCTTTAAGCGCTGCCCATGCCATGGAGAGACCTCACAAAAATCATGGCTGTCATTGTGACCCCCCCCCCCTTATTTTATTGTTCTAACCTTATCCACTTGGAGTTAACTAGACTGGAACCAAAGCAAAACAAAAAAAGGAAACCCAAGCCCCCTCCCCTAAAATGAGAAGGGAAGGAAGAAGGGAGGGCTCGTCCATACGGAGACAGTTGCGTGCGCACCTGTGCCCGCTGGCACGTATGCATATTGCTCGGTAGCACGAGTCATTTCTTTGTGTCTCTGTCAGATTTCCTAAGAGTACTTCCTGTTCAGAACTTGACAGGTCCTAACATTCAATCAAAGTTAGGCAACAAGTGATGAGACAAGAGAAAGAGGGGATCAAAAAGGAAGATTTGTAGTTTATAACATCCCATTATTGGGCATTCACAGGAGGATAGGAACAGATCTGCTTAATTGAGCCTGACCGTGAAAATTCTTAAAGCCCTCTATTCACTGCATACTACATACTTAGAGGTAATATATGGATCCGATGCGCTGCATGTATAATATACGCTACATGTATAATACTGTACATAGCATCTTTTCCATCACTTATAATTACGTGTGCGTGTGTTTATAATATATAAGAAAGCCACGGGGGCCGACAAGCTGTGAAGTATAAAGCAAGGACTTTTTAGAGGAGAAAAAAGCAACACAGCTCAGCCTCGGTGCTCCCTGAATGTTCCCAGGAGCATTAGCCATCGTCCCTGGCATTGATCAGCAGAGGTAAATAGTGATATTTAGCCATTCATGATTCATCGTGTTAATCTGAAAGGGGGAAATGGACTCAAGGACCTGTTACATAAGTGAAAACGTTCGAGCATTTGGTCCTTGGAGGTTCAGGAGAAATTTAGTCCTACGTAGAGTGCTGTCCACATCTCGTTTCACGGATTTGCAGAGTTAGGGGGAGGCTGGGACTCATCCCTGGAAGAAATGTGGGCTTGGAATCCAGCGTTCAGGTAGCTTGCAGCTTTTATGTTGATTTTGAACTTCACATACATTAAAACTGCATCATCTATCAATCTTACAGTTACATGTCACTTATGAAAATCTACTGAGTATTGTTTTCATCTTGCCTTACAACAAGCCGCGAAGCCTCATGAATACTGAATAGTCCTGGAAATACAGCACATCTTTTATTTTTAAAGGTCTCGACAGTTTGGAATGGCAGGATTTCTTTGTTGAAAGCGGCACTTCCGCACACCGATTGGGGGCTTTCTTCTCCATTTTCCATTCTGTCCAGGAGCGAGAGGTAACATCACCTTGCATCATTAGAAGGACTGGCAGGGTCCTGCCGCTGCCACTGCCACTTCCCCATGTTTGAACCCTGTTGGTGTAAGTCATTAGTGGGGGGCTGCGTGGTTCAAGGGGGGCGTTGTTATTCCGATATCAACTCGGAAGGGAACAAGGGGCTGAGCAACCTCCTGAACCGTTTTACCAGCTTTTCCTGGCACTTTATCCTCATCCTTATTTTAACTGAATGAAAGAAAGGGAAAGAGAGAGGAGAGAGAGAGAGAGAGAGAGAGAGAGAGAGAGAGAGAGATACACACAGATAGGGATAGACCGAGAGATGGACATTTAAGAAATTAATCATGCAGTGATAAATGTATCCCATTGTACCTGCCTTTCAAAGTTGCCTTTCCACCATTTGTGTTTTCTTTTTATTATTTTTAAAAAAGATTTGGTTTATTTATTCATGAGAGACACAGAGAGAAGCAGAGACACAGGCAGAGGGAGAAGCAGCCTCCATGCAGGGAGCCGGACGTGGGACTCGATCCCAGATCCTGGGATCACCCCCTGAGCCAAAGGCAGATGCTCAACTGCTTAGCCACCCAGGCGTCCCCCATTTGCGTTTTCTATAAATATTTCCTGAGCTGCTACTCTGTGGCGCATACAGAGGATATAAAGCTTAGAAAGAAAGCCACTGTCTACTCTTGCTGGATCTTACTTTCTAGATGGGGGAGATGATGGTGAGCACATCTAACGATCCTACCCGAGTGCTTGCTGGGTGCCAGGCATTGTGCCAAACACTTGAGATATACTTGCTCTGAGCACTTTACCAATTGCAATACATTTCATTCCCCTGACACCCCCGCGAAGTACTATTATTACTATCCCTAATTTTCCCATTTTACAGATGAAGAAACCAAGGTATGGAGAGATGAAGTGAGCTACCCAGGAAGGAAGCACACCTAGGATTTGAACGTGGTTGTTTGGCTTGAGAATCTACCCTTTTTGAAGTCACTCTAACTGCAGACTCTATAAATAGGTCAGTGGAGAAATAAATATGTGAGCGATCCCGGGGTACTGAGAACGGATGTGCCGAAAACAAAACAGGGGTGAAGTGCAGGGTAGTGACTGGCTGGGGCGGGGGTCACGGTGCTTTAGTTCAGGGGCCCGGAGGAAGGTGACATCTGAGTTAAGACCTAAAGGGTGAAGAGGAGTGGGTTGAAGCAAAATTGGATGGAAGGTCATTCCAGGGGAAATTGGACTGGCAGGGGAGACGACAGAGCCAGGACCCACAGCAGGAAATGAGCTCGGTAGGGCTCTTTGAAGAAGAGAAAGAAATCCAAAGTTGCTAAAGAAAGATGCATCTGAGAGAGGTGGCAGGAGGGGACACAACCATGACCAACTGAGATTGGGTCGACTTAGGGTCTTCTAGGGTCCCGAGAGGGCGGCCCCGAGGGGGCATTTGCCGAGAAGGGGCCACATGGTGTAGTTCTTACTCTACTGACGTCTCTAACATACAAACCAGCCCTCGAGCTTTAGAATGTGAAGGAAACACAAATGATCCAATCACACATATGGACCAGCGAAGTTGTCCCCAGGCACAGAGGATGGGGGATGCCCTCTCTGCCGCGGCACAAAGCCTGTACATCTCAGGGAAGAACTGCTCATGCTTATTTTATCCGGCTAATTCATGGTGAGGAAAACTCCCCCTCAAACCCCAGGATGGAAACAGGACCAGCAGGATGACGGAATAGAAGTCAGCGGGCCTCCAGGAGGAGCAAAGGCCTTATCGCAGAGGTTGGAAACAGGTGCCCCGAGGTCCTGCACCACTCACACATGTGTTCTTCTGGAATTGTCAGTATTTTTAAGAGAGGTGAATTAATTGCCAACATTTACAAATCATAAAGATGAGGAAAAATTTCAAAAGTCTGTACAAAGGACTTTCTCTGAAAGTGAACAAATAAGCAGAAACATCAGGTGACCTGGAAACACTGAGCCTATAGTCCTGCATGGCCACGTCAGCTGGAACTAAGCACTATGTTCTCCTTTTCAGGTAGGACAGGTGCCCTGGAGTTGCCCAGGGTCCACACCTCTCCCTACTGCTCACCTCCATTTGCCTCGTATTACCTATCTGACTCTTGCAGCCTTTTGTGTTTGCTGGTTTACCGTAATAGGAATCCTAAGTTTCAAATCTCTTTGGTCTGGGAGTCGCAAAAAAAAAAAAAAAAAAAAAAAAGACAGGACTATTTTTTCCCCTAGAACTTTGAACTTTGCAAGCCCTTCACTTTAGACTATTTGGGAGGAAACTCTTTTCTTTATATTTGCACACCTTATCAGAATTCCCAATGTGTACAATAGATGACTTACAAATTAAAAAGGGCATGAGCTGAGAATCTGCTGCTTCTAAGCTGTGTGCTTTTTTTTTTTTTTGAGATTTTATTTATTTATTCATGAGAGACTCAGAGAGAGAGAGAGACAGAGAGAGAGGCAGAGACACAGGCAGAGGGAGAAGCAGGCTCCATGCAGGGAGCCCGATGCGGGACTTGATCCCGCGTCTCCAGGATCACGCCCTGGGCTGAAGGCGGCGCTAAACCGCTGAGCCACCTGGGCTGCCCTAAACTGTGTGCTTTTGAGCAAATAATATCAGCTCTTTCCAACCTCATCTTTGTCATCTGAAAAATGGGAATAATCATATTTCTTTATAAAGACACTATGAAGATAAAGTGTAATAACACACATAAATGCTTGGCATATAGCAGGCTTATAATTTAAAAAATCTTAATATATTTATAGGACATGGTGCTCATCAGCTTAGGTAACCCATTCAGATATATACAGCATTCATGAGTATGAATGCTTATGAATATGTATTTGAATGGTGTGTGTGTGTGTGTGTGTGTGAGATGGATCTAGAAACACACATCTAATTATATACATCTTTGGGCCTATTTCTTCTGTTGATTGGCACCAGATCCTAATGAGGCTTGTGAACTTATATTTTCTGTCTCATACCCGCTGTTTATTCTAGAAACCCTCTCTCTTGCCTAGAAAGTGCATTGCATTAATTAAAAATGATACTGTTGAGAAAGTATGGACTCTCCTGCAAAGAGCCGCCCCGTTCCTAGAGAAATCACGCTGGAAAACGAGCTATCTTAGCATTGCCTTGTATCTCTGGTTGAGTGCACGTTTCACACTTAACACTGAAAACTTTGTGAACTTTGCTGAAAGCCGAGGATGGGTTGATTGTCCCGCAGTTAAAGGCAGAGATTCATGTCGGGCACTTCTCTGCACGTCCTTTCAGATTTAGAGCTGGGGAAAGTGCCCGTTATGCCATCGCTATAATGATACATGGCTGGCCCTTCCCTCCCCCTCCGAGAAGGCAGAGAGAAATGACAGCCATTGCCACCATGCAAATCACATTAAAATTGTGGGAGCCTTTTGGTTTTCATGAATTTTGAGAAGGGAACGGTGGCACAAAACCATTGCTATTTGTTCTGACAAACTGCCTGTTCTGATGGATTAAGTGCCACGATTGCTGCCCACGAATAGCTTCAGGTACAGGAGCTGAGAGCCTTCCAGACGTACTTGCTGCCACCCTCCCCGGCAAGACTTCTACTGATGTGTGAAGAGTCCCATCACCGAGAGCTGGGTCCCCCGTCTTGGTGGGGGGTGGCCTGCTGGCTACCACTGCAGCCGAGAGGCAGGCCTCGGTTCAGACGGGCCATCCTTCATCCACCTCTCACGTCCTTGTCCAGAGCTCCACCCGTTCCCCCCAAATCGCTCCTTCTTCAGAAAGCCTCTGTCGGAATACAATTGTTGTCTAAAGCACATTTTCCCCCCCTTTTCCATCAGCATTTCCTGTCCTCTCACCTTAAAAAAAAACAGCGCTGAGAACTTTTCAACCAAAAGCAGCCATGTGGAGCTTGAGCTGTTTCAGATTTACACAGGCCCTCCGCTAACATCCTGTCGGGTGCTAAAATCCCACAGCTGTTCTGTTAGGACCACCCGGCTCGCCATGAACCACATCTGACAATATGATACTGCTCGCTTCCAGAACCCATCACACAGTTATTCTTGGATAAAAGGTAAAGCAAATAGCCAGCCAACTGCTCACTGCTGCAGAAACAAAGACCATCTAGCCATTTATCAAAGCTCGAGACACCGCTTTGCTTTAAGCACAGACACCTCTCCCATTACGGCTTTAAACGGTAACACGATATTATATCAGAAATGACAAATGGCACTGGGGGGCCCAACCTATACACAATCGATACCTGCTCAGAAGTAAGAACCATCTTGAAAATATCGACAGAGGGAACAGGAATTCTCATAACACTGCAATGTTGTTTTTTTTTTGGTGTCGTGTTGGAACTACAGGCCAACAATCCTCATTTGGGCATGACATTTTTTTTTTCACCGGCGCTGTGTAGCCCCCAGACGTGTGGCGAGTGTCAAATCATTATCACCATCCTGTATCTATGCTATATTGGATTGGAAGAGGCTCTGGCCAAGGAAATTGATTACGTAGCTGCCCCTGCAGCCTAAAACTCATTTTGGCTGCATACGCACAAGGGCAGGGGCCCCTGGAACTACTAGGCTCTGTGACAAATGGCCAAAGTGTCATTAGGGAGATTATACCCTAGGGAGTTCTCTGGGTCTGGCTCCAAAATGTCCTTTTAAAAACCTTAATATCCCCTGCCCACCCCCCACCCCCAAGAGGGGCAGCAGGCTTTCCTGTTTGCATTGGGAAGAAGTGACCCACCTGCAAGTGACTGGAGAGGGAAGACCCTTCATGCTCCCCCATGTGGCTGTACTCTGGTGGAGGCGAGACACAGAATGGCTTGGAAATAAGTAAAAGGGCTCAGAGCGAGTCAGGTGCAAAGAAACCATCTTCAACCATGGGGGTGTGGGGGGGTGCTACCTTGGTTTGTCATCCTGTCCGCAAACAATAGAGGCGGTAAGAAGGGCAACCCAGGGCCCCTCGGGAGAAGTGAAATGCATGTGAGCACATTTGCTGAGCTTTCTCCTAGAGCTGGCCCCTTGACTGGTGGTCCTCAAATCCTCTTTCCTGTAGGATTTTTATCAAAGATGTAGACGTGCAGAGCTTCCAGCTTGGAGCTTCTGATTCCGTATGTTTAAAATGGGGTTTTGAAATCTGTATGTGGGGAAATTTTTCAGGCATTTTTGATTTTGAGCCAGGTTTGAAAAAAAAAAATCAATGGCACACAGCAGCGGTGGGCTGCTTAATAATACATAGCTTTCAAAAAAAAAATTCCTGAACTGTACCATTTGCCAATTTCCATGGTGGAGATACTTCTTCTGCTGTGGCCAATTCAAGAAAACACTGAAGGAGTTTTAGGAAGAGATATACACAGTCGGCGCTAGCTAGCTAGTACAAGCTGGCGTGGGCATACCACTAGCTCAAATCAAAGGAAAATCTGAATAAAGTTAGAAGAGCTTGTAATAAGAAAAAGTCACACCAATGATAGTCACCGTAGGGGAGAGGGGACATGAAGACAGTGGATAACACAGCTGAGCAAAGTCTTCCTTATGTTGGTGGGAAACCCATCCAAGTGCCTGGTCCTAAAGATGATACCATTTGTGGTTAACGTTCAACTTGGACCATTCTCCACTCTGAGTCATGAGAGCCATCATAAGGAAATACACTTTGAGAGTCAATAAAATGTACTCAGATGATAGATGTAGAAATACACCATTTAAAAATCCTTAATTAAATTACTGAATCAGGCAAAGGATTACTAATTAATGTTAAAACCATTAAGTGGATGGTTGACGGGGAACTGGACCTCCATTTAGTATAAAAGTAAAGCCATAAAGATTACTTTCTAATTGCAAGGGGGTAAGCTCATCTGTATAATGGAGCGATCAAACTGCCATCGTCTTAGCTCATGTGCTGTTTTTGGCATCACTGATTTTGGGACAAACGGATCGTGTGCTCTCAGACATATTGCAATAGAGTCTACATCTCTGATGTGTTCTGGTAAAAACAAGTCCCTTTTGAAACCATGGGGTTTTATGTGTTACTTTTCCAGAGGATGAAGGAGCAAGCCAAGAGACAATGAGAAACTCCCAGACAAATTCGGAAGGAAGACATTCTTCAGGACAATTGGCTCTATCTGTTCTACAATTCTGGGTCATAAAAAAAGGGACCATGCTGGATTAAAAAAAAAAAAAAAAGATTTATGAGACAAAACCATTGGGTACAGCATGGGGTCCTGGATTGGGCAGTACTTTGATCAATTCAGCTGAGAACAACATTTTTGTGCAACTGGAAAAATACGAATATGGTCTGGGTATTAACAAGATAAAAATTATTGAAATGAGAAACTAGACATTGTTGACTGGAAACAGTAGGTAATATAGTGTGTATACTATCATCTCATTTTATTTTTTTATTTTAAAAGATTTTATTTAGTTACTTGACGGAGAGAGAGAGAGCGAGCAAGCAGGGGGAGCTGCAGAGAGAGAGAGGCTGAAGCAGGCTTCCCACTGAACAAGGAGCTGGACATGGGGCTCAGTCTCAGGATCCTGGGATCATGACCTGAGCTGAAGGCAGTTGGTTAACTGGCTGAGCCACCCAGGCCCTCCATCTCATTTTATTTAAATATACATATATAGAGAATGTTCTCGAAGCACACACACAATAGTGATAATCTGACTCAGAGAGAATAAGACAATTGATGTTCTTAATTTTGTTTATACTTTCTAATGTTTTCCAAGTCACATGTTTCGTTTCTGTCATTTTTAAAGAAAATTGTTTTTTTTTTTTAAAGGAATAAAATGTTCAGCAAAACAGGCCCTGACCTCTGGAAAACATTCATGTGAAGATATCTTAAAATCCAGAAAAAGTCAAATGCATTCATCTCAGGAACCTGGGCTGGTTCTGGTTTTGTTCACAGAGACATAGTCCAGGGTATGGCACATAGTAGGTGCTCAGTAAATTTTGGTGGAGGAATCTAATCCATAAAACATTCCCAGCCACATACGGGACAACAGGTCTTGGTGAACCAAGGTGGGGACAAGGAGAAAGAGGATTTATTTGACAGTGCTGTGTTGTAAAGTCACGGTACCACGGAGGGACAGAAGGGGGAAAAAAAGGCAAGATAGAAAGGCAAAGCACAACAAGTTGAAGATGTTCTGACTTGCTGAGGAGGTAAAGGGACCGAGCCACAGCTTTGGCCTTGGTATCTCACGTCTCCCAGATAGAGCAGTGAGCAGTTAAATGGGCAGCAAAGACTTCCTTTGTCTTCCTGAGGCTAACACTCCCGAGGCCAGAGGGGTAGACTGGAGCCACGCACACACTCCAAGCATTCCTCCTGGTGGATGCAATCAGCAGAGTGGCCCTTCTGTTACATTTTCATTTTCCTCAAGTGGTTGACACATCCTGGCTACCTCCACCCCTCTGCCCGATGAACACAGAAGCTTAGATAATGCCTTGCATCACCTCAAGACATGAGGCGGTGGCAGTGGCTTTAACTTCAGGAAATCGGGTCCCGGGCAGGTCGGGCCCTGATCTGTTGAGTGTCTTATTCTGCATGGCTGAGAAATTGCTGATGGCTTGTATGTGATCGTTTTTCTATGAGGAATATACGAAGCAGCTGAGTCTGTGTGTGAGTGTGTGTGTGTGTGTGTGTGTGCCATGTTGTGTATGAGGAATCTGCTCAGTTGGGTTCTAAGTGCTCTGCACATGGCTTCCCGTGCATATGGTGGGTGGGGGGATGGCCACTCAATGGTGCAGAGGGTTGCCACGTCCATTGCGCTCCACACTCCTCTGCTTTCCCAACCAATCTCCAGAGGCACCCTTGTGTACTGGGGGAGACCTGAAATGCTCACGAGGAAAACACACATCGTGAGAACCTGTCTCACGATATCCTCTTAACTTTTTCATGGTATCACACGTGGTGGAAATGGATGGGTCAGGAGTGTGCCCTGGTTTCGGTGATCTTTTGTCGCCCAGCCAGGGGAAGGGCCGCTTTCCTCAGCCACCAGGAACCCAGGACACAGTGGTCTCTGAGCAACATCGAAAAATGAGTTTGAAACTCATTGCTTGTGTGCCTGTGATTCCCTAGGCCAAGTTCAAGGAGTGGGGAGTGGGGGGTGGGGACAGCCCACTTCTGACTTGGGGGGAGGGGCTAAAGGTCCATCTTAGCTAGGTGATCAGGAAAAAGGCAAGAGGGAAGTTCATTAAATGCCAGTAAATGATGGTTAGTGGCCAAACTGGGGGGCTATTGGCACGTGGACTACTCAGGGGCTCAACCTGTCTTCCGAGAGGGAGACAGAGACTTTCCTATTCCAAATCATCCAGGAACAAAGGCTGACAGAGAACCCCTCCTCGTACGGATTTGGTCGCTTTTTACCCTGTGCACCTGTATCGAAGGGGGACAGGAGGGCCTCGGGTTTCCAAATGTGAGAGGCAGTCTTTGGTCAAAAGTGTGCCGCTTTCGTTGATCATTAGCAAGGGTTACATCAACTCGTCAGTTTAATCATTTTGATCTCTTTAAATGTTTAGTGAAGAATCTGCAACAATGTGCTTGCTGTCTGCGTAGACGGGGAGCTCCACAAGCCCAAGGATGGTCCACCTTCTCGCTTCGGCATCATCAGGGTGGGTCAGAGTACCCTGCTCATGTTTGTTAAATGAATGACAAGAGGAATGAATGAATGAAGCTCTTAAAAAACCATCCTGGAGTCGTAATGGAGGCTTACTAAAGATTGAGGGGTGGGGGGCGGGTGGGCCGGTCGGACACCCTGTGTGTCCCGTAGTAGGTGTCGGAGCAAGCAGTATGAACTGACGTGCATCGTTTCCTAACACCCTCACTCCTCCACCTACCTGATTCTTTCAGTTTTGTCTTCTTTAGCCATATTTTGCTAGAGCTGACGTGTGTGGCCAGCAACACTGGCTGTCTCAGGACAGCTGTCAATTTGTAAATAAAAGCAACGACCTCCACTGTGCACCTGTCGGGGGTTCTGATTTGTCAAAGGCCTGTTCTGCTTCTACAAGCCCAGTCCACCTTTCCAGACCTCTCTCTCTGTTCCTAAAGCTATTTGTTTTCGAGAGGGACGCTGAGCTTCTATTTATTTCCCTTGATCTGTGAGAATTTCCTCAGACCTCAGATCCTCTCTCACTGGGACTCCGTGTGTGCAGAGCAGCCACCGGGTCCCAGGCACCGATCCCAGAGCCTGGGGACGTGGGTGCCAAGAGAAGACATCCTTACCCTGAGGCCCCTGCCACCTCGTGGGAGAACCAGCCGACACTGGCACACGCAGCAGGTGGCTGAAGCTACACGAAGAACAAAAAGGGTGCGGGGAAGAGGTTCTTGGGCTAGGGTGGCCAGGGAAAGCTCCTGGAGAGGAGGACGGGCAAGCAAGGTGGGGAGCCGAGGATGAAGGAGAACAGACATACGTGCAAAGGCAGAGGCAGTGGAGTCTGGAGCCCTTGTGAGAAAACAGAGGCTGAGAAGAGTTGGGGGGCAGATTGGTTGGAGGGCTAGGAAGTAGGGGAACCATCAGGGGCCAGCTCGTGTAGCTCAGGAGCTGCGGCCTAGCTGAGGGCATGGGCAGCCACTGGGGGCGGGAGGGTGGAACACAAGACCCTGGAATCTCCTTGGTGACTTCTACACGATCAAAACCCTGGTTCCTGCTTCAGCGTGGATGGAACTGGAGGGCATCATGCTGAGTGAAATAAGTCACTCAGAGAAGGACAATCAGCATATGGTTCCACTCATACGTGGAATATAAGAAAATAGTGAAGTATATGAGGGAAATATATAAGGAATTATATAAGGGAAAGGAGGGGAACTGAGTGGGAAAAATTAGAGGGGGAGACAAGTCATGAAAGACTCTTAACTCTGGGAGACAAACCAAGGGTTGTGGAAGGAGTGGTGGGTAGGAGGATGGGGTGACTGGGTGACGGGTATTAAGGAGGGCACTTGATGGGATGAGCACTGGGTGTTATACTGTATGTTGGCAAATCGAACTTACATAAAAACAAATGTAAAAAAACCTCACCTGCAAAAAATAATAAAATAAAATAAAATAAAAATAAAATAAAATAAAATAAAATAAAATAAAATAAAATGATGGATAGAGTTAAAAAAATAACCCCAAACCAACCCTGATTTCTAGAAGCCACATGTCTGACCCAACAGGGCGACGACTCCTTGTTCCTGATGGAACATCTTTAAGCAGAGAGTGGCAGCAGCCCACTGCGGTGGTGCAGACCCCCACCCTGCCCCATGAAGTTTTAGGACAATGGAGTTCACCTTTGTGGCTCTACATATACTGGACAGGGGACACTGGATGTTCGGAGATTGGTAATAGCTGTCCTGGTGTGATCCCCAAGAAAGGCTCTGTTTCACCTCAGGCTTAAATTTTAAAAATATATATTTTTTAAAAGATTTTATTTATTTATTTATGAGAGAGCACAAGCCAGTGAGAGACGCAGAAGCAGACTCCTCACCGAGCAGGGTGCCCGATGTGGGTCTCAGGACCCCGCGATCACACACCGGTTAAGGCAGACACTTAACCGACTGAGCCACCCAGGCGCCCTAGGCTTAAGCAAATTAATTTGTAGAACTTGAAGGAAACCCAGCTTGGCTGACAGCAGCCAAGCCCTGGCCATTTCTTGGTTTCTTCCACTTTAGGGCAGCTCCCTTGGAGTATTCCGCTCTAGACAAAGCAAACCGTCCCCTCGCCGCACATGCCATCATTCTTAAAATTAGAACAAAGTTTGAATGAAGTAATAAATTCTACCCATATGCAAAAGGGTAACAAAAGATGGAATTTGGTAATGTGCTCTTTCTGCTGATGTGCTAACGAGATACAGCACGCAGGTCTATCAACAGGCGCTGTAGAGGGTCCAATGCCTTCCTCTCTCTGTCTACTTTTCATTATAGCGTCTCTGAAGCCAGCCAAGTAATTAATGGGAAAAGTACCTAATGCCGCATGAACCTCACCCGATCATTTCAAAAATGGATCAAAATTCTATAAATGACAGTTTATGCATCTGGCAAAATGTGTATTTTCTTTTCAGAAGAAATAGAAGGTGTTTCTATTACGGTTTGTCTGAACATCATGTGATAGTACAGTTGCTAGGGTAACTCCACTTTTTTTTTTTTTTTTAAAGAGAACAACAGAGTAAATAAGCATGTAAATCGACTTTGGTGCTATGTAAATTCTAGTGAATCTGTTATCGTTACCTTGACGATGAAAAAAACTGGCATTTATCTTCTCTGGCCCCTCGTAATGATTCGGTTTGAACTTAAAATTCATAAGGTAGCCGTGTGGAGGTGCCGAGGGCTCTGGAGGTACACAGGAGGCGATGGTGTTAGGGAGATGTGTATAATAGGGAAGGAGAGTCTGGACCATGGTGGTGGGTCACATGAAGACCAGGGGAGATGGTATGTGACTGCCTGGACATTCACTGTCAAGGTGTGTGTCGCACCGAAAGCCCACTCGAGGGGTACCTGAAGCTTCCAGGGCAGCCAGAAACCTTGTCAACCCGTCCAGACGGCGTGTCCTCCTGATGTCTCACCTCTGACTTGCCTGGATTCTTTGACATCTCAGCAGTGCAGACAAATCTGCAGAACTGCTCGCGCACTCCCCGTTAGGCGAAAATGTCTGATGCACCACATGTGAGTCAGTAGTGATGACTACTAGTAAAGCTTGGTGAACATTTCCAAATATTTTCCACATTTCCCATCTAGAGCTTGGAGGATTCCTCTGCCCAGTTTGTGTGTTATAATTGAGGTTGGCAGTGGAGACCAGGACTGGAAGGGGTGTGAGTAAATTCGGGAGAATGACTTGGAAGAGCAAAGGGGGAAAAGATGCTCAAATGGAAATCCTTCTTTGAGGAAAGAGATAACTCTTGTAATAAAAAGCATCAGCGTTTCCATCAATAAAGGCACTGCGATCAGAAAATACTTCAAAGGGAAAGATTTAAGATTGTGACGAAGAGACCCAACAGAAACCAATCCTACCAACTGGCAGGGTGGTGACTTGTCTCCCCTTTTCTTAAAAAAAAAAAAAAAAGTGTACGAAAAGCTCAGCTCGTGCTTTTAATGAATGAATGCTTTGAATAGCTATGCAAAATGCCTGAGAAAACCTATGATCTGAAATTATTAGTTCAAAGAGTACGTGTCATAGGAATTCCTGTAGGAGGCAATAAAAAAAGGAGGGGGTGTGCTTTGAAAATCCAAATTTATAGCAAATTCTGCATCTTTCATTTGGCACCTGGATGCTATGATTATTTGGATGTCTCGAAAATATTACAAAGGAAAATTAAGTGCCATCTTGCTCTATCTTCTTATAAAGTGATGCCGATGACCTAGTGATGACTATCTTCTTAATGGGACTGGGAGATTTTATCAAACCTCATAAAATATGATTGCATTCCCTTCACTCTGAAACCACCTTATTTTAATTTTCACGTGAAATTGGGATGCGATTGCGATTTGGGTGTACTTTTAACAGGCTAGGGCTCTTCCTCACCTCTCAGCCCTCCCCCCAGCCCCAAACAAAGCCTTTGCTAAATCCCCGCTTTACCACGGATGGAGTGTCAGAATTGTGAAAACCAAAAACAACAGGAGTCAGGAGCTCAAAGAAACAAAAGAAGGTGAAAACAGGGATGGCAAAGCCTCAGACGATTAGCCCTATGGTTCCTTCCGCATCTCTCTGAGTGACAGGCAGAGGAATCGACAGCTAATTCAAGATCCATCAGGGCTGTATTGCCTTTCTATCGAAATGATGAGTTTAGAGAGCTGAGCTGCAAATGCCTCCACCTTCTCGGGAGGTTCTGAGTGTCACAGTAGAAGTCAGTGTGGCACTGCTGTCTGCTTCATCCAAGAGATGATGGGGCCCTTCTAGAAGGGGAACAGCAGGGTAGCACCGAAATGGAAGGTAAAAGAGGTTAATTTATGGAAATTATCCAGGTCATGTAACCAGTAGGACATATCAAGCAGAGCTTTAAGAGAGGAGCAGTAATGTATGTAAAATCTGACTTTCAATAGGTCACGAGACAATGACAGTTATCAGGAGTCAGGCAACTTTTAGTAACAACAGCTAACATTTTCCGAGTGTTTACTAAGCGCCAGGCACTCCCCAAAGATGCAAAACAATAGGGCACAATCCCATGATCCCCATTTTACAGATGAGGAAACAGAGGCTCAGAGAGTTTCAGCACATATTTAGCGAGGGACGGGGGCTGATTTGTGCACTGGGCACCCTCAGGGGCGGTGCCTGGGAACCACAATACTCAGGGCCCCATGAAATATTTTCATTTCTTTTAAAAGCAGAAGGAAAAAAAAATGAGCCTTGAGATAGAAGGACGTGTTTAAACATAGGATGTTAATGTATTTGTCTTTGCATCGATGTGGCCATAAGATAGCATTTTTAATATTTCCCTTTTGCAGGAAATTTTAAATATTTTCTTATGGAGAAAACCCTGAGGGATAGGAATGAAATGTCAAGTTTGAACTCCTGCTTCTCAAAGTATGGTCTGACGGCCAGAGGCAGAAGCTCTTGGACACACAGAATCTCAGGCCACACGCCAGCCTGCCGACTCAGAATCTGCATCTCAGTGAGATCTCCAGGTGACCCCAGCGCACATCTACATCGGGACGTATTTGACTCACCCTGTAACCAATAGTTTATACCAACTCCTCTTCCTCTCTTAGGGCACGGGCTTTAACCTACATTGAAACGCAGAGCCATGCTAGGGGACAAGAGAGTTATTGGCTGTAACTGCCTCCGTATCCTTCTCCACATTGTACAGTGGGTAGGCTACGAAAAATGCCAAAAGCAATACACTCCTAAATAAAAATGCAATTTCAAGATAACAATGTTAATTGAATTGCAAATATTCTGCTACCTTAACTTAAGCCCTGGGAAATAATTCGGGAGTTTTGGACCAATAGTGGTGTCCAATGACAGCAATCAGCACGCTAAGTATGAAAGGTCCTTGGGCTGGAAGGGACTCTCAGGGAAGGGTGGGGTGGGGGGGAGTCTCTGGCCTGGTTTTTCATCCTAGCAATGCTCCTGAGCGACCCCTGGCGACCTCCAACAAGAAGGGCTTTGAGGAACCTGCCAGCTGGCTCCTTGACCTGGGGATTGAGGTGAATGGAGCCCAGAAGCCACCTCTTCCCAAGAGCCTTCTAGGTCTGTCTCTCTGACACCTGCTCGCTATAGGGCTCTCATGACTTTTATGGGCGTTAGTCTAAGAGATGTTCTTTGAGGTCTTTTAGGAAGAAGCTAAAGGTGGGGGAGGCGGTGAGGAAATGCAAAAGAAAGAGGGAAAGAGATTGGGAGGAAAATGAGAAAAGAGAGGGCCAGAGAAAATTCTGGAAGTTGAGAGGATGAGCCACCATGAAGGAGTCATAACCAATGGTAGCAGCTGACCCACCTGTGGTCAAATACCTTGTGGATGAAAGGATGAAAGACCGAGGGGAAGATTTAACTCTGTCTCACAGATGCCGAATATTGGATCAAAGTGTGTGCCTGTATGTGCGCACGCCCACGTGCATCGTCAATAGCACTTGTAATAATCCTAAGGTACCTGGTTTACTTATTTAGTCATTTACTCTGGATTTTTCTCACTAGAGAATAATCTCCATGAGGATAGGGCACGGCCTTGTTCAGTACAGCATTCTCCTCACTCGGACAAGCAACCGGCACATAATACACGCTCAACAAAAATTAGTCAAATGAATGTATTGAAGGTGGGGGAAAATCAATTTGAGGGACACCCTCCGATCTGGACCCCCAGGTGTGAATTCAAGGAATTCAGACGAGCTGACCGAAACTCTCGTTTTGGCACTAATTCCTGATTTACTGCATGGCCTGGAATAGCTGCTCCCCATCCCACCCCGTCCGCTGCCTCCGTTGCTCGGGTGCCGATCAGGGATGAGAAGGCTCCCCCTTCTGCGGGGTCTGGTGAGGACCAGGCAAGATCATGAGGGTGTGTTTCCCGACGCTCCACTGAGGCAAGTAGCATCCTGGTGGACAGATGGGGAAGACACCCAGCTGGGGCAGGGACCTGATAAACAATCACAGGCCACCAGCACCCCACCCTCCTGGCTGCTTTAATTTAAAATGCTGAAGCTTTTTTTATGATGTGACCTTGGGATGGTTGTTTTTGAAAAATGGCAAGACTTGGAGCACCTGGGTGGTTCAGTGGTTGAGCATCTACCTTTGGCTCGGGTCGTGATCCCAGGGTCCTGGGATCGAGTCCTACGTCGGGCTCCCCAAAGGGAGCCTGCTTCTCCCTCTGCCTGTATCTCTCTGCCTCTTTCTATCTCTCATGAATAAATAAATAAAATCATTTTTTTTTTTTTTAAGAAAGAAAATGACAAGAGTTAAGTTTGAGTCCCCAGTGCTAGTGGGGTTTGGGAAGGTTGCAGCTCAGATTTGAAACTCGAGGCAGGGAATCTCTTTTTTTTTTTTTCCATTTTGACTTGATTTTATTCCTCACAGATTTAAATATTAGAAAGGAGCCGACTTCCCCTTTATTCTCCATTGGCATCCTCCGCCTTCACTCTGCTTCATCTGCACGTGGCAGGAACTTTATCTCAGCCCTAAGTGCTTTGCTTCTGCCCCGGCCCTGTCGGCATCTTGTTTCCCTTGTTCTAAAGCCAGGACAGCGATTAAAACAGCCAGGGAAAGCCAGTCCTGGCTCCAGCATCCAGAGATGTCTCTCCCTCTCCTTCTCGCCCGAGTTTGCCTTGTGCTCAGGACCCTGTTCTCACACGTGGATTTATGTGTGTGTGTTTGTGTGTGTGTGTGTGTAATTTGAAGATTTGCTTAAGACTAAAAATACCATATGGACATTGGAGGAGAAAAGGCACATCACATAGGAAGGAATAAAGCAAAGAGCAAAAAAAAAAAAAAAAAAAAATAAATCCCGTCTGTACCTTCCACACAACCTGCTTCTTATAATTCCAATCTTCAATCATTGTTAATAGTCTCTTGTGCATCTTTCCAGAACATGTTCACGTATTTACAAAAATGATCTTTATCTACTCGCCCACCTACCTATCTATCCATCCCCTTCTCCATTACACAAATGTTCAGCATATTCCTTTTTTTGCTTAATAAGCTTAGAAGCTTGATCCATATCAGAACATATGGATCTGTGTTATTATTGTTCTAAAATACACCTAGTGCTCTAGCGTGTGGCTGTGCTGTAATGTCTCTGGCCAATGCTCTACTGATGGACACTCAGGTGATTTTATTTTGCTTTGCTTTACCTTATTTAATTTCATTAAAGCCATTCATTTTTGCCCTCATTGACTCCTGTTTTCAACTAGATTGTAGACTTCTTGAGAGCAGAAGCCACATGGAATAGGTGTCAGGGCTGAGGTCTCTTCTTCCATACACGAGGGGTTGTGCTCGCCGCTCTAGATGCACTGATTCATTGATATGCTGGGTCACGGGATCTTCCCAACACAGTATGAGACAGGTGCTATTATCACCCCACTGTACCGAGGGGGAAGCTGAGGCTTACAGGCAAAGAAATGCTAAGGGGGTTCAAGCCCGTGGAATTTGACTGCAGAGCTGGTCCTCACCACTCCTCTCTGCTTGCTATGTGGGGTCCATCCTTGTCTGGTTTCCTTGTCTTTCTTTCTTTCTTTCTTCTTTCTTTCTCTCTCTCTCTTTTTCTTTTCTTTTCTTTCTTTCTTTCTTTCTTTCTTTCTTTCTTTCTTTCTTGTTTCTTCTTTCTTTCTTTTTTCTTTCCTCTTTCCCTCCCCTTGAAGATTTTTCATTTATTTATTTGAGAAAGAGAGTGGAGGAAGCAGCAAAGGGAGAGGGAAAAGCAGATTCCCTGCTGAGCAGGGAGCCCGACACGGGGCTCAATCCCAGGACCCTGGGATCATGGCCTGAACTGAAGGCAGACGCTTCACCGACTGAGCCAACCAGGCGCCCCTGGCAGTGTTTCTTCACACTCCGATTAAGAGTATAAAATGGAATATAAAGTCCAGAGTCAGCTTTCCAGAATACAGATCCTGAAGCTGCCTCCTTCTTGCTGTGAAATCCCAGCAAGTTACTGGAACGTTCTGTGCCTCAATCCCCCACGTCTGTTAAATAGAACCAGTGGAAATTCTCACCTCACAGGCATGTCGTAAGGATATAACAACATAGTGTGGCCCAGAGGAGGCACAAAGTAAATTTTACAAATTATTCAAGCCTAGACTCCAGAGTGAAGACCCCACAGATACTTCCCGACCACGCTGGAACCCACATTTGTTCTTTTCTCTCCTATTTCTTCCTCAACTACCCACAGAGCACCTGCACCATTGTTTAGTGGGTTCCAGATAAAGATTGCTGACAGCCTGGAATTTTCCTACTTTACCTTTTGAATATTTTAAGCCAGAATTCAGACATAGCAGGCGTTTTTAAAATAAAAGAGCTAAAGAAAGGTTTGGCAAATTGGAGAAGAAACCAAAAGAAAGAACAAGTCCTTAAAAGGCTTATTCATTGATTGCAAGGCACATAGACCTGGAATTGAGCTGAGAGAAACACTTAAATTCTTGTCCTCTTGGGACTTACACTTTAATTCCTTTAAACTAACCAAATTGATATGGTTCAGAGTTTAGAGTAGAGAGGTGTTCTGTAATTCTTCATTTCTAAGATGATCCCCTTATTCTAGGTAAAGTAGGACAGAAAACTGATAGTCCTGGTCAAATAAACTGAGATAAGCAAACAACATTTTTTTTCCCCCAGGAAAGTTACAATGATTTTTAAGGCTTCATATCTTTGGTCCCTTTTTTTATCCCTCTTATTTATTCACATGAGGCAGGATGACTTATTAATCTAACTATAAATTTCTTCCTTAGATTGCAATTTTCATCTGGAGGGAAAACCCTTTTCCTATTAATGATCTGTGTCATTTGTAGTAACAATACCTTTCTCCCTTTGTTTAAAAAAAATAATAATGATAGTAATAAAAAAAAAAAGAAGTACAGACTTTCCTCTCCATATCAAAGTCTATCAGGAAATAAATGAGGAAAACATATATCTGATGCCATATTTTAGCCTGATAAAAATCAACAAAATTATTTGTATTATATATAGAACATATAGCTCATGCATATAGCTTAGAATCAATTAATTTAAAGTAATAATTTGTACAAACACCCTCACAAAAATTTTAAAGGATATTAAACACCCTGTTTTATAAACATAACACTTAATTTAGGAAAAAAAAAACATTTAGAAGGTAATGCATTTAGGATAAGTGCACAACACATGAAAATAATAAATGAAATTTTCCCAGTTTAGAAAATGAATGTAATTAATTAACATTTAAATTACATTTTTAATTGCAATCATGCCCTCCCAGGGGACTCATAAGGAACCATAATTGCAATTAAAAGCATGTGGATTAGATAATAAAACAATGCACACTGTCTGAAATGTGCGATTTAAAATGGAAAACAGACATTGTTATCGGCACATCTAACTTAATTGTAGCCATAAAGCAAATGTGCTGTACAAAATAAAATTCACATACGGGAACATTTAATTCTGGAGTCTCTTAAAGGGGACACGCTTGAGAGCACATTTTATGACAGGTTCTGTTGGAAACAGCCCTTTAAGGCTTTCGGATCGAGGGCTGGTGCCTTAATGTTTTTGCATTAATAAAAGCAAAGCTGAATGTTCCTATTAAAACACACAGATACATTTAAGTAAGAGATGAAACTCGATGTCTAAATTTAAGCTACGGCGCACGATTCTATTAGCTGGACAGACCATAAGGCCATGTAATTTTGAAACTACGTGGTTTTTAAACTTTTTTTTTTATCTTCTTTTTGAGAGAATCATTGTGAAAGATGTAGGGATTTGAGACTAGAGAAAGCAAAGCCAGAGAGAGATGTATGCTTGGCCTGGTGAGAGCAGAGCCAAGAGGTGTCCCTCCCCTCAAAAACCCCCATCTGGATAGTCTGACGTCCAATGTGGTCCACCTCGAGGAAGCCAAACCAATGCTTTTTAACTACAGAAATGTCTTCTATTTCATTAGCGTGAATCTCACCATTATTTGATCAGAAACTTAAATTTTTTTTTTTTTTTTTTAAAGATTTTATTGGGCAGCCCGGGTGGCTCAGCAGTTTAGTGAGGCATTCAGCCCAGGGCCTGATCCTGGAGACTCAGGATCGAGTCCCACGTCGGGCTCCCTGCATGGAGCCTGCTTCTCCCTCTGCCTGTGTCTCTGCCTCTCTCTGTTTCTCTCACGAATAAATAAATAAAATCTTTAAAATAAATAAATAAAACAAAAAAGATTTTATTTATTTATTCGTGAGAGACACACACAGAGAGGCAGAGACACAGGCAGAGGGAGAAACAGGCTCCATGCAGGGAGCCTGATGTGGGACTTGATCCCAGGACTCTGGGATCATGATCTGACCCAAAGGCAGACCCTCAACCATTGAACCACCCAAGTGTCCTGATCAAAAACCTTTTAAACACTATATATATACCAGTGTTTTTAGTTGGCGGTACATTTGGTAATGTCTGGTAGTCTCAGCTTGGGGGAAGGGATGCAGTTGGCATCAGGGGGTGCACAGGGCAGCCCCTCCTTAGAAAGTACAAAAACTGTATCCAAAGTTGAGATGGTCAAAAATCTTTCAGAATCCCATTCCAGTAGATATGGGGTAACAGTCCTCTGCTTTTAGCCTGGATGGCGATTTCACTTGCTCACTTATGAGAAACAGTGACTTTGTTTACAGTATAAATGTTGGCATGAAATTAGAAGCGGCACAGCTCTAGAAAGGTGGTGTGACAGAAAGACAAAGATCTCAACTTCGGGGCTGGAGAGATCGTCATTCAGAACCCGGCTCACAACCGCCAGCTGTGTGACTCTGCTCAAGTCAATTTTCCTCTGCAAAGTGAGCTTTCACATCTGTTTTACATCCGTGGTGGCATGAAGATTATTTAAATAAAGGACACATACACTTACATACATGTAAATGTACTTACACATACATTCCCTAGATATATTTATGTGCCTGTGTTGTACGATAGATCTAGACTGGATGTGTAAGTACCTTTATGTAAGTATAAAATACAATGCATATAAGCGTGTATGTGGATGTGTGGGTGTGCAGGATTTATTAATATGCAAAATCCCACGAAAACAGAAACTATTCTTAAGATGTGAGTTCTTGACACTGCAAAGAACGGAGATAAGTGGATAATGTTTAAAGGGGAGGTAATTCCTTTGATCACTGCTTCCTACAAACTCACTCACTCAGCAGATTTTTTGGAAAGGCCTACTGTGTGCCAGGGGCCGTGCTAGCCTTGGGGATGCAGTTGAAAGGAAACCCAGTAAAAGATGTTTTAGGTAGATGACGAAACATCTGGACTTGATCTCAGGGCAAAGGATGAAAACCGACGGATATGTATTTCCTAAGAAATTTCTGTGCCATGTGATGCGTTGGTCAAGGAAATGTGGCAGCTTGGTGATGCGGGTGGGGGCAGGGATGTTGAGAAGCAAGGAGCTGGTGCCAGAAAATGAAGGAAGATCTGAAATCAGCTCACATCACAGTAGCTTTTGTCTTTAAGAACGTCCAGGAATATGACAACCAGCTTGCGAGTTGTTACCCTCATGGAGGGCAGCAGAAATGAAGATATAAGACCACTTAGGTTTGAGACCAGTGAGTCCAAGATGCCTATCCGTCATCTGGGGCAAGTAAAATCACAGATTCTTAAAGCCCATTCATAGATCTTTAAAATCAGAGTGGATGAATGGTGAGCGGAGAGTGTTTGCAATACTAATTCTAGGCATATTTAGGGAAGGCTGCATTTAGGCCACTAGAAATGACAAATAAATAGGATTTTGATCACTATTCAATAAGCTTAAAATCTGATAATCTGGGATTGCGGCAGAGAGGATGTTCTGGGGTTGCCGTATCCTGTTGCCTTTTCCTCTTCCGACAGAAACACTACATTTCCCAGTTTCCCCTGTGGTTCACGTGGGGCCCTGGTAGTCCGGCTTCTGATCAGATTCGGCATAAGTGATAGACGTCCCTGCCGAGGCTCATCCACGCCTTCTTCCCGGTTTTGGAAGCCCAAATCCAGATGTTCCAGATGGTATTGCTATACTTCAGCTGGAGGAGGCCAGCATCAGACTTCATATGCATACACAATAAATATGTACTGTGCTGAGCACTGAGATTTGGGGGTTGTTTGTTAGAGTAGCTAGCATCAATTATCCTAACTAATACAGGGAGACAGAAAAAACAAACACATCTTTCAGAGTATGGCATGGATTTCACACAAATTCAATTTTTTCCAGTGTCACCATAATTTTCTCGAAGGCAACGTCTTTAAATAGCCATAGACGCTATTTTTAGTCTCAGCATTGGTATATTTGAGTGTATTTTAAGTCTTTTGGAATTAAACCAAGAGTCGATTCCATTTGCAGTAAACCAGACTATGTGAATTAGCCAGTGTTTCTTGAACTGTAGGAGGACAGGTGTTGCCCGAGGGACATGTGGCAATATCTGGAAACATTTTTGGCCGCCGAGACTTGGGGGGATAGGGTGCTCCTGGTGTCTAGGGCTTAGAGGCTAAACATCCTACAAAGCACAGGACCCCCTCCCCCCCGCCACCAGCAAAGAATTATCTAGCCCCAAATGTCAGTAGTGCCCAGGTTGACAAACTGTAGACTAATTCCAAGGATGCTTGATGTGCCTTCTGGACATAATCACAAACCCATTACGTCCACAACAACAGTGGCCAGCCGGTGCCAAACCAGAGCCACAGTTACACAAACCAGACGGCCCGCTCCTGGGAAGCAGACTGTCCTGCCATTCTCTGCCAGGCCTGGGCAGTCAGTTGGTCAGAAGACAACAGAAATGTTCCAGGGGCTTTTGGCAACTGGGTATAAAGAAACAGCTTGAAGGACCCAGTCCCTGACACGTTCAGCTTTGTCTTCTTCGTTCAAAAGGTGGTGCTGCTGTCACCAGACCTAGCAAAAGTCACACTTGTAATGTCATGACTTTACACCCGCCTCTTCACCCTTTTGGGACGATCACATCAGGGCACGCATGGATAGGAAGTTGCCACCTCCGCCTCTCTGCCGCCTTCTCACCTCTTGCTCTGCTCAGAGGTACCCGTTCTCCATAGAGAACAATTTAAAAAAAATTTTAAAAATAGATTTTATTTATTTATTCATGAGAGACACACACAGGGAGAGGCAGAGACACAGGCAGAGGGAGAAGCAGGCTCCCTGCGGGGAGCCTGATGCGGGACTCGATCCCAGGACCTCAGGATCACGACCTGAGCTGGAGGCAGATGCTCAACCCCTGAGCTCCCCAGGTGTCCCGAGAACAATTTTTTTCCAAGAACAATTTTTAAAGGAGATTTATTTATTTATTATGAGAGAGAGAGAGAGGGAGAGAGAGAGAGAGAGAGAACATGAGCAGGAGGGGCAGAGGGAGAAGGAGAGAGTCTGAAGCAGACTCCGTGCTGAGCGTAGAGCCCTGTGCGGGGCCTGGGATCACTCCCTGAGCCAAAACCTGAGTCGGATGCTCAAGGGGCTGTGCCACTCAGGTGCCCCTGGATTCTAGTATTTGAGGGATTATGAATCAAAATAACCCTCCATTAATATGATTTAAGAAAAAGCAAGGACGCCCCTATTACCCACACATACACAGCCCAAGAAGCATGATGCCCCGCCGTGCTTTGCCACGACACAGTGTCTGACCTCAACGGCTAACGGGCACTATAGCCTGGTGACTGAGAAGGAGCAACTTTGGGGGGAAACCTGCTTGGAGCCTACTTCCCCCCTTCCTACCGGTGTGACTTGAGGCACAGTAGTCACCATGCCTGAGGGCCAGCTCCTCACTGCTATGCAGAACACGATGTCCACTTTGTGCGGTTTGTTTGGAGACCAGAACAGAATCTGTACACAAGGTGCTCGAGGAGGTGTCGGACACAGGAAATATGCCGGCACATTTACTGACCTGAAATAAAAACCCTTCTCCACGGAGTGCAGAGTCCTATGTGACTTGGCCTCCTCTGACCTCTGCTCACCTCCTCTGACAGCTGACATCTGCCCACCTCACTCTGTACTCACTGTGCTCCAGCCACCATCTTTCTACTCCAGAGAGAACAGAGCCAAGTCATTCTCACCCCAGGACCTTTGCATGTGCCGTTCCCTCTGTCTGAACGCTCTTCTGTCTTCTTCCAGAGTTTCTGTATCACCGATTCCTTCTCAGCATTCTGGCCTCACACTAAATGTCATCTTCCTCTGGCCACTGTCCTTCATGTTCCCTACCCTCATTTTTAGCCATTCAGTGTTGCATTTCTGCCTTCATTTTCTTTATAATATGTATCACCATCTGAAATTATCTTATTCACACACTTATTGTCTTTTGTTTTTATCCCACTCCTGCTCTAAGTTGCATGCAGGCAGGGAATTCATCGAATTCAACAGGTGCAAAAACCAGACTTAGAGTGTTTCAAACGCAGTTGATTTTCAATGAACATTTCTTGAATAAACAAAACTAAACCTAGCCTCTCTTACCAAAAAAATCGTTGACACTGTCCCCACACCTCTTTTAATGATGAAACTAAGTACAGGGATCACTGACGTGGACCCCAAGCTCCTGACAGTGTCCCCAAAGGGCTGAGATTTCTGGGTTTTATTACACCCCATTCGGGACCAACCCTCACCTTGGATTAATTTCTGACTACTCATTGCAGTTGGAACAAGTTCCTCGGATTTGGGGGCCGAGCAGTAAACAGCTGCCGCTGTCCGAAACTAGAATGTTCACGATGCATTTCCATTTCCGGGCGAGAGGGCCGATCCAAGGGCAGCCCGGCATCTGTGTGCCTCTGCCAGTGTTTGCGCTGATGGTTGTGTGCGAGCCCGCACGTGAACACACGTGGCCAGTCAAGGGTGGCTCTGGGGCTACCTAATTAAGTTTCCCAATTGAACCATCAGGCAACTGTTCTCTGCCACTGTGTCACCTGCCCCGTGGAATGGATCTGAGATACAAACTGCGCCTTAACTAGGCAGGCTCCATCCTTGCTGATCCCATTAGTTGCCCAATTGGGCAAGACGAGGTTTTAATTGCATGCCAGAAGCTTTATTTTTCTGCCCCAGGCAAACAGTTAACCACATTAGTATACCACTGTACCACTGACACATTAGAAGTTGGTCAGCAATGAAAACTGAAAGAGCCCCTTTTGGAGAGACCTGGGGTACCTGTCGGTTTCTAGCATTTCCCCCCCGCCCCCCCAGCTTCTGTAGATACCAGAGGGAGAAGAATTTCAACCACCACCACCACCATCACAACGTGACAAGGTGTAAATAGTGCTCGGTGCTAACATTTCACAGCTTCACGGTGTGATGCGGGATCACGGAGACAGACAGGGCTCGAAGGCAGACAGATGTGACTCAGGTACAGGTTGTGCCCCTTGCTAACCATTTCCTCAGTCTCCTCATCTGTCAAGCAGGGAAAACGAACAGCACCTTCCCCTAGGGGACATTATGGGACTGAATGTGAATGAAATATTATAGGTAAGGTCTTGGGTTCAAATTCTGATGCTTACTAGGCACACTATGTTATTATTATAACTTTTATCCATCCATCCATCCATCCATCCATCCACCCATCCATCCATCCCAGCCTCTGCAACACATCTCGCTGTTTGGGAGACCAGTATGAAGGGATATTAGAAAAGAGAAGCTGCGATTAAATAGAAGGAGCAATTACATAACCATCAATCAAAGACTCACATCCCAAACGTCACTGGTGCTAAGTTCCCTGAGCCTTGTCCTCCTATGCAGGCAACAGATGTTATTTTGCTGAAGGCCATATAGAGACAATGTTACTATAATTTAAAGGTCAGCCCCATAAGAAATTATTATTTAAGGCCATGAGGAAGGAAGTAGGGATATTATTGAGGAGGTAAAAACTTTAATGTCTCAAACTTCAACGTCCTCCTTCTAAATTGAAGGGTTGTCCTTCATTTGACCTTTCAGACTATGCCATCCAAGAGAGTAGTCATTAACCTCATGTGATTATTTAAATGTAAATAAAATGGAACTTTCAGCTTATTGGTCATACTAGCTACATTTCAAGTGCTCCACAGCCACAGGAGGCTAGTGGCTACTGCAACAGACCGTGCAGATGGGGAAGGATTCTGACATCCCCGAAAGTTCTCTTGGACAGCACTGCTTCAGGGGAACATTTAGTGGTTCATCTTAGTACTTCAATCCTTCCATAGATTGTGTTTCCTTACAAAGAGAGGTTGACTGTGGAAACGATCTCTTCCTTTTAATATCTGAAAAACCGTAAGATACTTTGCCTATCATATTACCGATAATCAAATAAAAGACAGGGATGAGATGAAATGGAGATTTTTCAAATATTCTGATGGGAGTGATTTATCCCAACTGAGAAGAAGTTGTGTAATGGGAATCTAGAGAAACATAAATATTCTCTCCCTTTGATCCAGTAATTGAAGCTGATTCCCGACCCTACAGCTAATCCCAGTCTATTTTAAGATCATTGCTAAGAACACAAAAGAAGCTCTGCGTAAAAAAAGATGTTCACCACGGTGGTGCTTATACTGGCAGAAAAATTTGGAACAAAGCAAATGTCCTCGAATGGAGGAGTGATTAAATAAATAATGGTGCGTATACTTGGTGTTGCATAAACACGATTATCACAAATAGAATATAGCAACTTGGTAAGGTACCTGAGATTGAACGAAATGGGGGAAATCAGCAGAATACAAACTCTTACTCGATTTTATTGGTTATCTATTGCTAGGTACCCAATTACCCTAAGACTCAGTAGCTAGTGACAAGGAACCTTCGCAATCACGGTTCCCCTGGTTCAGGAGCCTGGAAGTGGCTCAGCTGAGTGCCTCTGGCTCAGGCTCTCCAAGAACTGCAGTCAAGCCACGCCTCTTAAAACTGGGGCTGAAGCATCCACCTCCAAGTTCACCTACTTAGAAGTTTCTGGAACATGATCGTTGGTGGGTTATCGGGGTGCCAACCTTCAGATCCTTACCACATCTCCTAGGCCGCTGGGCGGGATTGATCGCCACCTGGCAACTGGCTCTCCTCCAGTGTGAGTGACTCAAAGCGGGGGGACGGCGGGAGGGGCCTACGTGAGCATCTAAGGTGGAAGGCACCATCTTTCTGGAAGCCTGATCTTGGAAGTGACGTCCCAGCACACCGGCCACATTCTGCTACTGCAGGTGAACCAGGAAGTCCATCGACTCACCTGGGGCGGCGATCACACAGGGGTAGGGATCCTGAGAGGTGGGGATCATTGGGGTCACCCTGGAGGCTTTGTCACAGAACTCCTCTATGCAGTGGAGCCACACCATTTGAAGCAATAAAAGAGATCTGCCTCACGATTTAACAGAGGGAGAGAGGCCATCAGACAGAAAACAGAATGGCTCTTCTCCACAGCTCTCCCCAAAGAGTCGGACTATGGAGTAATTCTTTTCTTCTGCATTATTTTCCCTATTTTCCAATAATGAGCTTTTTTTTTTTTTTTAACTATTACTATGATGGAAACACTCGATAAATGTTACTTAATTGAAAAAAGAAACCCTGTTAAGAATACACAAGCATTATATGTGTAGCTGATGAAGGTCATTTTCAATCCACTTCCAAGTGTGAAATCCTGAGATCAACTTTCTTATATTCCTTTTTTTTTTTTTTTAAAAAAAAAAAAAAAAAGAGAGACAGTAATCAGCTGATGTCTCTGCAGTTAGGAGTTACAATGTGCTGGCTAAGATCATTAGAATCTAAATCTCCTTCTCCACACCCCTGCCTTCCCGGAGCTCTCTCCTCCCCTCCCGCCATCCTCCTGCCCAACTCCCAGAGCACCCTCTATCTTCATGTCTGCAGGGGTGAGGGGGCCAGGACCGACGGCCCGCAGCCGAGTCCCAGGCTACCCAGGCAACAGAGGGTAACTCATGCTTAGCACTTGACGTAACTTTCTGATGACTGAAATCTGATTCCATCGACCGATCCCCCAGTGGCTGATCTCATCTCTTTACCATCAGAGAAACTGAAGCAGAGTTACCAGCAAAGATAAAAAGAGGAGGAGAGTGGGCCGCGTCTCAACACAGAGAGGAATCAGCTCGTCTTTGATCCTTTGTCCAAAGAACATTCCGGATTCTCACAAATGGGATGGCTGAACCCAAAGTATTGCGGCGGCCAGTCCTCCCTCTGCACACCCACCCCCCCACCCCCGGCCACATTTTTCTGAGCAGGGTGTCCATGTGTTCCTTCAGAAAAAAAAAACTACAAGTTTATTATTATTATTTTTTCAGTTATGACTTCAAGGCCAATCTCTTTTATTTCTAAAACTGAGCAGAAAATAACAATGCAGTCAACAGGAGACACTAGAAAGCGTTAAAAAAAAAAATAAGGGTAACAAGGAACAACAAGGAGCATTTGTCGAACGTTCTGCGGCTGACACGGGCCGAGGCCTGGCTCTTCCACGCAGGCTCCATGTGGTTCTAGACAAGCCGCCTTGCTTTTGAGCCTCTGTGTGCTCATCTGAAAAATGATGATAATTGTTCCTGTTCATTGATTTGTGGTGAAGATGAACGGACATGACCCAAGGTGGGCGTATAGTGCCTGAGATGTAATAATTGCTTATTAAAATGTGATCTTTCTTTACTGAAACTCAAAAAGTATCACTCAACAGCTTCAAATTCTATGTGACTTCCTATTACAGAGAATGGAGTCAAAACTCCTTACCAGGGAGCCTGAATGGCTCAATGAGATAAAGGTCTGCCTTTGGCTCAGGTCATGACCCTGGGGTCCTGGGATGGAGCCCTGCATGGGGCTCCCTGCTCAGAGGGGAGTCTGCTTCTCCCTCTGCCCTTCCCCTTGCTTGTGATTTCTCTCTGAAATATATGAATACAATCTTTTTTTTTTTTTTTTAAAAAAAAAACCACAACAAAATCTTAGCATGAGCTACAAAGCCCTATCTGATCAGTCGCTGGTTGCTCTTCCTCATATACCCTGTATTCCAGCCCGCTGGTCTTTGCTCCATCCCTGCGGTACGCCTTCCTGCTCCCCCATCAGGACCTTTGCACTTGCTGTGCCTCTGCCCAGAACACTCTTTCCTCAGACGTTTGTCTGGCTGGTTCTTTCCCAATATTGAGTTCTTAAGACAAACAGCGCCTCATTAGCAAGCCTTCTGTGACCTCCTTTTACTGAAAATAACCAGAGTTAGTCTCTGTTGTTGGCAATCAGAGAAGCTGAATGCATTCGAAGAGCAATCTTCCTGAAAAATATATCTTGTCCTTTCTTTCTCCTCTTCAGCCATGAGCCTGATTGTATTTGCTGCAATTTCCGTGGCTTTTTTTTTTTTTTTTAGATCCTGTTTGCAGATCTGCTTTTAGATTTGCCGGAATTTTTGCCTGGGCTTGCTGGCACCTCAGGAGGAAGTAGACCCAGCAGGGAATAAATGGACGAAGAGGTCAAGTTAAAGAAGACAGGACTGTGGTGAGTGTGATAGAAGCATCTCCAGAGAAGTGGTTTGCAGGATGGCTAGTCTAAGTTTCAAAGGGGTAAATTTGAAAATATCGGCCTTACATACTATACTTATGCACGCTTTGTGTGGCTCCAGTAATAATCTGAGTCCCTAAATCCGGAAACAGAGATGATTATAGGATACAGAGCAGGGATGTTTGGCATGACTAACTATCAGACCTAGCAGAACCATAAGGGATTTGTTCTTGATTCCTGAACCCATGAAGATAAAAGAGCATCTCCTAAGGAGGCCCCACTCCCTTGAACTTCTGGCCCAGTATTCTCAGACCCATGCTCCTTCTGCCAACTGTTCTGCAGACACTACAAGCGCCTTGCTTTGAACATCTTAGTGCTACCATCTTCCCTCCTACCCCTGGGCCTTTGCCCATACTGACCCCTCCTCTGGGATAACGGTTTTCCTTCTCTTTACCTACTGACCTTCTGGTTCTTCCCTTATACATCTTATCCTCAGGGAAACCTCCTTTGACTTCTTGGACTAGTCAAACCTCCTATGAAATAATCTTATGAACGTTACGTCCTCAACTATCCAGCTCTCTCCACAGGCTTAATTTTATAATTATTTGGTTAAAGGCTGTCTCTGTCACCAGGGTGTGAGCTCTGTCCTGGCAGGAAGTGTGTCATATTTTGCTAAGCATGGAATCTGCTATTGCCATCACAAGCATGGGCTTAGAATGATGAAGACATTGAATAAATATTTGTTAAGTAAATTTAAAAAAAGAATGAAAGAATAAATTTTCAGTACTGACTGTAAGTGTAAAGAAAGCCAGAAGAGCAATTCCTATTTTGAATACGCAACGTATTGACTTTAGCCACTTAAGTGGTTTTTTTTTAACTGCTATTTTTCAAATCATTCCTTCAGAAGCATTTATTTGTCTTTGACATGGTGTTGCTGTCATAAGAACCGTAGATGTTATGTGTGTTCCATGAACTATAACTGATTCGCTTTTACTTCCTTTTTTTCCATCTAGAACAAAGGTTGGCCAACTTTTCCTGCAAAGGGCCAGATAATAAATATTTACGGCTTTGAGGACCCTATGGTCTTCGAGGCAACTGCTCAATTCTTCTGTCGCGACACCAAAGCTGCCACAGATAATGTGTAAACAAACGAGGGTGGCTGGGTGCCAATAAAACTTTATTTACAAAAAGAGGCATCGGACTGGACTTGGCCCAGGGCTCTACTTTGTTGGTTCCTGGTATTGAAGATGGAGAAGAAAAAAAGTTCAAAATATGGGCTCAGCCTGGCATGTAGCCCTGGAGAGTAGCGTGCCACATACAAGGCCTTGGCTTGCCTACGGAGCTCTGGTGCGTCAATTCATCTCTCTGGGCCTCAGTGTACTGAGCTCTAAAATGGGACAACTGCTCAACAGAAACGTGGTTGCGAGGATAAGAGGCTGACAGCTAGATAAGCTGGGATCCAGTAACCATGGTGAAGATTAACCATACTTGTTTTTACGTTTACTCTCCACCTACAGTCACTCATACTCATTTCCCCTTTGTGGTTCCCCTCCGTAGTTTCTTTCAAAAAAATAAATGCATTGAAGGAAAAAAGAGTGAGTCAACATATAGAATGTTTTCAGGTTAAAAAAAAAAAAAAAAAAAGGTGTTCTGGTTCTTTTGTGGAGGGTGGGCTGGAGACCTCCCAGGGTCAGGGAGACCATATAAGAAGCGATCTGCGGGAAACCCAGGAGTGCGGCACTGGTGGCCGGTCACAGGTGGTGTTGCCAGTGGAAGGGAGTAAGTAGCTTGTCCCTTTAGTGGCAGGAGCTCCTTGAGGGCAAGAGTGTTGCTGTACCTGGAGATTCCAACACACTGACAGGCACATAGAAGTTTCTTGGGACATGGGTGTCGATGGAGTGAATAGAGTAACCACTTTCTAGAAGCATCTAGAATGGCTTGTTTAAAAGACATGTGGTCACTGATGTCCTCTTGAGCATCCTGTTCTCTTATGTGTGGGCGTGAACCTCCAAAATCCACCCACAATCCAATCGTCTCTCACAGCCTCTGCCACAATCTGCCAGGCCAAGCCACTGCCATTTGTTGCCCGGACTGGATCAAGAGCCCTGGCCCACCTGCTGCTGCCCTCCTGGCCCCCACCCCTCACCACAGTCATTCACCACCACGGTCAATCTGCTTACACACTACTCAGACCTCATCCACTCTCCCCTCCCTGACTCTGCTCCAGACACCCTGGCCTGCTCTGTGCCCAAGATGCCCAAAGTTTACAGTGGCCACAGGGCCTTGGCTCTTGCTTTTTCCTCTGTCTGGGACCTCCGACGTCCCTCAAACATCTGCCACTTTGTTCAGGTCTTGTTACAACACCACTTCCCTGACTGTCCCATCCAAATGCAGCACTTCATCACCCCCACTGGAGTTCCTCAGTTTCCCTTTGCATCCTAGTGTCTGCTATGACATGCATTTCTTTCCGGCCTGACTTCCCTCTCCCACATTTCCCATCAGAATATAAGCTCTCTGAGGGCAGGAATCTTTTTATTCCTCCCTGTTACAAGCCGAATATCATCAGTAGGCACATACCAGAGGTTCAAGATGTGTGTGTTGAGTACATAAATGAATGCGCAACACCCAGGAATCATCCATTCATCTCTCCCTCTCTCTAAAAGCAGAAGCAAATCAGACTCATTATCAAAGACAGAATAAATATGTTGACATGTATTATTATATATAATACTAGTTTCACTTGGTAGAAACCAATCAACACTTAACTGGTGCTTCCTATAGCACAGGTGAAACGTTCATGATAAGGATAATTTCCTTAAAAATACCAACTCAGTGCTGGGGGTGGAGCAGTCTTGTTCAACTGAGCCTTAGTGAAATGAAATCTACAGAGACTTCTAGAAAACTGTAAAAGAATGGAATTCCTTTCAAACCCACTGGAGACACCGATAAAAGGTAGAGTCCTTAAACACAATCAGAATGTTCTACACCCACAAGGATATAAGCTCTAATTTTTTTTTTCTCCTAGAATTACTGAATTTTGAGCATAAATTGGAAATTAGACTCTTAGGTCATAGAAGGTGGGATTCTAGCTGGAGTGAAAATTGAGTAAAGGCAGATCTGGAGAGGGGTTTAAAAGGGCATATGCTAAAAGCATGCCCTGCAGTTGTAACTCCTGTAGAAATAAAGCCTGCTTGGGACTTGAGGAGGTTCTGGTAATCGGTACCGTGCACCTGAAACAGTGATTTCTCTGCCTCAGAAAGGTTTGGGGGGCTCTGCTTCTCTAGGCAGAAAGAAGCTGGAAGATGGCACTTGTCCCTGGAAGTAGAGGACACTCAGATCATTTCAACTGCTCTGATTCTTCCCCCGCCTCTGGGAATCTGATCTTCTAATCTCCGACCACTTTAGGACATAACCTGTTGGGGAAATGAAATAGCTCCCTCCCCACTGCCACCCCCCTAAAAAATCAAGAAATAAGTATTCATTCAGCACAATGTGAAATCACTGCATTTGCTCTTTTATCCCAAAATGTAGGACAAACCAGCAATTCTTTCCTTCCTGGGCTACACCAGCCTCGGGCGTCCCTGGGAACTGTGAGATTTTGCGCTTGATGCAATGAGACCTGGGTTTCTGTCTTGACATTTGCTTGCTGGGTCACCTTGAGAAAATCACTGAACTCGTCTGAGCTTCTCCATCAATTACAAGAAGGCAGCAAGCCCGGCTCTGCCTGTATCACAGGGCTGCCGTGAGGTGTAAGCGAGATGACGTCCAGCAAAGTGCTTTGGTTCTGGAAAGTGTGGCTCAGATGTGAAGGGGTCGGGCCCTACGGTGGGAACTGCAAACCCAGGGGCCTGCCCGAGCCCAGCCAGCAGGAGAAGCTAGAGACCTGCCGGGGTACAGTCCTTCCACGGACATTATCGATTTTGCATATGTCAACGCAGGAAGATTCTTTGCTTCCATGGAGACGTAGGTTTTCATCAGTTTTGCTAAGACACAGGCCCCTCTTCTACTAGCTTTTGTTGGCTCGCTGTCCACGGGGCCCCGGGTGGACAGAAACGTTACACAAAATTTAGAGCAGAAGAACAATACCGAAGGCAGAGGCTACTCATGAGTTAATGTTTTCTCATTAACCAAAGGATTAGGTCTTAATTGTCCCCTGGGGTCAACGTAGCATCTAACTGGACATCCCCTTCCTACATGCTGACGTGCTCACTCATTTTATGTAGTCAAATGTGCAAAATTCCCAGGTAATTGGGGTTTTAACCGCCCTTTGCGGTTTTTCTTGGGCCCAGTTCATTATCAGAGTGGTGGCGTGGCACAATGGGAAGGCAGTATGAACGGGTTCTCCTCAATACTCAAGGGTTTGTCCTGGGTGTCTTCTGCTTGCCCTGCACATCTGTGCTGACCCTCCCGCCCACACCTGTGCCCGAGGAGACAGACCCGAGATCTAGGGATCCTACATCCTCTCCACCCTTTGTCTTCTGGCTTCCCCTCAGGTTTGTCCAAAGAGGATGGGCAAGTGGGAGGAGAGGGTGGTGGTGTATATTTTCTGCTGGCTCCTTTTCGGCCAGGGGGCCACGAATCCTGTGTCACTGTACCAGGGCGGGTGGCTCCTATGAAGAGGCCCTATCTTTATGGCACACCCTCGCCAGATTCTGGAAACTGCTTTCTCCCTGTTCCCCTTCATTGAAGGCTCCCTTTTTTTTTTTTTTTTTTTGAGATTTTATTTATTGATTCATGAGAGACACAGAGAGAGGCAGAGACACAGGCAGAGGGAGAAGCAGGCTCCATGCAGGGAGCCTGATGTGGTTCTTGATCCTAGGACACCGGGGTCATGCCCTGAGCCAAAGGCAGATGTTCAAGCATGGAACCATCGAGGTACCCCAGTAAAGGCTCCCTTCTGTCACCAGTCTCAGGTCCCTGCAATGTCCCCTGTTGGTTATTAAAAATCACTTCCACCTTTTCACTGTCCTTCTCCATCCGTTACCCAGTGGAGTGTGTTGGGGGTTTCCCGCCTGGTCACCAACTGACACAATAATATTTCACATCACTCGTTATCCGAATGGACCATTTTGAGTGGGTCCATGAGGGCCCAGTTCCAAATCAGAACCACAGGCGAACCTACCAAGCAGTCCTCGTGTGAGCACTCGGTAGACATTTGCCAGAAAGCAAGATTAACCTTTATTTAGTCACTCACAAACCTTAAAGAAATCAATACAGGCTCAAACACCTGTCCAAGGAGAAACACGAGTCTAACACACATGAACTAAACATTTTTTCCAACTTGCAACTAGGTGGTTGGCACTTTTCATAGAGGAGGTAAGGCTGAGATGCCACAATGGGGGTGTAGAGGAGTCAAATGAGTGTCAACATTGGTAACAATGGTAATTACAGCACAGTTGTTGACAGCTTGTTATTTGCCAGGTTCTAGGCTGTGCTCTGTGTATATACTGTCTCATTTACCCCTCACAACGTTTTGAGGTGGTTATGTTTCTACACCCATTTTGCAGATGAGAAAACTGAGGTTTAGAGATGTCAAGTGATTTCCTACATGAAGCAAGTGACTGGACCAGGCTCAACCCCAGATTTCATAACTACCTCTGGATTTCAGTAGGTTCCGAGTTTTCAAAGAAAGGAATGGTCAATGAGGACGGGAGTAGTCTAGAAAAATAAATATGGATTAACTAACATTGAGAAGCCAGGTATTTCAGAAATTGATATTTGAATCGAGCATCCCTGGACCACACTCTGGCTTTCTGGGGACAAGATGCTGTCAACAGTGGTTGCATGTGGCAGGTGGCCGTTTGTAACATTCTAGGAGGGCAAGAGGAGCTGCAGAGCCTGGTTTTATAATTTGTTTTATTTTACAACTAAAAGAGAAATTTTGCTTCTGAAAAAAGACCAAATTGCATATAAGAGCAATTCTCTTTAAAAAATTTTATTTTTTCCCTTCACAGAACTGAGATTTCCTTTTGGGGAACTACTTATTCCTGACTAAATACAGTCTGATAAGACTCTTATTTGTGTCCCCTACCCTCCAGTGTGGGGACAGGCCTGGGACTCAAACTGGTATGGTCTGACCGATGATGAATTGTGTACACATCTTTTGCCTCGTGACTTGGAAGCACCTTCCACCAAGAGACAGCATTTACATCTCTGCTGCTTGAGTCTGGGCTGGCCTTTTGACTTATTTGTCCAACAGAAGTGACCGCAGTGTAGTTCTGAGACTAGCCCACAAAAGGCCTCTTGGGTTTTTGTTCTCTGAACCCTGCCTCTACCATGGGACAGGCCCAGGCTGGTGTGCTGGACAAGTGAGAGAGAGAGAGAGGGAGAGAGAGCACATGGAGTAGTGCCAAGTCATGCCATCTGGAGCCTCGCAGAAGCAACCAGGCCTCAGTGAGCCTAGCCTAAATGGGCCCCCTGCAGGATCATGAGCTGAATAAGTGGTCCGTGTCTTAAGCTGCTAGTTCTAGGGATGAGATTTGTGCAGCCATCGCTAACTGCTCCAGGTGAGCCCATGATGCTCTCCTTCGTGGGACTTGCATCTCGAGCACAGAAGTCAAGAACATGAAGACATGTTTGGATGGTTAGTCCAGTGGTGGCACCTAGACAGACGGGTCTACGATTCTGATTTCTGGACTCAGGGTGGCATCGGCCTGTTTGCAGCCTTCCAACTGCTTTGGGAGTGACTGGTAAACTCTCCATTGGAGTCCTTTCTGCCTAAGGTACAAAGTTTCACTTGCTCTTGCTTGCAGTCTAAGAATAGCCCTGTGCACAATTTGACGCGGTCATCTAAGACCAAGACCAGGAAGGGGGGGGGGGGGAAGGTGTTGCAGGCAAGCTGCAGGAGCAGATACTCAGGGACAGGAACCTGTCACCCAGTGCTGCATGGCCACAGCCCCCTCTGGCTGGGCACCGGGCAGCTCTCGCTCTAAGAGCTCTGACAAAATCCCAGCCTGCAGATACTCGCTGCTCGCCCGCTACAGAGCTACAGGGTGTGGCAGCAGTTATCCCTTCTCTTGTCACCTCCCTACTAAGTCAACTGAATTATCTGGGGATTTATCAGGCTGTACAATGTGTCCTGATTGGATTACAGGGAATCCTATTTTTTAAAAAAAGATCTTCTGAGAAAGATGCTGTTACAATGAGCTATTCTTGGCCTTTGCACATGCTGTTCCCTTTACCTGGAGCATCCTTGTCTACTGCTCCCCACATCACCCCTCCACCTGTCCTCCTCTCAGCCCTGGCATGCCTCGCCCTTTTCTAACTATCCAGGACTGGCTTTGGCCATTCTCCTCTGGCTCCCAGGGCTAGAGCAGCATCACACCATGTCCCAAACATCTGTTTACTTGACTATCCGCCTCTATATCGTGAGCTTCCAGAGTTTCAAGTTTTGTGCGTTTTAAAATCATTTCACTCTCATTTCAAATAATCAGACAAAAATGGAAACCACAGGAGTCAGATATACTGGATTCAGACAAGTAACTATATCAGCAATCTTGGCCAATCAACTGATGAGAACTTTCTAGGTGTTGTGTAGGCCATGGGGCAGATCTAGCCTGGAGACTAGTCTTGTCTGGCCTGTAGAAGGTTAATATGTGATGGTTTAATTGCCACCCCCTAACTATTGTGACTGTATATCTGAATTTCCAGTTTCTCTCAAAACATCGGAAGATCAGCCACTCTGGGTCTGTTTCTGTGCAGCAACAACCATTGCATTATTGGTTCGGGTTAGGGCTAGGGTTAGGATTAGAGTCCTCTACAGATGGAGTGTGAGCTCCCTCCCCAGGTCACCAAGGGCCCCCCGGGCTCATCTCATTACTGCAGTTAAGTTGATTTTAAGATGTTTTTGATGCTATGGTTATTACTGTCAAGAAAGTGGAAAAAAAAAAAGTATGTTGCCAGTCAACTCATGGTGCACCCCAAACTGGAGGGTGCATGCCGGTTTCATACATGTGTGAAGAAAGGAGCATCTCAGGAACACGGTATCTCCGTGATGCCTGCAGAAACTGGAGTTTGCCAAGTGATGTTTCATATCTTTTCCAGCATCCCTCTCTCTTTTTTGTCCATTTTAAACAAACAAACAAAAAAGAGTCTTTGTGTTTAATTCCAACCTTCTGATATTGGATTGTATTTTATAACAGGTGTTCGTATATCTCATTATACACATCATGGTATACAGGACGTATCATGATCTCCATTGTGATACATGATTTATCTCTACATAAATAGTACACATCCATGTATATCTTGTGCTTCACTCACACTACTCTGCGGGATAATCCCCAACCATTTCCATACCTATAACTATGTTAAATATTAAGCTTTTAAAATAACTAGAAGCCTATAGTTATCAGAAAAGCTATAAGATTAGTAAAATATTTGTGCTAGTCCACAATCCCTTATGTACAAATCAGAAATCCTAAAAGCTCTGAAAACCAAGTTTTTCTGAAAACCACTAATTCAGTTAGTGGAAAATCAGACCTGAACTGACTTGAGACATTTTAAAACTTAAAAAAAAAAAAAAAAAAAAAAAAACCTCCCTCAGTAATATTCACATTTCACAGCAGAATTATTTATATTTTTAAGTAAAGATGCTATTCCCAACCTCACTGGAGGTGCTATGTAATATATAGTATACGTATCATGTTCTCTTTCTAAAATCTGAAAAACTATGAATTTCAAAATGCATCTGCTCCAAAGAGTTTGAGGTGCAGACTTACTGATGTGTATGAATAAAGACACCAGCCTCCTCAGTGATGAAAGGCTATAGTCAAGAGTCAAACTGAGTTTTCCCTCAGCTTTTGTTCTACCTATTAGGTCAGGCTTGATAACACACATTATTTCTTTATTTTGTCCATTCCTGATCCATTTGGGTGACCATGTGCCAGTGTAATTGGACATCGTGGCTGCATAGGGATGGGCTCCTAATTCTCTCTTTTGACTCTAACCACAGAGGGAGAGAATATATAATGATAGAAAAAGCACACCCCATGCTCCCTCTGTTTTAATAGGGAATGTGCTGTCAGGAGAGAGTGATATGATAAGGCCTTACATAAATTGATGCTCTAACAATGTGTTGAGAATGGGAAAGGTAACATTTAATAAGCATGTTAGGGTAATTAGTTAAGTCACTTGTCAATTAACTAGATTACCTAATAGCTAATTTGTCTCTCGAAGCAGCAGGCTTTGTGAAAAAGCAGTCAAGAGAAACTTATTTTGAAAGGATGGCCTTCGCACATGAGTATATGTACGTGGGGCCGAGCATAGGGTGGCCGGTGTGGCCAGTGGGGGGGCCTCGGGGCTCCCCTGCTGGGAATCTCAGTTTTCTTATCTGCTGGGAAAAGACATTCTTTTTTCTTTTTGTTTCCTTTTGTAATCTTCTCTTCCTTTTCCTCCCTGCCTCTCTTCTCTTTCTCTCCTTCCTCCTCCCCTTCCTCTTCTTCCTCCTCCTTCTTTTTCTTTTTATTCTTTTTTTTTTTTTCCCTGTAAGTGACTTTACCTAGGTCAGAGGTCTGCAAACTTTTCCTTGGATAGGGCCAGCCAGGAAATAGGTTAGGGTCTGTGGGACAGGGGGCAACATGGAGGATGTTGAGCAGGTGCTTACTTCACAAGCAAGAAAACAAAATTTCACAAGTTTTTTCCCTACCTCTTAAACTGTGTAAAACTTACTCTTAGTTCACTGGCTGCACAAAACAGGCCATGGGACCAATTTGACCTACTGGTGTGGTTGACCCACTCTCGCTTCGGCCCATTGTTAAGTTGCTAATTTCCGCAGGTAACAAGGCTTTCCCAGTCACCTGGCCTCCTCACCCTGCCCCCCCTTCCACTCTCACAATCAGAGGCTCAGGGCACCGAGTCTGGGACCAAAGCACCCGGATTAGAATCGAATCCCAAAAAACAAGCAACCTTGGGCAAGTTACTTGGCCTCTCTGTGCTCCAGGGGCACCTCCCCAAGTAGAAAGACCCTTCCCACAGGATCACAGTGAGGATCGAAGTGCCCAAGTCAGCACTCAGCACAGTGCCTGGCACCTGGGCAGCGCGACCAAGGCTTCCACTTATTTCTATTGCTCTGACAGCGCAGAGAGAAGGAAGAAGGATGCCTCCCACTGCAAAGAAATGATTAGCAGAGTCTCTTCCCTGATCCCTGGAGATCTCTTCAGGGTTGGACTTGGTGCCCAAAGGGGAGCCGGAAGAGGGTATTCTCAGGCATTTTCCGAGTGCACTTAAGCAAACAGGATGCTGTAAACGTCTCTTTGGAGAAGGGGCCCCGCTGGTGGGTCTCACTTTTGCCTTGTGATTTATTGGGATCCTCTGCTTTTGTGCAGATAGGTTTTCCTGCCTCAGCTCTTCAACAATTGTGCTGCAAGTCATGCCCCGTACAGTACAAAGTCTGTCTCCGCGCCCTACATAATATGTGATGTGAAGAAGTGCTATTAAAGAGGCTTCCTGTTTCGGTTTCCTCACTGGCACCAGGAGCACTGTGGAAATCTCTAAAGCACTTACTTAGCATGCACAAACTGAAACCGAACCACAGCAAATCCGTGCATCCGCAGCTCAAGAACTTTCAATGCCCCTGGCAGAAAGTTCTCTCTTTCCTCTGCCTCTTTCTCCCGCTCCCTTTTGATGTCCTCCTTTCTTTCAGCCTCTCCCTGACAGTAAGTGCAATCACATCACACACAGCTTTCTTTGGAAAGCACCCCCCCCCTTTTTTTTAATGATCTGGCAGCCAGTAGACACTGAGGCCTTCCAGAAAAAATTTCAATCCCTCTTCCCACAGCTTCCGCAAGCCCCAGTGATAAATGACACCTCTCATTCTGTCACAGACAAGCAGCACAGACGGGGGACGTCAGTGATGGATGGCTCACCAGAACAGGAAATCAACTTTAAAAAAAAAAAAAAAAGAAACCCTAAAAGAGCTGACCAGGACATTGTCAGGGTCCTGCTCCAAAGGCCTCACCTAAGAGACAGTCTGAAAGAGACCGAGAAAGTTTTAGCTTAGGCGGGGAAGAAAAGTATGAGATCAAAACAAGCAGAAGAAATATGTATCCATGGAGAAGCTGGTGTCCAATAAGCCCCAGATTGCTTTGGCATTGTTTATTTCTTTGCGGTGCCCTGGATATTAGCCAAATTTTCACCTACTCTCGTGATTTATGGAGGAAAAGGTTGAGCCCTGCTCCGTGAGAATTCTATTTTCCTGCTGGAGCCTCAGAAAAAAGTGAGTCAAGATTTGTTTGTCAAGCCTAAATTACCCCATTTTACACTGCCCCCAACGAAAAGCAATAAAATTCCCAATGCCCCCCAAGGGATTCCCTCCACACAAAGATTGCCCCCTGAAGATTAACAACCTTGCCTTTTTATGTTGATGGCAATCACAGGAAGGAGCAGGAGGTGGCTTCTTTTTCTTGATGCTTATTTTTTTTCCTATTTCGCATCACACTCTTTTCTCCCTCCTCCCCACCCCCCCCAGTCCCCCACCAGTGATTTCCATATATTGCATTCAGTTGAAAACCTCTGCACTTAGATCCACTTGGGGTCACTTGATCAACTTGATTTAAAATTGAATCTGAGCACCCACTGGGCATCAGGTCTGTACCGGATCCAAAGCAAGAAACTAAGAAACAGATGGCTAGCTTCTTGCTAAGCAGGCAGAAACCCCCAACCTTGGCACTACTGACACTGAGTCAGGTAGTTCCTGTTGTGGGTGCTGGCCTGCGCACTGTGGGATGTTTAGTGGCATCCCCGGCCCCTACCCACTGAATACCATTAGCACACCCACCTCCGTCGCTTAGTCGTGACAATAAAAAATGTCCCCAGACAATGCCAAGTGTCTCCTGGGAAACAAAAGTGCCCCCCACCCCGTCCCAGTTGAGAACCACTGTTCAAGAAGTTTGAAATCAAGGCTCCAAAGGAAAATCACACTCATGGGATTTGTGGGGGACAACTGAAATTGGGGTAGATAATAAAATGCTAGATAATATGACATAGAAAATACATGCTACAGGAATTTAGAGACTTTCCAAAAGAGACATTTACCTCGATCAGGTGTGTGCAAGTGACTCAATTTAAGCAGCCTAACGAAAACAAAATCTTGTAAGATGCAGAGCCATCATTTATTTTGTGTAATCTTGTGCATCAATATGGCTGAACTAAGTATTGAGAAGCAGGTTAAACCTTAGTTTCAGATAAATCACGTTAAAACTAGTGAGATGGGGCAGCCCAGGTAGCTCAGCGGTTTCGTGCCGCCTTCGTCCCAGGGCCTGATCCTGGAGTCCCGGGATCGAGTCCCATGTTGAGCTTCCTGCATGGAACCTGCTTCTCCCTCTGCCTGTGTCTCTGCCTCTCTCTCTCTCCCTCTCTCTGTCTCTCATGAATAAATAAATAAAACTAAAAAAAAAAAAAAAAAACTAGCGAGATGGCAACCAACAGTCAAAAACCTCTTCTCTTTTCCAATGATATTAAGAAATGATGTTATTAAAGTTTTTTATAATTAATTAGTTATCATTTATTAAACATTATTAAACCTTTGTGATCATTTAAAGTTCTAAATTGGATTGAAGAAGGTAGGGCTAAAATTAAACTCTGTGTCTCATGCCTTCTTTGTAGATGATAAACACAAAATTGTTAACATGCAAATCTTCTAAATTCTAATAGAGCTTATACAGTGATATTAAAAACATCCTTTGATCTATCCAATAAAACATGGAATGAAAAGAAAGCTGAGCCCAGTTTCTAGACACCATATATAGTATCTAAGGCTCTTACCCACCCATTGTTGCCAACAGAGATCAAAGGTAATTTGGGAGACACAGACAGATTTATCCGTGTATAAAGCCAGTAATGGGAATCACAATGGAAGACAACACACACACACATACACATTTAGCTGAACTGTGATTGCAAAGAATCAAAATTTTAAAAACCAATGTAATTAACATCTCGGGCACAGAAAGCAACGTTAGCACGAAAATGGAAGAACAGATCTCAACAAATGGGGAAGAAAGATAGCCACTTCCATCAATTAGAAAGAACGCTGCAAATGCCTTATAAATACTGTTTAAGCTGCAGAATTACAAGATAAACAATTTAGGCTGTCATTATGGTATCAATACGGCTACCGAAACTCCTTCCATGAGGATGTTAAAAATGAGAGTACCCATCTTTATTGCCCCCCTCCGGGCCTCCCCAGAAACCAGCTGCTGGAATTTCTTCTTCACTGTCTTGGATTCTATCTTGGTCAACTTAAGACAGACCATCCTTTGTTCACACAACACTGCCTTGCCTATCAATGGGGATCCTAATCAAATTTTATGCTGTTATAGGACTTTTCTGTCTCATCCTCACCTCCTGGTCTTGCATCATGTTGAGGGCAATTACACATTTATTTATTACACATCCCCAAATATAAAACCGCAAAAACTATACCAAAGACAGCAGCTTTTCAATCATCCATCAAGATATACCAGTTTCAAAAGACAATCCCTGCACCACATCCTGAAGGTCATTACTCACTCTCGAAAGCTCATTTCAAAGGCCTCCTTCATCTCTTGATATCGTTAGATAGTGTGTGCGCCAAAGTGCTGCTTGGGGATCTCAATAACTCCACATTCTCCCTCTCAGAGCATGATTAGTGGGAGGTGCGGGCACCAATTTAGGCTGTGTCTACACAATGCCAAAACAGCCCGTAGAGAAATGAAACCGTCCATCACGCAACTGGCGGATTTAGCTACATGATGCCAAACGGCGTTGACTCATTTCCCCCCCTCCACTGCATTGACTGATTATCGGAGTGTGTTTTCAGTATCTGAGAATAGATCTGCTTAGCATGCTAGATGTGAAAGGGGCCACAGAGATGCCATCTGGTGGGGCTCAACTCTGGACACCTCTGCATAGGCTATTCACCCCCACCCTTTGCCTAACCCCATACATTTGAGCACCTGGATCCACTGTTTTTTGAAGCTTCAAGATCTTTTCCTGCCCTTTTTAGTTTCGTGGGCCCGTATACTATTTTCCAACTTTTAAGTTTTTCTTTAAGTTAGATATCATTCCAAGTGCTTTATAGGCATTACCTCACTCAATCATCATGGCCACCTTTGGAGGCAGGTGCCACTATTACCCACACTGGATGTTGGCAGTCCACTGTCTACATCTCCTGGGCAAGGACCTCTCTCTTCCCAGCATGTCATGGGAGCATTGGGCAAGCTAGAAAATGGTGGTGGATGGGAATGCCCCTGGAAGAAGCCCTTAGGTTACGGCAGATGGAGTTTTGGTGGAAAACTGTCCCAGCACCTTTACCCCTCATTTGGGACAACTCTGAGTTGCTACACTCGCCCCAGCAGCATCAAACCCCAGTTGTCCACAGTGGTTACTTGCTGGATCCTTCTATTCATATCTTTGCCTTCCCCGTCTTCCCCTCCACTCCCCTAGCAGTTTCTCCTGGGACCAACAACCAAAGAAAGCATTTGTTTCCAGGTTTCATTCCGGGGAAACACAAAGACAGCATTTTTAGACAGATAAGAAAATAGATGCATAGGCATTAAATATCTTGCTCAAGAATCAGAATTGCTCTGTTATTTTTGTGTCAGTACAAGGGTTTTCTTTTGGGCTCTTCTGCCCCAACTCCTGTCCTTTAAAAGAAGGTGAAGCTCCTCACAACCCTCTGCTTCCACCATGTTGTGGTCTGAGGACCATGGGACAAATCCTTCCTTACTCTTGTTTTGAGACTTGGGCATGAGCCTGCTTAAACCTTGGGATGTTGCAAATGTCATCGCTCTTCACTCATCCCCTTTGGGCTTTGTTTATCAGGATGCCCAGGCCTGAAATTTTGTCGCAGACATTACTCTAAAATTACATCCGTCCCAACTTCACTTTATTGTTCTAACAAATTTAATTTTGCTCTGGTTTCTTATCTTCTTTTTTAAACCATTATGATCTGTATTATTACATCTTGACTCAATTCTTTGAGGAGAAAGTTTATATATATAAATAAACTTCTATCTATATAAATGTAATATAAACATATAAATATATAAAGTAATATACAAAAATATATAATCACATAATGTGACACATATTTATATATGATCATATGTATTTGTATTACATATCATATATAATATTTAACTCATGTTTTATACATCTGTCACCACTTAGTACCGCAAATCTTGAGTCAATGTTTTTTTCCATATGACCTTCGGTATGGGCAACACAGCATCATATTTGGAGCACAGCTCAAGGGCCAGATTGTGTGAGCTCAAATCTCGGCTCCAGGGGATCTCTGGGTGGCTCAGCGGTTTGGTGCCTGCCTTTGGCCCAGGGCGCGATCTTGGAGTCCCGGGATTGAGTCCCGCATTGGGCTCCCGGAATGGAGCCTGCTTCGCCCACTGCCTGTGTCTCTCTCTGCCTCTCTCTCTCTCTCTCTATCTAAAAAAAGATATCTATCTTGAATATCTATGTCTATCATGAATAAATAAATCTAAAAAAAAAAATCTCAGCTCCACAAATTATCGGTCATTAGGTTAAGTTACTTAATAGCTCTGTGCCTCCAGTTTCCTCACCGGCATGACAGGAAATAATAATATTCAAGGCCACTGCAGGATTCAAGGAATTAAAATACATTGAGGGACCACGACAGTCCGGACCATGTATCAGACATTATACAGGCTTAGTGGCTAACATGACAAGGCAACTGTGCACCAAGATTAGGACAGGGATCTTTGGGAGGAATGTGCTTCTCGTGGGCTCCGGCAGTAGGTCTCACAGAAAATCAAGGCCACGCTGACTGTCCAGCTGCCGGCCATAAAGGGCCCCCCCTTCGTTTTTCACAAGTTTCCACCTTCGAATCTGTAAACATCAGATTTTAGTAAAGGTGGAGGATTCTGGGCTAAAGATCCGGATGGTTGCTGAGGCTTGTCAGGGACTGTGAATAAGATGCTTGGAGCGCCTTCCTTCCCATAGGCCCCTTAATAAATTCTGGCTCAAACGGTGGATGTGTTTTTCAATTCATATTCACACGTGCCTCCTCTGGGAAACAGCATTCGTGCAAAGAAACCGGGTTGGGGAGAGAAGCCCCCCAAACGCTTGTCCTAAGCGCCACGAAGCAGTGGGTCATGTCAGCGCCCACGGAGGCCGCGCTGCCCGATGCGAGGCGACACAACTCAAGCAATGCGATGTGACAGGACACCAGCGAGTAAGCAAAAAAACACTCTATTTTTGGCCCAAACCGCTCGTTATCATCTTCCATGCAAACCGCCGATTTGCGGTAGCCTTAAGTGGAGCAACTCTCTCTTGCATCCTATTACTGTTACAGGCTTGAGAGAACTTCTCAATGAACCAGCCTCTCCCGGGTTTTCTCAAATTTTTCCCATCTTGGAGATGCAATCCCTCCAACAGGGTGGGTCCCAACTCGGGCTGAGCACAGGGGCTGCCGACGCCTAACAACGCTTCGGAGTGAAATGAAGAGAATGAGGCAAGGCAGGATGTTGTTTTGAACTTGATCCGGGCGTTTGAACATTGGTCTTAATGCTGCCTGGCTGTGGGGCTCCTTCCTCGGGGTAACGAGAGCTCCCTGTAGCCCTGGAGCATCCACCTCCGCCTCCGCCATCTTCATTCCCGCCGCTTCCGGGGAGGCTCCTCACGTGACGCAGACCTCGCCAATCAGGAGGGAGCCTACCTCGGACCACGGTGATTGGCTAAAGCGTGGCCATGTGACCCGAGCAGGACCAATGAGATGCCACAAGCCCTTTCCTCCTGTGCATTTGGAAGAGAAGCAGGTGCAGGTGGTTTTTTGTCCTGGGTCTGAGCTAGAAGCTGCCTGGAGCATCTGCCCTCCCCTCCCCCCAGGGGTTCTGCAGGTGATGCTCACATAGAGGAAGGAAAACTCTAGAAAGAGTGTAAAGCAGAGTGATTTCACCCTGAAAGAGTGTAAAGCAGAGTGATTTCACCCTTTGGACCAAGCCAGCCCTGAGGCCAACTACTCCTGTACAGTTCAATCACATGAGTCCATTAACTCTATTTCCACCTTTTTTTTTTTTTTAAATCTTTTTCCTTAAACCATTTAGAGGTGAGTTTTGGACCACTGGCAATAGGAAAAAAAAAAGTCTTGATTCAGAGATGGCATGGAAAAGGCCACAGAAGATGAGTGTGGGCGGGCTTAAGACTTCCAAGCAGCATCCCCCCGCCCACCACGTGCACGCCTTGCTGCCCAAAGGTGCGGTTGGAACGCACGGGGTTGCAGCTGGTGCCACCTCGGCCCCCCGGCTCCCATCCGCGCCCCTCCCTGCTGATGGAGGCGCGGCGGCTTGCTCAGCCCCTCGCTCCCATCAGCCCAGGCACTTCATCACGCTGACACGCCGATATGCTGAATGAGTAAGTGCGAAGCACGGCGAGGTCACCGAGAAGTTAACCGAAGGGATTACAAGGCACGGTAGACACCCTTCGCCGGGGAGGGCCCTGGAAGGTTCCAGAGATGCAACGACCGGCGCTCAGGCCGGGTGCCCCTCGGCCGCGCACCCCGTTACAAGCCTGACAGTTGAGTTCTAAACAGTTAAATATGAAACTGTCAACAAGGTCCTGTCTTAATAACCAAACTTGAGGCCTTTTATCCTGGAAGATTTATGAAGTAATTTTAAAGAGATCCAAGCAAACATCTGTCAATAAATTGAATGCCGGCTACAGGATTTACAAGCAAGACAAGAATTTCTCATTAAGTGCACATTAACACGGTGGGGATCATAAATAGAAGGAGGCCAGGATGCGGAGCCTCTCAAGCTGTCATTAAAACACTATCTAAGAACTAATGAGGAAGTGATGGAAGGATACTAATGATGCCTTGGGCTCCCAACATTCGCCAGTCTTGGAAAGGGCTGGGCAGAAGCAGAGGACTCCAGGGAGCCTGGATGCTGGCCTGGAGTGGCTCCTTGCAGCTCATTCTGCTGTCTGCTCAGGAGCTGCTCCGCTCCTCTGTCCACCACGGAGATAGTAGGGCTCCCCAGGGGCTCACTGCACTATCCCCCCCAATGGAATCTAGTAGCTTCCAGACCCCCAGGATGATTAATTTCAAAAGGTCCCAAACACACACACACACACACACACACACACACACACATTCAACAATGTGTGTCCATGCCACCTACCTTCATGCAATATGCTCTGCTAAATAATGTTTCCACAGTGCAAGGGGGAAACCTCTGCAAATTTCTCTTTAGCTGAAACATACCTTTCATATGCAGAGACAAGGCTTCATCACTGACGCATGTGACAAAAGAGGGGATTTGGGAAAGGTCCTGAAGGATGAGGTGTCCCGTACCCTCCCCCCAACTTACCTCCTATTATAATTTATGATAACTTATCACTATTTTTACTTTCCTAATGATTATAAGTGTCATGTGCAAAACTTGGTCCTCTTTCTGGTTCCTTTGATAATTTTATGTCCGGTCCTTAAGCCATTTGATTATTTTGGGGGGATCAAAAAGAGATGAGTCTTTCCAGGATGCTTTATTTACTCCCAAGGCTCTCTATGTGCCCAGAGTGATCAGAGTGATGCGTAGATTAGAGTTATCAACAGTGGAAGGTAAGGGGAGTTGATTAGATTGGAAATGTGCAAAGGTCATTGGGAAGCTGGTTTGGGTGGTGAGGTAAGACAGGTTTGGTCAGGTGCCTGGCTGACCCAGGGAATATAGCTGGGGTGGCCAGTACAAGGAACTAAACCAGGAAGCCACTGACTTTGTGACTCAGGTCAAAACCACTATTCATCTTCTGGCTTTTTTTGTAATGCCCATATCATAATTTATTATTATATTAACACACTGTAATATAGCATCATATTATGTCGCTATATTTATATATCATTCCTTTTTCTCTTTGTCTTCTCACTTGAATAAACTTTTTTTTTTTAAGGCTTATGTATTTTAGAAAGACAGAGAGCACAAGTGGGGCATGGGGGAGTGCAGAGAAGGGGAGAGAAGCGGACTCCCCACTGCACATGGAGCCTGACTCGAAGCTCTATCTCACTACCCTGAGATCATGACTTGAGCCAGAATCAAGAGTGCGATGCTCAACTGACTGAGCCACCCAGACTCCTCTTGAATGAACTCTTTATGAGGACAAGAGCTGTTGTCTTGTTTAACACTGTGTCCCCAGAGCCTAGAACAGTATCTGGTATAGAGTAAATATCACTGGATATTTACTGAATGAATTAATGAATTAATGAACTAGAAACCCTGAGATCTAGTTAGATCAAATAGTGGCTGAATAAAGTACATGCTTGAATGAAAATGAAGAGGATGAGAGTAGATTTTTTTTTCTTTTAAGTAGGCACATGCCCAGCTTGGAGCCTAATCTGGGGCTTGAGCTCATGACCCTGGGATCAAGACCTGAACTGAGATCAAGAGTCAGATGCTTTACCGACTCAGCCACCCAGGCACCCTGAGAATAGATCTTTTTTTTTTTTTTAATAGATCATTTTTGAAGCAAGGGTCCTAAAATAATTACATGCTGAGAAACACACAAAAATCTTTTGAGATAACTAAAGCCAGTGGGTAAGATTTAGTATGATCCCCCCAAAATAATCAGATGGCTTAAGGACTGGACATAAAATTATCAAAGGAACTAGAAAGAGGGCCAAGTTTTGCACATGACACTTAATGATCATTAGGAAAGTAAAAATAGTGATAAGTTATCATAAATTATAATAGAAGTTTTGAGGCCTTGCCATGCCAGCCACTCTGCTCATCCCTTTATCTGATGCACTCTCTGATCACCATGCACTTGTATGGATAGTTGAAAGCAAAATGCTGGCCAGGTGCACAGATTTGCCTGATTTGTGTTGCATGGACAATGGGAATTCAAGGAAAGAAAGAAAATACTCCAGGCTGGCAAATGGTGTCACCGTAGGGCCGAGTGGGAACATAGTCAAAGGTAGGCACTTGTTTTGGAGGGGCTTTCCCTGGAAGTAGGCAACCTGATTTTCTCACGCCACCTTGCACAGTCCGTAACCTGCAAGGAAAAGCTGAGAGTCTGTTGGCCAAACAGATGGAAGATTCAGATGCCATTTATTCAAGAAACACCTAAATACCTACCCTTTGCCTGGCCCTGTCCTTGGGCTTAGGTACTGCACTGAACGAAATGACTCCATCCCTACTCTAGTGAAGTCGGAGTCTGGGAGGAAGGTAGAGAGCAAGCAATTATAATAAGTCTTACAAGTGTTACGAGAAGGCATCTGTGCTGCTGTATCACCGTTTAGTAAGGGTAAATGCTTCAGAGTAATTTAAGAAGAACAGATAGTTGCAGCTAAGTAGTTTGAGAAACACCATCAGAATAACTTTCTGAGATCCACTTAGCAGGGAGGATGGTGCATCGTGATGATTTTCTTTTGGCAGATGTGTTGTGTGTGAGACCTCACTTTTCTACACATACCCTCCCATTGAAGAAAGAATCTGGCTTGATTTACTCAGCTGTTTCCTTCTTTATTTGTTCAGCAAACAGCTAAGCCCTTTCACTATGCCCATCAATGACCATTGGAGACAGATTTAGGTGCAGCTCAGTGAGGTTCATTAGTTCTGGGTATGGAAGTAGATACTGACTTAGACAGATGGCCAAAATATCAAGTATTGAAAGCCATACAGCAGAAAGTAGGAGCGCAGAGTCCTGGTGAATTCTCCCAAAGAATCCTAGAGAAGAGATGGGCTCATGTGAACTGGGTTTTGAAGGATGTGTAGAAGTCCACCAGGTAGAAAAATATAATCCAGACAAAAGGGATGTTATTTTTGTGGTGAGGGGAAAGGAAATGTACAAATATAAGAGCCTTAATATGTTTAGAAAACTATAAAATATTTGATGTGACTAACAGTGGAGAAGAAGTTCTTGTTGGTCTTGGGGAAGAAGGAGGGCAGGCACCAATGGGCCTATTTGCTATTCTAGGGAAACCAGTGGTGAAAGATCTTTAATGATGGGCAAAAGGGTTTGGACTTTGTTTCCCTGCTGGTGTTTTCCAAGGTTCAGTCATCTGCAGACCATCTTCACAATTTTGGCCATATGGGCCACTGATTTAGGGATTTATTTTTTTAGGCAGTCCGCTTAAGAAAAGCGCACTTTATTAAACTTATTTTAAAAGGAGGTTATAAGTGCCTATCAAGGATGGAAAATTAGGCTCAGCACCAATAAGATATAACTCTAAAATTAAATAACTCTTCAAATAAAATGTATTCATTTGTATATTTCCCCCAAATCATACACTGGTTTTCTGCGAACCTTGTTTGGAACTGTGGGAATCATAGTATTCTAAGGAATACACAATCAGATCAGAGCCTTGCTTTACAAAGATACTTCTGTTGCCAATAAGAGTGGATTCCAGGGCCTGGATGCACAGCGACCAGTTAGGAGATGATGATATTAATGCATCAGAAAGGTGACGAAGGTCTCGATGCAGCAGTGGAGGTGGCAGTGGAAAGGGGCCCATTTGAGAGCCATTTCAAAAGTAGACCAAACAGGATTTAGTGGCAGATAGGCCGGGGGAGAGAGGGATGATGGCAGTTGTGATGGGCCAGACGTGGCTCCTTAATGGAGGGGCAGTTCCTGACAGCCATTTACAAAGTCATTCCATTTATAGCAGAGTCATTCGCAGAAGCTAGAATCTTGAGCTGCCCAATGCATGAAGCACAGTTATGTAAGCTCCAGGAGCTGAATTCTTGGTGCCAGAGCCAGCAAGATTTTTCCTGGGGAAAACTATTTACTCGATATACAGTGTTTAGGATGAAAAGAAAGAAAGAAAGAAAGAAACGTGGCGATATATCCATCTGTCTGCCCAGCTGTAGATGCTACATGGCTAATGGAAGCGAACTTCCTGCTAGCAGATTTTCCCTTCTTCAATTTTTGGCTATGAAAGCGTCATCAACAATGACGAAGGCAAACAAATAATCACCAGAACATAACTACAGCGGGAAACTGAAGTAGATCATTGGTTCCCTGCATGTATTTTAAGTTTTTGGAACCCCAAGCCCCATCCCCCCGAACATGGTGGTGATGTGGAGCAGAAGGTGAGGGGAGATGTGTCCTCTCACCCACCTCTACCCCCATGAATAATCTCGACTATATTCATCAACTTTATCAGATAACTTATCATCTCTTCCCTTCTTTTTGCTTCTGTATATAAGACCTGAATATCTTCACTTAACAAGAGAAAAGGGGGCGGGGGAGTCTTAGCAGTCATTTAAATCAGTCAGAAAGAAAAATGGGGGGGGGGGGGAACATCCAAACATCTTTTTCTTCTTCTTTCTTTCTCAGTAGATTTTTTCATGTAATGGCGTAATGCGATGCCTTTCTTTGGGTAAAGCAATTTGCATCACTTAAAGGAGTGAAAGGAAACTATAATATCAAGTTTATCTAAACTACTAAGTGGAAAGCGGCTGGAAATTCTAACTAAAGCCAAGAGAAGCACAAGCTGATAGACATTTCCAACTGTTAGGGAGGAGGCTGGGTGGACAATGACTTTGAACTACCATAGTTGGACCACCTGCTTTGGCTGTTACCTGAAGAGGAGTTTTGGGTTCCTTTTCTGTAAGACAGGGCAAGAGTGCCCACTGCAGAGGGGGTCCTAGGAGAGGTGAGAAGATACTGGACATTGGTGTCCATCTCCATGCCTGGCACAGAGTAAAAAATAAAGTGTGTGGAAGGGGTCATTTTTGTTAGTCCTGGTAGTCCATCTGATGTTTCAGCTCAAATTAATTCTAAATTCTAATGATGGATTCTCTAATCTTTTGATTTTTCTTAATATTTGAATTTGGCAAATTCATGCACTAATATAAACTTTTCCTGAACCTGAAGTAGTAGAAATGGAATCCTAGAACAAGCATACCTAACTAGCACAATTACCAAGTCTCTACTCGTAGGAGAATGGATCACCCAATTTAAGGACCTCCATACAATGGAACACTCCTCAGCTAATATTAAAGAGGGACCATTGACAGATACTTTCGAAAAGTATCACGGAAGTGTTGAATCACTATATTTTACACCTGACTAATATAACTCTGCATATTAACTACTGGAATTTAAGTTGAATTAAGAGAAAAAAAAGTATCACGTGTCACACAGGCATTATGCTGCTTGAAGGAAGCCAGTCACTAAAGGTTAATTGCTGTAGAATTCTATATATATACATTATGAAAACCCCCAGAACTATGGTGAAGGAGAACAGATTGGTGGGTGACAGGGAAGAGGGGTGGATGGAGAGTGGCGTTATAGCGGGAAGGAGGAGGAAGGTGCCTGGAGTGAAGGGACTGTCTATATACTGATTGCTGTGGTCATAATACAAATTGATACAGGAATTAAAATTTATAGAACTGTACACCACCAGAAAAATTCAATTTCACCATATGACAATTTAAGAAGTAAAATAAAAAAAACCAAACACAAATGTCTTCACTCTTGGAAGATGCGTTCCATTTTACACACAGAGACAAAATCCAGAACCCCTCAAAAAGCAGTTGCCACAACTCTTGTGTGTGTGTGTGTGTGTGTGACATGTACGTGAGTGCATGTATGAACCCGAGAGAGAAAAGAAGTGTAAGTATCATGTATAACTTACATGAGTATGGAGTAAAGCGTGAAGCAGTTCCATCCAGGTTGTTGATTTGGATTAGGGGACAGAGGTGGAGTAGAGATGGGGCAGTGAGCATGCGATGGCCCAGAATGGGAGAGTCAAGCATAAAAAAGAGGGAAAAGGTGACTAATTACAATTTAAAAGGAGCAGCTATCATATGGTCCTATTTATGTAAAGTTATGCACATACGCACATGCATAGATACATAGTGCTGCACATACGGCTGTGTGGCGACAGACTGGAAGCGAGGTCATGCTGTCCCCTTGGGTAGGGAAAGCCAGTTTGGGAGTAATCTGTAAAGGATGCAAGTTTAGGAGTCTTATTTGAGAAGATACAGACGGATGAGTTAAAAACTCCATCGAAAGATGAATGGATAGGAAATATCAGAAAGGGAAACAGAACATGAAGACTCCTAACTCTGGGAAACAAACTAGGGGTGGTGGAAGGGGAGGAGGGCGGGGGGTGGGGGTGACTGGGTGGCGGGCACTGAGGGGAGCACTTGACGGGATGAGCACTGGGTGTTATTCTGTATGTTGGCAAATTGAACACCAATAAAAAATAAATTTATTATTAAAAAAATAAAAAATAAAATAAAAAATCAGAGATACATCAACTCTTGCATTTCAAAATGCCCAACTCTCCTCATTTCAGTTTGTAAGCAGGGAGAAGATAAAGTGTCAAATTGCTGGATAATCTTTATTGAGGCATGTAATGCTCCAGGTAAAATGAACACTGGAAATTCTGCAGTGTCAGAAGAAAAAAAAAAAGTTCTCTTTGGTACAAAACCGTTCAATTTATATCTCAACATGGTTTGCTAACATTAATTGGCTCATCCACCCAAACACTCCTTGTGGACAGTTTCAGAGGAAATATAATAATTTGGTCCATTTTCCACACAGACATGAGGATAGCAACGCAATGTCTTCATTTTTAGGTGTGGTGTGTACAGAGCATTTCTTTATATGGCGTCTCGCAGCATTGACACACTGACCAGGCCTGGTGAGTCCTGCCCGCCTTATAGGAAGGAAACCAAAGCTTATGGGAGACAGACAGTGAATGGCCTTTCATATGAGTAGAATGCCTTTAAATTTTCAAAGTATTTTTATGAATGTTGGGGCCTCCAGATAATATCAAGGACTGGCCCCTGAAACATGTAGCCTAGTTTTGTTTTGTTTTTTTTTAAGAAAAATGGAAACAAATCTATCAAAGAATGCAAGGACAGCATTCTTATAAAAGATCCTAAGAGGACAGACTGTTCAAATCTATTTGTTCTAGTACTAAAAAGATTAGGCTAAACAGACCTTTTGGTCCTGAACACGCCCCATAGTCAGTGTCAGGAATGTTGATAAGGATAAATCAAGAACACAGAGTATTAAACAACAGCAAAAAAAAAAAAAAAAAAAAAAACAAAAAAAACATAAAAAACCAAAAAAAAAAAAAATTAAAGGAACATGGAGTATTACTAGCTTTGAAACCACAGAATCTACAAAGTTAGGAAAAATTTCCCAGGACTATATTTGGCAATGTGATAGGATTTATTGGAATGGCTAGATATTCTGTTGGATTTTCATTGGTTTTTCTCAGAGGACTGAATATACATAGAAACTTGATATAAAGACACATGTACAAATATACATTTTCTTAAAAATAGAGCTTCCCGTCAAAGCTCTGTGTTCGGAATATAACGACCTGCCCACTGGTGTTATACCTGGCTCTTCGGCAGTCTGATTTTCCTTGAACAGAAGTCAGTGTTAGATTTTCCACATGGCATGTCCACCTTCTACCCCTGGGGCAAGACCGTGTCTACTGAAGAGGCGGACCGTGCGGAACAGATACAGGTCGGGGAGGCATGGCAGCTAGCTCGAACTGGGTACACTGCTCTTATGGCTGTCCATGTAGCTGCTGAGCTATAGGGAAAATGAGATTAATTACAGGAAATGGAGACACATCAAAGGCAAGGAAATAGCAGATCAGAGCTTCTGTCTAAAGGGACCAAGTTGAGAACAAATGGGAGTCAGGTGGAAGTTAACAATGACAGAAGTCAAAACAGAATGAAGTTCTGGAATGTTGGAAGGAGGTGAGCATCATGGAATCTAAGGGTTCAAGGAGGTGGGCACCTGTGGAAGAATTCTGGGGCTGGGCTCACGCCCAGGGAGGGAAAAGGAGGGCCAGGAAGGTGATATAATGCGTAATATAAAACCATAAAGCCTTGATTTTGCAACGCAGTCTGATGCTAGTGAGGGCAGGGAGAGAAAGGAGAGAGGGCAATGAACAGGTGCACACATGACGACAGGAAGGAAGCAAGGGTGTGAAGGGGTAGGGGCTGAAGGAGCCAATGAGTCAAAAAATAAAATTAACATGGATTCACAGGTAGACTGGAATGAACAGAGAATCCTGATAAATAAGTTGGTGCCAGGACAAGCTCATTAAGCTCGGGGTTCCGTCCCCAAATGATTTACTATTTCGTGAACCTGCTTCAGTCACGCTGGGCTGGGCGCCCAGTGATAAAGTGCCATCATACACAGACCCCAAGCAAGAGGAGACAGGTGTGGCGATGTGAATGTGGCACTGGGAGGGGACCAGGGAGAAAATGAAAACAGGGGGACAGGAATGGCAAACAGAAATCGAGAGAACAGAGAGAAATGGTGGTGGTGGTGGTGGTGGTGGTGGTGCTGGTGGTGGGAGGAGCTCTGGTTTTCTAAGATTAGAGTTTGGGGGGAGGATTCCTGTACTTGAGGATAGCAACAATTAACCAAGGCGAAAAGAATGCCAGAAGCCTTCTGGATTGGGAGGGAGGCTTCAAGGTATTTCGGGCACGTGCAAACCCAACCCTTGCCTGAAGTCTCAAGCTAGTGCCACTCTCAAAGTTTGGAACCATCTCTCAGGACCCAGGACACTGACATTCACAGGAAGGCCGTGCCACCAACATCCCATCCCAGGGGTGCTGAGCAATGGCTCTGCAGGGCCCATCTGTCATCCCCTTCCAGAGAGGAGGGCTCAGCCAGGGGCTCGAAGGCTAGCCACTCTTTACCCTCTGGCTCCCTCTCTCTTGCCTTCTGCTTCCCTTCACTTTCTCTCCCCATCACTCCCAATCTCAACCTCACTTGGCCCCTTTCTGTTTCTCTCTCTTCCGAAACACACACAGCTCTGCTTCCAACCAGGCAAAGTTGTGCTTGGGCCCCTGGAAGACCGGTTGCCAGTGTGGTTCCTTTTTTGTCTTTTTCAGGGTCACTCAAGTGTAAGTGGTGCAGAGGAACAGATTATAATGCAGCCCCAATTAAAGTCTTTGGATGTCACAACGCACTAACGTCAACATCTCGTCTTAGCAGCAGCACAGGAGTAGGAAAAAGGAAAGTTGATCTTTGTTTTTTGTTTTCTTTTCCAAAATCCAAAAGCCTTTACAGAAGAGACTTCTTAAAAACTCGCCGCAGAAAGACCATTGCGAGACAAGACAGCGTGTGGGAATGCGCAAAATAATACAAATGTGGAGCTCCCAGGAAGCCACCTCTAAGGATGGGATGGATTTGATGAGCGACTCATCAGAGGACCCGGATGCTCAGCCTTTAACTTATTTTTGCAAAGCAGGTATTTTTGCAAACAAGAATTAGAGAATGGCCTCCAGCTAAATTGCAGGGAGTCCCTGAAGAGCAAACCCTCAGAGGGGAGAGTCACTGAAGAAGAAAATGAAGATGACAAGGCTGTTGCTTCTTAATAAACATGATCACATTTTCGGCATGCATTATTTATTACTTTTCTTTCACTGATTTATTGTCCTAAAACATGTAATCTAATATGGAGAGGAGCACACACATGCCTTCACAGATGTCCCAGTGACTTTCTTGTATTTCACTTAGAGCAAAACGCATGACAACCCCAAACATTCGGGAGGTCTCAGTTTGATGTGACCGCTATAGACAACTGAAATCTGGGTTTTCTCCTCTTCTTCATCTCTTTTTTTTTCTCCTTCGTTGCAAGATACATAAATAGCACGAAATCATTATCATCAAGAGTGGTAACATCAGTTACTGCTTAGTAAGCAGCGTCTACAGGTCAGAGGCTTCATTAATGACATCACTGATCCTGCAGAAGAAAAGGGCCCCTCTCCCATTATGTCTGCACAGCAGCGAAGGCTCAGAGAGATTAAGTGACTTGCGGGAAATCACACAGCTAGAAATTGCTGAGCTGGGATTAGAGCCCTCATGTCTGGCTGCCGTTTTATTTATTTTTATTTTTATTTTTTTTCTTAAAAAATATTTTAAAAATTAAAAATATTTTTAAAAAATATTTTAAAAATTAAAAATATTTAAAAAAATATTTTAAAAATTAAAAATATTTTTTATATTTTAAAATATTTTTTTTTTTCTGGCTGCCGTTTTAATTGGTAAGTCACACTGTCTCTGTCCAAACTAACGAAGCCAATGAATGCAAGGCCCTGGATTTGAACCAGTTTTATGTGAATCCAGAACCTCAGATCTTTTCCACTAATCATATGGCCTTTCGACATATCAATTCCTCTGAAATCAGTCAACCCTGTGACTTACAAAAGAAAACAACAAAAAAGTTGTTTGGCTCTGCATCTACTCTGCCTCGTTTTTTTCTTTTTCTTTTTCTTCTCCTTTTTTCTGTTCGCTTTCTTCTGATACAGTTCACATACAATACACATGACCACTTCTCGAGCCTTTATATGGACTTAAATTCCCAGCATCCGCCATTAAGAAACTAATAACCATCATTAATAAGGAAACAAACTGTGCCACCATCAACCATACTGAGCTAAACTCCTCTCTTTTTTTTTTCTTTTTGCGACTGCTCCCCTTCTTCTGATGGGAATTAGACAGAAGCACGACTATGAATCTCTAAGAACATCTTTTGTTGGCTTTTCTTCCAAGAAGGAAATGGGTACAAAGTTAGTGCTGAGCTTTTCTGAAACTGTCGGCATGGGGTTGGTGACATGACCTGGGGAGGAGGACCTGAAGGGTGAGTTCAGGGATGTGTGCTGAAAAGCAAAAGGCCAGTGGAAGGATGCTGGGAGCCAGAGCTGGGAGACAGGTGGATGGGTACCCAATAGAGGGCCAACGTGGGAGCGCAACCCAAAAATGCGCTGGGTAGAATGAATGCAAAACTTGGACCTTCAACACTGACCTTCATAAAAAAACAAAACAAAACAAAACCCCAACACTGACCTTCATTCACTGTGTATGTACATGTGTATTTTTTTCCTGACTATAATAATAAAACATGTTCCATGTAAAAAATGTGGGTTATAGAAAAATATGAAGAAAAATCCCATTTATGATAAATTATGTCATAATAATATAACAACAGTATCATATAAGATAATATCACCTTTAATATTACATTTATCTACAGTTACATCTCTCTATAAATATACTGTAGCCATGAATAAACGTTGTAGTATTTTATATGGTCACTAATATACATCTGTTTGCTAATGTGCCTTTTGTTCACCCTAATTAATATATTAGAATTCTATCTTGATGAGCATGGATTTTTAATGGTGGGTGATAAGCTGCTGTATAGGAATTATTTTAAGAAATAACGAATGCCTCATTATTCGACATTGTAGTTGTTTCTAATTTTTCCCTATGTTATAAATACTTCACTGGATATAATTTACATATATCTTAATGTGGATGTAACTTCTAGTAAGTTTCCAGAAATGGAATGAGTGTGTTATGGGCCATGTTTACCTCAGAGGCATTTTTTTAGAGATTTTATTTATTTGTTTGCTAGAGAGAGAGAGATTGAGAGTGAGAGAGTGAGAGCATGAGCAGGGGCAGGGGCAGAGGGAGAGGGAGAGGGAGACTCCCCGCCACGCAGGGAGCCCGATGCGGAGCTGAGATCCTGACCTGAGCCGAAGGCAGATGCTTAACCGACTGAGCCACCCAGGAGCCCCAGAGGCATTTGAAAAATTGCCAAAACGCTCTCCAGAGAGTGTGACCAGTTTGACCTTTGTCACGTAGTGGGTGAAAGTGTTCCTGCTCATTTGTCCTGGACACCTCAATACTACATGTGGACATAAAAAAAATACATCAATAATTGAATAGCCAAAATGATAATAGTAATGCTAATCATAAGGATACTTGGTATTTTAAATTGCATTTAAGGTATAGTAACATGCACATGCCAACATTTTATAGCATTCAGCCATGTTAGAATGTAAACAAAAATACATCAGGATAACAAGTGTGAACTCCCAATGGCCCTGGGGCACACAGTGAGTACTGAGCCAGAAATACTGAGTACCTGATACTCCAAGGTACCCGTGATAGAAGTGGGGTAGAAGGTGGCTGGCTGATGGGAAAATCCTACTGTCATTCTAACCATCCACACGGCTTAGTCCATGAAAGCTCAGCTATGAGAAAAACGTGTCCTAAATGGGGTTGAGACAATTTCTTCAGGAGAAGAGCTTGTTTCCCTTAAGATCTTTATCCCTTTCCCCCTACCCTATCTAATTTAGGAAGATGACTCAGTTCTTTTTCCATATGGGAAGGACATACATTTTCTTCAGAGTCATCTATGAATCAGACTCAAGATGAAATCCACCATCTGGGTTACTGACAACAAGTCTCAGGAACGAAGCCAGGTGACCAGGTAGAAAATAGCCAGGACGTAGCATAAAAATAACGCTCATTTGCAAATCGAAGAACAGAGAGACCTTCCCCGAAAGTCTTCTTCCCTAATGTGTGTGACCATCAACTGGGGAGCTTCCCTTCCCCTTGAGGCAACATGGCACCTGCTTTCTCTCTCTCAGGCGTGGGATCAGGCAAGGGGGTATTTCGGTCTTGCTTCTGTCTCTTACCAGCTCTGTGACTGTAGACAAGTCAACTTGCCTTTCTGAGCCTCGCTCTCCTCCCTGTCATTTGTGAAATTGTTATAAATACTCTCTGCTTCGCAGTGTAGATGTGAGGATTAAATGGAATAATGGATGCAAGGCACTCAGCCCTGGCCTGGTGGGGAGGAAGCCCTTAAGGAAATGTAGGTCTCCATTGGTTTTGTCGGTGCCAACATCACCACCGTACCCAAAGGAGCCCCTACTTTCTAGCTGCCCTCTACCTCATGACAGCATGGGTGGTTTTTTTTTTTTTTTTTTGGTTTGGCTTTTGTTTTTGTTTTAACACTTAGCACTGTCTTGAAATAAGCTTATTTGACTTCGTGTTTGTTCTCTGAGTCCCTCACTTGAACGCCAGTCATCTGAGAGCGGGGATCTTTTCCATCTCATTAAACATACATTTTTAATACACAGTACAGAGGCTGACACTTAGTAGGCACACAACAAGTAGGTGCTGAAAAAATAAAAAATACATCAATAGGTGCACATGCCGATACATACATGCTTGCATACCACCAGTGGTTCACTTGGCTAATTAATATTCTCTCTCTTTCTCTCTCTTCCTGCCTCCCCCTCTCATGATCTCCCCTCTTTCTTTCTTTTTTTTTTACCCCCCCCCCCCCCCCAGCAAATAGTTATTGAGCCAACCTCTTTGCTAAACACTGGGGATGCCTTCATGAACAAGACACAACATCCTTGAAAGAGCCGAGGGCTCAGAATTCTCTCTTCATCTCAATTCTTCACTATTCCTTCCTGATGCATCACTCGGATTTCAGCTTCAACTACACGTACAGCGGGGACTCAGAGAGCCTTGTTGGATTCTCGGGGTTCTTGTCAAGTAGCTGCAAATGACTACCCCAGACTCTATTGTCTGTGGACTTCCGGCTTTGGCCATATTTTACTTTTCTATAAAATACGCTATTTTGTTTCGAGATCTGCTGCTGTCCACCAAAAATACAACTCTGTTACTAACCCTGCCAGCTCCTGAATGATACCTTTGTGGACACTAAAAACAATTTAATGGCATGTCACAATAGCAATTCACTCTGTTAATAGCACCGCTCAATAATACTATATTGCATAAACCTCCTCCAGTCGTCTGACAAATAATTCACCTTTACTCACCCCACAGTAAGCTCCATTTCACTAACAAATATATTTCTCCCCAAACCTACAAATATTCAGCATCTCTGTCCTGTGACAATAGCTATTTTTTTGGATGAGGTCAGTGGTATCATGTTTCCATTACCTCTCGCTGGCTTCGTCTCAATGACAATCTTTTTCCACGCGGGGCATCAAATTAGGAGACAACACCGTTTCTGATTTCTCGCCCACATACCAGTGAATGAACACTTCCTGACTGCAGAGGCTCGAGAAGCATCACTCTCTTTGTAGAGATCCATCCTGTCAAACCCAATCTCTGTGTGTGTGTGCTGAAAGACCATGATGCAGGGACCATTCACTTCCATAGGAACTAGGGTTCGCTAGATTTATTATTATTTTTTAAATGGCTCTTTTAGGGTGCCTGGGTGGCTCAGTGGGTTAAGCATCTGCCTTTGGCTCAGGTCATGAGCTCAGGGTCCTGGGATCGAGTCCTGCGTCAGGCTCCTTGCTCAGCAGAGAGTCTGCTTCTCCCTCTCCCTCTCCCTCTGCCACTCCCCTTGCTTGGGCATGCACATACTCTTTCTCTCTCTCTCTCAAATAAATAATAAAGAAAAAGAGATCTTAAAAAAATAAAATGTCTCCGTTAGTGGCAATAGGTACAGAGATTCTTGACCTAGGGGCCGGTGGACCCCAAGTGATCTGTGAATTCAGGTATTTCATGAATGTGAATTTTTTTAAAAAATTACTTTCACCAGCCTTTACCTGAAATGTAGCATTTCTTCAATTATAAATGCAGGCATCAAATCACGGGCCCCGTGACTTTAGCACCAGTACAAATCACAGATATCATATCATATTACAGTTGTTGCAGAGATACTGAAATGTCACGGACATTTAATACTATTTCAACATTATACTAGTTATTAGACCTCCTGATAGATATTATTTAATACATTGATACAGAAGTACAGATAGAACTGCGTCAAAAACTGTTTTAAAAAAACATATTGTGATCACTAAATTTCTATAGAACTGTTTCTTTGTCATTTTTTATATTTTTATATTATGTGTTTGAAGACGGTATTGCAGTACAGGGCCCACAGGCTCCCCCAGGTCACTGAGGGGGTCTCGGGAGCATAAAAGGACGAGGAAGCGCTGCAGGACCATGTGGTGGCAAAGGGCCTGCAGCTGGAGGCCAGGCGTACTTGGGCGCAAATCTTAATTTTTCAGTAATGACAATAATAAAGCAAGCACCTCTAAAGGGCTCGCCATGTGCCAGGCACTGTTCTAAACCATTTGCACACATTTAATTCCTTTAATCTTTCCAACTATCCTATCAGATGTGTGCTCTTACTATCTTCCACCTTAGGAAAAAGGAGTCTGAGACTCAGAGATGTTAAGTGACACACCAAGATCGCTCAGCTGGTCAGTCAGAAAGTGAGGCTCAAGCCCCAGAAGAAATTGCTCTTCCCCTCTCCTCTCCCGCCCACCCCCCCACCCCCCCACCCCCCCACCCCCCCACTAGCGATACCAGAAACAAGAGCTTTGTATGCAAGGGCAGTTACTCCTCAAGATCACCCTTTATACACTTGGTAGGATGACTATCATCTTCCTCACTTTTTAGATGAGAAAACTGAAATTACAAAGAAGTTGAGTAGGTTGCCCCAAACAATACAGCTTGGAAGTGAGGCCAGACAAGTGCCAAATCCAGCTCAGTGCCTGTTTCTGTAAATAAAGTTTTATAGGCACACAGCCACACCCATTTGTAAAGGCACCAACCGTGGCCGCTTTCATGTGAGAATAGCAGAGCCGAGGAGTTGCTGCTGAGGCCAAATAGCCTGCAAAGGCCTAAAATATTTACTGTTGGCTCTTTACAGACCGAGTTTACTGATCCTGCTCTTAACCATCGTGTGCTGAGCCAACTCCTGGCTCTCCCTGTCACTTACTGGCTGGCAGTGTGGCCCTGGGAAAGAAAATCACCTAAACCCTCAGGATCTTGAGCTGTAAAATAGGCCTAGGGTGGTATCCATGACTCGGGATGGTGGGGAATGTGAAATGCATGCAAAATGTTTAGCACAGGGATCCCTGGGTGGCGCAGCGGTTTGGCGCCTGCCTTTGGCCCAGGGCGCGATCCTGGAGACCCGGGATCGAATCCCACATCAGGCTCCCGGTGCATGGAGCCTGCTTCTCCCTCTGCCTGTGTCTCTGCCTCTCTCTCTCTCTCTCTCTCTCTCTGTGACTATCATAAATAAATTAAAAAAAATTAAAAAAAATGTTTAGCACAGTTCCTGGCATATGATAAAGGTTCTAGAAATATCAGGTGCTGTTATTATTACTATTATTTTCACTTGAATCTATTATCGGACCTCATGCCGTACTCTAAAATGTTTAACAGTTCCATAAAGTCAAGATGGTAATTTCTGGTCATGTCAACCCACGGAAGAAACTGGATTTGCAGGAGGATGCTGGGTTTGTACTTCGTTGTTTGAAAATGTAATCTGCCTCTCAGATTAGGACAACTGCCCTCTGAAGCAAACCAATTACTGATCAATGAGCTGGTCCTTCCAGAGACATCAGCACCGCTCAACCAGCTCTTTCATTATGTATGAAATTCGGCCCCCAAATGGATTCAAGTGATGGGAACTAAACCTAGGTCACAAATCACCCAAGACACGGGAGCCTGATTGTTAATGAACACGAGGGTTCAAACCCGTGGGGTAAAGAACAACGTCAAGCAAAAGAGGTCCCTGGTGGGAAGAAGGGGCCAGCCCAGGGAAGATAGTAAAATTACATAAAATGGATTTTTTTTTTTTTTTTTTTTTTTTTTTTTTTTTTTTTTAGGAGGAAAGAATGCCAACCCCATTGCTTGCATGCAGCTTCCCAGGGAAACACTGGCTGATGCTAAAAAGGAGTTGTCTCCCCAAAGCTCTGTCAACAGAGGCAAAAAGGAAATTAAGATGATTACATATGTTTAGGGGAAATTAAAGTGTTTTGGCTTGAAGTTTGCTTTCTCTATCAACCATATTCAGCAGGCAATTACTCAACACTCCATTTGGCCTGGAAGATGCTGCCTTAACATGGAGAATCCTTTTTATAAGCTCCTTTAAAAAATTAAGGGAGCAGAGCAATGTGGCTAGGAGCTCAGCTTTGGAATCAGACATGCATAGGTTTGAAGCCCAGCCTCTTTACTGCCTGGCTCATTTCTCCTAGGCTCAGTTTTGTCATTCAGAGAATGGGATATTGTTTGTATTATGGGCCTCCCTCTCTCTATGCCCTTTGCCAGCTAACTGCTTTTGTGTCCCTCTTTCTGACTCCTAGCTTGGCCCACGACCTGTGTCATCTATTGGGACATTAGCAAATGGAATGCAAAACAGAAAATTGAAAAATGTTTACATGACCTGGCTTGCTCACTTTTTCCCTATGCAATTGCTACAAGAAGAAAATGCATAAGCTACCTTGCTGGTAAGAGACGGCTGGTATGGGGCCAGGTTGTCCCAGCCATCATAGCCAAGGTTGTTCTCTATCAGTTCACAGCTAGCCAATTCCAAATCATATGAGTGAGCCCAGGCAAGATTAGCAGAGTCCCTAAGCCAGCCTGAAAGCTGACCCCAGATTTATGAGCAGGGCCGCCTGAGATTAGCCCAGCCCAGATCAGCTGGACCCCTCAGATTGGTGAGCGAAATCAATGTTTATTGTTTTAGGTATTTGTTATGCAGCACTGTCAATAGACAACTTACACAGTTAATATTTACTTCATAGGGTTGTCTTGAAAAATAAATAAGATGAGGCCTAGTAGGCCCAGAATACTGAGCTGGTATCCAACAAGTAGAGGTGGTTAGAGATGCTGGAATTGTTACTGCTCCGGGATACTTGAGTGAAATATTAACCTAGCTTCTGTCTCTAACACTTGTATGTACTCATCAGTTGTGTTCCTTGCCTTGGGGAAAGGATGTGGTTGAGTAGGAAGCAGAAATACCTTCTACCTCTCCTTGGCTTTTATCTCCAAAAGCCTAAAAACCTTGAGAGACTTAGAGGATTTGTAACAAAAGGTTAAGAAAAAGAGTTTGGCCAGAATTGAGAGTTGAGGGTGGGTCTTCCTCTCCCCTACCTTCCCCGCCCCCCATCCCAGATAAGCAAGGAGTTCCACCTGGCTGGGAGGAGAAGAAAAGAGGGAGGAGAAAAAATGCTCAGCTAATGGAAGCCAACAGCTCAGGAACTAAATGGCTCTAGTGCATCTTGGCAGCCAGAGCCCAGAGACGTAGAGGAAGGGGATCCTATAACAGATCAGAGTCAGAAAGTTGTGTTTGCTTTGCTGAAAATAGGAATAAGCTTGAAACCCAGAAAATGAAAGTGATATTCCCTTATATATCTTTAGTTTGTTGCCCTGAGACTCATATTCACTAGGTGATGACGATGTAATGGTTTTTGTTGATGGGGGACTTAACTACTTTGAAGGTCCAAGTACCACCTACATTGGTAAGAGAAGTGGAGGAGTTTAATCAGCTAACCTAGATGATATTTTAAATAATATCTATCCATAGATGACCTCATCTCCAATAGATCATGTCCTAGGAGGAAGAGTAGAGAGGTAGAGATTCAGGGCAGATGGCATGACCCTTGCATGATGACCCTGGTTGCCCCAGACCCTTGGGGAAGACCATTCCCCAGAAGTCACACCCTGGCAGTCTTCAGGCTATATCTGGCTAGGAAATGTATTTTCCTTGGCTTGCTCAATGTTTATACACTTAAAATATGCTATCAACCTTTAAAAATCAAGAAGTATCTTTCTAAACATACACACACACACACACACACACACACACACATGCACACACACATCCAGATTTCTGGCTTCTTTTGAAAAGAAGTAAAGGAAAACATTGCATTGCTCATGGAACATGAAACTGGGGCTGGGAGCAGCTGCCTCCCCCACCCCCAACCCCCAGAGGCAGAGCGTGTTCTTCAATCTGCCACAGTCCCTACTGCTCCCTATGGTTTTGCCAGTTAAAGGCACAGGGCCAACTGCCTGTTCTCACATCTTTTAGAGTGAACAAAAATTTCTCTGTGCCCATGATGTTTTTAAAAGTGTAAAAATAAAAGCTAGACAGAGGGGGTTATATATACTTCTTGCCCACTACCTCATTTAAATTTCCTGACTAGATTTTGGGCATTTGATGTGCGTCTCTATATTTAATTCTCAAAAATGATTCCATGATGGGATGTGCGTGATTTCAAAGGGGAGATAACTTGAGTTAGAATCTATTGTTTTCATAAACACTCTTACACAGCACACACACACACACACACACACACACACACATCTAGCAAGTAACAGTTAAAGGACTGCTTGGAAACAATACTACTTTTGTTTATGTCAAGTATTTTTAATTTTTCCCTAAATAGCAATATCTGTTTTCCAAGGAGTCCTACATATTTGCTTGGGAAAAAAAAGTCTATCACTGGAACTTTAGTAAGATTCTGAAAAGCCCGCAAAAATGTTATGGCAAATGGTGGGGGGGGGGGGGGCAGCCATTTGTAAAGAAGTACTATTTGTATCGAATATCATGAGAAAATAAGTGCATCATGACAATTTTGTACATCTTCTATGATTTGATTGTCAGTAATGAAGCCCACAGGAGAGTGATAAATGTGCAGAGGAAAAGTATCTATTTCACTTATATGGCAAATTATGCAGCTCAGAGCTTGATAGCACTTGGCAAAATACAAATGTATTTGAATGGAATTCAAATTGTTGCTCTTTGCCTAAGACACAGGTAATATCACCAGGGGTCCTGTCTTTGGATTTTTATAAGAGGTAAGAGTTTAAGTAATAGTAGCAGTATTACAAAATTACCTTTAAACACTGAAAACATTTTTACTTTGTTACAGGGTGTAATTTCCACTTTTCCCCTCTAATGGCTCATATACAGAAAATGATACACTAATGCAATTTTTCAAATTTAGTTACCTTTTTTTGTGTGCTAAAATTATATGTTCTCGTCATTTGCCCTGTTTGTCAGTCGCCAGGATCCATTTATTTCCCTGTTCTTATGGTTCCATAATTTATCTTCTTGTCACAGAACTTTCATAAACTTTTTTTTTAAGATACAAAATACTTGCAATAAACTCTGACAAAAATGCTTCCAGTTCAACTTTTGAAATCTTTCAATTATGTTTTGAACGATTATCATACTTTCTAGTGTTGCTGTGCTGTGAAATCTCTCTCGGAGTGACATCTTACTAGGGTAGGGGAAAAAATTACTTGAAAAGAGACTCACTTCAAGCCATTTATATTTCTTTGCCTCTTCACTTTTGAATCTATAGATTTATATTCATAATCATGCCACGTAGAGAAGAGAAAAAGGGACTGATAGAATGAGAATTGTATCCGTGGTAGATGGAAACACTCTTCAGTCAAAGTCCAATTATCTAAAAGATGTGTGGGATGGAAGGAAACTGTGTTTTTGTGAGCCTTAGGATACGAGAGGGAGACATAAAGAGGAGTCCATCATTTAAGGGGTTTATTAAAAAAAAAACCAAACCAAACCAATCCAATCCAAACTATAGTGGTCTCAAATGATTGAAAGTGCTCAATATTAAATTTGGAGCAATGTGCCTATGTCTTCATTATCATGAGGCGATACTCTGTGAACATTCATGTTAACTGGATTGTGGATTGTTACTGGATTGTTCAGCATGCCCATCTGGGATGCTGAAAGTATGACAGAAAGCTTCAAGAAGCCCTGTGCCATTCAATGGAAATACAAAGTGAGCCACATATGTAGTTTAGATTTTTCTAGAAGCCACATGAAACAAGTAAATAGTAACAAGTATCATTAATTTTGATAATTTATTTTATTTAACCCAGTAGAGCCAAGATGTTGTCATTCTAACATGCAAATTTTATAACGAATTATTAGCGAGATCTTTCACATTTTCTTTCCATACCGAGTCTCTGAAATTCCAGGTATATTTTATACTTCCAGAGCATCTCATGTGGGATTAGACACATTTCAAGTGCTCAATAACTATATATGGCTCATGGCTGCTGTGACGGACAAAACTGTTCTAGACTGTCTCCCCTAGATTCAGGGGTCCTAATAAAAGCTCCTACAGAACTTGACCTCTCTTACTATGGAACTTATCAGCACTCTTGCTGTGGTTTGTCTGGTCGTGTTGTCTCATTTGCTTAAGTTGGGTGATAACTGCCGACCAACAGATCTATTTTGTTCATTGTCGTAACACTGATTTCTGAAATACAGTAGGTGCTCAAGAAAATGTATTGAATAAATGAGTTAATAATTGAATGAATGGATGTTCATATTTTGTGGAAAGACAGACCTTTCTGAAGGAGAATCTAGGTACAGGAGACTCTAGGAGTTCTCCACCATGATCCCCTTCTGGTACAGCCACCCACAGCTGCTGTGAGTGGTGGCTGCTGGTGACTCACAGCTGTCCCCCCTTGAGAATTGTCCATAGAGGCTGAACAGGTGCCACCTTACCTGAAAGGTTAAGATGCATCCCTACCATCCACGACCAATGACTGACTGACACTGGGAAACAAAAGTCCATCCTCCTTGCCTCAAAAGAGGAGAAACCCACTAGGGCTTACATTCTAGAGCCCTCTATCTGAGCTTCAGACCAAAGTTAGACTTTACCTGGGACCACATCCTTCTCAGCACTGTCTTGCTTCCCTCACTCCCTTCAGGTTTTATTGCAATCACTCAATAAATCACCTGTACCCAAATCCTTGCCTCAGGCTCTGCTCCTAGTGAGCCTGATGTAAGGCACTCTCATTTTCTTTTGTCACATTTTAACTCTTCTTCCTCCTCTCCCACCCCTTCAAAATTTAAAAGCATTTGCTTCTTACAAAATCTTTCCCAAATGTCTTTCCTTATTAATCCTCAAACTATCAATAGGCTGCTTTATAAGGACCACTTACCAGTGTAGCAGAAGCCTTCAAAGGCATTTGGCTTTTTTTTTTCCCCTGGATATTTATTTTATCCCATGAATGCACTGTAAATTCTCTGAGTGTGCTGATCAAACAGGTGTGGTCAACAGCAAAACCCATAACCACACAATTTTACAATTCTCCTGAGTGATAAAAGGGAGTGATAATTCTATCATTCTTCCACGTGGCCTCGCTGTAACGTGAGCGTGACATGACTTCACAAGAATGCATACTTCTCATAGTCTCTGGCTGCCATTTCAGCTATTCAGGAAGAGACAGACAGGTGGATTGAGGGAAATCTTGGAAAGATAGGAGATTAAACAGAGAGAACTATACTGAATTTGTTCACTGCTTGCCCAAAAAGTGAGAACAAAGAACAACTTGGAATCCAAGTGGTGCCCTGAATGTATTTGCTTTTTGTCATGATTGTGAATTTTTAAAATGGGCCTGTAAGTTTGTACTCACAATGACTGGTTAATGCCTTTAACTAAGTAACAGGACCTTTGCACTTGCTGTTCCCCCTTCTGGGAACCCTGTTTCCCCCAAGTATTTGTATGGCGGGGGCTCCCACAAATCACTTGGTTCACAGCTCAATCTAAAATCTTTTCCAACCCCTTGCATTATTCTCTAACACATAACCTTGTTTGATATGCTCAATAGCTCTTAGCATGAACTGATCACCTGACACACTCACCTACTGCCTCTACCAACTAGCAAGTCAGCTCCCTGAGGACTGCCACTTTTGTCTTTCTTTTTCACTTCTCAATCCCCAGCACCTAGAACAAGGCCTGGCACATTGTGGTTGCTTAATCATGATTCGCTAAATGGACAAATGGCCCGTTACTTTCTTGATATGGAAGGCATGTCTCATGTCACCTCTTGTAGGCACAGATGATGTTGGCTACAAATCTCAATATGGAGCTTCCCAAGTGTTAAGTACTGTCCTCTCAAAATTCATATGTGGAAATCCTAACCCTCAATGGGATGGCTTTAGGAGGTAAGGCCTTTGGGAGGTAATTAGGTTGTAAGGGTGGAGCCCCCTGTATGGGATTAGTGCCCATACAGGAAGAGACCCAAGAGAGCTTGCTCCCTCCTCCCCACCTCTGCTTCTGTCTTCATCTCTCTCTGTCATGTGAGGAAACCAAAAAGAGAACTCTCAGTAGAACCCAATTACACTGGCACCTGTCTCAGGAATCCAGACTCCAGAAATTTCTGTTGTTTAAGCCCCAAACTCTGTGCCATTCTTTTCAGAGTAGTCCAGATGAATTACACACCAGGCAAGTACCTACAGCTGCATTGTCATTGGCAATCTTGGGAAAGGCAGTTAAAACAAAATGCTAAAACCTCACTGTAAGGATGTGACTGACCAGTGTCCTTGCCTATGGATCAGAGACAAGCTCTCTGGATCAGAGTCTGGTCTCAAGCCGCAGCCCAACTTCCCTGGCTTTCCAGCCTCAGCCAGAAACGTTGGCTATTCATTCTTTGCCGGGAATGGGAAGGTGAGTTGAACAACGCCTCTGCCTTCTAGACTAGTAAACACACACAAGCTTGGCTTTCTTGGAAAAGATCTGGTTTTCTTCTCATGGGGCAGTTGTGCACTGATTCTTTGCCTTTTTCCTGTGAGGCTTTGGAGTAACAAAACTACATGCTAAAGGATCTATAAAAGACACAGATGCTTCCTGGAAGGTTGGTGATTCATTCAGCAAACATTTATGGTATGATTGTTCTTTGCCAGAAACTGTACTTGCACAGAAATGGTGATGGTGAGGAAACAAGAAAGAAACAAGTGGGCCGTGGCTTCCAAGCTGATGGGGTTTCCACTCTAGCAGGGCTCACTGGCTTCAGTTACATAATCACATGAAGAAAAAAGTAAGATTTCAACTATGATTAATGATCCAGAGAGGCTTATGGGCAAGGGGAGCAATTATGAGGGGCTGGGCCCATTCTGGAGGCCAGAGAATGTTCCCTGAGACACAAGATTTGAGCTAGTCTTATGTAGGAGTAGAAGTCAACCGGGAGAAATTAGGGGCTGGGCTCCAAGCGATGGAGAGAGGCATGCGGGATCTCTGGGTATTACACCTGCTGGGGACGCTAGTCACACCATGTTCAATGTGGTCAGTTGCTCCTAAAATTTTTAACGATGCCTTGTGGTCAGCTGGGCAAGCAGCATGCACACCAGCCACAGGGTGGGGGTAGTGAGGGGCCGGGGCACCGCAGAAGCTGAGAGACGATAGTGAGCCTGACGGGAGGGGAGGGAGGAAGAGTCTGGGGCATTCCAAAGAGGTGGACAGTGGGCATTTTTATTTTAAAGAGGCTTACATTGAAGAAAGGAACCTCCAGGTTATTCGAAGCAAGGTTTTACTTCGCAAGAAAGGTTTGCCAATGCAAAAACACAAGGTGAGCCCACGGCCAGAAACTAGGGCAGCCCCCATCCTTCCCTACACACTCATTTCTCTTTTATCATTTTGGAAAAATCCCTGAAAATAATAATATGGTATGACGTAGTGTTATCTCTAAATAGCGACCGTTCATTGGTGCATCCAGATGTATCTAATTCAGAGGAGAACCACTAAGGGTAGGTATCATTATCCCCATCTTATGGATGGGAAAACCGAGGCCCACAATGGCTGCGTAGCTAGCTAGTCCCGCGGTGTCCACCTCACAGAAGCTCAGGTGCCCTTGATGGTAGCAGCAGCAACTCGCTGGGATGCTCCTGGCTGGACTGACTCCCAGTCACCCCCACTGACATTCATTCCTCTTTCCTGTGATCTTAAAATTCTTTATCTTTATCCCAAAGGTCCTGCATGATCAGGCTCCTGTCTCCCACCTGACTCATCTCCTGAGAGTCCCCTCCCTCAAGCGCCTCCCCAGCACCCCCCAGCAGCCTTTGCTCTTGCAACTGTCTTGCCTGGAACATGTTGCCCACCCCCACCCCCCCCCACATCTCACCTGCCTCATTCCCTCACTTTATTCTGCTCTGATGACCTAAAGAAAATACTTGTACGCCCACCCTCTGCACCCCCTCCCCTTTGTTCTCTATTTCTTTTCCGTGCATTACTTTTCCTGCCACGGCACCAAGCAGCACCTGAAATTTGGGCATAAGTTTAGAAGGTTAAGATCCATAAAGCCAAAAATCTTGCTTGTATCCCCACATGTAGCCCCATGGTTGACAAGGAGCAGAGCTTGCAACTGTACTTGTGGAACGAATCAATCAGTGAATGAATGAGGAAGCCTACCATGGCAAGGGGGACACGGAAATGCCTAAGATTTGGCCCATGCAAGGATGCTTCATCCCCAACCAAACCACTGAGAGTTGATGTTTCCCGCATGCAAGGAAGACATCTTAATGTATGAAATCCAACCCAGGCCTCTTCCTGCCTCTCAGATCCACACTCAGAAATTGCTGGGCACAATTTGAAAACATCGGTAACTGTTACTTCGTGAACATGAGCATTGTTCATGCTTCTGAATTCGCTGCAGGCAAATAAATACATACCCCAGGCACAAAATAATTTAAGCAGAAGGCCCAAATAATCACATCTCTCCCCTGCTACCACCATGCCGGGGGTTGGGGGTGGACCTCAGTGAGAGTGGGCCCGTGTCAGGCCCAGAAACCGCCTCTGCCTGGGGACAGGCAGCCATGTGGGGAAGATGCCACATGGAACAGTGAAAAGAATTTAGAGTCAACATGCCAAGGACTATTCACTGAGACACCCATTTTGCACCCACATTTTCCAACATGCTGACGTAGGCATCTGACAAATAAGATTTGGTCAGGTGGCAGCGGGAACAGCAGCAGGAGGTGGTACTTATTGAGTGCCTGCTGTCTACTCGAGAGCTTGCCTTGATTGTCCCACTTTGTCTTCATGGCACACCCATGAGGGTGGTACTCGGACTATTTCCACTTTGCAGATGAAGGCCTGGAGTTCAGAGGTTACATGACACATCCCAGCTAATAATGCTCGAGGCCAGGTGCACGCACAGGTGTGTCTGGCTCACAGCTCGGCTTCTGAGCACTCGTCTGAGAGTGTCCCATCGTGGGATGCTTTGGGTGTCCACAGACCACAGACGGGGACATATGAATAATCCCAGACATGCATCTATGAGAGATTAGGAAAGTAACATCCCGGGTCAAATGAGGCCAAGTAATGTTGATGAACCTCCTGTTGTCTACTGGACATTGTGTCAGGTGTCGAAGAGCTGATGTTGATTGAGAACCAGATAATCTGCACTCTCCTGGACCAAGTCCTGGAATGTGGACACACTGCGGAGGCAGCCTTACACACACCAGCACTAATCAATGTGCGATAAGAGGAGCCTCAGGATACTGAAAGCCTTTAAGAGAGGGGATTAATCTCCTCTTAAGGGCTGACTGCCAGATTTTGTCGTTATTCCAAAACACACTCGAAGTCGACCTGGAGCACATTTTTCTGGGTATTAGGGCACTTTCTGGGTACAGAGGAATGTTTTCTTTGCCTCTTAGGTATTCCAAACCTTCCTTCAGGACTTCTGAATAGTTATATTTACCAAAAGACTTCTGTTATCTGAGTGCAGCAAATATATGCACAGCCCAGTCGGATACATGCCAGCGAACAGAATAGACAGGCAACAATCAGGTAAATTTGAGAGACATGAGTGGCTTATAAATAAACATTCGATACACCAAACAGAGATAAACTAACAATAAGTAAGTGGATTTAATATGGTTAGATACGCAAAGCTATTTCAGGGAGATAAATAGCAATGGGATAAAGGATAGCCAAGTATACAGGGGAACAAATAAATTCTGGAAAGAAAGGAGAGGAAGAAAAGGAAGAAAATTCTCCTCCAGGAATCACTGATAATGTCAACAGGATTCACTCTTACCACGGTCTCGGTATAGGTTGAGTCCGCTAATCTGTTGTAAGCTATATTCTCTACAGATAGATATAATACCAGAGAGAACATTAAGACCACCTATTTCTATTTCCCTGACACCTGACTTCTGCAGGCTGCCTCACTGGCAAAGAGGGAGGCTGAGGGCCTATCGAATATGCAATCTCCCTGCGAGCAACGCTGGCGTTCTTAGACTTTGCATAAATGGCAAACTTTGCAAACTTTGCAAAGTTGACTGGTGCATTCCACCCCTTTGCCTTACGCCCATTCCCAGGCCCAGATAGGGGGGTTACCAAGAGCCCGATATCTTGGAAGAAGACTTAAGAGTAGGTTATTGTCAAGCACGTTGAGGTAGGTGGGGATTTAAATTATCCCCAAAATGAATTTCCTGTTAGGATGACTCCTCATCTGAAAGTGGTTTCAAGGGCAGCTGGAAAGAAGAACAGGCAAAGAAGAAAAGGCAAATGATGGGGTAGAATGGAGGAATGTCCTTCTAGCCACAGGAAGGCATTACGATGGGTGTAGGCGCAGTGCAACTGCACGGGGCCCTACTCTCCAAAGGGACTCCGTGGTCACTGTCTTGAAGACATTTTCAATTTGAATTCGTGTTTTGTAAGGGAAGTCTAACGGGGCATGTGCTGGGGGCCTGGGGCCTTAGCTCCTAAGACGTTCTATCCCCTCCCACCTCCCTGCTGCTCACTGCCTGCCCTCTGCGGACCAGATCTCACCTGGCCTTGGTCCTGTTGCTGCTGCCACTCTCAGCCTGGGGTGGTGGCTGGGTGACATCTGTAGGGTGAGGGTAGGCCCATTTTCTGCCACTGCTCTCAGCTCCCTATGGTGCTTGGGTATGGGTCAGGGGAGGGTCAGGATCAGACTCATACCCTGTAGCAGCCGGGATGGGGCCAGGTGGTGCCATCCTTCTCTGAGTTGGCAGTGCCAAGCTGTAATCGGCCTCTTGCCTGCCCCCGATCCAGGTAACAAGTCCATCAAGTGCAGAGGTTACAATCTTTTGGGGGCCATCTGTCCACCATGAGTTGAAGTGGTGGGCCTGAGGGTAGAGGTGAGGGACGTCTCTGCCTCTACCCTGGGGACCTGCATTTTCATCTCGCCCTGGGCCGCGCACATTGGGTTGTAAGCCTTGATTCAAGGAAATGAAAGGTAAATATTCAGAGCTGTGAATTTCATCTACTCTTCCTTAAAATCATCTCCAGGGGAACTCACAGGGGCTGTGCACACATGCTCCAGTCTGCGAGAGTCATACTTCGCTGCCCCTTAAAGTTAGATGTGACCACCCAGCTTGCTTTCATGTTCCAGGAGAAGCTTTAATTGCTGATGCACATTTTCTCTCTGTCTGTCATGGCAATTGCCATGTTTCAAAGGGTGGCTGCTTTATCAGGTTGGTGCCAGAATGAGAAGGACAGGGATCAGAGCCCCTGGCATGAGTATGAGATAAGCCTTTGTTGTTTTGAGCCATAGAGATTTGGGAGTTAGTGCTGTAGCCAAACCTAGGCCCTACTGATTGATATAATCTCCATGTTGAATGGTTCTTCCCAGCACACTTTCTGGAAAATAATAGATGCTTAGTGTCTATTTATTGAACAACTGAATGACATTCTCCTAGCCAAGTCCAGTAAGCTCATGTAGATATATTACGTAGATATACCCTCCCTTGCTCAGTGGATCCTGCTAGAAAAGTCCCTTTTATAACAAACTATCACCTTGATTTCTTTACTTCTTTGCTCTATCTCCTACTTATCTCTTGACTCTTCACCTCCTGCGTGGCCCTCTTTTTCCTTCCTCTTTCCTCTGTTCTAATTTCTCTTTCTTCTCTCTCTGAGAGAGAGCTTTTGGAAAACCACACATATGTGGGCAGCTTCTAAAACCGTGGCTCCAATCCACCTTCCACTCTCCACACCGTGTCTTCCCTCCAGCTGCACTGAATCTATTTAGCTGTCGGCTGGCATCTGACTCAGTACGCCAAAAATGGGACTCGGCATCATCTTCAGCACCGTCCACATCTCCCCAAGTCTCTGCCTCCACCTATGTATCAGTGGCACCACCAACCCTCAAGCTCATTCTGTAGCTTTATTTTAGGTTTTGCATCTGCTTTTAAAAAATTTATTTTAATTTTATCTGTCCCCAAACTTCCCTCTGCCAGTGTCTTTTGGATTCACTACAGCCTCGATTTCATACCACCATGGTTCCAGTATGCTCTAGCTCACGTCCCAACTGTTCCAACAGTTATTGACCTGCCTTCCTTGCTTACAACATCAGTTTTTATATTTTTTTATTGCATAACTAGATCCTTCTTATAGAAGGATGATTCTCGACTAGCATGCCACCAAGTATTGATTAATGCATAACGTGTGTGTGTGTGTGTGTGTGTGTGTGTGTGTGTGTTTTCTCTTAGAATTCTGGATTCAAACACTCTCTCAGAAGGATCATTAAGTTCTGCAGGTCATGCTAAAAGGTCCCGAGAAGGGTAGAAATTGCCATGAGTGAGGATAGCAGGCTCTGCAAGTCAGAGATTTACTGGAATATGTGTGGAAATTTGGCTGTGCATGTGCGGGCCAGGCCAGTGTGAGAAATATAAATTTGGCTGTCCTTGTTTCCTGGGGTCACAACCTATCTAGGGATAGTACAACAGGAGTGGTGGCCTGAACTGCCTGGAGGGCCTGGAAGTTAGCAGAGTAAAGTGAAGGTGGTTGTGAGTCATGGTATGAACTTGGGGGCGCCCTGATGAAGGCTCTAGCTGGCTGTAGTCACATGGAAACACAGGTCTGGCAGGGTGAGATACTCCAATTTTCCAAAAGAAGTCACAAATAGGAATGTTAGGTGAAAAAAGCTGAAATGTGAAAACTTTTTTTTTTTTAATATAGTGAGGCTACAACAATGTTTCTGTGGGCCACATCCTACTGTTTTAGACTGTTATTGGGGATCGCTGGGTTCAGTGGGATGAGATAAAATGGGAACCTAGGATAGACAAAGACCTAGGGAGCCATGATATGCATGGCGTCATCTGAGGAAGAGCAGACGGGAAGCACAGTCACAGAGGAGGGCATGAAGCGTGACACCGAGCCTCACATTGTAGATTGGGAGCAAATTTCTACAGCACCAAGCATCTGCTTCTATCATCAGCAACAACAGCCACAGCAACAACCAAAGAGCAAGTCTTTTAAGAGGACAGATACCGAGAAAATGTCATTAGAAATCTGAAAATAAAGGAGAGGAAGAAGCAAAAGGTTAGGTGCAATATTGTAGGACATCTGGGTGGACTGCGTGCAAAGGGTAAGGGGGTGTCACTGGACAGGTGATGCAGTTACAGCATCATCAGCGGCCAGCTGGGGTTGGTCAAAGGCCAGCCGAAAGTCACGGCGAATGTGTAGGAGGTGAGTACTTTGGGGGGCGGGGGAGTGAAGGTTCCTTCAGCCAGATGGTAATGAAGGACAGAAGAGGTGAGGGTGCTCGGGAAGGAAGTGTGTGTGCACAGAAAACAGTACAGAAAGACAGACAGACAATGTGTCATTGAGACAGACACATTCCCCATGAAATTCTGAGTTGATAGGAGATGACTTCCCTCGGGCCAACAATCTCCTACGAGCTTTAACTCTAGCTCATTCCATCCCCTGGAAATCCTAAGAGGTAGTATTATGTTTGCACCCATCTTAAAAGAAGGTGTAGATGTATATTTAAAGACTTTTTTAAAGATTTTATTTATTTATTTATGAGATACACACAGAGACAGAGAGAGAGAGAGAGAGGCAGAGACACAGGCAGAGGGAGAAGCAGGCTCCATGCAGGGACTCGATCCCAGGACTCCAGGATCACACCCTGGCCTGAAGGCGGCGCTAAACCGCTGAGCCACATGGGCTGCCCATATTTAAAGATTTTAATGACTTCTCTATTTATCTATGAAGAAGAGAGATTTAAGAATGTTTGAACGGAGAGGGGAGAGGTCTGGAAAAGAGAGAGTAAGAATTCAGAGGTCCATTGGAAGCAACTCCAGTCAGAAGGAGGTAATGCAAAATTCCAAAGAAATGCCATGAGTCCATTGGGGGAAGGGTGTCAAAAGGGAGAGTTGTATTTTGTTCAGAAAGTAAGGAAAGAAGGAGAAAGAAATCAATGGTATGAACTTATTGGCAAGCAGGGAAGTTGAAGGAAGAGACTTAACAGCCTCTTTGCTTTTGTTTCTTGAATAAATCACATTGGATGTGGGGCTCCGTTACTCTCGAGGATGTGACACAGATTTTTGGTTGTGGGAGAACTTAAATTAATCATAAGACAGGTCTTGGATATCGAGGAGGGATTAATCATCTAGAAATAAACCAAGGATGGATTATTTCATATCTTTGGGTTATACTCAAATATGCATCCAACTCCACCAGACTATTGGAGCCATATGGAATCCTTTCTGGTGCACCTGGTAACAAAGCCTTCCCAAAAGGGATGCTCTGAAGTCATCGCTCCAGTCTTGATGCTCTGAGATCATTCTCAGAACTTGTCACTGTCTGTACTGCCCTTTGCTTTGCTGAGAACACTTGCCCTCTTCCAGCCTGCAACCACCTAGTCCTCCCCCTCAGGGTGCTTTTAAGAGAGGTGGAATGTAGACTAAGAATACAAGCCTTTCATTTAAACAAGAAAATCCCTCCCTGTGTATCATTTACATTATCCAGAACATGGCAGGAAGCATTCAGGAAAACAACTCTCTTTCTCTCCTCATAAACATGGCAGCAGTTTCAAGTCCAGGCACTGAAAGACTGTGAAATACCAGAAAACCTCCATGCTTTTTGCTGCTTTTTTCCCTAATGTTCTGGCTCTCCGAATGAGCGAGCATAAATGTGAGTTAAGATGCTTTGAAAAATTCAGATTTTCGGGGTGACTGGGTGATTCAGTTGGTTAAGTGTCTGATCCTTGATTTCTGCTCAGGTCATGGGGGGCCATTAGATTGAGCCCCTTGCTGAGCTCCATGCTGGGCCTGAAGTCTGCTTGAGATTCTCTCTCACTTTCTCCTTTTGCCCCACCCCACATATGCTTTCCACTCTCTCTCTTGCTCTTGCTCTCAAAAAAAAAAAAAAAAAAATCAGACTTTTCAGGTCTCACTGTCAGAATTTCTGATTAAGTCTGAGCCCAGGTCTAGAAATCAACATTTTAATCAAACTCCCATTGGACCTTAAACTATCTTTCTAAAAACAGTCTTCCAGAGGCCTGAAGGATAAGAAATTTTATCCTAAATTGTCCTGGCCAGAGATGAAGGGCCTGGCTTGGAGAAACTGGCATTTACAGAAGTTACACTTTCCTTAACTGAAGGACACTAGGGACTCAGGGGGTCAGGAGGGGAGAAGAGTTTCTGAAAGAGAATCATCTCTTCTGAAGTTAGAAGAATTCAAATCAACAAATACGAGGCGGGGCTCCCTACACACCAGAGATGAAGAGAATGTGGTCCTCCATTTGGGATTTGTTGGGAGGATATGTGTGGCCCACACATGGGAGTGTTCGCATGCACACACGCATGCACGTATACACACATACACGCACACTCATGCACGTACATGCACACACAAATGAGAATGACAACTATTTGCCTTGGCTTTTCAGGCTGCTTGCATTTCAGAACTTTGACCCATCCTTCCAGATCTGTCACATGACAGATCTCAGTTTGGGTTCAGAAAATGTAGTCAAGGGAAGTAGGCTACAAGGGAAACTGAGGCAGAGGTACAGACCAAGTCTGCAGAGAAGGAAGAGACCTTCAGACTATGAGATATTTGTATCAGCTGACATGGGTGATGCTCTAATAAATGCACGTAATAAATATTACATGCAGGTGTTCTTCTCGTGAATCTTCATGGTAACTCTATAGATATATCCATATGCCTCTGGATATAACCCACTGCTCTACCCATTTAATAGATAAGGAAGCTGAGGCACAAAGAGGTCAAAGTAACTTGCCCACAGGCAGGTGGAGGAGAAGGAATTGAACCCAATGGAGCTCCCATGTTTATGTTCACCAGGACGATATACTGAAGACATCTGGAGATGAGCTCCCTGAGATCAGGTCTTAAGGGTCTGAGAGTGGTCTGGGCAGATGGAAACCACTCTGGGGTGGGGCTCCCATTGCAGGTACTGGGGACACCGTGGTGAGCAGGGCCAAAAAGACAGAAACACTGGGCGAGCACAGGGAGGCAGCTGCTCCTGTGACCTGTTGCAAATTCCGAGGGGAGCAGATGGAATTAGTGTCAGTAGATGGTAAGTAGGTGGTCAGAGGAGATTCAATTAAACCTTTGGCCTTCTGGGAGATTGGACTTTTCCTATAGGTACTATGGTATCTTTAAGGCCATGGTTCTCAACAAGGGGAGATTTTGCTACTCGGGGGACATTTCGCAATATCTGGAGACATTTTTAGGTTGTCAGAATATGGGGAGGTGGTTGCTACTGGCATCTAGTGGGTAGAGGCCAGGGACACTGCTGGTAAACATACCCCAGTGCACAGAATGGCCATCCCAGCAGAAAATGATCCAGCCCCCAATGTCAGTAGTGTCAAGGTGGAGAAGCTTCAGAGCTAGTTAATGAAGTACAGCCTGAAGCTCTTCTACTCATTCTTCCTAGACTGACTTTACTTTGAATATTGCATCTTACAAGGCAGAAATCTTTAACCAAATGTGACCTTGTCCTTTGGCATTAGGATATTATTATTCTGCTGGTGCCAATAATTAACCTTTGTTTCACAGAAACCCTTCCCTGGAGAAGAGCCAGGGCTTCCTTCTCCTCAAAGAAATCTCTGCTGGGAAGGGTGGGATTCTTCTTCTCCCTCAACTGGCCGGGAAACGCTAACAGGACCAGGCAACTGTAATTGCTCCGATGCTTTGCATATTTATGTTTGAGACCTTCGTCTGAACTGTTACTTTAAAAAAGAAGGATCAGTTCATCTTTAAAAAGGAGGTGATTGATCGCTGCCAGTCGGGCATTCCTTCATTCTTGGCTTCCTCTTAGCCTCCGTAATAAGTTCTTCACGAACACCAGTCTGCTATTAAAGAATGGTATTCATCATAAGCCAAGCAGAAAGGAGACAGAATGTGATGGGCACAGTACCATATTTCAATCCACAGTGTCCTTTTTGTTCAACTCAATCTGCTGTGTCGTTAATATTTGAGAAAAAACACACAAAGACTTTGGTAAATACTAATCAGAAGCGTACAGCCCCTTTCCCGACTCAATTATGCATTAGTGGGCACTCCAGGTGATAATGTTCCACTAAACCTTCTATTTGCTTATAAAATGCAAGTGAAAAGTACTTTGTGTGGATCGAAGGTAGTGCTCTTAGCAGCCCAAGTAGTCCGTAACATCGGGCGAATTCTCATCCTCGTCCCTGTTTTATTCAGTGTTCTTCTGGGTCTTCTGGTGTCTGAGTGTGAGTCCAGCCCCCTAACTTGACTGCTTTCCTGATGGGTTCTAACTTTTGCACGTGTGTTCAGATGACTTGAGACATGCAGAGTTAACAGCAAATGTGCCCAGTGGTCAACAGACTCAATGGGCCGCAGATCATGGCACCCCTGTAGGGTGCAATCTCTTTGAACTCAGAAGTCCATTTCCTTCCACTTCAGATCTCATCAGACCATGCAAATTGCCATCAACCTTTCCACACTGGCTGAAGCAGGTCTAAGTCATGATCTCCCTTATTATCAGCGAAGTCATTAAAAGTCCATCAGATCAATTGGGCTCTGACATAACATTAAAAATGTTCTTGGGTGAAATCTATTTCTCCATTCCTATAACTGGTGTAAGTTCAAAGAGGTTCATAATGAAATCTTGTCCCATCTGTGTCAGCTCCTCAAGTTAACAATGAATATTAAAATCTAGGTGGCAAGAGCTGGATTCATCATAGACCATCAAAATCTGAACCCAAAAGGCCATGTTACGGAGAGCTGCTAGCTTCATATAAACAGCAAATATTCAATCTTCCTGTGAAGAGGTAAGGGGCAAGTCTTCATCACATGCTTCCTGGGGGCCAGGTCAATCTATCTATGAGCCTGAAATTATGGGCAACAGAATGAAGAAGCGAGATGATTTTTAACTAAGTTAATAGGTGTGCTGGTGATTTCAGCTATTCCATGCTCCCATCCCCGCTTCAAAATCACGCTGAATCTCCGCTTTTCCTAGAAACTGGGCAACATCTTTTCCCCACGACAGGTTCTTCTTGGCTTCTGAACAATACTATGTCTTTCCACAATCAAAGCAGTCAATGCACAGATATGTAGCACGCATTTGGCATATTTTAATTTTGTGGAAGAGTCAGCCATGAACTCCTCTTTAAACACACCATCAGAAGTTTTTTTTTCTGAGAACCTCCTGGTGGTTGTGCTGTCTGCTGAGCATTTGAGAAAGAAAGATGTAGAACTCAAAGACACCCTGTTTTGCTCAGATGCAGGCAAATCAAATCAATGAAAGAACTATGGTTTTTAAAAATATACTCAGGAGGTATAAATCTTGCATAAGAGCTTGTTGTTGTTACTTTTCCATTCTTACATGTGGCAAGTTGGACTTTCTATACCAGCGCTTCTGAATTTCTCTCCTACTTGACCCACCGTAAAAAAACACATTTGATATGATGAGCCAGGGCAGGTGTTTATATGTATAAAGAAACAAGTATTTAAAAACTATTACTTCCCTTGGTACATGCAAGGAACTCAGGCATATACCATTCTAATCTATTTTTTTAAATGCTAGTCATAAACCACAAAATTGATTGCACCAATGGGTCTACACAATTTGACAAACAGTGCTCTATCCTAAAATACATGAGCTACCCAACTCAAAACCCAAGAGGAACTCTCTGTTTCAGCATACTACTTCTTTTTTTTAACAGATTGATTAGGGGTGTCACTTATGAAGTATTTGTATCACACCAGGAATTAGAATCACTAGTAGACCCCAAAACATGTTTCAGTACAGAAGTGCTGGACATTCTCCAAGTTGGGTTGATTCTACTATCTATAAATTGTACCCTTTATTGTGCATGGTTTTTTTTTGTTTTTTTGTTTTTTTGTTTGTTTTTAAGCCCCACTGGGCTTAACTCAGGGCTTAAACCCACAAACCTGAGATCAAGATCTGAGCTAGGATCAAGAGTTGGATATTCAACCAACTGAGCCACCCAGGCACATCCTGCGAGGTTTTGTTATAGGGATTTTTTTTTCTTTCCTTCTTTTCTTTTTTTTCTAATGGAAGCTGATTCCAAATGACAAAAAGTGAAAGAGTTAATTGTCTGAATATTCCCAAATAAATAGATGCTTTGGCATCACGTAGTAGACGCTGTGACATTCCTGCCCCTGCCTTGGGCTGCCTCTCCTGCAGATGTTTTGGTATGTGCAGAGTCTCAGGTACGGTGTGTCTGACAATGTTTCTTAAGCTAAAGCTGCACACATATTGCCCATTATTTACCAAATACAGGGAATCAGTTATCATCAAAATGCAATTTTATTTTCTTTTTTTTTTTCTGAAGATTTTACTTATGTGTTAGAGAGAGAGAGAGAGAGCACGAGCAGGGGTAAGGGCAGGGGGGCAGGCAGACTGTCCGCTGAGCAGGAAGCTTGATGCAAGGCTTGATCCCAGGACCCTGAGATCACAAACTGAGCTGAAGGCAGACACTTAACTGACTGAGCCCAAAATGCAATTTTAAAGGGAAATTTCTCATTGCCTAGAAAGTTAGGTTCTGGAAACTTGTCCTAACGCCATTAGGTATTCAGTAGAATTTAGGATAAAGTAGGTTCATCTTGGAAACCAGCCAAAATCTTTAGTTATTTATTACCACGAACACAGGCCTTCATGGGGATATTCCAACAATGAGGGCAACTTTCTAATAAGGTTCCCAAAGAGGTTATTTTTAAAGCTGAAAAGAAAATGTAATCATTTCAAAATAGCAATCACATATCTGGTTCATACATTTGACTTTAACATCTTTTTTTCATATAAAATGAGATGCTTGAACCTCACTGTGGATGTGACCTCTACAGGAAACTCAGTGGGAAAACTATTTGAAACTCCACGTTGCCAAAACAAATTGATGATGAATTTTTCAGCTCAATTCTTGTACTGAATTAGAAAGTGTATCAGCAAAAGAAACTCAAGAGGTGATTACAATATGACTCCACAGAAGAGTATAAAAAAAAGAGGAAGAAAGTCCATTGCACCTTGTCATTGAACCTCTGAGGGGGTGAAGCTATGGTTTCTACAAATTCTCAGGAATTTTAAGATCAAGAATTGATAGAGGGTTAGATTAAATGAGAGAGATGCCTTAATTGTATTCTTTGAACATCAAGAATACAGATATTTTAAAATGCAGGACATCTTCCTGGTTTCTACCAAGAAGAGTGATGGGATATTAAAAGTCCTTAAGATTATTGGCTCTCCCCAAGATTTGCAAGGCAATAAGGAATAAATTGATGTAAGTGATAAGAAAAATCATCCCCCCTCCTTTTTCATTATTAATGACCAAATATTATTAAATCAATAATTTTGGTGAGGATCTGAACAGGTTATTAAATATCATGAATTATTAACCTTAAAAGTTGATCAGAGCTATGAAAATAATTCAAGTTAATGGGAACCTTTGGATTTCTAATGAAATATCCAGTCATTGACAAAACATCTCTGTTAGGATTTTTGGAACATGAAAAAGCAGAGACCACAGATGTCCTTAAGGAAGAGAACAACATTCCTTGCTGGATTACAGGAAATTAAAAAACCAGTTATCCATGATCAAAATAATGGGCGATTAAGAGTCCAAGCAAAAGGTGCCAACAGCTATAGGGAATTCTCTTCTTCCCAGTCCTACCCCTGTCCCCCTACTGTACCCCCCCACCCCACTTCAATTAATATTGTACCAATTGTTTCAGAAACCTCACAAAATTGGGAAACCAGCCATGGATTTGTCAATGCTGGGTGTGCCTCCAGCACTGGGGAGCTGGGCATAAAGCAATTAGTCGGTGGCTTCAGGCCAGCAGCACTATCTGTTCCAATTACTTTGCCTTAAGCAAGGTGTATGTGGAAGAGTATTTTGTCCAGAGGTTATACAATAAAAGGCAGTGGAATGTGATTTAATTTAGAAGGGCCGCAGAAACAGGAGAGAAGGGTTGGGGGTGGGGTCCGGAGCAGGCAAAGAAGGTTTGATGGCTTTGACCCTTTGTGAAATCTTAGTTACCATCCCTGGGAACATTGACACAAACAAGCCACGGATCCCAGCTGTCATTGAAACTGAAGGCAAACAGATGCCCCATTGCTCTCTCTTTGCATACCTTCTCCACTGCAGGCTTCCTGCTAAAACAGGAGCGTGCCAAAAAGCATTATCCTGTGGTCGAATTTCCCAATATTAAAGTGACTCCATTACTAAAGCGTTTAATGACATGTACTTTTTTTTTTTTTTTTTTAACCATTTAATGTCAGGTGAGCCCTGAATGCTAACGGGGAAAGAAAGCCACAGCCAGTGAGGGATTTAGACTTTTTTTTTTTTTTTTTTTTGCAAAACCAGACAGGTGGGTCAGGACCTGGGCAGTAACCTGGAAAACAGGGATGCAAAGGAGCTTCCTTCTTTAGGAGTGAGAAGAAGAGGAGTTTTGAGGCAGTCTGCAAAGGGATGGTGAAGAGGCCTGGCCCTGGGAATGGGGTGCAAATCAGGATGCTATTTTTTTTTTTTTTTTTTTTTTTTTTTACCATCTGTGGGGCAGGCAATTTGCCTGGCTACACTGAGTTTCCAGGGTTAATAACGTATACTTTCAATGGCAGGTGTGGGCTGGATTTTGAACCGCTGAATTTCCAAAAGCCAGCACTCAGCAGCTCCTAAGCCCTGAGCCAGGCACCGAGTGTTCATTCACTCGGCGCAGACTGAGGGAGCTCCTTTACTGTTCTTGCACATGGATCTGTCAATCATGACCTGTACAGACCAGTCGCGGGAAAGGACAATAAATAAGCAAAAATAAAATAAAATATAAGTACTCATGACTCATGATACTTTCAGATCCAAAGAACCACTAAGAAGAAAATAAAACAGGAAGTGTGATAGCAAGCCACCAGAAGAGGGACGGTTTTCATGTCAGATGGGAGAGACAAGTCTAAGCTGGAGGTCAAGTCCAAGCGGGAACTTGGGGAGCAAGAACAGGGAAGCGGGTTCGAGACTCTCCTAAGAGGAGAGGGCTGCAAAACTGAAGGCTCTCCATATATGTTGAAGATGCCAATGGCAATGATTATGATTTTTATTATTAAGTCAGGAGTTGGGACATCCACGACCAGCCCCCATGAAAACTTGTGTCTTGGGGGCACCGGCTGCACCAGGCAACACCTTGACCCCACGCTAAGCCCTGGGTGCCATCTCTGAGCACCCCCTTCCCCCAGCTGGGGCTCGGTCACAAGGCTTTGTTTCATTACTTCTCAGGCTCGTTGGGAAGGGGGTTGCCATCTATTTACCCCCAAGACTAGAATCATTTGTAGGACCATGAGATGGCATTGGAGGTGGTCCAAGCACAGGCAAAGACTCATTGGCAGTTAAATCATGCTAAGACATAACAGTAAGTAAATATGCCCAGAGAGGGAATTTTAGCCATCCAAGGACACAAAAAAACCACAACCCTGGCCTCAACACTGCATTCCTCATATATCTAAACCCATGTTCTTTATGCTATAGGATAAACGAAATAAATCAAGAGACTCTTGGGATAGATCAGGAATAAGCCGGCAATAAATCCTGTTAAACTTACTTGTCAGTGCCTTGCCTGGAAACCTCAATTCTTTTTGGAAATTAAAAAATATTATTGAATGATGTGGCAATGTGGCAGGAACGGAGAAGGAAATTCTCCCCGGAATTTCTACCTAATTTTTGAGGAGGTTAAATAATCGGAGACAATTCAGTTTTGTGGAGATTCGTCACGTGGTGGGATTCAAAGGAGGTTAAAAAAAAGAAATTTCTTTTCCACATGCTACACGTTTACACTTTTACTCACTTACAAACAGGTATGCAGCCTCTCGCTTGCCTCAGTCTTCTTCAGTAGTTACTAATTGCTAGCACAGTGCACAAAGCAAGCACTAAATAAATATTAGTCGAAGGAACCAAGACGGCGTAAAAATCTCATAAATTTGTTACATATGGTAACTATATATATTCTTAGTGTTTCCTATGTGCTAAACGTTTTATACAGATTTTCTTATTTACTATCTAAGACGTACGTTTTCCTGTATTTTGCAGATGAATGAACCAAGCCTGAGCAATGGTTAACAGTCAGCCAATATTTATTAAGCACTGACTGTGTGCCAGGCGTACACAGCAAGTAAGTAGCCGTTTAGATTTGTCTGGTTTTAAGTTCAACCCTCTTAACCACAATGCTCCACTGGTTCTGAATGGAGGTTGCTGGAAGCCAAGCTTACCAGTATCTAAATCTGACTCCGCTAAAGGACGCCTGGGTGGCTCAGTCGGCTAAGCATCTGCTTTCGGCTCAGGTCATGATCCTGGGATCTTGGGATCATAGGATCCTGGGATCCTGGGATGGAGCCCCACACCGGGCTCCCCGATTGCTCGCCCTGCTTCTCCTTCTCCCTCGGCCCCTCCCCTCACTTCTGCTCTCTCTCTTTCATAAATAAATAAATAAATAAATAAATAAAATCTTAAAAAAAAAACCAAACCTGACTTAGCTTCCCACTGACTCCAAGAAACATGAGCATCAGGCATACATGGGAAAATGAAGGATTCTTATTGTATATATTCATATCATCAGCAATATCATATTACTGCACAGCTATGCATGTGCATCTAAAGAGCTACACTATTCATGGTCTGGCCTATGTTTTTCATTAAAACCTAACAAGCATTTTCATTACAACACGCAGGCCGAGCTTTAGAGCAACGATTTTCCATCTGGTAGCCAGACATGAGGACACATTTTCAGCAACTAACTGGACACACTGCATGGATCCCTTGGGCCAGATTGAAACTGGAAATAGAACAAGTGTGATCTGGGAGTCTTGAGGCAGCATTTCTAGGTTGAGATAGAAGCCAATGGAGATGGGGGCGCTCTCCTGCTCTCTGCCTGCTTGGGAAATCAGAGTTGCTATTAACAGTCGGGTGCGTATCATATCGGGCCTTGGTTCAGGAACCTCAAACTTTTTCCTTGACAGGTTGGGCAGTAGTACCCCATTCTCTTCTTTGGGAAAGTAATGGGACCAGCCTTGGGAATAAAATACAGCAAGAGAATTATTACCATCCCCAGATGGTCATCTGTGTGGGTTTAAATCAATGGTTCTCGACCAGGAGTGATTTTGCCTCCCAAGGGATATTTGGCGATGTCTGGAAACACTTTTGATTGACTAAGGTGGAGGGTTAGCATCTAGTGTGTAGAAGCTGGGAATACTACCCTACAGCGCACAGGCCAGCCTTCCACAGCCGAGAATCACATGGCCCTAAATATCAGGGTCACGGTGTGGAAAACCTGGCTCGGATAACGATGCTCCTGATCACAATGACACCAACAGTTAGGGCTCTTATTTGTTGAGTGATCATCTCAGGCCTGCCTCTCTGCCAATTAGTTGTCATATGCCATCATTTAAATCTTACGTGAACTCCCAAATTACCTTTATTTTATAGAGTGGAAAAAATTCAGACTGAGCTGCCAAAATAACTCACCAGGGGTCACAGACCAAGGACATAGCAAAACAGGGACTGAAATCCATCACTCCCCGATCCCAGGACTCTTAAGCACTAGACAGCTTGGTTTTGCTCCTACAGATAGGTGTGGCTGGTCCACTCTGAAGACTTTCTCCAGGCTCACAAGGAAATGAAGGCTTCAGATCTTTGCTGAAAGTTTGTTAACCACAGCCCTGGAAACAGCCCTTTCTCCTCTTGGTATCTTTTTCTGGTGGATGATGAGGTAAGAACCTTCGGCTCACCACTCTCAAGTTGTACACAGTGGAGTACACAGTGGTTCTTAACTGTGGGTGATTTGGGTTCTCAGGGGACATTTTTGGCTGTCACAACTTGGGGTGGGGAGAAGGGAGATGCTACAGGTGTCTAGTGAGTGGAGGCCAAGGACGTTACTGAAGATTTTACAATGCACAGGATGACCCCCACAACAAAGAATTATCTGGCCCCAAATATCTAGGTGCCAAGGTTGAGAAACCTTGTGGTAGAAGCAAGGTTCAAACTCAGGCGTCGGAGAGCAAGCCAGTTTTTACATGGAGGGAATTGGTTGTTGCTTGGCCTGTTCTCCATCCACTCAAGTTCTGGTCACAGCTTCCGCTCTTGTTTCGGGCTTCCCACTCAGAGCCCATGCAATTTCAGGGGGGAGCCGGCTAACTGTCCCACAGCTCCAGGGATGGCATGTTCTAGACTTGCCTTATCAGAGCATCTCATTTCTCTGGCCAGTTTCTCTGGTTGGTTGAGCCCAATACCAGCACAGTCAGATTATCATGAGACAGTCACTGGGACTTCTGAGAGAGGCCAGCATCTTGAGTCTGGACTTGCTCCCGAGAGGACATAAAGCTGGGTCTGCTGGAGGCCATTTGGTCACCATGAGGGAAAAGACTACCTCAGGATGGAGCCAATACAGTAGAAGAAAAATATATCGAGAGAAGCCAAGCCTCTGTGATACAATTTGAGGTCTGAAAATAGCAACATCTGAAGCCAGCTTATCCTGGACTTTTGATTTACATGAACCAGTAAATTGCTTAATTGTTTAAGCCATTTTGGGGCTGCATTTCCTGCCTCCCACAACTGGAAGAGGCCCAGCTGATATCCTTTCCTTTGAGGTAAGAACACAAATGACTTTCATTGAAAAACAAAAATAAAAAGATATCTGCAGATTCCTTTGCATTCTCTACAAGAGATTTCATAATGCAATATGTAAATCTGGGGAAAATTCTGGAAGGCAGAATTTTCCTGACAAAGGGATATCTAACGGAACAGCCACCGGCTATTCATAACACGAGAAAAAGCTGGCAGCCCTGATTTCTGGAAGTCAGGTACAGAGAGCTATAGGTTTCATCTATCTTGTCAAGAGTCTAGGTGTTCTGGGAGAGCACGAGCATTTTTGACGCCTGTTATAATGACATCCATGATGCAGATGTTCATGTCAGACTCTCGGCTGACTCGAGTGAAAAGTGAGCAGAAGGATGCCAGGCAGAGGCACAGCACTGTGGGAAGAAAGACCCATGAATTGACTCTTAGGTCAATTTAGAAATTGCACTGGGAGTCACTTAAAAGGGAGGAAACATTCTAACCTGTACCAAGCCTGGTACCCATATGGTAGACTTTCACGCGGATGCAGTGTAGCGGGTGTTGTTCAAGGACTATCATGACGATGATCCCCAGTGTGTGTGTATGTGTGTGTCTCACATTCCAGAGGTGGCAAGCGAGATGTTCTTAGGGGGTCCTTGAGCAGATATTGCAAAAATCCTAACAGTTGTGAGATGGTTTTTAATGAGAATTGAAATAAAAATTCGCATATGAAACAGGGGATTTAGTGACTTTTATTACTTAGCACTGGAATCAGGAGATGGTTCCTGTAAAGGGTTAGATAATAAAATTTTGAGATTTGAGGGTAAGAGTCTCTACTAAACAATATTCCTCAGCCATTAGAAACGACAAATACCCACCATTTGCTTCGACGTGGATGGAACTGGAGGGTATTATGCTGAGTGAAATAAGTCAATCGGAGAAGGACAAATATTATATGGTCTCATTCATTTGGGGGATATAAAAATTAATGAAAGGGAATAAAGAGAAAGGAGAGAAAATGAGTGAAAATATCAGTGAGGGCGACAAAACATGAGAGACACCTAACTCTGGGAAACGAACAAGGGGTAGCGGAAAGGGAGGTGGGCGGGGGGTTGGGGTGACTGGGTGAGGGGCACTTGGCAGGATGAGCACTGGGTGTTATGCTATATGTTGGCAAATTGAACTCCAATAAAAAAATAAAAAATAAATAAAATAAAAAAATAAACAACTCAACGCTGCCATTGTGTGAAAGCATCCATAGACGATACAGTAATGAATGGGTGTGGCCAAGTCCCAGTAACATTTATTTACAAGAACCAGTCGAGAGGGCCAGATTTGGTTGGAGGGGGCTAGAGTTTGTCAATCCCTGGCTTCATAGGGAACTAAGTTAAAAAGGAAAAAAGTCAAAAAAATTTAAATATAATACAAGTGGTACACAGATATGGTAACAAGATGAAGCTGAAAATATTTCCTATGTGGCTTTCCACGGCAAAAGTTTGCCAAGCCTTGGTCAAGCCCTCTTCAGACATGAAGTGTTTTCTTGCCAGTAGAATGTCTGAAATGAACACAATATAATAAGACACTTTATATCATCAGTATCATTGTGCTAGGATGTCATTTTGACCACTGCTTCTCAGATCCTTTTCCCACTCTGTTCTCATGCAGTGTTTTGTTTTTCCTTACCTTTACCTAGGGCTTAAAAATAATTAAAAAAAAATACAGCAATATACCAATTACAAGCGGGAGAGAAATGTTTCCAAGAAGTGTTTCAGAAGGAACTAATGACAGCATGTGACAGTCAGCATCATACAAGGGAATAGAATTTCCTTTTTCCCATGGCTAACATCTATCCCCCAGGTAATACCTTGTTTGTTAGGCTGTCTTGAGGGAAAAATCGACTAGCAACCCACACACTTTCTTTGTCAAACAGATCAGAATCAACAACTAACACAAGACTCAAGTTGACCAAAGAAATGCCTTCCGGTAACTGGGGCTGTGGCGGTGAGTAAATCCTGGCTTTGAATTCTGGAGGAAGCTTCAGTTGCTGCTTGACTCAGTTTACATATCAACAAAATGGATGTGACAATATGGAGCGGTAACTAGGTTGGCTTCCAACGCTACTAAGGTCTCTCTGTATAAAGTTAGAATTGACGTCAAGAGGCCCTCCCCTGGTGAACCCACAGACACATGGTGTTTGTCACATAGTCCAGGAACATCTGAGCTACACTATAACGAAGTGCTTTATCCACATTAGGTGGAAATGTTGTGTTTATATCAACAGTGTCTCATTTCCTTCTGGATATTTTTGGTTTTTCAAAAATCCAACTTAAAGGCATGGATGGGTCTTCCAATGAATGTGATTGCCTTGCACCTAAACTATAATCATATTGCAAAATTTAATAAGAAAGAGTCAGAATATAAATGGGTGATTTAAGTAGCAGGCAAATTTGAAATATGATTTAAACCACCGTTGAGCAAAGCAACTTGAATCTATGGCTTTGCTCTCAGCTTGACAGGCATTCCACATCAGAGAGAAAATTGGGAGGGCGCACAAACTTGGGAGAAACGCCTGGTGACCACAAAATTCCTTCCAGGGGACCGTGTCCCGCAGACCTCAGCATAACTGCACTGACCAGTGTTGCTGTGATACGAGTAACCCCCCGTACTATTATTCGTTCTTTCTTTAAAATAAACTCATTTCTTAAATAAATGTATTTGAACAGTGAATTTTATATTAGAAGTGACAGTGACAATCTAGCGATAAGAGCTGCAAAATTGCTGGTTTGATTTGGCCCTCATTTTATATGAATATTACGCATTGAATACATTACAACTGAATTGTTAAGAAATTTATCTGTGTACCATTTAAAATGCCACTGTGTACTATCAGGGACTCACATATCTTCCAAAAAAACAAAACAAAACAAAACAAAACAAAACAACCAAACTCGGAGGGAATATAAAAATTTATACATGTAAACATTTTATTTGATATGGTAAGCAATTTATTTGAATTAAATATTAAATGGTACCAGGCGTGTATGTGTGTTTTCTTATATGAAAACATGACATGTTTAAAACAAGCCAGCAAACAAAAAGTGGAGTTCAGCTACAGAAAGGGCCCACACTGCGTGGCGGTTGAGGAGTGTGCAAACACAGCATTAGTGACTTATTACCTCAAACTAGAAGCTCGACAGAGCCTTTGTTTATTCTGCAAATCCAAGGCAAAATTATTGCCGCCAGTTATGTTAAGATGCTGAGGAAGCCACCCGGAGCACACCTGTGTTTGTGGTCTTGGCGTCCCTGGAGGACTAGTTTCTAGTCGCCCTGTTGAGTAGAGAAGTGGTGTTCCTTAGTCTTACGGAGATGTTCTCGATTCCAACCTGGGCCAAGGCTCATGACTGCTCCACGGCTTAAAATCCTTCAGCTGGAAGGAACTTTGATTCTGTGTCATGGCCTTCCAGTGCCCGCACACCTGTTCCTGCTCCCCTTTCCCGGCCTCCATCCACACCACTCACTCACCCCAGATGAAGCTGCCTTCGCTGCACCCCCTGGACTTCCCCACACCTTTCTCAGCAGGGCCTGCACATTCACTGTTTCCGTTGACCAGAAGGTTCTTTCCCTGTCTTCATCTGGACAGCTCATTCTCACTCTTCGGGACTCATCTAGAATATCACCTCATCGGAGACTTCTCAGATGGCCCTCTGTCCCATGATCTGGCATGTTATCTTTATAGCTGTCATCACTGCCTGAAAATCATATTTATTTGCTTACATGGTTAATGTCAGTTTTCCCAACTGGGCCCTGGGTCCCTCAAGGGCAAAGCTTTCCTAGTCATGTAACACAGGCACATTCCACTCCCCTGTGTCTTCAAGGACATTTTTCTTTTTAAAATATGTATTTTTTCAGTTCATACATAATAGAATGACATTTATAAATCTGCAGTTTTCCATGTAACATAACTAAGAGAATGTAATGGTGCCTCTGTTAGATGGTGTGCATGCGTGTGTGTGTGTGTGTGCGCGCGCGTGTGTGTGTTTTCTCAGGTGAAATGCATCTGTATATAGACAGCCTTTTCATGGAGCCCTTCAGCCTAATTTATATACATTTTTATTATTTCTTTTCTGGCATACATGTTTTGTATTTGAAAAAGTTATCTGGTGCATTACATAGAAGATTTGCTTAAGCTTATAACTTTGAATCGTAATCATTGAATTTTAGGAAGGATTAATGGCTAAGCTTGTATGAAATACTAGATTTAGGCAAACTCCATACTAGCCAATACCAAGATGTGCTCTATGAACATCGTTGTTTTGAGTTAACAACGGAAGTCTAACGTTCCCAAATAATGTTTTAAGTGTTTGACATAATTTGTAAAAAACATTTACATTCAATGTTCTTTAAGTTTAATAAAGGCCTGTTGAAGAAATGAGTGGATTTATGAAGACTGGCTTTCCAGGTCTTGGAAAAATTCAGATTCGTCACTTTCCATCATGGAGCAAAATGTATATTCCCTTTTGCCTAGAAGTTGAAAGAACTCTGGTAACCAAAAAAAAAAAAAAAAAAAAAAAAAAAAAAAATTCCATCTCTGTACCTGTCACTGCCAGGTTACACAAGCTCACTTAATTTTTTTTTTTTTTTTTTTTTTTGCCTCTGTGTGGCCTTTGCTTGGGCCCCACAGATGTACCACGTATGTTTTATGAGCTAACATTTATTTTAGACACTTTGGCCCATTGGACATGATCTCGTAAGCCCAAACTCTCAGCTGACATGCTGTTGAACATAATGGGGAGATTTAAAAAGGCATCGTGGAGGAGAGCAGTGGATTGCAGAGTGCCAGGGGCAAGAAGGAGGAGATTGAGATGAGCCTTGGGAAGCTCCAGGCTGCTCTCTCTGCAGTGGGAGGTGTGTGTGTGTGGGAGGGGGGGTGGGCTGGAGGTGCTGACCCTATGCGCCCCCCCCCCCCCAATCAGGTGAGGATTGCAGAACCACCCAGCTGCTGTCCCTACAACTCAGTGTCCCAATAAATCTGGAAGCCGAAAAGCAACATTGCACAAACAGGCCTGGAAGCTGATAGAGGTGAGTGACAGTGGGGGAGTCTCTGAGCTGCTGTGTGGTTTTCTGGATGGAATCCACGGGCCTCAGACATTCCAGAATACTCTCTTCCTCAGACGGAGGCTTCAATTAATTATGGAAGCTCAGTTGTCGCCGGGCATAAATCAGACATTGAAAAAATGCCATACCTCAATCCATAGTGGAATTCACATGGGGGAGAGGGAAGGTTTTAAAGGTTTCTGAAAGCCATAAAATCTCCATTTAGATAGAAATCTTTTAAAAAAAATGTTTTTATCTAGTTATTCATTTGCGCTTTGGGGATAAAGTTGTCAATTCAGCAGAACAAAGGCATCTACGATGCACCATTTAGAAACTATGAAGAGTTAATACTGGTGGAAGGAAGGAAGGGTTAACATTGGTCTATCCCTGTTTGATTTAAATAAAATATTCACTGAAGGCTGACTTTTTTGCTATAGCTGTCTGAGAGACAGAAGCCAACAGGACCTTGGAGGCCTAGAATTTTTCCTTCACTGGCCTGAAAAAAATTAGTCACTGCAGTCGCCTGCTGTGATGATTTCCTTCATGTCCCTCAAGGCGCATAGACTGTAAGTTCCATGAGGGCAGAAATATATTTGTCCTGTTCGCTTTTGAGGTTTAAAATCTGCATGTAGTAGGTGCCTACTAAAAACTTTAAGTGAAACGAGCCCCAGTAGCGCCCTCAAGAAGCTCACTGTCCACGTAGGAAATGGACAAGAAATAGCCATAGGGGGTGAGGATGAGGATGAAGATGAGGATGAGGACCAGGATCTCGTGAGACAAAAAAGAAGGAAACCCGATTCTGCTGCACAAGATGGGGTCATGGAGTGCTTCCAAGAGGGGATGAAGTCTAAGTAAATGTTGAAAGGGAATGCCAGTCAGAACAGCTGGGGAAAGGCCTAGGGGAGAGAAGTATTTTGTTCCTCTTCCTGGAGCTTTAGTCCAAAAATTACTGAAGTGGCCTATTATCAAAATGGCAGGTACAAAATCTTTGGCCAAGCCAAATGCCAAAGGGATTTACCTGTCCTCAGGTAAACCCATCAGCAGAGGTGGCATATGCAGCCAATATGACAATGTGTTAGTCACTTAGGTCCCTGTCTATTGCTCACTCAATAGACTTACTACTTTTTTCTCTAAAAAAGAAGCCGGAAGAAGTCATTAAAATACACCAAAGAGAACAAAAAGAGAAAGTCCCTTCCAAAAGCTTTATTGAGAGCTGTAAGCCCTTGCAAGCCCCAGTTCCGGAATCTTCTTTTATAAGAGACACAAGTCAGAAGCATGTTGTGAATTAGGCTGTACACTCAGCAAAAAAAGGGAGGGGTTCTCATGATGTAATTAAAGCTTCCATCTACAATCTTTAAAAAGTGTGTCAATAGGGGGAGACTGAGCCCTTGCATCAGGGGTTCTGAGTTCCAGCCAGCCAGATATCAGAACTAAGCAACAGTATTTTCGGGTAAGGATCCAAGGCGTACGAATCACAAATGGTTGTAGAGTTCACTAAGGGACTAGTGTGCGGTAATCAAGTTCGTAAGTAACTGTCTGTATTTGGAAAACCGTACACTCAAATAGGACAGGTACAGGCTTGGCCTCGGGGGTGGAAGATTCTTTTGGAAATCTCTCTTAGAGTAGCCATATGTTTGCTTGGAAGAACTGCTGATCCCGGACAAAAGAATTTCCTTTTCCCACCAAGCTCCACTTTTCTCTCCATTCATGCAAAGCTATTTCCCAGAAAAGAACATGAAGCTGAGCCCATATAAGGAGCTGAGCTTATGAATCCTCTTCCTTCAGATATCCACATGGCTTGCTCCCTTACTTCCTTTGTGTCTACTCATAGGTCCCTCCCTCAGGAGGACCGTCCCTGGGCATCCTCTCTCACCTTGGCCCTTCACCCTTTCCCCCTGACTCTTCCTCTACCAGCTTCTTTGGGTTTTTTTCCTTTGCATTTCCCACCTAACACACTGTGTATCTACTTCTCTTTGTTTTCTTTCTACTGTACTTGAGCTAAGTATTCTTAGGTAGAAATATTTGATCGTTTGATTGTTATATCCCCAGGCCCTAGAAGAAGTATGGGCATAAGGTAAGTACTAAATACAGGCAGCCCTCACTTTATATGGCATCTCAGCAACCATGGACCTGAGCAAAGTGGAGAGATGATATTGGCACCCCCAGTCTTAGTTGGCACAGTACTATGTGAAACAAGGACTGCCTATGAATAGTTGTTTGGAAGGATGGAAGCTGTTTCATGCTCCTACGTGATGGGCTGGGCCATCAAGGGCAGTTCATTATTGTGCCTGAAGGAAATTCCTTCAACAATCACTTACAGAGGACCAATACAATGGACATATTTGGAAAACCCTACTCAGGCCACCTCTCTTCTTGCTCAAAAATCCTCGCCTAGGAGCAGAATGTACCTCACTAACCAAATAGGTACACGTTTCATCAACAAATTTGTTACTTGTTCTCTCTATGGACAGCAGCACCTACCAGGTTTTTTGTTTTGTTTTGAAAAGATTTGATTTATTTATTCGTGAGAGACAGAGGCAGAGGCAGAAGGAGAAGCAGCCTCCCTGTGGATCAGGGAGCCTGATATGGAACTCGATCCCAGGACCCCGGGATCATGACCTGAACTGAAGGCAGACGCTTAACTGACTGAGCCACCCAGGTGCCTCAGCAGCATTCAGTTTTTAGCTAATGACATATTCTTAGGTTGCATCTCAATGTAACTAATGCAAAATAGTGAAAATCTCAGTGGCAAAAGGAAAAAAAAACATAAAGTCCACTTGAATGTCCAAATTGCTTTAAACACTCTTAATACAACATAATTCTGGTACAAAAGTAATTCTAAGAGTTCTCTGTAATTCGTCATAAAGCAATTTAACCAATATATAAACCCTTGTTCATAATTCCAGGACCTGAAATTAACCAGAATTGCTGAAATGAACATCTTTAGAGTAATTGCTATGTATCCCACCATTCTTTGCTCTTCTTGAATTATAAGATTTTCATAGTTACGGAGGTGATATTATCACTCGTGATCAATTTGATTAATGTTTATTCTGTGAGAGGCATTATGAAAAACATCCTAACCTATATTATCTTATTTAATTTTTAATAATATTTTATTGCTTTTTTAAATCCGAGAAGTCTGAGGAACAAAATAATAATAAAGAGAGCTTGTGATTTCACCTGAGATAAAAGGCATTAAAAAGCAAAAGCAGATAAAAAGACAATAAATGCTTATAGCATTGTAGCTTATAGCAAAATTTTCAAGGTGAAAGGTAAGAAGAAAAAAAGAAAAGACATCAAAGCAACACTACTCCTTCTTTGTGAAGCTAACCCCCCTGCAACCTGGAGGTTCTTATGATTCCTTCCAGGAATAAAAAGAAACAAAATTCCACAAGGTTTCATTTGATTTGAGTCTTCATGGCAATCCTATCAAGCAAGTACTACTCTTGTGTCCAGTTTATATAGAAGAAACTGATGTTCCAATCTGTTAAGTAATTTACCCAATGCCTCATAGCTGGTAAAAAAAAAAAAATGGTAAGAACAGGATTTGAACTTGGTCTTTTTACTTGGGAACCTGTTTGTTCTTTTCTTCAGGTTACTTTATCACAATCTGAGAATCACCTTTTGGCTTTGTGACATGGGCAGCAATAGAAGGAAAGTGGGTATATCGGCTAAAGGATCACCAACCTTTGTCCTATGGGCCAAAGCAACACAAATATGAGGCTTCAAAATAATTTTTGCAGGTGTATTCCGTTGGAGACACTTACAAGCCTAAATAATATGCCAGGAATGCAGGTAATAATGTCTTATTTACTTGCCTGGGGAAGCTAATATTTTGGTGCCACTCAGGTAAGAATTGGTTAATATACATACGGAGGGACAGGCTGACAAACACAAAAGCATAGCATTCCATTAGTTACCGGGTTATTGTTCAGATTCCTCACCGAAAATGCAAACATGGTAAAGAATTCAGCTAACTTTATGTAAATTTGGACTTAGCTGGGAAACCTGTTTGATCTGCTCATTTTACAGGTCTAAGGTTAGGGCACCGGCCATTGTCGTTTTGCCGGCCAGTTGGAAGAAGAAGAAGAAGAATGTTCCGGCCCCCAAAAGCCCTTTGCTGGGTTTTGCTGAGTTACCACCACTAAGTGTCAGGTCTCTGGCCTGGCCTCCATCTAATCAAGCAACCTCGTTTCTAATATTTCTTTCAGAGACAAATTTGAAGTTTAGTGAAACTATCCAATACAACACCTAACAAGATTTGGCATGGACAATTTCTTAGGAATTACTGCTTTAAGTACCCAGCAGTTTCACCTAATGGACTTTGTGATTTTATAGATGAGAGCACGGGTTTTTCAATCCCATGTAAAATCAACTCCCACCAAATAGATTCTTTAACATTTAGATAGCTTATCATTTCCAACTTCGCAACGTGTACTCTTTGGAACTGCCATTTTGGAGAAAGGCCACCTATGAGCAAACAACCAGGGCACAAGAAGTCCTTCAAGAGGCTTAAAAAATTAGTCAGGCTAACACAATGTTTTCCAAAAATAATGTACTTTGGCTAAAAATGTAAAATTAACATCAAATGAAGATCTCTTAAGAAGCTCTAAAATTGAGATGACTATCTTAGTGGCTTATAGTAGGTACTTGATGCAATCAGTGTGTTCTACACAGGTAATTACTTTTACTACTAATGGTGCCTCCCACTCAGTGAGAAAGATAAGAGGCTCCAACTCTACTTAATCACGAGGCTTCTTCATTATTGCTCCACCCCCTACTGGGTAAAACAATTCACTTGCTCTATTCAGCAACTCTCACAAATGAGAAAAATTTATTAAAGTGTGAGCAGAATGGGACACATTTAGTATGTACAAAGGAGATTACCTACTTGATTTTAAAAATAAATAGATGATTCAGACCCTCGTGTGGATTATCTTGAATTAAGATCTTTCTGGAAAAGTTTTCTTTTCTTAATGTTGAAGCTGGTTCGCAACAACCGTCCAGTTCCACGTGCTTAGAGATGTTAGCAGTGGGGGGAGGGTGGGTGATGGAATTAGACAAACATGGTGTCAGTCATGGGTGTCCTTGGGTAAGTGACCATCTTTTCTGAACTTATCTTCTTATTCACGTAATAAGGAATATGAGCAATAATATTTGTTGAATTCTTATTTAAAGTCAGCTCTGCCAATAAGGCATCTCTGTGTTTCTAAAAGCTACCACCATATTCCAAATTATACAATAAAAACCACAGAGCTTTATGGGAAAAGTGGACTCAGGCGCTATGAGTCAGGTGTCATGGCTTTGTCAGCAACAAATTAAAAAAGATAAGAGCCTAATAAAAACTGTAGCATTGCTGTATCCATGTTAAGTGGTTAAAAAATACACTAATACTATGATAAATTTGGCACTTTACCTTGAAAAAAGATTTATGGAAGTAGGTGTCGGAAAGGTTATTGTATGTTACTGTGACACGGTGAGAGGAAGGTTATCTGAAATCCAGTGGAGTTGAAACACCGGATATGCATGGGTGTGGTTCGCAGCACACCTGAGGCCACTGGTATGTGTTTGAGACATTGTGTGTGTTTGCCTTTTGTGTATCTCTACATAGCTCAGTTCAGCTGGATGCAGTTTTCTATGTTCGCCTAACTTTTCTCACAGGTGAAATCAAACATAGGCAAAGGCAAAATCCACATTATGCTCGCAATGTACCAATCAGGTTGGAACAAATTCCTATTTTCAAAAGAAGCATTATAATAGTATGAGCTCATACTATTACAAGGATTAAATTAGCTAACGTTGGTAAAAACACAGTAGGTACTCAAGAAGTGTCATCGTCCCTTGACTTCCACTGCTACCTCAATTAAACTGGGGTCAAATTCAACCCCAAGCTCGTAAGGGTTGGATTTAGAGAGACTGCCAATCTCTTTGCTGCTCTAGATCAGCAAAAAGGATATGACTCTGAAGGGCTTTCCTACAATGTTAATAGATGACTCCATGCATTTGTTAAATGTTTTTACATTGTACCTTTGTCCTCGCCTACAACAATATCATTTCCTGTAATGAGTTTAAGAACAAAGCCAGGAAACACCATCCTTTTCCTTAAGTAGAAATTGAAAATGACTCTGTAAGAAGAATTAAGCTGCCCTTTGGTGGTGGGCAGGGGGAGGTGGTATTAGTCTCCACAGTGTTTGATTAGCCCTGGAGAAGGGCAAACCCATCTCTTTCTAGAACCTTTTATTTTTTTCTCCTTTGCAAGCGATCTCTATACCCAACGTGAGGCTTGAACTCATGACCCTGAGATCAAGAGTTGCATGCTCTACCCACTGAGCCGGCCAGGCACCCCCCAACCCCTACCTCCAAGAGCTTTTTAGTAAGTGATAATGGATAACACCTAGACAAGGCTCACTGTGTGTCTGGACTATATGAGCTCTGGATATATTAACTCATTTAAGATTGAAGTCATACTATGCAATTGTTTTTTCAAGTCTTAATGCTTCTTATCAAAGTAGGTAAACTGAACACGTTTGGAAATGCAGTCAGATTTCTAGTTAACTAGGCAGTGAGTTCCCTTTGGGCAGCCACAACTAGAGGAGACCGTTCAGCCGAATGCTGGACTTGGACTTTGGAATCAGACCAATCAGATTCCTGGTCCCACTTAGAGCTGTGTGGTCTTAGACACTTGCCGTCAGTAGGCCTGGATTCTCTCTTCTGTAACAAGGGGTTAATAAAACTATCTCTTGGTGCTGTCGTGAGAATCCAATGAGATATTAGGTATAGGATAGGATGTCAGTGTGGTACAGGGCACAGAGTAAACACTCCTTAGGTGGTCATTTTTATTTATATGATTATTATCACTTTATTACCAGCGTGAGTCCATTGATACTCACGTTGTTAGGCATATTGGCACACAATCCAGCTGTTTGCAACAGTACCTGGCACAGACCAAACTTGGCACCTGAAGGCTTTGGAAACTTTGCATCCCTGACTTTTCCTTTTTTTGTGTCCCTAGTCCACAGGACTGTTCTGTCCCTGTAGAACTCAGGTGACTTATATATGACTCACTTTCATCTGGAAACCATGCGAGATGTCCACACTGCCGTCTCTATCGCTCACCTCCCGTTAATTTATCAACCCCACACAATCTGGCTTTTCCTCCCAACTGTCTATCTCAAATGCTTTTGCCTAGTTCACCCAAGAGTCCCACGTGGTCTGGTCCAGTGGGCACTTTTTCAGCTTGTACCTTTCCTGACCTCTTCCCACTTGAAACACTCTATTTGCCTCCTGTCTTAAAAATTACCCTGTCTTGATTTTCTTCCAAGCTCCCCGAAAGCTCATTCTGTGTCTTTTTGTGGATTCTTTCTCCTTTCTAACTTTAAATATTGTCCTTCTCCAGGGCTTGGTGGTGTTGTTTTTCTTTTATAATCTCTCTCTAGATACACTCATCTTCTACAGTGGCATTTATTGCATCCTATTTGCTGGGACTTTCAGGTCGGCACACACAAGTACCAAGCCAAGGTCTAGATGACCACCCATTGCTGTTCTTCACATCCCTTGAACGCTTCAAAAGCATCTCACACTTAACAGTCCCCTTCTACCAATTGCAATCTCCCTTTAGGTTAGACAAATACCCAAGTCTACTGATTTTACCTACAAAATGTATCTCAATCCACTCAATTCTTTGTATCGCCATTGCCAGGAGCCTAACTTAAGCTATCTTTTCCCCCCAGCTTCCTACTGATATACCTCACTGGCATCTTTGCATTTGGCCACATCCCACTCCCATGCATCCAGTAAATGTAGCCAGAGCAATATTTTCCAAAGGTAATTTAGTTATATAATCCCCTGATCAAAAATCTATTAACTTCCCAATGCTTAGAGATCAAATACAATATTATTAACATGGCTACAAAATCCGGAGTATGACAGATTTCCTCCGATCCGCTTTTACTTTGTACCATTTTGTTTCTTTTCATTCATTCATTCATTCATTCATTCAAGAAACATTTAATGAGGATCTATTATGTGTCAGCACATTATAATTCCTCGGACTTGGAAAACTTCTTACCATGAACAAGTATTACATGAGATTTTAACTAAAACATTCCTAAGTATTTTTTCAAAGGAATAGATGTAACTGAAATGAAATGCTAAAATCCATGTTATACTCTCTATTTTGAGTAATCTCCCTAACAGCAAAACTCCTTCCTCACATGTTTTTAGATCTTTGGGGGGTTTAGATCTTAGGTTTACAGAAATGTCTCTTTGTAAGCTCGAGTACACAGATTTTGTAGCATAAAGCTGGATTAGTAATTGATATAAACCCTTCTCACTTCCCTCTTCCTCTCTTCTGATGGCCCCACTCTGAAACAGTTGTGTCAACTCTGTGCCTATGCACTAAGTTGACATTCCAAACACCTAAGAGGTCTGGGGTTGGGTAACAGACACTTACCCACATTGCACACAGGGCACATTTCAATTTTCTGCTGCAGTACTCAGAGGAGATTAGAGTGTGTGCAAATTTGAGAAATTTCAGAGAAGACAGGCAGAGTGAACAGCCAATTTCCATTGCATTGTCGCAAGTGAATATCAGGAAATTTGTTATTAATTTTGTCCAAGGTGATGTAATCCAAACATTAGTCACTAACCTCCTTTTCAGAGATAACGAATGATCTATTAATTGCCACGCTTACTGGCCTTTTGTCAGGCTTTGTTTTTGTTTGACCTTTGTGCAGCATTTAATGTGTCCACTGCCCCTTCTTAGTGACTCATTCTTGGCTTCCATGGGCCTAACCCTCCTGAGTCGTCCTCCTTTCTGACGGGCTTTTCTATCTCTGGATCATCTCAAGTGGGTCCTCAAATGGGGACAGGTCCCAGGGCTCTGGCCTTGCCAATCTTTCTCCTCTAATTCATTTTTCTCAGAGGACTGGCTCATTCTCCTGGCTTCAAGTGTATAGATGAACCCTACAGCATGATCTTCATCACTGATCTTTCTGCCAAGCTTGAGGTCCCATATCTCCACTTCCTTAGGGACTACTTCCACTCGGTCACATTATTCCTGTCCTCTTGCCAACCTTTCCACCAAAATGCACCTCTCTGCTCACCTCTGAGCCCTTGGTCTCTTAGGAATGCCAGTATTCTCCCTAATACAAATAATCAAAACTCAGAAATGGCACCTAGGGCTCTGTATATACTCCTTTCTTTGATAAGATCCCATTGCTTTCAGAATTAAGTCCCAAATGGCTTATGTATCTACAAGTCCCTTTCATAATGTGACCCCTTCCAGCCTTTCAGAATTCACAACCACATGGACTTAAGTCCATCAAATGCATCAACCTTTTCCTGCCTCATGTCCTTGGCAAGTGCTGTCTCTGCGTCTCAAATGTTCCTCTCCATGGCCTGCTTCTTCTTGGTCTCCTCCAACCCCACCACCAACCTAATTCATTGCTAATTTTTAGTTGTGAGCTTTAATAACATTTGTCTTAAGAAGCCTTCCTTGATTTTTTTCCCATCCATCACCAGCTCAGCACCTGGCATAATCTTTTCTGGTCTCACAGTACCATGTATGACTCAGATGTACAGTCCAATGTTGCTTTTTCTCTGCCAGAATGTGAGCTCCATGAAGTCAAGGACTTGTTCATTTCTAGACTCCCAGGGCCTGGCACAATGCACCTGCATTCAATAAGTCAAATAAAAGAATGGATTGAGGAGACCCAACCTGGGCCCCTCCATTATCAGCCATATGCAGTTGGCCACCAAGCCTTGCAATCTTTCAGGTTCATATCACTCCATCTTTCCCTCCTCTCCCTCCCACCCTTTCTGCTCCAGGTCTGGTCCAGGCTCTCATCATCTCTTGGCTTGATTGTTGTAATAACTCAACAGTCTTCTTTGGATCTCCCTTTGCTGCAATGAATTTTGTAAACTACTGCCAGATTAATCTTCTGGAACAAAAGTCCCACATTATTCCTTTGCTCAGGACTCCCTGATGGCTCTCTCCTGTCTACAGAACAAAGTGGAAAATGTCATAGGGTCTCAGCATTGAAAGGAGCCTGAGCGTCATCTGGCGTAAACACCTCTTGCTATGAATGAGGAAGCCGAGGTCAGGAGGGATTTGGTGATTGTCAAAGAACACAGAACCGGTATCCCAGTCTCCATGGAGCATGGCCTTGAGGGTTTGGCTGCATAACACACACCCACATCCTCCACTGCCCAAACTCCTTCCCATGCCCTGCCTCCCCCGTTAGAATCTGGCTCCTGCCTATGGAAACCAGCTTGTTCTGGTTTGCCCAGGACTCTCCCAATTTTAAGACTGAAAGCCCTCTATCCCAAGAACACTCTCAGTCCCCTGGCAATTGGCAGTGACTGGTCATCCAGTCCCTCTTCCATCTTCAGTCTTGTCTCTATCACACTCTGGCTTGTTTAGCTCTCATCACTCGCATTCGATCTGCTTTCTGTTTCTAGAATACACTGTCCAAGCTCATTCTCACCTAGGGCCTTTGCCCTTCCTAGGCCCCTGCTCCCTGTCTCTACCACAGTTACTCTGTGTCAGAAACTTGTATCCCTGACTTGTCATCCAAGTTCTTGCGTAAGCTTGGCCTGCAACACTTTTGTAACCTGACTGCCAATCTCCTTTGTGTCCTTAACTCACTACTTCCATTCTGGTCACGTACGTGCTCGAAAATTACACTAATCATTGCAATGATTAAAATATCAGTTCAATGAAAAACCCAGGCCCTCTCATTCCCATTGCACAGATTATTAAAATAGTAAAAAAGGGAGATGTTTTGCTTGGAGCAATCCATGAGCTCGACAGCAAAGAAGGCAATAATGAAAAAAGTTTGAGACTACCTGTCTCTTTTTTATTTATTTGCATTGCTCAATAGATTCCGATCTTACTCATTATAACAGCCCACGGCCCTTCAGGCCCAGCACATCACAGTGATCTATTGTTGGGATAAAAATCTCCTGGTGATGACAGCCAGGATTGACAGAAATGTTTAAATCCTAAACTACGCTTTGGACGACATTCAATTTTTTGTCATGAAATTTCAAAATGTGACTGGAATCTTTTCAGAGCTTTCCACATGGAGGAAATGCCAGTGACACAGAGAACATGACACAGCTGGGGTGGAGTGGAAAGAACACTGACCTTCATGGCCAAGTACCTTGGGAGAAATCAGGACTCTGGCCCACGGGCTGTGGGACTTCAGAGCAGTCACCTGCTTCTCTAAGCCTCAAGTGCTTCATCTGTGAAATGGGACTACTGACACGTCCCTCTGATGAGGAAGGGGTGGCACATGTGCATGTAGTCTCGGCACCCTCCGTGGCACAAAGCAGACATTATCTATTTATAAAAATGACTAAATATCTCTGTTTTCCATGAAACCTTTTCCAAATCTGAATAGTCCCTGAAACTCAGACACAGCAATCACTGTTGTTTCTTATTTGTTCATTACTTTGCAAGTCTTGTCTGGCTGTTTAGTCTGCATATATTGGGACTTCCCAACAGCAGAAGCTTTACAAAAACCACTCCTGCCTTAACCTTTTACACATTTGTCTGATTTTTACACTTCATACTATACTCATCTCATTCTGACTTGTATTCCAGCCAGTTCATTTCCCAATGAGTAACTGAGGCACTCTGAAAAGTCTTGGGGACACAGACCAGTAAATTCTGTCTCCTGCCCTAGGGGATTCCAGAGTCCAATAGGAAAAACAGATACGTAAGGGCATAATTTCAGCAATGTGGTTAAGTTTTGTAACTGAGTAGGGTAAGAGACACTGAAAAGAAGGAAACATTTAACTTCTCAATCAAAGGATGAAACATTTAACTGCACAAGGAGTAGTCAAGGAGGGCTCTATTGAGGAGGTGACATTTGACCAGAGGTTTAAAATATGCATATGAGTGTCCCAAGGCCATTAAGAAAGTGCGAAGTTATATATCTGCCATTTATAAGCCCAAACTGGCAAGGCAAGGGCCATCCCTCCATTTCTTGCTACCAGACTATAGATTTCTTAAAATTTGGAATAGCATCTCACATTTCATTGGACATCACATTGTCTATATCACAATTATGGCCCACAGAAAGACTGTAACCAGTCCTTATGATAAACAGCCTCAACTTTGAACTAATGTATAGTAAAAGTAACAAATACTGAGATCGTGGGAAACTATAATTAAACATACATATTTCAGAATGAAGAGTTACATCAACCTAGACCCAAAACTGAAAATAGACCTTTTTTTTTTTTTTAACTTGGCAGAACAGAGTTACTAGAAGATGGGAAGTACTCTTTTAAACTATCAAAACAGTTTTCAGGGACTGTTGAAAAGCATCTATTAGTTCATCCCATGATGAACTCTTCCTTTTAAAAAATAATAATTTAATTGTTTAAAATGGCTCATACTTACATATTTGAGTAATAGAAAAATTATAAAGAAGAAAGTTTAACAATCATCCAGAATCCCAGCACCTAGAAATAACTCTAACCTTTGCTGAACTGTATTTTAGATGTGTCTCTCTCCATATAAGTGGATGGAAGCAGATAGCTGGATGGACAGGTAGATGGATAGATGGATAGATGAGTGGATGGATGAATGGATGGACAGATGGATGGATTGATGGATAGATGCATGGATGCATGGACAAGTGGATGGGTGGCTGGATGCATGGATGGATGAACAAATGGATAGGTGAATGGGTGGAGCAATGGATGGGTGGATGGATAGATGGACAGATGGATGGATGGATGTATGGATGGATGGGCAGATGGATGGATGGATAAATGGATGGATACATGGATGGGCAGATGGATAGTTGGGTAGATGAATGGATGGAAGAAGTACATCCCTTTTTTTCCCCAAGGCTAATGATACTTCCCCTTCTAGTGAATTTACCTGTCTGACCCCCAGTGAACAAAAGGAAATGGCCCAGTCTCACATACTCAATTCCTGTACTTTCCAGATTCCTCAAGTTGACTTCCGAGAGGAATTCTGGAAAGTCTTCCACAGATGATGTCAAAATATCTAGTTGAGAAAGCCAAAGCAGTTATTTTTCATCATATAAATTAAAATCTATGGATGGTTTATGTATTTTATGGGTTCTTAGAAATAGAGGGTAGGGAATATGACACCATTTACATTTGCTCTCTCATGTTACAATGAGGAATAAGAAGGCTAGAAAAAAAATCTGGACTAGAGCTCAGGTCACTCACTCCTAATTAGACCCCTCTCACAGAGCTCTTACGAGCATTAATAAAATAATATTGATAAAATACTTATTTCTAAGACTGGAACATAGTAGCATCTAACCCCTGCCCCACCTTCCATGTGGTAAGTGATATTGCTACGTCATTATTACTATTATTCTCTTGTCTGAACCGAAGATATTTGCACCTAAACTTGTACACCATGGTCTTCCAAAGAAGCTGAAAACATGGGCTGTGTAATTTAAAAAAAAAAGTTCTCAATCTAATAGAAGCAAAGTGATTTCCTGAGCTATCTCTACCCCAACTCAACAGCATTCCTGGTAAGTTTCAATTGGATTTTTAGGTCAGGGAAAAACACCCAGCAACCACGAACATGGCTGCATAGAACATCCATGAACCAGCACTACCTCATTACTCTCTACTAGGGTCAACCTCTGCACCACCGACATTTGGGGTTGGACCATTCTCTGTCATGGGGGCTGTCCTGTGCATTATAGGATATGCAGCTAGACATACCCACAAGACACCAGTAGCAATTCACCAGCTATTAACCACCAGAAATGCCCCTAGAGATTGCCAAATGTCCCTTGAGGGCAGGGGAGAAGGATAAAGTCACCCCAGGTTAAGCACAAATGCTCTAGATTCTGACAATGCAAAGTTCCTTGTGTCTCCAATGAAAAAGGAAAAGGAATTGTTTTGTTATTGTTTTCTTTAAAGAGAGATACGCTCAGTCCTGAATAATTCTCTAGGAGTCATCAGAGGACATGACTTCACGGATATCTCTGGACCCAGGGGAGAGGGAAAAGATCTTGGAGGAGTGATAAAACCCATGCTGCCAATGTCACATCAAAAAAGTCCGCCCGAGGTTTTTCCCGACTTGTACCTTCCATAATTACAAGAACAGGCAGGTTCACTAGATAGACTCCTACCTCAAAGCCTGCCCTTCTTTTTAAGCCATAGTCAGTATGAAAGAAGAGGACTGGAAACCTTGCAATCCTTTATTTTCATCAGATGTGCTAACAGGAAAGAAGGGGGGAGGAAACAGGACTGCTTTCACTTTTTGGATAACTTGAAACGTCAATGCATTGCCAGTTATGGCAGCTGTACTTGCTTTATCTTTTGGGGACATGAGCAGCTCGTGAATTGGGAATGTTAATTTTCCAGTTGGAGTTCAGAGGGCTGGTTAAACAATGTCTAGAAGCCCCTGAAAGACAGTCAGTAATGAATGAGCATTAAGGCCCAGTTTGGGAGACATTTGAAACAAAGCAGGACAAAGCTCTCTGCTCTGTGTACTTTGGGGACTGATCTGAAAGCACCAGAGGAGGGAAGAAAACTGACAGTGAGCATAGAGGCCTGTCCCTCTCCTGAGTTCCCATGATTCACCAATTCATCAAGTGGAGGGATTTTTCCCTTTAAGTATGACTTTTATTCTGAGAAAAAACTATCATTTGAGGAGTCAACTATGTATGTGCTATTTAGTAATATAAATGTAAGTGTTCGCGTCTTACTAATCAAATGGAAAATTGTTTTGTTCTAACCGTTTTGCAACTTCCCCATCCCTCAAACAAACAGTACCCATTACTTTAAACACCTCGGTGTCTAGTAATTGTTCAAAAATGTGTCAGGCTACCAGTAATTTAAGTCCTGTCAAAAATAAATCTCAGACACTCACTTCTTCCAGTCAGTGACTTGAAAAACACGCCCACATGTCAATTACCGGAAGCTGTAGCAATGTTTCTTTGTTCTGAATTTGTGTAAACAGAAAAAGGTTCTTCCTCAGTAACAACTGTTTTCTAAAACCTATATAAATGTTTATGTGAACCACCCTGCAACAACACCTAACAGAAGCAATAAAAGCCACCTCGGTAGTAAACACACACACACACACACACACACACACACACACACACCTCGGTATATGCCTCCGGGTAATAAATGTAGGAGTGCAAAGGAACAACGTATCGACTTGTGAATTTTTTTTTTTTTTCACAGAGACCTGACCTTACAGTATTTACACTTTAAATTGTAAATCAAAATGATCTACATTTTTCAGAAGGTAATAGTTACCGGCTCGTTTCCATATTATCCAAAAGAGATTGCTTCGCAGATAATATAAAAAATCACAGGTAAATAAATGAGTAGAGAAACTCTGACTGTAAGACAGGAATAATTCACAAAATCGGCAGCTAATTAAGATAGGCTATTAGACAGAGTTTCCTTGTGTAAAATTGTTCTCCACAATTTGGAGAGATAAACCTTATGAAGAGAATAAACCTTATGAAGAGAATCCAGCCTTACTGCAATGTATACATGGCTGTGAGCACCTATAAATCGAGTTATAGGTTAGGAGTGCTTGTGATTTTTCTAAAGTTTTGCATTTCTACTGTAACAGGGTTTTTATTGAAGAAGACTGTAATCATGTAATCATAAAATCACCAATGCCCATTATGTTACAAGGTCTCCATGAAGGTTTTTCTTGCTAAATGAGAGGACTGAATTTCAATGAGGAAAGAAAAGAAAAATAAATTTCGTTTGACCTGATATTAATTGTTCCCTTCACCCTCCCTGGTTCTCCGCTGTATGTACTTAAAAAAAAAATTACAGCTATGAAAAATACACAGATGGACAATGCAAAGATGTTGGAATGAGACCCAAAGTGGTCTTCCTTCCAGGGGTAAATTAGAATAAGTTGATTTTCATTAAGCAGGAACAGATCAATATTTCATTATTAACATGGTGACAATTGCATGTTAATAAGAAGTCATCGTTTTTCAAGCGTCTCACTGCCAAGCCCACTGGATTAATGGCTTCCCTCATCCAGTGGAGTCTCTTTACATTTCCTCTCTTGTTATATGGCCACTTGAACAGATGTGCGTGCGTGTGTATGTGTGTGTGTGTGGTGTGTCAAAGTATTGACCTTTTGCTAGGCAGGATTAGGAAACACCTACTAATGTTTCCTTCAGGAAGCAAGGGATTTTGCTAACCTGTTTCCCCTTAGGTTTCTCTTCCCCAGAATGTTCCCCATCAACTTGTTTGTCACTGGGATTTAGATAATGATCCTGTTTGGCGGACGGTAGTTTTACGGATAGAAGTAAAACCTTTTTTTTTTTCCCCTTCAGGAAGGAAGATAATCAGATAAATCATTAATTAAAGGGGCTGCATATGGGACAGATGGAATTCTACCCATGTGGTTGCCTCCTCCAACAGTTGAGGGGTAAAAGGCACCATAAATCACTCATGGTCTAGCAGCCTTCAATGGGGACCGTCTTGCCCCTTCCAAGTGATGATAAACAACATATACTCCCAGAGCAGCCCATTAGGTATTCCAGAAGTAGGTGAACTATGAGATAACGCATTTATCCTTCTTGGGAAGGTACCTCTTCATGTTTCACGTGGCACAGAGAAAGCATACCCAATTGATGACGACTAATGAGGATTAATGCATTATTCCGCAGAGGATTATGGGCTCTTTTCTTTTGTGCAGTAGTTAAATAATAACAAAATGAGATAAAATGGCTCCTGATGCTTCCCGGAGCAGTAAATCTGACACCACACACACTTGCTTTGCTTTTCCCTTCCTTTCCTTTCTCTTTTGTTCTTTTACTTTTTTTTTCTCCCCCCCAGGGCTCTTAGGTATTCATCTTCTAAAGCCAATTGGCATAGGCATGGCCCCTCAGCTCTTTCTGGGAACAGGAACAACAGGAAATCTTTACTAGACTCCTCTGCAAAGTCAAAATTAAGTTGCTAGGTACTAAAAACTGAAGATCACCAAAAAAAGGCCAAATTTTCTAAGTATAAAAAGTCACATGGGTGTCTTACAGGACTTCCCAACCGTAGTGTGGTCTAATTTTGTATTCATGACATCTCTTATTTATTTGTTCAATAATTATTCACTTAAGGGCCAGAGATTTTTTGCTTCCATTTTATGCAAATGAGATTGAGATGATTTAAATAATCAGACAATAAATTGCCGATTGTGGTAAAAGCCCTGGAAGGGGGCATACTCTGGGAGAAGACAGAGGAACTAGGCTTGGTCTGGATGTTCAGGACAGGTTTGCTGCAGAGTAACGCTTGCCCTGAGAACAAAGGTCCCAAGTGTGGTAGTAAGGAGAGGGAGACAATTCAGGAAGAATGAATTACTTGAAGAAAGAAAAGAAAAGAAAAGAAAGAAAAGAGAAGAGAAGAGAAGAGAAGAGAAGAGAAGAGAAGAGAAGAGAAAAGAAAAAAAAAGAAAAGAAAGAAAAGAAAAGAAAAGAAAAGAAAAGAAAAGAAAAGAAAAGTGCTAAAGTTGGAAGAGGTATGACAATTCAAGAAACCAATGGAAGGCTCATGAGTCTAAGGTACAAAGAAATGAAGGGGCAAGGACAGAAGTTGGGACTGAAAAGATAGGCAGGAGTCCAGCTCTGTAGGGGCTCGTAGGTGATGGTAATATGCTGGATTTTATCAGAAGAAACCCAATGATGTGGGTTGAACTGTGTGTCTCCCCCACCATCAAAGATATTGAAGTCCTAACCCTGGTACCCATGACTGTGACCTTATTTGGAACTAGGGTCTTTGCAGGTGTAATGAAGTTAAGATGAGGTTATTAGGGTGGGCTCTAATCCAACAGGACTAGTGTCCTTATAAAACGAAGGAAATTGGGACATAGACACAAAGGGAGACCATGCCATGTGACAGCACTGACACAAGGGAGGATTCCAGGTGACGAAGGAGGCAGAGACTTTGAAGTGACACATTCACAATAGGAGCCAAGGATTGTCGGCCACAATCTGAATCTTGGAAGAGACAAGGAACAATCTTCCCTGAGAGACTTTAGAGAGAACATGGCTCAGCTGAGACCTGGATTTTGGACTTCTAGCTTCTGGAACTATGAGACAGTATACTTCTGCTGTCTGAAGCCCCCCGGTTTGGGGTACTTTGTTCCAGCAGCTCTAGGAAACTTAGCACCCCCAGGAAACCACTGAAGACTGACTTTCTTTCTTTCTTTCTTTCTTTCTTTCTTTCTTTCTTTCTTTCTTTCTGCCACTGAAGAATTTTAAGTCAAGGAAGGAGTTTTAAAGGAGGGGATGACGTATCACATTTTCAAAAGATCCACTCAGCTGCAAATGAATGGGCCTGAAATGGAAGGGTCAGAGAGGGCACAGGGCATGCACTAGACGGCCCTGAAAGCAGCCCCCAAGAGCGCTGGGGGTCAGGGAGTGGGGAGCTGGTGTGGGTGTTTGCCCCATGTGTACTCTTGGCACGAAAGACTATGTGAGGGCTGGAAGGAGTGCGCTTTTCAGCATCACTCCTCAAACTTGGGCACGTGTATTTATATTCTACACAAAGATGTAATCTGCAGACCCCAACTGGAGCCCTCGAGTGATGTTAGAATTATTTTACCATTTCACACATTGAGTTGTTTTTCTCTGAATTATAATTGGTTTTTACATAATGAAAAGCCCGCTGAAGAATGACAAAGCATAAAGAACTACTTCTCACCTCCTCGAAGACTGGTAGCAGAATAGGATGGGATTGAAAAAAACAATCAGTTGGTTCAATTGGGAATAGTCCACGATTCGAGAGACAGTCGAATCTGGACTCATCAGCCCCACATCCCCAAGGGGCAAGCAATTGACATTGTCATAAATGGACCAAAGCAATTCACAGATCCTTATCCACGAGTATAGACTGCGGCAAAATAATAGTGGCACACTCCTTCAGGAATTTTCGATGGTGGGTCATATTTTTATACATTATTGCTGGATACTGTCTTTGAAATATGAGCAGTGGGCTTCCTACTCCTTTTGAGAGACCTCTTTTGCCACCCCCTCAGCTCCATTCTGGGAGAGGCAGTCCTTGCCCCAGAGGAAGTTTCATGGACTCTGAAGCAGAATCAAGGAACCCAAGTCTTGGTTGGGGGATTTCCAAAGCAAATATCCCTGCATTTAAAAAAATAGCTTCAGGAGAACAAAATGTGATAGGTCAGAGGTTCATTTCACCTCTATTTCCCACCTGCCTTTATCTGAAAGGTAAGGATCCCTGGGCACTGAGGGGAATGTAAGCCATGGAAGAGAGGTGGGAGGAGAAATCATAGACATATAGATATAGAGGTTGGAGTATATGAGAGGCATTGCTCTGCCTCCCAGCTGCTTTTGCTGGGCTGAATCCTTGGCCACTGGTCGGGTGGGGTGGGGTGGAGTGGAGTGGGAAGCAGCATACAAATGAATTTTTCATATGAGTTTGGGGATTCAGGAGCAAACGAGTCTTTTTCTTTTTTCCCAATGCCTTGTGGAGAAACTCCACTTCCCCCAGGCCACACACCATGTTGCAGGAGCAGATTAGAAATACTTACATGCTGTAATGAAGCAAGGGGATCTGAGACATCACTAGAAAGGTACTCATGGTTCCAGATTAGCCTTTAATCCGAGATCAGACGGGAAACTGCACATCCCTGCAGACGTCAGTGTGGGCACAAGGTCATAATGGAAGACCCCATATGATCTCCAAATTTTTGCACATCTATAAGCCCCTTGGAGATGGGACACAACCCCAGGGGGCTGCGTTGACTCAGATTCCTTGATTTGACTGATTAAATTTATGTCATCTGATGGCATAAGTGAATATGATAAGAATTTAATTCAGTAATAGACAAAGTTTCTTGTCACTTGGGCTTGAGACCTCTATGTTTATGTCTACTGCATAAGCCTCCTCCTTATGACAGCTTGTTGGGAATAACATACATGCCCAAGCAAGCAACAACAAGACGTCCATGGCTCCTTCCAGAAAGCTAATACTTTAAGCTCCTTTTCCGGGGTGGGAATGGGCCATGCTCAACCATCTATGATGCCACCAGGGCCCAGACAGTATTTCTATTCAGCCACACATCTTGTTCTTAAGAATACATTGGTTTGCAATATCTCTGAAATTGAGATTCCTTGGGATTTGGATACTACCTTTTTTATCCTGTTTTTTTTTTTTTTTCTTTCTACTTGAACTGTCGTTAATGCTTTTCAAACTCCTTATCTTTTTTTTTTGTCCCGTCTGTGCTCTCCAAAGTAGGAGGAAAAGACATCATGCTCCCTTTTGAAAGATGAGATGACCAAACACAGAAAGATTTAGTAACATGTCCCAAGGCACAGAGCATAAAATAATCGTCATAACAGCAACCACCACAACAAAAACTCAAAATCATAACAATCATAGCCAAAACTTTTTGATTTCTTGTTACCTGTCTGCAAGCAATTGTATTATCATTCTGTGTCAACAGCTGCCTTAAGAAGGTCTCATTCTTATCATCATACTTCAGATAAGACAACTGAGGCATGGCGGGGTGAGTGGTGGTGGTGGTTCAGGGCACTGACAAAGATCACATAAGTGAGGTCGTGTCATACAGCACATGTAACTTACATAATGATCCTTGAGCTTAACCCTCAAGGAAAATGCCATCCACTATTTCATTTAATCCTCAAAACATCAAATAAATCCATTAGCATGTATTAAGGTTGGAGAGGCTTATTATTACAACCAAAGAGAGTAAACCCTGCAGGCAAGCAGGAACACTCGAGAAGCCTCACCATCCGCCCTTCACACTGGGGATTGGATCATATCTTAAAGGCAGGATGATTCAAAAGTCCAGACATCTGCATACAGACTGTCTTTTTAATTCTCCCTCTATCAAAGCAGTGCTCAAACTTTAGTAGGGCATAAAAAGGTTGAGAGAAGGCTGTACACAATTCCGCAGAGGTGTGTTTGTATGTGTGACTTGACCGATAATGAATTTTTATCTCCTAATGGCAGAGAGGCTCAAACATTTTTAAAGCCAGTAATAGGAAAAATAAAATAAAAGGTTTAAGGGTAGAAGATTTAGGGGAATTTCAAAGATAATTTTGACCCTTTATGACTCTTTCCTAACAGCCTGACGTCAGAACTTAACCCTCACATAAAAGCGACTTCAGAGAATATGGGGTGTTAAAACTCGGGGTCACGTGTGCCTGACTCCAAAGCCCGTGTTCACTGCCAGTTGGCCTTTCCCAGGGCTGGAGGTTCCCCTGTCCCCTCTTCTAAGATGTGAGTTGTCTCCCCCATTCTAAATCAGTCCAGCATAGAGTGAAAACATAAATAGATAAATGGCTGGGTCATAAATACCTGTTGACTATCTTGCTGATTGACCAAAAGTAACATTGATTCAATCCTATCTGAAATTTTTATTTTAAATGCCTCAAATAACCCTCAATCTTGCCAGCTCTTAAGAGCCAAGTGCCTGCCATGTGGATATAGTAATTTGCTGTATCCCTATTGAGAAGCATAACTTGAGGCTTCCGGTTGTAATGCGCAGCAGCACAAACAGAATGTCAATTTCCTACTGAGTTCAGATGGGTCTATTTCAGACTACTATTGAATATATATGCTGTTTGCTAACACTCACCTGTAAATTTGTGTTTATTCTCCCTTCCTTGAGCTCTAAGTGCAATCTATGTTAATTTTCCCCTTTGCCAAATATTCAGTTGCTGACAAACACACATTCAAATTTCCTTGCATATTCATGCCTGTGATTTTGTGCTCAGGTTGAGTTCCTGGGTAAATCAGTTTTGATTTTTTGCATACACACACGCAGGAACTCGTGCACACACGTACACCACCCCCCACACACACTCGTACACACACAATTTCCATTAACCTATGATTGCTGGCAAGAGTTTAAGATGAGAAGTATGCCCTGAAATGACACACCAACATCCAGCACCCCAACTTCAGTAATTGGAACTGCACCGTGAAGTCCTATCTTCTGCAAGGGTGGAGTTTGAGAAGCAATATTACATTTATAGTTTTAACATCTACCCTTAAAGTCTTTAAATTGTTCATAAATTATGTACACTCAGTTTTATGAATAGAGTTTTAACCTTGAACGTGGAAGTTAGAAACGCCGACTCTCTGTACAGTCTAAATCAGCCTATAATTTTCGACCTACCAAAAATTTAGCAACTAATAGCCTGCTGTTGACCAGAAGCCTTACCAATAACATAGTTGATTGACACATATTTTGTATGTTATATGTATTATATACTGTATTCTTACAGGAAAGTAAGCTAGAGCAAAGAAAATGTTATTAAGAAAATAATGAGGAAGAGAAAATACATCTACAGTACTGTGCTGTATTTATAGAAAAAACCTGTAAGTGCACCTGTACAATTCAAACCCACTTTGTTCACAGGAGAGCTGTATGGCCCTTTGCAATGGTATTTGTTAAAAATGTATACTATCTATAGTGATGTGCATATGTAAGATACACGCAGAACAGAATTCTAGAGTATTTTACAGTATTTAAAATGTTTTGTCAAGTGCATAGAGTTGTAAACAGCTAGCTTCAATGTCCACGTGTTATAAATACACAATAATCTGAACTAATATTGTCACAAAATAACTATAGGACGGATATATCCACTTTTATTTTTTCCTTTCTGAATTTGTGTTATCCTAGGATTTTCTCCAGCTTACTGTTTTGTGCTCAAGAACCTTACATACTACAATTTTTAGTGACTGTCTCCTAAGCTTATATGGCATTTTATGATTTGCCAAGCAATTTCCTGTAAATTACTTTATTTTATCCTGATGATGGCCCTGTGGGGAAGACACTATTAATTTCCATTTTACAGATGAGCTGACGAAATCAGAGAGGTTAACTGACAATGTGGCTTAGTTGAGAATTAAAAACAGCTTAGAAGAGTCCATGTTCCTGCTCTCTCCCTTGAACCACAGCTGCTTCCTGGCGCAGTTTAAAAACTCATCTCTCCTTAGAGATTTCTTAGAAAATATACGGCCTACGTTTAAAAAAAAAAAAAAAAAAAGCTTTGCTGATTTCTGCTTATATATATTTTTTAATTTCAGCTCAAAGTAACATATTTTTTAAAAAATACTAACATATTTAAAAAGGGATAGAAAAATGATGTGACCTATAATTGGGAGAATGGCCTCAAAAAAAGTTGGGCATTGAACTTAAAGACTGTTAACCTCCATTTCAAGGGAATTATCTTGTTAAAGTTTGGGGTGAGTAAGTAAAGCATATTTGTGGATTTCAAAATGGAATTTAAGTTTAACTTGTACAACAAACATAAAAAGTGTCTTTCTGTAACCAGATCCAGAGAATCAAGCCGTTTGAAGAACATCTTACTGAGAAGCCTAGAGTCCTTCTAGAGCCTTCCAAGATGATGTTTTACACTGAATCCACAAAAGGAGCATAGCAAAAATAAGCACAGCTTGTCAGTAGAAGGTCTAAGACTGGTGACACATTAACAACAGAGCCAACAAAGCTCACCTCCTCAACAGCTCTTCCAGGTATCCCATGATCCACTGCCTGGACTCACCATTTGGAAGATTAAGGAAGTCCAGACTAGATGTATAATGCTGCATTCATAATTCCATATCTTTTCCCTGACTTCTAACTCCTCTGCTAGAATGATTCTGGGTATCCTTTGGAAAGCCACCAGGCAGGAGTTCAAGTAGATACTGGTTCAGTGCATATATTTGGAGCCCATATTATGGGCTCCTACTCTTTGATGTGTGTGCTGTCCCCCTCGTGAGTGAGACTTCCTCCACATGCTTGAAAAGAAGTAAAGATTTACTTTCCACTTCTGGTTTTCATCAAAAGGTCTGAAGCTCCAAAACAGGTTCATGATTGCAGTTAGTCACTTACTTATTAACTCATTCATGACAGTTTACTTAGTAACTCACTCGCAAACATTTTTCACGTGTCTACAGTATTAATTTTGTGCTTTGAATGAAGAAAGGAAAGGCCTGTATGGGCCAGTAAAGGACATACAGTTGAGTTGAGGAGACAGATAAGAATAGAAGCACCACAGGTGGAGACATGGGAAGACCTTGTCCAACAAACAATACCCAACCTCTCCAAGAGAACCAGGACTGTCCTTGGAGGAAGAGAGCTCACTCTGAATCCTGAGTTCTGCTCAGACATGGAAAAAAATTTCTATTGATGTGTTTGGGGTGTTTCCATGGGAGTTTTATTACTTATAAAGGATACTCTCGTGTATATGAAAGATATTTCAATATTTCTTACTCAGTTTATGAAATATCACCCTTAAGCACTTCTATCCCTCTCTTTAGGATATGATTTAGCTAATCTGTTTTTTACTGCATAGAGTATAATTTTGGGTTTCTCAAAGGTGGAAGACTGATTGCCAAGCTCCAGGATTAAGTTCCAACTTTACATTTTTTGAGTGTTGGAAATTCAGTCTACTTTCAGCTATTTGACTTAGCATAACTCTCGCTGCTAATACCCACGTCCTGCCAAGCACCATATAGAAAGCCATTTTTAGGAAGGAAACAGGGAAATTGGGAGGACTCAACTCTTTAAAGAAATAACTTTGGATGATAGTTTGGAGAGAACGCGCAATGTGGGGCTGTTTTACATATTAGTGGCAAAGCATTTCCAATCTAAGTAGCTGGGTAACATCTCCCGAAAAAGAAAAGTTATATACCATAGACCCTTGACACTTGTTAGAGATAGATTCCGCAGCCTTCAAAACCCCCTAAATTTATGAAGCCACCAAAGCATATATTTTCCCCTCATAAAATGCAGTGAGGTATAGATGAAAAATTTAAGTGACTTCTTTAGGTTCTTAATAGCTGTATAAATATAGAACCAAAAGTCATTTATAAAGTTGGTCACCTGTTTCGAGTGCATTGCTTTATCACAACACTGGCCGGCGGAGAGCATGTTGTTTAATGGAGAAACGGGAAATTCACGTTGTAGTTCTGGGCAGCTCACTAGTAAAATTACAGGCTACATCTAAATGTCACCCTGCACCATGCAAAATCCTACCTCAGCAGATGGCCAAAATGCTACACGCCACAAGCCCTTGGTTATCTCCCCAGTAGACAAAGTTGTAATGCTACCTCTGCAGACATCATGAAGTTAGGGCACCGTTAAATGGCTAATAGTCAAAACAAAAGTCTTGAATGGCTAAGGATTCCAAAAGGATGCAGTTTCAGTGTTGAGCTTTGGCAAATCTTCCTGAGTGGGAGGAAAGACAGTTACTTCGAGTCTTCTTATGTGTGCGTAAGCAGGAAGAGAGCCAACATTCTGAAGTCAACAAGAATGTGAAACTGGGGATCGAGACAAGCTACAGAAGTCTTCGCTGGCCTCAAAAGAAATCTCAAAGCTACAGGAGGGCGTTTCATCAATTAATAACCTTTAATTAATCCCACTACAACATTTTTATAACATTCTCCCTGAACCTGGATGTCCATTCAGTGGAAGTGACAGCTCATGTCCCAGTCACAAAACATCACGGGCACATTTTGTCATCCGTAAGACCCTGTCATCAATATAGATTTCCATTTTTGTAAATCATCTTTTATTTGGGGGAAGGAGGGAGGTATTGATTTTTTCCCCGTCTTTTCTCGGAATGCTAACCTTGTTTAAATTCTTCATTTCCTCTGCCTGAAGCACCATGTTGCAATAGAATTAAATGCATAGTAAAATGGCCATGTGAGAAAGGTTTATGCATTATGTTAAAACCTGCTCCCTTGATAAATGGAGCCATTAGGGTCTGGAATTCACTGCATTAGTCTACTTAGCTCAATCCAACAACATGCCTTAAAAGTCTCACAAATTTGTTCAAATGCTAATGAGCTGCACCACCAAACCTCATCTGTTGTAGAAGGATCTAATATTTCCAGGGGTTTAATGCATTTAAGAGCTACCCGTGGACTCACTTTACCTGACTTGGCACTTCGAGACTACTCAGATTTATAGACAGGGGGAAAATGTATACATTTCATTGTGTGGCAGCTTCTGAAAATGCACTCAATGAGCCTTAATAAAAATCACTTTGGTTTAGTGTCAGTTTATCCTCATCAACTGTCAGGATATGACGTGGAGAAAGATCACTTCCAAAAGGTCATATATATGTATTTTTTCCAAATAAACTGGTTAAATGTAATAACACCCAAGTCATCTCAAAGACAAAAGGCAGCCTTACTGGTCATGTTTCTCCAGGCCAGATAGGAATCTCTGCATCTGTACAGAGCTTCTAGAAAGGGAAACTGCCAAAGTAAATGCTTGCTTTAGACTTTTATCACCTGGTCAGGTCTATTTCCGTGAAAGAAAAATAAACTAAAGAAACTCATCTTCATTCAATAAGCCATTGTTGAGCACCTACAATGTGCTAGGCACTGTGGTAAATGTGTTTCTTTCTCCTACGGTCTTTTGAATGACACCAGGCCCTTTTTTGGGTCAACCATCACAGACAGCTTCTAGCATGTGACCTATGCCATCATATGGGGCCCCATGCTCAGAAGGACCCCCCCCCCCCAGTTGGCTTAATGCTCTGCTGTTGCCTTCCTGAAATTCTGGAAGGGAACTCACAAATTATACAGCCTGTCATGACTTCAGGTAAATTAGTTTGTGTGTTACGTAGGTTTATCAAGGCTAGCTGTGGGGAAATTGGCTGTAAGGCCACATCCTTCAATGCTTATCTAAGACATTACCTCCTCCAGGGAAGTCTCTTCTGATGCCCTTTCCACACTCACACTTATTTACCTGTCTCACACACCTTCTGGACACTAGAGTCCCTCTGGACAAGAACCACATCTGTTGTGTTGATCATTGTATCTGAGAGGATCCAGAACTGTTTTATACATTGGGAATTTGAGGCAGAGTACATTGAGTGTGCCAGTTTCTCAAGGGCCTCTGAGAAATTCAAGGGCTTTCAAATCCTTGGAGATCTAACCAAACATGCATTGGTCTAAACACAGGAAAATAAAACTTAAAATTATAATCAATAATAATTACAAAAGCAAATGAATTGCTATTGTGTTCTTTAAAAAAAAATCATACTTGACACGGCAAGTGAGTGCATCTTAACAGTCTTATTTCTATACGGTGTGGGGCCTTCCAAAGCAAGATTCTAAACCCTTGGGAATTTTTAAGTTTAATTTTTGCCTAACATAACTGCCAGCACAATGCCAAGGACCTGGTACTTACTCAAGACTCAGTTCAGGTCAAACACAAATTGGGTAACGGAAAGAAATATAAAGATGGGTATGAAGTGGTCCTGCTTTCAAGGAGGAGGATAGAAAAAGCTAATAGAGACAAGGAGCCATTAAATAAATCCTCGCATGCAAGAGATCCTAAGCAGTGAAGCTCAGGCCCATGAGAAAGAGGAATGGACAAAACTTGTTCTTTCTTAAGTATGTCAAGGTGAAGGTAGACTTGGGATTAAATGGAGTGTGGACATTTATTTCCAACAAGTAAGATGCATGAAGTGACAAGGACATAGGATGGTAACCAATGGCTGGGCACATGCTGGGAATTGCATAGGTAGAATGGGACAAGGTGACATAATTAAGCAGAAAAAAATAAAGACATCTTTATATAAGTTGGAGATTCTAGAAAAGGAAACTCAGCCTTTTGGTTAAAGAAAGTTAATCCACAATGTTTGGTAACTTAAAAATAAGTTGAGTGCATAGCCTTTCTTTACTTGGCAAAGAAGAGTTAGTTCTTGTTAGTGGCACTGGCATAGGATGAAATGCACATACAATCATGACGCCATGATGATTTCTATTGGTTTCATATCTTGGCTTTTTCTCATTAAGTTCAAGGGATGACACTATAGAATATAATACTTAGGCCTCATCTCTCTTGGTACATTTGGTTTGTCCAGTTTACTCAACCAAAAACAAAAAAAATTTACATGTTTCCCCTTAGTTGTACTGTAAAGCACCTGTGAATCAAAGCTCAGCGAACCTTCCCTGCATTAATAGAAAGGCTAAAGGATAGAATTTATTAAATTTACTCAACCAAGATATATTGTGTACTTACTATGTTCTAGGTACAGGAAAAAATAACCCTTAGGAAAGTTATATTCTAATAGTACAAGTCAAAAACAAACAAGCAACATGAAAATAAGTAATTTCAGATACTAATCATAATATGAAGGAGATAAGGCAGGGCCATGGGAAAGTCTCAGGGGTTGGCAAACATTTTCTATAAAGGGCCAGATTTTGGGATTTCCAGGCCAGTCTCTGTCACAACTATTCAAGCCTCCAGGTGTAACAGAAAAGCAGCCATAGACAATGTGTAAACAAATGAGTATGCCTGTGGGCCAATAAAACTTTATTTATAAAACAAGCAGGAGGCTAGATTGACCTGCAGGGTCAAATCTCTACCTGGGGTAGAGAGCTGGGGGTTGGTTAATTTAGCTAAAATGTTCTGGAAAGGTTTTCTAAGTTGAGATTTCAATGATGAGAAGAATCCAGCCATGCAAATATCTAGAGAAAAAGCATTGGAGCAGTGGAGAAAATGGATGCAAACATTCAAGGTATGGAGGAGGAAAAAGAGGGACAGTTGTAATGCCTCCAAGGACTTTAAATCATCCAAAGTTCATGCAAAGGAAACTCTAACATCTGGACTACAATAACGTGCCCCAAAATAGAAAACCCCACACCATACTTTGAAGCTTTCTTTTCTTTTCTTTCTTTTTTTTTTTTTTTTTTTTTTGCTTTCTTTTCTTTTAATAAGGACCTGGAACACTTTGAATTATTGCAAATTTCAGTGGATTGTCTCTGGTGTCCTGGCACAGTGACAATGTGATGGAGTTTCACCTTGAGCCCTGTGTTCTAACTCTTAAATCTAAACTGGGCTACTTTGGACACCACTAATTAAGAGTGAAACTCAGGGGAAATTCACACTTACGTAAAATGTACATTAGCATTCAATGAATGCTAGCTGAATGATTTTTAAAAATTTAAAAACCTAGTTTGATAATTTCATTGTAAAAACTCTGGAAGACAATGGGGTGGATAGATGGCTCACCTGTTCATTTATCTTCTCTATCATAAGTAACAAGGGCTGAAAACTGGGCCCACAGATCAAATATGGCCTTCCGATTAGCTTTGTTTGGTTAGTTATCAACATTTGGAAATTAGGTTTGACATGAAAAATCTGAATGTCTGGCTTTGCTTGAGGGAACTGGCCACAATGGGCCCTGGAATCCTCATCTAGCAAATGTCTGGCGCTCAGCAAAACCTCTTCCTCTAGGTAAGTATGAACGTTCCACTTTGCCGTGGTGCCTGTCTGGCTTGGTGGTTTGGTGAAGCCTGGAGCTTTTAAACTCCTTATTGTTTTAAATTTAAATTTAATTGAGTAACATATAGTGTATTATTAGTTTCAGAGGTAGAGGTCAGTGATTCATCGGTCTTATATAATACCCAGTGCTCATTACATAAGGCGCCCTCCTTAATGACCATCACCCAGTTACCCCATCCCCTGGTCTCCCTCCCCTCTGCTTTTCAAAAGCTCTCCTTGGGGCACCTGGTGGCTCCGTTGGTTAAGCGATGGGTTTAACCATCGCTCTTGGTTTCTGCTGAGGTTTCTGCCCCCTCCTTGGGGCACCTGGTGGCTCCGTTGGTTAAGCGATGGGTTTAACCATCGCTCTTGGTTTCTGCTGAGGTCATGAGCTAGAATGGAGCCAGTCTGGGGCTCCATGCTCAGTGGGGAGTCTGCTCGAGCTTCTCTCCCTCTGCCCCTCCCCCCACTCGAGTTCCCATGCTGTCTCTCTCACTCTCTAAACTAAATAAATAAATCTTAAAAAATAACAGCTCTTCTTTAAGAGGAACAATACAGAATTATGAATATACCATGTTTGCGGCATCTCCAATATGCCATTAAAAATTACGTATAAAAAATGGTCATACCCCATGAGCACAAAATTCCTGAGATGAGTCCAGTGCCATCTAATACCCAACATAAGGGAAGTATGATGGAGGGGGATGTCAGAGAAGGAAACTACAGCCCTATTAACCAATTGAAGTTAAATATCCTACTTTTGCAAATTTCATGAAAACACACGATCAGTAAGCAAAGGTCAAAGCCCCTCATAGGGCTGTTGCAAGGGCCCATCTATCTCTCTCAGCTGGTTTTCCTTTTTAATTTATTTTTAATTTTTTTTACTATTATTATTTTTTTTTTTTTTGCTACCTGTCTGGACTCTGTGGACATGTGAGTTTTCAAACCCTTCAAACTGAAGGATTTCTGAGTTCTCTGACATTTTAAAGTTCTGTAGATTTGCTTTTGTTCACACCCTGTAATGTTTTCTTAAAAGACTCATAGCCCGAGCTACCTTCCTTCCCTTTAGTCTTAGAATAATCTGCTAAATGAGCTTGACAATGGATAGAATGTGTGGATTTCTCTCAGTTGCTTGCGAGCAATCTAACACATCCAAACTGCCAAGCATCAATTGAAAACTGAAGAATTCAGCCATTATCCTAAACAAGTGACAGGCAAATTCTTACACCACGCTGATGATCAAACAAGTGACAAGTTTCTCTACTTTCTTTGTAACAAAGTTGGACGGCAACTGCATATATGTGAGATATGAGTGAGAAGGGGGAAGTTTGTCAGGTTGCTCAAATAATGAGATAGGTGTCCCACCCCCCCACCCCCCACCCCCCAGCGGAGCTTCAAACAGATGCTGGCCACCTCGTGATAAGTCTTCCCTCCGTTCACTCCAGATCCGACCTCAGTTTCTTTTCAATATCCAGAGCAAGGAAATATGTTGTCCAAACCCCTAAGGATCTTTTAACCTGGCATTCGAGAGCACCAAAATGCCGTTGGATACACGGCCAAGAACTGTGCTGCACAAAACACTCTGAATTCAGTGAGGGCTCGATCATTAATTAGAGTATCCTCATCTTCAAATGGCATTTGAGTCCTGGACAGCTGGCAGCGCAGGACAAATGCAGCAGCTTTCACAGACACTGGAGTAAGAAACTTGCCACTAACACAGAAATCCATAAAAGCCCGAGCAGACTTTTACTTTGGCACAGATCCCTTGCATCGAAGGATAATTCCTGCATTAGCAGATAGTTCAGAAATGTTTTATGTATGTGCTATTTCCAAAGAGTCTTTTAAAATTTCCTTTCTCATACTATAATCGGTTGTTACCTCTCCTCTTGATTTCCCTAAAGAGTACAAGTCTATTCTATAAGAAATAGAGAAGAAAAAAAATATGTGTGTGTATGTGTGTGTGTACACACATACATGCATATATATATATATGCATATAGCTTTTAAGCTTAGTGGAAGCAGTTTTATTTTCTGCCTTTTTTTTTTTTTTTTATTTGGAAGGAATAAGACCGGAGGTGAATCTGCAGTCTACCACTTAGACAGGTTCTCTGAACTACATTTTTTATGGAGGGGCTGTCTTGCCCCTGCTAGAGAAAAGGGAAATCCTAAATGTGACAGGCTAGTCATTTACAGAGTCGCAAGGCAAGAAACCAATAATGGGTATAGATGTCCACTGACTCATGGACGCACAGATGAATAAACAAAATGTGGCACATCCATACAATGGAATACTATTTGGCAATAAAAACGAATAAAAGTCCTGACACATGCCCCAGCATGGGTGAACCTTGCAAACATTATGTTACATGAATGAAGCCAGAAACAAAAGACTACATCCTATATGATTCCACTTATATGAAATGTCCAAAGGAGGCAAATCTATAGATACAGAAGGTAGGTTAGTAGTTGCCTAGAGCTTGAGCAAGGAAAGCAGGCGAGTGATTGTTAATGGTATGAGGTTTGTTATATTTTGTTTTTCCCAGACATAATAATATAGAAAGAATATTTCTTTAAATTTGGTACCTGGTCCAAAACCATTTTTACAAAAATATATTCCTCTAAACACAAGTCCTATAATATGTTTCTTGTATAAGGGCTTCTGAGTTCAAAACAAGTTAGAGAATGGGATTCTCTGGTTCCCACGTAGAGATTCACGGTGTTGCTCTATTAAAGGATCTGAAGAGTCTGCAGCATAGGAAGATGGTAAATATCGTTTATCTGTTTCTCCAGTGTCTAAAGACTTCATTAATTTTAGGTGATTTTCACAAACATGCCAAGGCGCACAGATTCTAGAAATAAGGTAGATGCTGGTATAGGCAGTTCCCAAGTAGTTCACTCTTTTCTGCAAGTGCCCTGAAGCTTGCTTGCAGCCCATCAAGGACTGCCATTGAAAGGGAAGTGTAATGTCATGGGGCACCTGGATTACTCAGGCAGTTAAGCAGTCAACTCTTGATTTTGGCTCCCATCATAATCTCAGGGTCCTGGGATGGAGCCCCTCATTGGGCTCCATGATCAGTGGGAAATCGGCTTGGGGATTCTCTCCCTCCTTCTCCTTCTGCCCCTCTCTCCTTCAAATAAATAAATAAATCTTAAAAAAAAAAAAAAAAAGAGAGATGTGTAATGGATCTCCTCTAAAGATCCTAATACTCACTTCCTTCAGCTTTCTTTTCAAATGTTACTTTATCCAAGACTCTTCCTTGACAACCCATTTTAAGTAGCAACCCACTCAACCAACCCTCTCTATCCCCTACTCTCTCGTCCTCCACATTATATATCTCTGTGACATGAGACATTTACGGATTTCTGTCTCCCCACCCAGAACGTGAGCTCCATGAGAACAAGGACCGTGGTTGTTTCACCCCCAAATCAGGAACTCTGTAAAGATTCATTGAGTGAATAGACACAATCAAGAGAAAGCTTGGAAAACAGGGACAAACAATCAGCCTTCTATCAAACAACGGTAGTGTATCAGATGCTTTATTTGCAAGGAGCTCACCCGGAGAAAGCAAGGTATCTCCCTTTGCAGACTCAGGGCTGCTCATCTGTTGGTAAAAGTGACAGTGCCGTGACAACAGCATTGGAACAGGAAGATATATATATAGCAGCTAATTGCTGCTATTAATTGCTGCAGCTAATAAAAAATACTAATTGATCCAAATATTTCTTTTTTTTTTTTTTTCTGCAAGGTGCTATTCTCCATGTGTCCCTCACTCATCCTTTTCTTCTTCCCTCCCTCCATCTCTCCTTCCCTTGTCCACTTTGGGAGATGTTTGAGCAGTGTTAACATACAGTCCTAAGCTGGAGCCCAGGTACTCAAAGATGCTTATGCAATGCCAGCCTTTGTGGAGGGCATGACCAGAGAAGATAGCCAAATATTTAAAACGGCTGAGTAAGACTGTAAATAAAAATAAAAATAAAAATAAAAATAAAAATAAAAATAAAAATAAAAATAAAAAGATGGAGGAGTGCAATTAGAGATGAGCTGGGACTTCCTCAGTCACTGCGAATGAGAGGTGCCCCAGACAGGGGCGGGAGGAGGGATGGGAGGAAGCAATCATGAAGAGCTTCCTGGAGGTGACCCTTGAGCTGAGCTTGAAGGCTAAGTAGGTAGGGGTTAACCATGAAGAGAATGAGGGTGGGGGCTGGTTGGCAGTTGGAACTGGAGCAACTGCCTGAGCAAGAAAACAGGGGGCTCTGAGCAAAGCAGGTTGCATGAAGGGAACTAGAAAGAGTCTGATGCTGACAGGGCACAAAATCTGAGTCAGGATGGAGGCCTAGGGGGGCCGGGGCCCACACTCCTCCCATCCTCACAGTTGCTTTGTTAGCCTGATCCCAGCAGCTGACGTTCATAAAAGCCAGCTTTTGTTTCCCATTCACCAGGGGCCTGGGACTGTGCTAAGCGTTTTCCGAACGTGACGTCGGTGGACTCCGCTGGGAACTTCATGAAGTCGACCCAATTATTCTGTCCATTCCAGAGGCATGGAGGTGAAGTCTCGGAGCTGTGATGATGACACTTTCCAGGTGAGATGGCTGGAGAGGCCAGGGCCAGGAGGTAAGCGGTGCCCACAGTCCTACTCCCTCTCTGCGCCTGCATGAATGTCCCGCAGGCACTCCAGTTCTCCACCTGGACTGATTTTGCCCCCCAGGGGACAGGTGACAATGTCTCGAGGCCTTTCTGGTTGTCACCACTGTGGGGGGGGGGCTGCTGGCATCCAGTGGGTAGGAGCCAGGGACCCTGCTACGCATCCCACGGTGCACAGGGAGACCCCACAGTGGAGGATGGGGCAGCCCCAAATGTCAAGAGTATGAAGGATGAGAGAAAGCCTGCCCTAGTTTACTGGCCAGCCGAGTGAATCTCTGACCTACTTTATTTGGATGAAAAAGGTGCAGAGTTTGTTTTTATTTAGCCACCTCATAACGCAAAGGGAAGCTTCCAGTGAATAGAAGCCAGGCAGGTGGTTGGAGGTGCATGGCGAGCCCCTATGGGAAACCACCCCCCTCGCTGAGGATATACAGAAAGGGGAAGCAAGCACAGCTCTTCTTCCGTAAGGGAAGTAAGTGCACTGGGAGCTGTTTGCTGTTTATAAAGAGCTGGACCTGGGCCTTTTCTTTCTTTTTTTCTTTTCTTCTTTTTTTCAGATTTTATTTATTTATTCATGAGAGACACAGAGAGGGGCAGAGACCCAGGCAGAGGGAGAAGCAGGCTCCCCGCAGGGAGCCCGAGATGGGACCCGATCCCAGGACCCCGGGATCACACCCTGAGCTGAAGGCAGATGCTCAACCGCGGAGCCACCCAGGGACCCCAGGACCTGGGCCTTCTCTCCCCAGACTGCTGCTGCTGCTGTCGCGTGGGGGCTCCGTGTGCAGAGGCTCTGAGGCCATCCACCGGAAACTTCCCTCTGCCCACGGATGGCAAATCAAAGAGCTGGTGGTAGGTGTTGATCAGAAGCAGGAGAGCAGCTCTGATGATGGATTGCATGGAAGGTGTGTGCTGAGGAAGGCAAGGAAGGGGCAACACAGGGGAGACTGCCAAGTCCTGGGCAGAAGATGAGAGGCGTACGCCTTTCCCAGACACACCACGAAAACAATTATTCGTGATTTTGAAGAAAAGCAGTTCAGCTAAGAGTCGTGATTTCGCTCTTCTCTCTCTCTCCTTTGTAAAATAGCAGTAGGTGGAGGAATCTGGAACTTGTGCAAACAGAGATCAAAGAACAGTGTGGAAAGGGCCAAAAGTCAGGACGTGTAGGTCCTGTAGGTCCGGGGCTGTCTCCGACCTTCTCTGACCCGGGCTCTGGGTGGCGAAGCTGCTGTGCTGGGCTCCTGCTCTGCACAGGATGTCAGGGATGCGAGGTCGGGGGAAGGCAGGCGAGTAGGAAGCTGTGCTCAGGGCGGGGCTGGTGTCTGATGGCTGTGGCATGAGATCCCCGCTCGGCCACCCACCAACCACGCGCACAAGGCCGCGTCCCTCTGCTCCTGCCCTAGTCCCCGCAGCTGGTGAATGGTGAGGACGGTACCCACCTTGCAGGGTTGTTCTGAGGGTCAGGAGAAAGCCAGACATGTCCAGCACCTAAGCCAGTGGTAGGCACTCCACACATGGAGCCTATTTTGACATTGGTGCCGACGATCATTTTAATAAGATGTTTCGTTACGACACACTCCTATCACATCCTCAGCGGAGAATATTCCAAAATGCTTCCAGGGGTGTGGTGTGCTTGGTTGCCCTAGCGTCTAAAAAAAAAAAAAATCCAAATTACCTGTGGCCTTGTTCCTGTAGATCTCCTGATTCCTGGTCATTTGGCCACCGGGAACAAAGACTACGCTTCCCAGCCCTTCGGTCAGGTACACGTAGCCACGCGACGACGTACTAACTAAAGAGAAGTGAGTAAAAGTGATATGTGTGATTTCCAGGTTATATATTTAAAGAGAAGGGGCATGCTCTCCACTTCTCCCTTTCTGGCTGCCTGGAAGAGGCACGTGATGGTCGGAGCCAGAGCAGTCACCGTGGACCATGAGAGGGAAGCCCCATATTAAGGTGGCAGAGCGACAAGAGAGAAGGCCACTGGGCACCTGACGTCAAGGAGTGCCTTGCTAGCTCTCAACCACCTTCCCGCACTTTTCCCTGAGTCAAAAAAAATTCTCTCTTCCTCAACTCGCTGTTACTTTGGGGGCTATGAAGCATTGGAGGAAATCTATTTTTACTGGAGTCAAACAGGTATCGAGTCTAATATACTGGTCAACACCGAAAAGTCAGGAGATGTGACATAAAACTTTAGACTTTTAAAATACCTCCTGAAAAAGTAAGAAGCTCTTGCAACACAGGGGTTGCATCTTCTCATGCCCCTTTCTATGGGGCGTGTGGCATCCTACATGCCACAGCCCCCTTCCAGGGTCTTCACTGATATGTGCTTAGTCTTCAGACTGTCCATCTTCGGTGACTCTGCAGAGATGCTTTTTTTTTTTTTTTTTTTTAAGGATCTTATTTACTTACATGAGAGATACCATGAGAGAGCACAAAGTAGGGGAGGGACAGAGGGAGATCAAGTAGGCTCTCCGCTGAGCAGGGAAGCCCAATGTGGGGCTTGATCCCACGACCCTGGGATCACGACCTGAGCTGAAGGCAGATGCTTAGCCCACTGAGCCACCCGGGCGCCCTGCAGCGTATATTCTATTAATCCACTTGCCCGGCTCCCTGAGGACAGTGTTACCACCTCCACTTTGCAGATGAAAGAACTGAGGTTTTGTGAGGACACGGAACTTGCTTAGGGTCAGAGCTCAGTGGCAGAGGCTGTCTGATTTCAGAGCAGGAACTCCTCGCCAGGATCTTTCTCTACGGCTCAAGCTGAGCCTCCAGGTGTTTTGAATCAAGCACAGACTCATTTGCAGAAATCTAAATGAATCTAAGGAGAATATTTACTGGATAATTAAGAGTTTGCTTCCTCTGCCTTCACCACACAAACTTGTAGCAACTGCTTTCATTGTCTCGTTATTGGAGAATATTGTAGCTTGGGGTGATAATATCTCTGTCATCACACTGCATCGTTCAAAGGCAGGGCAGCTTGCAGAACAAAAACAGAAACTGTCACATTCGGCCTGGGCTCGGGTCCTTTCGCTCTCTACCAAGTGCCGTGAAAGGAAAGACCAGCCCAGATGGTGACTGATGTTGGTGGCAGAGATCACAAGGCCCGTGGAGGGTTCCAGAGCATGACTTCCTGGGAAGGTTCATCAGCAGATATGCACAGTTGGCTCACATCAGTGTTCCCTGGATGGGTTCAAGGCCAGAGCTTGTGGTTAAATCTGTTCCCATGCTTGCCTCATAGCTTGGCTTCATGTCTCTCCCCTGCCTGCAGCCCCCTTGACAGATACACTCTCCAGACCCACGCTAAAGCATACATCGGGAATGCTTTGAAAGCTCGAGATGGGATCTGGGGGCCCTCCTTGCATCTCGGAATCACAGAATGTCAGCACTGGAAGGGACTTCAGAAAGCTCCTGGTCCAACCCTTTTGATTAGAAGACAGGACACAGACACAGAGGAAGGGGGGGAGCTGGTCAATAGTCATCCACCAGCAGCATTTACCCGGCTACCCCATTGCTCCGTAAGTTAAAGGCAAGGGGAAGGTCGCACTTTGGAAAGATGATGATGTGATGAAGACGCTGATGACGATGGCGGTGGTGGTAGAGCCGTTGCATTCGTTCTGTCCCAGGCACGAAATTAAGTGCCTTGTGGGTTTTCTCATTTATTCCGCGTCGCAGCCTCTGAAGTTACTACTTTATTCCTATCACTACCCCATCCCCACGTCCTGCCCCCATTTCCCAACGCAACTCCACGCCCATGGGACCTGTGGCAGAGAAGGTCAAATAAGTCAGCTCTGATGACTCAGCCATGAAGGGATTTCTCCCAGATTCAAAACCAGGTTGTCCAACTTAGCCGAACCGTTATCACTAGACTGTACTGACTCAGCTTCCTCAGGAGACAGAGCTGACCCCTCGGAGGAGTGGAACAGCCCAGACAGGGCCTGCCAGCTGGCAAACAAACACCCCACCTAAACAGAGTAGTTGCTAACTGATGCCTCTTCCTCCTCCCCCATCCCCGCCAACGACCGCCATGCACTCATACAGGCCCAATGTCGCAACATCCTGCACTTTGCAAAAGAATCCAGCAACTCCGATAAGCACATGATTTTTACACCTTAGTGACTGTGGAAGTCATTAGAACATTAGAACCATTCACAAATTTCCCGTGTCTCTCGTCCTTTTGATGTTGCACTCTCCCATCTCTTTGAAGTTCGGCAAGGCCGTGAGAAATGTGATCAGAAGTGGTGCATGTCACTTTGAGAGTCAGGGTGTGACTCAACACGCTCTCCTGTTCTCTGTCACCAGGGCAGAGGATGTCCATTCCAGCCGGTGGCGGCTCCAGTCAGCTTGAGTCCTAGGGGAGAGCAGAGCCTGGCCCTCAGCTGACCCAGGACACACAACAGACCACAAGAGAGAAATAAATCCTTGTCATCTTACACTATTAAAATCTGGGGAGTACACCTTACTGCAGTGTAACCTGTCCTATCCTGACAAAGATGGCATTAATTTCCAAAAAGTAAGGTAGCTTTTTTTTTTTTTTTAAGATTTATTTATCTGAGAGAATGAGAGAAGGGGGAGGGAGAGATGGAGAAAGAGAATTTCAAGACTCCTTGCAGAGCATGGAGCCCAATACGGGGCTGGATCCCATGACCCTGAGATCATGACCTGAGCTGAAACCAAGAGTCAGACACCTAACTCACTGAGACACCCAGGCGCTCCCAAAAAGCAAAGTTTAAGTCAAACACATATCAGGAGGCCAGTGGGCATCCCTAAAGGTTGTGGTGGCTCCAAGAACTTCAGAGTCAGGAGGAGGTTTCTTGAGACAGAGCCCAGGTCAAGGGCTCAGTTCTTGGGTCAACAAAAATGTTCCATCCTGGAGTCACCCGCCCGCTGTGAGTCACGGCTAGTGTCTCGCTAAGTGAGAGTTATTGGTTTCACAAGGATCACGGAAGATTTCACAGTCCACCTGTCCTCCTTATTAGACTCCTCACTCAAAGCCCATCACCTCCCAGTCACACTTGGGATCTTCTCCGCACTCTGAAATTTAATGTGTCAGAAGACAACCCACCAAGAGCAGAAATGAGAGAAGAGCAGAGAATGAGAGAAGAGATGTTTTATCTCCACATTGAAATGACAAATGCCCTGTGAGGGGGAAAAAAAAAAGTATTTCTGTTTGGAGGAAGAAATGAGGGGCACATACTCTGTTCATAGAGAGGAAAGGATTCCTTAGGAAACTTGCTCTGTATCACAAAGAAGTAGAAATCATCATAGTGATTTTTTTTTTTTTTTTTTACCATCGGTTTCAAGTGAAACATCTATGTGTGAGATAAGGCAATTTACTATTCCCAGAAACTATTAAAATTATTTATCAAGGTTCACGCAGGTATCAACTGGTTGTACAAACGGTGGGTTTTCCCCAGTTCTTAGTTTTTCAAGCTGTGAAATGGGACAAATATTATTGGATTGTTTTGTTAAAAGGGCTGTAAACTCTTCTGAAGGGCAACTATGTAGAAATGTTACAGTTAAATAAAGAAAATTTATTCTGCTAAGGGAAGAAAAAGTATATTATGTTCATATAGTGAAACTATTGACGTTAAAATTGTTTCTTTGATTTGATTTTTAAAGGCACCAGCAGCAATGTTTCTATTCAAGTATCAGGATGGGGATTTTGTTTTGCAAATATTTGTGTGTTTTTTTTAAATATAAGGTTAATGGATGCTTACGGTAACAAATTTAAATGCTAAACTAGAATATAAAAATGGGTTTCTCTATCTTGGCACTAGTGACATTTTGGGCAGGATAATCCTTTGTATAGATGTAGATGTCCTGTGCACTGGAGAATGCTGAGCAGTATCTCTGGTTCTACCCACTAGATGCCAGTACAACTCCCCCCAACACACACATACACCCCAAATGTGTCCAGGCATTGCCAAATGTACCCCGAAGGGCACAACTATCCCAAGTTGAGAGCTACAGGATAAAGTATGTTGTATAAAGTATAATTGGACATGCTTCACCCTAGAATAAAAATTTCCCAACATTAATCACTATTATCAGTTTGGTTAATATCTTCCCAGCAATTTTTTTAGGTCTAATCCAATATACATACCCACACCTGACTCCACCTCCATGCAGACACACAGGTGGAGTGTTTTTCCACCCCCCCCCAGATTGGGATTATGCCTTTGCAATCTACTTCTCACTGGAAATAAATCTTTACCTTTCCCTGTGTCTACATTTAGAGCTTCTGCATACTTTTAAAGAGATACTGACACTGTGTCCCATTGGATTCATGTACTGTAATTCATTTAACTGATTTCTCATTGATGGACACTTAAATATTCCCACCTCCCCTACTATAAACAACCCTGCATTGACTATTTTCACACTTAAACCCTTGCATGTTTTTTTTTACCAACATTTCCACAGGAATTGTTGGGTTCAAAATATATGCACCTAAAATACCGATCGATTTCAGCATGTTTTCCACCAAACACCTAATAGCCGTATAGCCTCCTCTGGTAGCCTTGGGGAACTGATGTTCTGGTGTTTGCTTATTTGTTTTTTTTTTTTTTTTCCTTCTTCACTTCCATAACAGTATGGTAGTGAACAGCTTGGCTAAATGTCAATAGTTCTGAGGTTGAGAAGCTCTGCTTGAAAGTAAAAGAAACCTAAGCCTGAGTCCCAGTTCCGCGACATATTCTGCACGGTTCATCGGGCAGATTATTTGAGCCATGCTTTCCTCCTCTGTAACAATAATGATAACAGTCATACCTCCTTCACAGCATTGTTGGCTGGAATTTTTTGAGATTATACATATGCCTAGCACCCTGCAATTAATTATTGTTGTTAATAACAAAAGCAAGGGAGTAGGAGGTTCACAAAAGTAAAGCCAAAATGTGCGCACAATCTAACAATTACAGAACACTGTGTTGCCAGATGATTTAGTGACTACTACAAAGATGAACTTCAGATGATCATAAAATGAACATGATAGAAGGGAAAATATTTCTCCTCACCAAGGAGACTGTAATTAATGTGTGAGCCACTGGATGCTTATGAATCTAGCAGAGGGATAAATACCTAGATTTATATACATACACACAGAGGATATGAATATACATGCTTTTAAAACACGCCTCCACACATTTATATAAGAACTGTTGTGGGCATATGGATTTTCCTGACACGTGGGTAATATGCCGCCATCCAGGAGAGGTATATTTCCTTCCAGGATAATTTCAGAACATTCCTCTCTGTACTTGCTAAGAGTGAGTCACTATTGTAATCAGATAACCTGGAAAACTGGTTTCCAACTTTACCTAAAGTGCATCAAAGAAATTGAAATTAAAAAAAAAAAAAAGAACAAATGCCAGGGGACTGCTCTAGGGCAATGGGTTTCAAGGATCATCTTGACCCTATTTGAATCCTTCTCCTCCCTCAAATATAGGAGGCACCCAAGCATGCACTGTGGTGAGAGACAAATACATATTTGGATCTGGGCCCTGCCACTGAATGGCTGTATATTTTGGGCTGACTTAACCCCTCTGGGCCTCACCTTCTTCCTCTGCAGAATGGGATCACCACTATGCTACAGGATTCTCTGAAGATTATCTGAAAGAATGCATGAGAGTGAGCACCTACCTACCAGTATCTGGAGACCAGACCCTAATCTTCCTTGAACAACTGCCCCCCTTTCCTGATGTTGGTCTGCAAGAGTCAGGCAGATGAACTCCGAGGCCGGCACAGGGTGGAACCCACAATCCAGGGGCCGTGACCCCATCTTTGCATGGCCCTGGATGAAGTGATTGCCTTAGGTCTGGGTATATATGAACCAATGTGAGCCAAGAAGACTCAGTTCGAACACGTTGACTAGAAATGGGAAAAAGTAAATGTGGAGTTTTGAAGTGTCAAGATGGAACCCGATTTGGCATCTTGCTACGTCCGGAGATGAGAGGCCTCCAGAAGGAAGCAGCGAGGGAAAGAATAAGATCCAATTCTGATAACACCACCGGAGTCCTTACATCCTACTTGGCCAAAGGCCAGGTTTCCCTGACCTTTTAGAGATAGGGACCCCAAATTAATCTTTTTGATGTAAACCAATTGGCTTTCCAATCCCTTGAAACTCAAGAGTCCTCACTGATGCAATATCCAAAATTCTGGGTGTGCCACCTAGTGATTAGTGCACCAGGCGCCGGGTGGGTCCTTGGGAGGCGGCTCTATTTACTGCAGTGGAGGCTGGTCTGTCTCCTTCCCCCTTGGTACCCACCAGTGGGGAGCTGAGTGACAATACTTAGGGATCAGGTTCACGGCTCTGTAATGAAAGCAGCTTCTGTGTGAATAGTGAACAAGAACGGCAACCCTGGGCCCAATTTACTCACACCTGGCACGGAGCCAGGCCTCAGTGTCAGACTCAGGGAGCAGCCCCCGCCTCGCCAGGCTCTGCGCTGATGCAACGTGTGCCCCGCTCTGGGATCAGCTGGAAGGAGGCCCCAGCCGCCGCCGAGTCGGGGTCACTGGCTGCAAGGGTGGGGCCTCCAATGTCCTACACAACCAGGAAAAGGAAAAAAAAAAAACAAAACTCAAAGCAAACTCTGCCACCAGCTGAGGGCTCAGCTACCAAACCAGGCCTCAAAGAGGAGTGGGCCGGGGCACCTGGGGGGCTCAGCCGGTGAAGCATCTGCCTTCGGCTCAGGTCATGATCTCAGGGTCCTGGGATCGAGCCCCACATCGGGCTCCCTGCTCAGTGGGAAGCCTGCTTCTCCCTCTTCCTCGGCCCCTGCCCCTGCTTGTGCTCATTCACTCTGTCTCTCTCTGGCTCTTTCTAATAAATACATAAAATCTTAAAACACACACACACACACACACACACACACACAGAAGGGTGGGCCTTGCCTTGATGCTAAAATGCACAGGGAAGAGCATGTGGGGAGGGTTAGATAACAGCCTGAGTGTTCAGGCTCTCATGCAATGGGGATGATAAATGCCACGGCAGGGGGAGGACTCCGCAAGGAACGAAAATGCCCAGCGCCGAGCTGGGTACACGGTAGGCACTTCACAGACATTAGCGACTCCCCACTCCTGCCCCAGCAAGAAACCCGAACTTGATGGAAGGTACAAGTTGCCCGGGATATTCAGTTTCTGCTTCTCAACCCCAAAGGCTCACTTGATCTCAAAGGAGCAAGCAGGTCTCTGTACGACTTTAGAATTCTCACCTGTTCCTTCTCGGCACAGGGCAGACGGTCACTCTCTCCCCAAACCGTGATTCTACATCATACAAAACACGCTGCCCGAGCCGAACGCATGTGAGTTGTTGGCAGAGCGAGTATCAGTGTCAGTGGCAAAGTGCGATGCAGCGGGTGTAGGGGGGGTTAGGGGAGTGGAGACCCTGTGAAGCTGCGCTGTGCACCCACGGGGTGGGGAGAAGTTTCATTTCACTCAAGCAAAAAGCTGTCCTCAGAGAAGGCACAACTGCACAAATTGGCCATGCAACCACCTGCCATTAGGTGGGTTCAAAATCCATGCCCTCTAAGACCTTAGGGACGCAGTCCCCGGTCTGCCCAACAGCCCTAAGTTTTGAAGAAAAAGGGAGTGTCAATACATGTCATGACTAATGGCTTGCTTGGGAGAGGACTTGAATCTGGGAACAAGTTTCTCTGATCTAAGGGCTATTTAATTTCAAATAATTTTTTTTTTTTTAAGTTTGAGTCTTTGGTCCATGGGAGCACCTTTCGAGCCACGCGGAACGGTGGCAGAGGCCTGCAGCACTCGCCAATGTTTGTCTCAGCATCAGTGTGACTCAGTTTTACCTTCTTTTTTTTTTAAAGATTTTATTTATTTATTCATGAGAGACATACAGAGAGAGAGAGAGAGAGAGAGAGAGGCAGAGACACAGGCAGAGGGAGAAGCAGGCTCCATGCAAGGAGCCGGATGTGGGACTCGATCCCGGGCCTCCATGATCACAACCTGGGCCGAAGGCAGTGCTAAACCACTGAGCTACCCAGGCTACCCCTGTTTTACCTTCTTACAAAATAATGCTTCTGGTGAAGCATCTCTAGGTCTGACCTAGAGATCCGAGATGGGGCCTGTTTCTGCATCTACTTGCTGAGCTCTCATGCACCTGCCTTCACAGCACACTGCTGGGTGACGTCAAAAGTGGCCATGGCAGGGGCGTCTGGGTGTCACCTGAAGTCGGTGAAGCATCTGCCTTCGGCTCAGGTCATGATCCCGGGGTCCTGGGATCGAGCCCCGCATCTGGGTCCCTGCTCAGTGGGGAGCCTGCCTCTCCCCTTCTCTGCCCCGCTCCCGCTCATGCTCTAACTCTCAAATAAATAAAATCTTAAAAAAAAAAAAAAAGGTGGCAATGGCAATAGTCAGGGAAGCCTGAGCCCCAGAGGCCACATCTGGGAAGTCCTCATCAGGAAATAATCCTTATTCAGCTAATGGAATGTTCCTCACCACAGCAACGACCAGGGGGGCAAACAGATGCATTTCTACTGTCCAACATTAGGAGAACCACAGTACACTCCTGCTACAGTTAAATACATTATAGCCAAAAAAAAAAAAATACATTATAGCCCTATATATTCCAACTGTGGAATAGTCAGCAGCTGTTGAAATGTTATGAAACAAAATTTAATGACTAAAATGATATTCATGAAACTTTTAAAAAGCAAAAATAGCACACATATAAGCAATATGTCCCCTTAAAAAGATGTTTACCTACCACACATATGTAAGGTTTATAATAATGTGTAATATATTACATAGCATATATGAATATGTATTATATATGTAACAATATATATTTTACTTAATAACTTATACAGTTATATGCTGGGCCTATTACAAACATATATACTAATATTGCATATAATATATAATACAATAAAATCAACTTCTCTATATTATATATGGTATATATAAAACAAAGTGAATTTTTACTTATTTTAAATATTAATATATACACATATGTTAGAGATAGAGAATACACATTACACACCCCCACCACACGTACATATACATACATATTATTAGAAGCACGTGTGAAATGCAGATTTCCAGATACATATCACTTTTATAATATGAAAAATAAAAGTTATTTTTAAATGACTTCAAACCTCTCTGACAGATTCCCAGAACACGACTTGCTTATTCTGATCACAGTATCTTGTGCAAAGCAGATGCTTAATTAATGTTCATTATATTGAGAAAAGAAAAAGCAAGGTAAGAGAACAGATCACTTCCTCAAAGAAGAAACAACCCCCAAACCTCATGTGAAATCCTGGGTATACGTGAGTCAAATTAAGCAGATGTAGCACCATAAATGTTTACTTCCTTTGTGGCTCTGCACAAAACAGGAGACTCGACCTTTTCCCCTGGTCTAAGAATGGAATGAATTCTTACCGGGCTTGAAGGAAATGTGTATTTGGAAAGATGATGTTGAAAGACTATCAGTGAGATGTCTTTCCACGTGACCAATAAACCTATTTTATGTGTAAGTGGATACTAGATATTTGTGTAATTTAATCATTGGTATTTTTTAATAAGTATATGAAATATATATTTGTGAAGCAGCCTTAAGTTCAGGAATATCTATCTATCTGATGCTGATGACTTGATGCACACTCTCTAATCTTTGTGGTTGAGAAACGATACTAAAAAATAAAAAATAAAAAGGATCCTGATGTGTCTGTCTGCCACACTCTGCCAGAACACAAATAGCCACTTTTGTGCTATGAAACCAATGGACTCTGTTTTATTTTATTGAGTTTCCCTGATGCCTGTTCTCCCCCTTAAACAGTAAGCTCCATGAGAGCAGGGGCCACTGTCTGCTTTGCTTACCCCACATCCCAGCACAGAGCAGCATGAATGGCAAATACTTCCTGAATAGATAAATCAATGGCTCTTGTTATCACAATATATTCCTTTTTTGTTTGTTTGTTTGTTTGTTTTTGTTTTTTTTCACAATATATTCCTATAGGGAAATAACATTTCATTGAATATGCCACGAGAACTACGCACTATATTTCTTGGTTCCTGTCTTGGATCTTGTGTTCATTGGTTTGCATTTTATCATCCCTTGTATTTTTAGAGCAAGTTGCCTTAGAACCTTTTGTGCCACTCGGTGGGGCCCATATAAATAGTGAATTAACACAAAACACAAAAAAGCAAAACAGCAACTCCAGAGAGCGTCTCTGCTGGGGTTGCCTTTTCCCCTCCTTTGTTTGAACTACTGCTGATTTCACACCTCCCAGGAGCCAGAGCCAAAGCCCCTGACATCCCAGCTGAGTCTCTGTGGAGACCAGGGCATCCCAGCGGCAAACCTCAGGGGACCGTGGGGAAGTGAGTGAAGAGTAAGAAATGCCAACTAGTGTGCTCAAGGCTGTGGCAGTGGGCTCACAGAAGCCCTGTGCGTTGCTCTCTCTGCCTCACTCCTCCATCCTGTGGTTCTATCCTCAAATGATGTCCAAATTCTTCATTCTGTCCCAATGATGAGTCGCTCTTCCTGGACAGGAGCTTCCCAGCCTGTCTGCTGACAGCCCCTTCTGCCTTCCTATAATCATCACACCTGCCATAGTACTGATCTTGTGAAGGAAATTAGACTATGTTACCCATCTGTGAAAAATCCGCCAATGGCTTAGCCATCACACTTGGCATAATATTTTTTCTAAATTTTTCATCCTGGCCTATAAAGTTCTATAGGAGCAGACTCCTGAGTACCTTGGACTTCATCATTGGCCATACTCTTCCTTATTCACAATGCACCAAAAACTCTGGACCAAACATTCCCACCTCAGGGCCTTTGCATGTGCTGTTCCCTCAGCCTAAAAGTCTTTGCTTTCAAATCGCGACATGCTTGGCTCCCTCTTCTCATTGAAGACTCTGCTCACAAGTCCCTTCTCCAACAAGCTTTTCCTGCCCACCTCTTCCAAAATAACCCGCCCACTTCCAACCACATCCTTCTCCTCTGCTGTCTTCCCAGGGGCTCCACCCTGCCTAAAGTAATCACGTTTCTCTGCGGTACTGCCTGTCTCACTCACTAGTATATTGGCATCACTGGGGCAGGGGTCTTGCCTATCTTGCTCCCTTTGTCTCCAGTGTCTAGGGCCTAGCGTAGAGCCTGAGATGAAGAGGATGCCCAATAAACAGATTTCCAGTGTCTCTATAGGGTGAACGCTTTATTTTGCAATGATTATAATTAAAAACTAATATCTATCAACCATGTATAAGCTAATAACTCTATAACACGGCTATTACTTCACTCAACTTGCAAATGAGGAAACCGAGCATCAGAGAGATTAAGCAAACTATCCAAGGAAACTCAGGGAGTATTGGCAAGCCTGAATTTGAACTTAGCTCTATTTCACTTCAAGAACCATCTTTCACTTTTTAACCATCTTGATCCTCCGTCTTCCAAGTGCAGCTTCAGCATGCTATTACTGTAAACTGAGCTCAAGCAAATCATTTATACATTGGCCCATTCAAGAAGTATTTATTGAGACTGTAATGCATTCCATGTCCTATGCTGGGCTCTCCAGATAGCCCTATCCACAGGACTACCACGTTCACCCTTTCACTATTCAGTAAGTAAGGTTTTGATCACTGCGAGGGAAACAACAACAACAAAAAATTCCTGGGATAAAAATAATATTTGTTGAGCACCTTCTCCGTGCTGGGTGCTGACCTAGGCCCTTCGTACAGACTGGATCATTTAATTCTCATGGATGGCATTAGAAGGCAGGTTATACTTCTCTCAATTTAATGATGACCGCGCGGGTCGCTCAGAAGTTAAGTGACTTGCTCACACAGGCAGTAAGTGATAGTGCTCGTCTGCATCCAAACCATCCTCTTGCCTCACCACACATTGGATACAGGAGGAGGTACTCAATAAATGGGCATGGGATGAATGACGGAAGTCCCCAGCAAGCCCAACTTATGATGCAGCAAGCCACCCGCCCTACATTGTAGCAAGTCCCAGCTACAAAAATGGGAATGAGTTTGGGAAAATCAGGTTTACTCCTAGATGGCAAAATATCCTTTTCACTAATGGTTTTGGAAGATTTGATACCAGCTGTAAATGCAAATCATAGCATTCACTTAAATATTTGGATTAATTGAGTCCTATACCTTTCTGGGCCTGGAAAGTTACCAGTTCACTAACCCACAGTCCATAGTTTTCACTATCTGAAAGTTCACCAATAAATCAGGCATTGTTTATGGGCCTCTGTATGTATTGTTATATTTAAGCCTAGCACAGCCCCATGAAATAGGAACGATTATTATCCGCCTCCCTCCCCGCGCCCCTCAAGCAAGGCAAGTCCCTGGAGAGTTAAGCGATTGGCTCACCGTTGCACGACCATGAGACTTGGCTGAGGCAGGCTTCTACCCAGGCCCATGCACTGACCTACTCTGCTAGCAGGCCTCCGGGAAGCAGGGAGTTGGACAAAATTACTCAGGACGTGGGGAAAAGAAACTCAGGAAATCTCTACGCCTCTTCACCAGTTCTCACACATCCCTATCAAACTGAATCCAACAATGAGAAATAATTTTCCCCCAAGGGTCTGACCCCGAAATGCCTCAAGAATGAACTCCTTGCTTCCCTCACCACAAAATTATTCAAGTGCTCACAAGGCGATGGCTGGCCTCTGGAACCCGATCTCAGAAGCTACAGAGGGCCTGAAGGATGGTCCTAATGATATTACCAAGTGGTGCTTTCCATTTTTGACATCCGTCAAGAGTTTATGTCCAAAGATTATTTTACCAGACGGGTCCCGCGGATGCGATGGGATTAGCCAAATTTCAAAGCTTATTTTTGACCTCCAGCAGAAAATTGAGCACATCCGTTCATGAAGGCCACGGGGACTATGGGAGAACATCAAGTTGATTCATCAAATTAGTTCAAACATAATTGTCCTGCATGACTGGCTATAGAACTCGTCAGCTATAAACCTGTCAAAAAGCCATCCGCTCTAATGTTAAATAGAGACACAAAGTAATGTTGTTCGGAATCTGACATTTGTTGGACTTTAGCCTGCTAAGGATGCTTTGTTTCCTCTTGAAGGAATTTGTCGAAAGATGTACAGAGTGGAGAGATCAGAGCAGAGCAAAGGAGCCCACACTGGCTTCTAGAAGCACCAGCTTGTATGTATCAGACCCGCAACGGTATTCTCTTCTTTGAGGGACCTATAAAGGTTAAAATCACACATTTTGCGTGTGTGTGTGTGTGTGTGTGTGTGTGCGCGTGTGTTTAACTGATCACACGGTGTGTGGATCACTTGCCTTTTTTACAACCAAGATTGTTCTCAGACACGGAGATGATGCATACACCACTGCAAGTCCTTGCTTCTTTTGCATAACATGTTCCCTTGTCCATGCTCCCATGTGGTGCTACAGAATGCCAAAGCTGGAAGTTAGAAATTTTTGCAGAGAAAAATCAGCAGCGTCAGGGCAAGATTTGATTAAATGACTTTCTAGTCACTGATGAAGGTCATGCCTCACCCTTCTGTACCCGATCATCCGAACCCTCTACACTCTTCGTGTTAGTTCTCTTCGTGTAAGGTGAGTGCCCTCGTGGGGCCTCGATCCGGGTGCCTCCCAGGCATGCGGGAGGTCCGTGCTGCACACCTTTGCCTCTAAACCCAAACCACTCAAGTGCACCTGATGTGCCCCACTCCGGATCTGAAATTCTTTCACTGTTGTCTCACTTGTCTTCTCTCAGTGACTACTTGTCTGCTTCCTAATTTTTATGCCATTTTGGGGTAATTTTTCCCTTTTTTTTTTTTTGTTATTGACAAAGACAGAGGAGGCCTCCTATAATTTGTGGGTGACTGACAAGGCTGAATGTTGTTAACTCAAATGTTTTGATTTACATCAGAGGAGACCTCCAGGCCCCAGACATGACAGGCTGCAATAGCTCCTTTAAAACTAGTGAGTATTAAATCCCAGTAGGCGAGCCCTTGATGTGCTCGTCACCATGTTCTTCCTTCCAGGGCAATTTGGTACTAAGAATTAAAAGCCTTAAAACAGACATAATCCCTAGCAGTTCCACTTCTGGGATTCTATCCCACGTGATCAATAGACAAGTGTGCCAGGGTCTGAACACAAGGATGTTCATCACAGTGTTGTTTAGGACAGGAGCATGTTTTAAAAAAGTTACATGCCCAGCAAGAAGTTTAAGTAAATAGCTTACACAAATACAGTGCATCGATACAATGGAATATTTATCATCATTAAAATGTCTTGCATGTGTCTTTTTTTATTGATGGGGAAAGATATTCGCCATAAATATCAAGGGAAAACTAGATCATGAAACTCTATCGTATTAACCCATCCTCTATGGAACTTATTGTCTATAATATAAGTGTTTGTATGGAAAAAGCTTTTCAAAAGGCCTAGTTCAAAGATCAACAATGGTGATGTCTGTGGGTAATTTCTAATTTCCTTCTGCTTCATACTATGTGTGTATTCCTTTTACAGCCAAAAGAAACAGAGGAATTTCTATTTTCTATGTCCAGAGGCACCCGGGTGGCTCAGGGGTTGAGCGTCTGTCTGCCTTTGGCTCAGGTCCTGATCCTGGGGCCCTGGGATCGAGTCCCACATCGGGCTCCCAGCAGGGAGCCTGCTTCTCCCTCTGCCTGTGTCTCTGCCTCTCTCTCTCTCTCTGTCTCATGAATATATATAAAATCTTAAAAAAAATAAAAGCAATGTCCATTAACTCTAGAAACTTTTCACAGACTGTAGATCATTTAAAAATGTACATCTATACCACATTACACTTGATAGAGCTAAGCCTAAAGAGCCACCAGAACAAAACACTGCCCAGAAGCCCAGAAAACCTTCTGTTAATTCTTGAGAACCACTGCTGTGTGTTTGATCTCGGCTTCTTGGCCAACTGAGTTAGAATTTTCTCTTTGAAAAATGAAATTGTGAATTTCCTTTTAGGCAAGACTTGGGTTGTTTTTCAAGTCGGTGCTCTACTTCTAGTGAAACTGAGAACCTTATGGATAGTGTCATCTGTAAATTTACTCTGTATGCATCTTAACTTCCCCCAAACCTGACCATTCAGAGGAGAGGATAAAAAGAGGTGGGTTAGCCTACTGTTAAGAACAAAAAGTTTGAGGGGTGCCTGGGTGGCTCAGTGGTTGAGCATCTACCTTTGGCTCAGGGTGTGATCCCGGGGTCCTGGAATTGAGTCCCACTTCGGGCTCCCTGAAAGGAGCCTGCTTCTCCTTCTGCCTATGTGTCTGCTTCTCTCTCTCTCTCTCTTTCTCTCTGTGTGTGTGTGTGTGTCTCATGAGTAAATAAATAAAATCCTTAAAAAAAAAAAAAAAGAACAAAAACTTTGAGGCCAACTGCCCGCATATCCAAATCTTAACTGTGCCACTTATTGGCAGGGCAGCTTGGGGAAACCACATGCTCTCTGCACTTCCATGCTCTCTGCACTTCCATGCTCTCACCATCGGTAAGATGGACCTCATATCGACAGTACTACCTGTCTTATGGAGGGATCATGAGCCATGAGGTATGCGTAATCACCTGATGCATGGTAAGTACTTTGTAGATGTTAACTACTAACATTATTGCAATTCAGCTCTCTCCTGGAACATGGGCTGGGCCCAATCCCTAACTCTCTATATTGCTGGAAGTCGCCTACCTGGCTTGCAGCTTACCTGTGTGACCTGCTGTTGACTGCTTCCTGAATCCTAATGTTTGATCTTGATTCATTGGCCTATTGAGTTAGAATCCTCCCTGGGAATGGCCTGGCTCTCACAGTTACTCTCCTCCTTATTATTATATCCTATAGACCCTAAGGTCTGAAAATACACCAAAGCAAGACAGTTCTAACCTCTTACCCTATAGGAATGACAAAACAAGAGTTGAGCAAAGGTCTCAGACCAGAGGCCAGAAGCAAATAGCTCTCAGGAAAGACTTCCTCTGAAGACACATTTATCTATATATACACAGCAGGTTTTTTTTTTAACACGATAAATTACTTTCCCACATTTAAAAAATTAGTACGTATCGCCGTAACTCCTAGGTTCCCGAATTCCTTAAGAAAAAGAACAGCTTCTCTTACTTTGAAACATATAAGAAAATACTATCATACTGTAATACACGTCTGTAAATTACTTTGTTCAGCACATTTCTTTCTAAGATTCATCTATATGATTCCTATGGCTGCGATTTAGTTAATCCATTGCATGAATAGGACTTAATTTACTTATATGTTCTATTAATAGACATTTGGTCATTAGTTTTTTGCTAACACAAATAATGTTGCTGTGAATACTTGGGCTCTTGCCTCTTTGTACCTATGCAACAAGATGAAGAGAATCTTACTTGGGGAGATAAACCCAGATGGTGAAACTTTAAAGAAATATCAGAAAGGGAGACAGAACATGAAGACTCCTAACTCTGGGAAACGAACTAGGGGTGGTGGAAGGGGAGGAGGGCGGGGGGTGGGGGTGAATGGGTGACGGGCACTGAGGGGGACACTTGACAGGATGAGCACTGGGTGTTATTCTGTATGTCGGCAAATTGAACACCAATAAAAAATAAATTTATTATTAAAAAAAAAAAGAAAAGCAAAGGAATTACACCTGCCCAATTCAGGCAAGGGGCTGCCGCAGGTGGCAGGGTGCATTTGCCTGGGGAGGGTCACACAAAGGGAACGTTCAGAGTATCAGTAGTATTCTATTATTTTGGAGTGGTGAGCTCGTAGGGGTTCACTTTATTAGTATGCTTGATAACTCACACCTGTTTTATACAGAGTCTTTGTGAGAAACCAAAGGAAAAAAATTTTTTGAATGAATTAAAAAAATCAGGAGATCCAGCAGCACTGGGCTCACATTCTCAGCTGCCTCTGAAAGAAAAGTCAAGGACCATTCATTTCCTCACAGTCCTACCATCTCAGTTGTACCTGCCTGCTTCGTCGTTTGTGTTCCTTGTCTGGGCTCTTGACACCTCACAAGAATGATCCCAGCCCTAAAGATGATGTGATCTCTAAGGTACAGACTGGAGGAACCCATTTCACTCCCCACAAAGTCCTTCCTAGAATAAGAAAATGTGTGAAAGAGATATTTTTGCATCTGGCATGTCTCACAGTTGGAATGGCCACTGTGGTGACTGCTGAGAGACCGGTCCCACCTTCTACGACGGGTAGGGGTAGGGGTGTACCGTCACAGTGCACCATCTCAGCCAAACAATGTGACACAAAATTAAAACTACTGACCAACAGAGTTGAACAGAGCAACGAAAACAAGGTCATCATTCACCTCCTCTCTAGAAGTTATAATTTCCAGGTCAAGGAAATACACCCCCAATGTGTGGCTCAGCGAGTCATCCAACACTGCTCACAGGGTTCCCACCGGCGGGTCTGTTGCCCACATTGTTCTCTTAATTGAAATGAGCAGACGGTTTAAAGGCGGTCACAGGTGGGATGTGTTTCCCACAGAAGTTCATTCTAAGGATAAACCCACATTAGTCTCAGCACTGCCTAGAAAATCCACTTGAGCTGTCCAGGTGAAGGAAAATGTGGCAGGAAATTCAATGAGCTTTGCTTTCATGAAAATGACCCTCTCAGTCCTCCCAGTAATACTCCATACGTGTGAGCCAGTGCCCCACATCTGTTATCGACCATCAATGTTGCCCCACAAAAACCCTAAATTGAGTCCAAAGCAGAGAGGAGCCCGCAGATGGCCTGCACTCTGTTGTCTGCTTCTTAATGACTTTGACAGTTGCTACTGGTTCCCCCATCCTCTTGCCATTCTGCCTTAATCCACTCTCCTCTCCCCTGGATGACAAAAGCATCCCTTTTTCCCAAGCTGTCATTTTCTGTCAAGGTTCTACCGGTGACCACTGTGATTTTTTTTTTTTTAAAGAAATCTAACCATTCATTCCTCTACTTGAATGAAATCTTTAATGCCCCCACTGTGCTCCTTGCAGAGCATAAAGTCCATAGCCCTCTCTGCCTGCATTTCAGTCACTGCCAACTATGTGCAGGCACCTTGAACCCAATATATTCTCACCCGTTCCAAACCTTTACCTGGAAAATGCTGTCCTCTACACAGCCCATGAGCTATTGCTCAGGATTCAGTCTTTGGTGTAGCCATCACAATCCCCAAGAAACAACTTTTTTCTCAACTACCAATATCCTATAAAGTATCACAGGTATACATACTACAGCAGCATATATGATGGAACTATATGCATTGGATGAAGTGATTTCTTTTCATATATATGAATATACATGGGGATATAGAAATATGTGTGTGTACATATGAATACCTACACATTCAGGCATACATTTTATTTTTTAAAGATTTATATTTTTTAGGGCAGCCCAGGTGGCTCAGTGGTTTAGCGCCTGCCTTCAGCCCAGGGTGTGATCCTGGAGACTTGGGATCGAGTCCCACATCGAGCTCCCCACATGGAGCCTGCTTCTCCCTCTGCCTGTGTCTCTGCCGCTCTCTCTCTGTGTGTCTCTCATGGATAAATAAATAAAATCTTAAAAAAAAGATTTATTTATTTGAGAGAGAAAGAGCAGGCATGCATGTGTATGTGTCAGTGGGGGCGGGCACAGAGGGAGAGGGAAAGAGGAGAGAAGCAGACTCCCTGCTGAGCACACAGTCTCATGTGGGGCTCGGTTCCAAGACCCTGAGATCATGACCTGAGCCGGTATCAGTAGCCGGATGCTCAACTGATGGAGCTACTCAGGTACCCCCATGCATATACTTTAAAATAAGTATGGAAAGTACATCTCAAGCCACAAACACATCCGTTGGCTTAATAATTCCACTTTTTAGAAGTTATCCTAGGAAAATAATTGTAGATGTTTTCAAATACTTTGGTACTTTATTTTTCATTAGAACATGGTTCTAATGAAAAAAAAAAAGAGAACATGGTTGTGATAGCAAAATAGTTGGAAACAACCTAAATATCCAACAATAGGAGGTTGATTTAATGAATTGCAGTATATCTCTTCAATGAAATGTGATTTGGTTATTCTATATGAGGTTCTAGAGTAGTGAAAAATTCTTGGCACACCTGGGTGGCTCAGTCCGTTGAGTGTCCCTCTTTTGATTTCAGCTCAGGTCATGATCTCAGGGTCATGAGATTGAGTCCTGCATCAGGCTTCACACTCAGTGCTTAAGATTCTCTCTCCCCCTCCTCCCTGCCCCTCCCACTCGTGTGTGTCTGTGTATGTGTGTGTGTACGTGCGCACACTCTCTGTCTAAAAAAAAAAAATCTTGAGAACATATAATAGGGAAGTATATTACACAATAATAAAATTTAATTAGAGTAATATTTTGGTTAAAAAGCATAAAAATACAGAGAAAGGCAAAAAGGCAAAACAACAAACTGTTAACAACATATTATGTGTAGATATGATAGTTGATTTCTATTTTCTTGCTCTCTTGAATTTTCTAAGCATGCCACAACACACATGACTTATTTTTTCTGACATAATAATAGAAGTTTCACTGACTTGTCTTTTTACTATTATTACTTTTTAAAGGAATGTGAGAGGATGCTCAGAGAACCTTATTCTTGCAGGAATCTTCGGGCTACAGTTGTTGGGACACGAGACAGTGTCACAGAGAGGACAACATACAGGACAGTAACGGGAAAGCAGGCATATTGAAAACCCATTTGCTTTCCTCCGAACCTGATCTCAAACTGGCTCCAGTTATGGTTGGACTCATGCACTCTGCCTGTGAATCCAAGCACACACCCTGTGTGTGTGTGCTGTGGGGAAGAGCTTTGGTTTCATGGACTTGGGGCTGGAAGTAATTTCTTGCTTAGGAAAAAGGGACCAAGAGCATCTGCAGGGCACATGGGCCACCTATAAGCAAGAAGCTACCTTGTCACAGCTTCCTATATGTGGAAGGGGGTCTGTGGTGTCATCAGTCTTCCTTTGGGGCACTTTGCATGTAGCCCAGGGGTGACAAAGAAGATCTACTGGGATACAGAAAGAACAAATGTAACCTTGAACTGACACTTCTTTATATTTATTTTTTTTGTGTGTAAAAAATAGTAATTTTTATCTTAAGATAAGAAATATAGGTTGACACTGGTGCCCTGACTCATTCTAGATGTGAACACGTCACGTAGCAGGTGAGTGAACATAACAAGAGTGGGGAAAGGAAGTTCACCGAGGTGGAGTGTTGATGTGACCCTTTGCTCCTTCCTTAAATTTCAGCCCGTTGGCAGGCAAGGCAGCTCAGGTGTTCCTATGCAAGTGGACATACATATTTTATTACCTAAGCTTAATGGTATCCATTTGGATCCATGCATTTTTGTGTGGTATCTCAGCTAGGATGGTGATTTAAACCAAGGAAAAAAAAGAAATTTACAAGCAGACATTTGAATCAATGAATCATGAAGTGATAAACCAAGATCTTCAAAAATTACAAACCATATTCAATCAGTTTGCTTTTACTATAAAAGTTTTTAAGATAAAAGCCAGAGTTTAAAAAAAATATGTTAAGTAGAATAAAATTATATGTGTAATATATGTGCACATATGTATACTTATTATGTATTTATGCATACTTATATATTATATGTACTAATATACACTATAAATATATATTATTTAGATCTCATTTTTTAAAATTTCCATTTTGAACATATTTTAATAAAGCACATTTTTTACTTGTGCAGTGGCACACGCATATAATAAATGCATAATATGCATCTTCTAGGGTTGCATGCTTAACGTTTATCTGCAAGGCGAGGCAGCACAAAATATTAGAAGGCCACTGGCTCAATGTCCTTTTCCCACCTAGACCATGAGCTCTTTGAGATCAGGGACTAATTATTTTCGTGTATCCTGTTATCACATATGTCTGGTTCTGAGGTACAAAATAAAGTTGATCCAATGAAGGAAATTTCCCTTAGAACACACATCAGGAAAAGCCAGATTAGAAGAAGAGCATATGATGTGGCTTCCCCTAAAAACACAAAGTTTGGGCCTGATCCATAGCAATCGCTCCTCAGCACTGTCCAACAGTTTTAAGATAGGATAATTGTTTGTGGATATATTTATTTTGGTAAAATATCAAACCGGAGTCTGGTTATAACTATTTTCTTTCACTCAAACAAAAAAAGAGAGAGAGAGAGAGAAAGAGAGAGAGAGAGGGAGAGAGAGAGAATGGAATGAATTCTCTCTCCTTCTCGCCCACGCTACTTCAGAAAGAAAAGAAAAAGGAAGAAAACCCCCCAAAACAAATGGCCTCCCCTTTATGGCAATTTGTAGCCTGGAGCCAGTTTTTAAAGCTGAGTAATAAATCCCAGAAAACCAGTGACTACAATGGAAAGCCTGACAGACATTTAACACTAATGGTGCAAACAGAGGGCACACAGGAAAACACTCTCGTCACATTCCCCACACTGAACGCTCACAGATTGCTCACCAACGTGCTATTTTTTTAGTGGACAATTTGCCTGTTCATAAACAGTAGACAATTTCCAAAATACTTGCCAACCCCAGGGAGAAGAAATGTCCTTGTTATTCCTGTTTCCCACAGGTTGGGTTCTACACTAGACACTCACTTTAACTGCTTCCACGATTGTTGCTGTTTTTAACTCTAAGGAACAAAAATGACATTTGAACCATGACAACTTGATAACTATTTAAAAAAAAAAACCAACAAGACTTAAACTATCATACCGTAACTCAAACTTGAACTAGGATAGCTTTATATTAACACCACTGTCACATCTCCCAACACTTAAAACATCTAGTTTTCTAAATATAATGCACCACCGTGTAGAGGCAAAAAAATGTAAATTGTGAAAATCATTTGATTACTATCCAAGATAACAAAGAGGGAAATACCACTGAGCCCTGAAGTTTATACTGAGGCCTTAATACTTAACTCAGAGGAATAATACTTGGCTAGAGTCCTGCTTCCACTCGCAATAACTGCCATTTCCCACTGGGTTAAGGGCTTTGCGGTATATATATGTGACTGTAGGGATACGAACCTACTCTGGAAGGTCATGAGCCTCAACCCCGAGGGCCTCACACCGGATATTTAAAGGTTCTTCTATATGAAGGTAAAATATCACACCAGCAAACTCTAGCAATACATCCACTGACATGACTGCTTTATAATCACAGCAAGGCTTCCTTCCTGGGATCTGAAGGATATGGAGCAGAGTGTTTTAGGATGGAGGAGAACCATTCCCAGGAGGTAAGAATTCATGGCTGAAAGGAGTTGGGGGTAATTGGGAAGCAGTGAGGGGAGCACAGAGGTGCATTTTCCATCAGAGTCCTGGAAACCCAGTTTAGACCAAAAAAAGGCCAGCAACAGCCAATAAATAATACACCTCCATGGCAATAAAACCACGGACCTATCCATGTAATTATTCCATACCAATACTGAAGAGGGAGGCAGAGCAAAGACGACATTTTATCATCCCAATTGATCCTTTAGGCCCCCTCACAGCAACACTTGGTTTACCCAGACGTGTATATCCTGTGAACATTATTCATGTTAGATGCGTGTACAATTAGGTACAGAATTTTGCATCAAGAACCTGGGTGCGGGTATACGAAATGAGCCAATGTGCTTGGCATTTTTATGAGCAACTATGGATTTTGCAGGCAGATTTACATTATAAGCATTCTCAGGAAGGTTTGAGACTGGAGAATATGGTGTAGATATATTTTTAAAAGACGCTTCCAGCTCACAAGGACTCAATTTTGAAGCCCACGCAGGCATTCTGCATGTACAAGCACTTTCTCTGGGTATAATTTAAGGGCAGTTTGAAACTTTGGCCCAATTTGATCAAATATTGATAGACGGTCCAGTAAAACGTGGTATGGGAAGCAGCTACTTTACTGCACATTGACACTGTAAATTTGAAGAGACACTGTCAACCTGCTGAGCTCTGAAATTTACTTCCCTAAAAGGCAGATAAATCCCACGGCTAACACTGGAGATCTGTGTTAAATATACATACTCATGTACCTTATGTGAGGTCCCCCACAATAAATTTCTCTTTGAGTCTAGTGCTAGGAAATAGTTTGTCTTTCCTGATGAATGTGTCTGCTTTCTCATTAGAGAATGAGGCTGTGACTCATCATGTTTCTCTTTTTGCCTCTGCAGCCAGGAGCCTCTGTTTCACTCTACCCTCTGGTAGTAGCGATTCCTAGCTTAGGTTTCCCGGTACAACTCATCTGTCCCTTCCTTATGAGCCTCTTATTTCTCCCTCTCCCTCCCGTACTTTCATGACACGATTGTATTTGCATTTTTTTTTTAAGATTGTATTTTAAGTAATCTCTGCGCCCAGCATGGGACTTGAACATACAACCCGGAGATCAAGAGTTGCATGCTCCCTCAACTGAGCCAGCCAGGTGCCACTTCTTTCTTTTCTTTTCTTTTTAAAGATTTTATTTATTTATTCATGAGAGAGGCAGAGACACAGGCAGAGGGAGAAGCAGGCCCCTTGCAGGGAGCCCGATACAGGACTTGATCCCAGCGCCCCGGGATGATGACCTGAGCCAAAGACAGATGTTCAACCACTAAGCTTCCCAGCCGCCCCTATTTCTATTTTTTTTTATTGATTGTGATCACTTATTTTTAGGAGGAAGAAGAGAAATGGGTAAAAGTATAACTCAGGTCCCAGGATTCCAAGTAATTTCACTGAGACTTTGTTTCTAATATTTATTCGCATGAAATCAACCAAGAATTCGGATCTGTAACTGCTACATACCATTGGCAGGAAGCCTTCCTACCTCCCCGTCTAGCACTCGGTCTAGTCCCAGAGACAGATTCACCTGCCAGAGGAAATTAGGGCACACCTCTTCCCCCACCAAGATGTTACCCAGACTTCTGAGGAGTTCCTGCTGAAATGGCTAAGGCCAGCCACACTTGCACACCTTCGTGGGGTTTTAAAAAATGGGAAGTGGAGACACAAACTTATCAAAAGGAGGAATTATTGGAAGAGATGCTTTCTCTTCCCCGTTATGAGAGGAAGAAATTTGGTGCTAACTGGACCGACCTGGAATTGTTGAGGATGGGGTTGGGGGGGAAGAAGAAAGAAGGCAAAACCCAACCAGACCCGACGTCAGCAGGCTCTCCCAGGAGCCTGCGCTGGAATCACCCAGAGGGCTGGGTGGTAGGGAACACAGGCCCCTGAGCTCCCTCCCCAGACTGTCTGATTCAGGGGTCTGGGGTGGGGCCCGAGGGTAGGAACTTTAACTACTTTCCAGGGGAGCCTGATGCTGCTTAGAGACCTTCACCCCTTTCCCCAGAAAAATGCACACAGGTTCAGTGACTGCCCTCAAATCTTTCTCCCTGCCCCCTGCCCTTGCCCCTGCCCCCTTGTTCAATCCCAGCGCTATTCCACAGCATCAGGGGAAGAAAGGGAAGAGCAGAGCAGAGCAGGCAGGGCAGGGAGACAGACACGTGTGTTAAACAGAGATAACCGATTCCAGCATTTACATCAGTCACAAGAATAGCACATGATTTCATCGTGTACTGCTCACACTGACCTCCCAAGGCAGGAACTGATATTATCCCCCATGTACAGATGAGGAAATTGAGGTGTAGAGGGACGTGCCTGAGCCCCCGTAGCCAGTGAGTGGAGGACCTGGGGTCTGAGCTCAGGTCTGTTTGCAGAGCCCATGATCTTAGATGTGAGGCTGTGCAGATTTCTCTTGAGGTAGAAACAGAGCCATAGAAGCCTCTTTTATTTTTGTAAGATTCTCCATCCAGAAACACAACATCATAGTGTGAAACGGAGGCTGTTCCTCGATATTTGGATTTCACTTCCTCAATCTTCATGGCAGGCAGGCTGCCCACGCAGACCTGCAGAGCAGTACACAGCAAGCACATCCTGCAGGAGGTGAGTGGGGTGCTAGCCAGTGACCTGGGGAGGTGTTTGTTTCATTAGAATATGGCCAGGATTTTAAGAGTAAGGATTTTAGGGACGCCGGGGTGGTTGAGCATCTACCTTTGGCTCGGGTCATGATCCCAGGGTCCTGGGATCGAGTCCCACATCGGGGTCCCCACAGGGAGCCTGCCTGTGTCTCTGCCTCTCTCTCTGTGTCTCTCATGAATAAACAAATAAAATCTTAAGAAAAAAAAAAAGTAAGGATTTCATTATGGGGCAGACAATAGCCACAGAGGCTAGTGGCAGTGGCTTCTGGCTTTTCACAAGTAGCAGAAATCAAGATGGTAAGCTCTGAACTCCAGATTCTGGTTTGTCACGTGAGCTGGGACCCAGGCCTTAGGCTCCCTGTGGCTTTTGCTGACCGTCACCTTGTGTGCAAGGACGATGTGAAATGTGCTAATAAGTAAAATGAAATGAGACTAAGGAAAAAGGAGATTAGGGAAAGGGAAAGGAAACTATTAGTATGGGCAATTAAAACGAGCCAACCCTCCCCCTCCAGTATTAATAATAACAGTAAGGATGATGGTGGAGAGAGAGATAAGCAACCTTCACGGGACTTCCTCCACTGGGTGAGCACTGTGCTACGTGGATTCATTTAATCCTCAAAATGGTCCTACGGATAGATTCTAATATGGCCTTTATTTTACAAACAAGGATGGAGACTTGGAGAAATCAAACAACTTGTCCACGGTGACATAACTACCAAATGTGGGAATGTGGATTCCCATCCAGGCAGGGTCCTAGTCATTACCTGCCAGGAGCTGGTGACATGCGGGTCAGTGTCATGGGCACCACCTCTGGACATCCAATGGCAAGAGTCTGTTCCAACTCACTGGTACCATTGTCCTTGCTCAGTAAGAACCTGTGGCTAATGCCCTCTCCTTGCTCATAGGGGCCCAGAATGCTGGTCACTTCGAGTCTTGAATCAGTACCCACTTTGGGGGTTGTAAACTGAAACGATGGAAGCTCTAGCTGGTTGCTGCCATATAGAACAGTGGCTTCAATGTCCTCAAATCAAGTTTAGAAGGAGGCCTCAACTCTGGATTCAGATGTGAAGTATCCTGAGTTTTAAATGAGTCCTCCCATTAAAAAAAAAAAAATAGCAGCACACTCATTTATTTTAAACATATTTTAAAAACATTTACTGTAAAAAAAAACATTTATTGTAAGCAAACTAAATCTTGGATCTTATTTGAACAGCAGGACTTCGTGGTTTGTGACCTCTTTTTCTTTTTAAGATTTATTTATTTATTGAAGGCGGAGGAGCAGAGGGAGAGAGAGAATCTCAAGCAGGCTTCTTGCTGAGCAGAGCCTGAAGGGGGACGATCCCAGGACCCCGAGACCATGACCTGAGCTGAAATCAAGAGTCAGACCTTCACTGAATGAGCCGCCCAATTCGTGACCTCTTAACCTATGCGCAAGTAGCCAGGAAACAGTAGGATACATTTTTGCCTGAGATTCCAAAAGTATGGAGAACTGATCCTTCCCCTTTATTTTCTCTCAAGGTTTAGATTTGTCGAAAGAGAGCCTGAGAGGAGAAAAGCACTTTAAATAAGGAATCAAATATTGAAAAAATGAGAAAAAAAGAATAAATCTGTTTGAAAACAGTCTCCTAGCACTAATGACTAGGATCTAAAAATAGTCTCAACATATTTTTAAATTGGAAGAACACCCAGGAAAAATAAATGGAAAGATAAATTGGGGAAGACGTTTTTAACTGGATAAAACAAAACAGGATTTGCTGTAGAGTTGAGAACAGGAGTTGTGTCCTGAATTAAGCTTGTTCATGATCTTCGTGGCACACAAAGGGAAGCCAGGATGAGGGCCAGGGGCATACAATGCCAACCCAAATCCTGCTGGAGGGAAATGCAGCGTAAGGAAGGCTGCCTTATAGTTCAATCCTGTGCTTGGCGGTTACCTGATTTAAAGGCAATGGTAGCCTGCCTGTGGTTGGACAAAGACAAAGTAGTCACTTCAAGGTGACGCGGGGGCGTTAAATAATAGTTACAGAAGGCTTCAAGTTCAGTGGCGTCAGGTTTATGTTTCTCCTTATCTGCCTGGAGTGACTATCTGCTGGCTGCCTTCCAACACTCTCCCTGCCCTCCCCTTCCTATTGTCCCCTTTTCTTCCAATAGAGATCCACAGGATGCGGAACTCAGATCTCCCTTCCAGGTCTAGCAGTGGAGCAGGTGATCTGGGTCAAGCCCATCAGCCTACTACATGCCTCTGACTACCCAGGGTGGTTTGGGAATTTGGGCATATGGTGTAACGTGTTCTAATTATAGGGATAACCCATACAATGAATGGGAAAGACGGGGGATGAAGCTTTCTCTTTCCTGTGGGATGTAAATGAGGAAGTATATAATCCCATGGCCTTCTACCTGCCATCTTGGGGCCACACAGGAAGGTGGCTTCGGGAGAGAAAGAAATTGTGTTCTTGATGCTATTGTCTATCTGCTAGATCAAACCTTCCCTGAAGTATGTGTTACCTCTGGGATTTTCAGTTAAATGAGCTTTTAAATTCCCAAGAGCCAATTTGAATGGGACATTTTACTTGTTGTACGTAGAATACCATTGGTACGATGTCGCACTAGCTTGCAGACTCCTCAAAAGTAAGGTCCATGATTTTCTTTAAAAATGTCTACTTGGGCCAAGCACTGAAAGATGAATAAACATTACTGAAACCCCATGAGAGGTTCCTGGTCTAATGGAGAAGACAACTATTAGACAGTATGATCGGTCCTGAACTATTCAAGAAGCACAGAGGAGGAAGTTCTTAGCCATGGGAGTGGGGATGATTAGAAGGCAGGTGATGTTTGAGTATTCCCCAGCCCATGGGCTGTCTTAATAAATATCAGGCTGCTTAACTGACTGGTTATACTGAAAAAATCAGTATTTTCAAACCTCCATTAATAAACGACCTTCACCTTTGTTTTGCATCTGTGTAGCATTCCTATTATATTCATGTTATATTTAAAAGTTGACTAATTTTGAACTTAAAAATTTAGTTAAGCATCAACTTAAGCAATATTATCTATTGGATCATGATCTGGCCATGTTATATCTTGTTCAAATATACATTACAATAAATATATAACTTTTTTTCTTTTTTTTCTTTTTTTTTTGATTTTTATTTATTTATGATAGGCACACAGTGAGAGAGAGAGAGGCAGAGACACAGGCAGACGGAGAAGCAGGCTCCATGCACCGGGAGCCCGACGTGGGATTCGATCCTGGGTCTCCAGGATCGCACCCTGGGCCAAAGGCAGGCGCCAAACCGCTGCGCCACCCAGGGATCCCTTTTTTTTTCTTTTTTAAGTAGTCTCCACACCCAGCGTGGAGCCCAACATGGGAGTCGAACTCACAATCCTGAAATCAAGACGTGAACTGAGGTCAAGAGTCAATCGAATCCTTAACCAACACAGCCACCCAGGTGTCCCATAAATTATAACTATTAAATTAAAAAAAAAAAGTGTTGGCCAATGTGTTACCTAGAATCATTCTGGGAATTGGGAACTACAGCATTACATCTGCCCCATGGCAGGAGACCCTGAATGGCAGGACAAGAGGGGATTATTTAAGTATGACTGGTAGCCTGTAGTGGTTCAGCATGGGCAGTCCAGTCAAGCAAAGTTAAGTTCAAACCCGGCTCTACAGCTTGACTACATCTGACACTGGGTAATTTACTTAATGACTCTGTACTTCATTTCAGAAACAGGGATCTACAATGCTCTCTGTTTTTCAGAGTTGTGAAAATCCAATGAGATAATGCACACGGAGTGATGAGAAGGGGTCCTGGCGCATAGTCAGACCTCAGTCATTCCATCGGCTAAGGAGTGAAAAGGGTGACTAGCGCTCTTTAATTATAGAGAGCGTTTGGCACTGGGGGAAGAAGCAGGGTTGCTCACAGCCATTTCCATTCTCCTTTTCTTCCAAGTTCAAGGTAGGAAACAACCTCCCTGCTTCCACAGAATTTAGTGATAACAATGACCAGAAGGGTCCTGTGCTCCCAACTCACGTTTGATATTCAGCGTAGGTGAAAAACAAGTTCTTGTTGTAAATTGTCGTGGTTTGGGGGTTGTTTACCATGCAGGGTCAGCTTCACGGGCATGCAACCCATGCCGCCCGCCGCCCTCAACTCACGTTATATGCTTAGCAAGAGCAAAAAGCAAATGCTTGGTCCGCAGAGTCACTACGATTTGGGGGTTGTTTGTTATAGCTGCAAAACCTAGTCGATCCAGTCCCCAGTCGATCCAAGCATATAAATGCGGGCACCTTTTTCCCACTCAAGCAATTTTCATTTCTCGATTTCAAAGCCTCTTACAAAATTTTGGAAACCGTAAGAGGAAAACTATCTCTCTGTGGACTTGGAATGCTTATGCCTTGAACAGGGGCAAGTCACATGGTGGAAGGATGCCCGAACGAAGGCTGGGTGGGGAAGGGCTGAGGCTCTGTTCACTTTAATTGCTTTAGTTCCACTAATCAATTAACATTCAGCTAATAATCCCTTTCAAATGAGTCATTCTCGCCAATTAAAGACTGATTTGTTGCTAACCGCACCAGCTCATGGTGAACCTACCTTGTTCCTCCGAAACTGCTTAGTGGATGCTTTCATGGAAGTTATGGCTGTGATAGACTCTCTCTCGACAGTGACAAAAGAAGTCACGAGGGGGAGGAGGCAGTCCTCGGCAGTGCTAGCCTGAGTGATTGAATTGGAAAACGAGCCATTCCTCGGGGTTAGCAAATGATTCTTCATCAGGCGGCAGACTATTAAGCACACCTAGATAATAAACGGATGATTTTCACAGTCATCCTGCGAGGTCCTCATATTTTCCATTTTTAAATTCCATGTTACTTTTAAAGGATTCGTCCATTACGATGATTTACATCACTGAGCTGAGACAATGATGCCCTTTAATGTCAGAGGCAGAGCATGATTATTTATCATTAAATCAGGTTTTTTATGATTATTATTATTTTTTTGATTCTTCCCTTCCTGGAAAAACCTTTGAAAAATATTCCCGTCGTGACACAGATGGGTGCTATCCTTACTTTAGGTTCCCTGAACTGGAGTGGGGGGTGGGGTGGGGGTGGGGAATGTGCAGCTCACGGCATCTTCAGGGATAGAGGTGACGAGAGCACCCCCCCCTTGCTCCCATTCCCAGCCGCCCACCCTGTCCCAGTGGCATGATCACTCATGAGTTAGCAATATCATTTTACTAGAGAATGTCTAATGGCATGGCATTGAATCCAGATTCCATTTATTCAAAAATAATGAGGTAGAGGTCCCCACGTCACACTTCCCCCCCCGTATCTCTAATAGAGCACTTTATTTATCCATGCCACAGACATGTGTTGAAGGAGGATTCTCTGCCAGGCACTATTTGGGATTGTGAGAGTACAGGGGAGAACGAGACAGAAGATGCTCCTGGCTTCTTAGCACATGGTCTAGCCCAGAGGTTGTCCGTCCTGGCTGTGTTGACCCTGCAGACCAGATAACGCTTTGCGGAGGGGGGCTGTCTTGTGCACTGCAAAATGTTTAGCAGCATCCCAGCCCCTACATGTTAGAAGCCAGGGTCACCCTCTGCAGTTGTGTCTACCAAAAAAAATGTCTCCAGATGTTGCCAAATGTCCCCTGGGGGGCAAAGCTGCCCCTGGTTAGGATCCACTGTTATTCGTATAAGATGATTTCCCACAATGGTAAGTGCCACGGAAGAACCTCAACCTGACAAGGTGGAAAGAGGAGGGCGAGGAAGAGGTCACTTCAAGGAAGTGGCCAGAGAGGGCTTCTTGGAGGAGGTGACAGTGAGAATGATGAGGCGAAGCCAGGCAAGGGGAAGAACCAGGGAAAGCGCGCCAGAGAGCAAGTGCAAACTCTGGGGGGACAGAACGGGTCAGCTGTTTTGAGAAACAGAAGGAAGTACAGAGAGGCCACTGTGCAGCGATGGTGGAAGGGGATGGTGTTATCCGATGCTGGAGAGGTGGGGAGGTGGGCAGACGAGAGGCCAGGGTAAAGAATTGGGCTTTAAGTGCAGCGTGGGAAGCCATGGGGAGTTTCAAGCACAGGAGTGACACTACAAAATGTATCCATTCATTCCACGCGTATTAACAGAGGGCTCATTCTGTGCAAGGCAGCGTTCTGGAGAGTGGGGCTCCAGGGGCGGGCGAGAGGAGAATTTGGTAAGATACAGAAACAATTAAGTCCCTGTCCCTGACCTTGAGGAGCTCCCAGTCTATTGGAAGACACTAACTTGTAAGCCACAAAAAAAAAAAAAAAAAAAAAAAAAAAAAAAAAAAAAAACAAGAGAGAGAGAGAGAGAGAAAGAAAGAAAGAAAAGGTCACAAACTTTAATAGAGTAATAGATACAAAATGCTGTGAACACACTTTCTAGGATGAAAAGAGGAGGGGGAGGAAGATGGAACTTGATAGGAGAGAAAGCAAGCACGTCCTAGAAAACCCATGCCTGGCAGGAATCTGGGTGTGTCAGGTCATGGCTGTGTCCCCAGATTCCAGCAGAGCTGCTGGTTCATAGTTGATGCTTGATAAATGGATGGCAAGTGAGTGCATTTTTGTGTATTCTCCATGTGCAGGGTACGTCCCCAGTCACTTCCCATGCTGTCATGGACTGAATACTTGTCCCCTGGCTCCAATTCATATGTTGAAACTCTCAGCACCATGGTGATGGTGTTGAGGGGGGCATCAGGAGGTGATTACATTATAAGGGTGGAGTCCTCATGAATGGGATTAGTGTCCTTTTGGGAAAAGACACGAAGGAGCTGGCTTTCTCCCCATCCCCCTCTCTCTGTCTCTATCTCTATCTCTGTCGTGTGAGGAAATAGAAAAAATAGTCCTCACCATAACCCAAGCACACTGGCACCCGACCTCAGGCTGTCTGTTGTTCAAGCTCCCAGGGGCCTTTGGTTCTTTGTTACAGCAGCTTGACAGACTGATACACACATTACTCCCTCATCCTCAAGCATCCCCTTCTTCTCCAGTGAAATCAACCCTACCTGGCACCTACCAGGTGTATCATAAACATTGCTTGGATGAATGAATACATAAGTCGAATGCAAAGCACTTTTTTTTTTTAATCACAGAGATAGTAGGAAGCCATCATTGATAATGAAATAAATGTAATTATTTTTTTATGCTTACTCTGTGCTTAGCACCCCTTACTAGGAGTTATCACATTTATTCCTCATCAATTTTGTGTTAGGTGCAGGGGGATCTCATGGTGAACAAAACAGATGCAGTCCCACGAGCTAAGTGAGGGCGGACAGTATTAATATATGCATGATGGGGACTCTCAACTAGTCTGGGGGTCAGGATGAAACTATAAATATCTGCTAAGTTGATGTTCTTGAGAACTGCTTCCTGTTCATACAGAAAACAGCTGAACTTCCAGGCTTGTTCATTTTACATACTTTAGTACCGATTCTTTACGACGTGTCTTCTCCTCGTCTGTATGCTCAAAAACTATTAAGGGCAAAGATGAACGTGACATTTTCATACAGGAAATAGCCAACTTTCATTAATGAGTAGAACCTGTTGGGAAGTAATCACTAGGAAGTCTTCACTTCTCTTGTCTCATTTTGGATAATAAAACCCTTCTGGGAATAAGCGATCCGAAGGAGAGAAAGATGGGTCTGGACCCCCCACCAACATTTTCAATACGAGGGTTAAAAAATCTGAAATGATCCATAAATACTAGTCTGTGAGGCTACTAGATAACTCCCCACCTCCACCTCCCACCTCCGCCGGCCCCCACCACAATCAGGCCATGGTGACTGGAGAAACGTAAAAACAATATTGTGAATTTTTATCAAGTATTCAAAGTCCTATCCTTTATTCTGAGATTAGGAGGGGATCGTTGGAGTTAATTCTGGCTTGCTTTCTTACTTTATTTTAATGTTGTTGCTTGGCAAAATATAAAAAGAGAGCATCCTGGAGTTAATTTCCTAAACATCTTGCTGTCCTCTGACGTCCCAAAGAGTGGGACGTGCTACTGTGGAAAAGAGCAGTCTTGGCTGGAATGGGCAGGCAGGATGGGCCCATATAGGACCAACACATGAACACACGGAGAAGCCCACCTTCCCCAAAGTGTATGTATCTGCATGTGCATGGTTAGGGCCATAAAAAGGGCTCACTTAAGAAAACAAGGGAGCCCTACAGTGAAATGGGGAAGTGAATGCTCTCAAATCAAAGGAATGTTCTAAGTTATCTCAGGCACCAGACCCATGCTTCTCAAACTTAAATGTGACTTTGAATTGCACAGGGATCTTATGGAGACTCTGATTCTCTGCATCTGGGAATGGCCTGAGAGTCTGCATCTCTTACAAAGCCAGGTGATGCCAATACTGAGAGTTAGAAGACCCCTAGAAAAGGGGTGGAAGACTGGTGACCAACTGTCCAACTGGAGAGAGAGCAAGAGAAGGATTTGAGAAACAAGAAGTGATGGGAGGTGATAAGGCTCAGATAAATTGACCTTGAGGTGCTTACTGGATATCCGAGTGACTCCATGAGTATTTAGGATGCAACTCCACTTGTAGATCCTGGGTAGAACTCCCATTGTAGGGCTGTTTATCTCAAAATATTTTCCATTAAAAGTGAAATATATACACAGTAGCTTTCTGAACAGTCATGGACCATACTATATTGGTCAAAAATACTGGCTTGAGAACTAGAACTTCTGGGTTAGCCACACCACTTACCAGCTGTGACACCTCATTTCTCAACTTCTCTAAACTTTGGGGTTCTTATCTACAATAAGATGATAATTGTTACCTACTTCGTAACTTTGTTTTGTAAAGTGTACAGAACATTGCCAGGCACAGGATATAATAATCCTACTGGAATAGCAGATGGAGAATGAACTCAAAGAGAAGGAGCCATCCACTCTTTGGCCAAAAGATGCTTCAAGAGGCAGCTGTGGATTATTTGGGTTTTCTCAGTTTAAAGAAAAGAGCTCCTAACACTGACAAGGGGAGCTTACAAATCAATTGTAATATATTGTAATTATATAATAATATGTGATCATTCAGCCATCTGTTTACCCAAACTACCATGAAACAAACATTTCTTGAGATCCTACTATGCTCCTACACCAATTGTCTACCATACTCCTTGTATATTTGAGATTAATAAAGTTCATTTACAGAAAAATTTTAATACACTTTCCCTGGTATGAAATTGTATTGTTCTGGTCATTCTGGACTATTGGGCTTCTATCACATAAAATAAAGTCCTAGCTTTTTATATAATCACGTTGGATTGGATGAATGTGTAGTGTTGTTCTTGTTTTATTTAAAACTTCACGTTTACTTATCTGGCCATTGCTTCATTGGAAATAAAATGATTCAACAATTTGTTATTGGTATTAATGGCGAGATTCTCAGCTAAAGCTGCAATATTTGAAGTCAGAATCAAAAAAGGGTGCCAGGATAAATGATAGCTTCTGATAAATGGCAGCCGTGCACAGTGCACTGGCTGCACACCCATTCATGACGGCTCTGCTTAGCCAAATGACACAAAACAGCAGAGGATTTCACACAGCAAAATCCAGGCCAAGCTGGATCAATGTATTTTCCTGAAATATACAAGACATGCTAATAAAAAAAATAGCTGTTAGAACAAAACTTATCAAATACGATATTCACTTTTTATTTTTAATGGTATTATTGCTTGTAAGAATTTCTGTTTAAATGGCCAGATTTGATTAAGTTATAAATGTGACTTTTATTATGCCTAAGTAAATCTTACAGAGAATATGTAATAGGGAAAATATCCAACTCTACAAAATAGAAGTTTTCTAGAGGGAAAGATAATTCTAGTTTAAGCTTTAAGTTGGTTGGAATATAAGACTAATAAAATTGGAAGGATATCAATTAGTGGCAATTTGGGGAAAATCTTCAGCTTTTCAGGTTTGACACTCCTAAAATACGTTCGAGGTCTTCAATTTACAATGCAATAAAGTTGTTTCATTCCACATACATAACCATATTGGTGGTTAATTTGCTTTGTTTTTATAATCACTGCAGCAGTAAAGCTGTCATTTTTCCCCTTGTGACATGTGTCTCAGTCTGTCATAACTCAGCACATCAGCATTTTGTTTTGCTTTGTTTCCAACCCCATTGGCCAAACAAAAGACGACCACTGACCTCCCTTTTAAAGGCTGGAGGCTGGGCACACATAGAGTCTGACCAGGGGAACTTGCAGCCAGCTGGTTCTAACCATTGGCCAGTAAAGTCACATTTTCTAGCCCTGAATTTCCCATACTCTGAGCGGGAAGATTTTCCTCTGCTCCGCTTCCTTCAGAGGTGTGTGCCTAGATATGGTAGGTGGTGAGGGTGAAGTTTTGAGGATCCAATCAAAGTGGGGAAAGGTTCCAAAAAAAAGCAGACTTTCCCCATTCTGATGGGAGATGAAGAATCTCATTCCTCGGCTCCACCCAAAGGACTGCAGTGTCTGGCCTATGGTAATCGTGCTGAATGACCTCTTCTGTTGGTGTGGGGAGAGATGGCCAACATCTGCTTTGCAGCCTCACGCCAGAATGGGAGGTGGGAGGCTGGGCTCATGAGAGAGAGACTTTTGTGCACCCTAAAAGAACCAACAATGATGGCGGAAGTGATGATGATATAACTCCCATCATCCCAAAGGCCTAAGATGCCATGGGGCCATGGCAGCAAAACCAAAATAAAACAAAAAAGTCCTAAGAGCTCTTGATTCAGGTATTCTTTTGGACTTCTGTGGGGAAGGATTCCTACATGGATGGAAATAATCTGGTGTTTTTGGTGATTGCTCCAAGGGCCTGACATCTGCCATTGAAAAAACGCAGAAGTTTGCCTTCTACGAGATATCCCAAAAGTCTGAATTTGGAAAGAAGCTTTTTGGCTACAAAAGTCTCTCTCCTTAGAGTCTCCTAAACTTTTGAGTTAAAAATATCACTGAGAGCTTATGCAACTATTTTTCTCTCTCCTTATTTTTAAAGCACAAATAATTGATTCCCTAGCTTGGCCCTTGTATTAACTACTTTTTCTCTAAAGCTCTTCAAATGCCTTATGATCATTTCAGCCCCTTCTTTGAGTTAAAATTGGGCCACTAGGCTTTTTTTTTTTTTTTTTTGACATTGGTTTTAAAAATATACAACCTTAAGTAGCAAGTTTCATTTACCTTTAAAGAATGACTAGTTCATTAGAATCATTTTAGAAACTTTCCCCCTTTGATGAATACACCTCATCCGCCAAAGTTGTCCCTTCTGACTCTTGGGGAACAATGCTTACCCAGACTCTTAAGCCATTTTAAGCCTATCACATGCCTCCTTCCACAATTTTATTCAACCAGGAGAATTATCTATTTGCCCAGGACAAGTGAGCAATTCATTATTTCAATAAATGCCCTGCCCATGTCATTCCTGAAGAATAAGCCATGAATTAACCACAGGCTTAAGTTCAAGTGACGCCCACTCCCCAATTACCCAATTAACTATATTCCTGAGATGCCTTTAGTCCCTCTTCTCTCATCTCTCTCTATCCAGCAACCCCCCCACCTTCTTCATAGAGACTAAAGACACTGTTCTGTTCATAGCACTGAGAAATTCAGACTCAAAACTAGAAACTGTGCTTTCATTCTCAATTCTATTTTCAAGGCTAGCTATGTATTGATTTAGGTTAATCTTTTTTAGCCTTGAATATCAGTATTAACCTCCATGCAATTCAATGGAATTGGTTCCTTGGTGTGAGATACAAAGTGCTTTTCTCTTTACAAAATAGGCTTGATAAAGTAGACACTCTTACACAAAATTTATAATGATATAAATTAGTTTTGTGAGTCTAAGTAAGATAAAAACACAGCCAGTGAATTCGCAGTGTTGTATTATTTTATTATTTTTAAAATTATTTTAATTTTCCTCTCCAAACCTAATTTGGATTTTAATCATTAACCATGTGTCATGCTCATAATCATGCTGCAAATGCTGAACTGGAATATCTCCACACACCATTTGTGCATGTAAACACACACATACTTCCTTCCTTTCTCCTAGATGACTCTATCACCCCCTTCTATCTTCCAGCACATTCTTCAGGATGGTAACTATTCCACACCAGCACTGTCATCAAGAAATTATTTTATCCATCACATATTTCCTATGACCTCCTCCCTTTTACTTTGGAAGCTCACATCCAGGCCACACTCCTTTTTTTTCTTTTTTAAACTCTTTGTCACTCAGTTACTATATTGCATGTAATCTTAAATGAAGACCAAACACCTTTATATGTTCTTAAGGCCAAATAGGGTTTCCCAAACTCCTCCCTTATCATTCTATCCTTTTCTTATGTGATCTAATCATATGAACCTTCCTGCAGTCCCTACAAGTACCCTGCTCTTTCTCCCACCCCAGGGCCTTTGCATGTGAAGTCCTCTGGGCTAGAGGTTCCTTGCTTCCACTAGGTCTTTTCACTCTGGTCAACTGCTCCTCCTCAGCCTCCAAGTGTTAGGTTAAATGTCCCCTCCTCAGGGAAGCCTTTTTCAACTGCCATATGAGGGCTGTTAGGTACTCTCACAGTACCCTTTACTTTTAAGCACCAATTGTAATGGCAGTTAAATAATTATTGAATAATTGTGTGTTTGTGAGAGCCATGAGAGTACTATCAGCTTTGTTCACTAATGGATTTCCAGTACCTGACACATAGCTGGTGCCCAAGTATTTACTGAATGAATGGATGAAACTTTGCACAAATTTAACATTTAAACTTTGCACAAATGAGTTATAAAAGTGCTCATTCTTTCTTCTTCTTTTGCTCTAACTCAGAAAAATCTTGTTTTTCTTCCTGGCACATGTTGAACCAAAACAAAATAAGACATAGCACCCCTACTCAGCCACCCAGTATGATGACAGCTTAGTATTAGAATAATGCTCTCGATAGAGCCATAAGAAAAGGAGAAGAGTGAA